>NC_089253.1:63228974-63859309 GCF_963930625.1 Muntiacus reevesi | reverse complement strand
AAAAGAATATGTAGTGCACTCAACAGAGTATAAAATGTAGCTAAAATAAATAGGACCGTGATATTTATTCCTTCCTGATATTCTGTAATAACTCATGATGTTTGTTGATAAATTAAATCATTTATCCATGCATACGTATGCAGATTGTACATGTGTACATATGAGCATGTTTGTATATGTGCATGCATGTGCCCACACTGACACTCATACATATGTAATACTCCATTCATTCGTTAGTCTGTTATCAATTTGCCAACACATTCAAACATTTATTTATAGAGCTTGTGTTATATTAGGAGTTTTATATACATTAAAGAAGGCTGAGGGCCGAAGAATTGATGTTTGCAAACTGTGGTGTTGGTGAAGACTCTTGAGAGCGCCTTGGACTGCAAAGCAATCAAACCAGTCAATTCTAAAGGATATCAACCCTGAACATTCATTGGAAGGACTGATACTGAAGCTCCAGTACTTTGACCACCTGGTGTGAAGAGCTGACTCACTGGAAAAGACCCTGATGCTGCGAAATATTGAAGGCAGGAGGAGAAGGGGACAACAGAGGGTGTGATAGTTGGATGGCATCACTGACTCAGTGGGCATGAGTTTGAGCAAACTCAGGGAGATGGTGAAAGACAGGGAAGCCTGGCTGCAGTTCTTGGGGTTAGAAAGAGTTGCATATGACCTAGCAACTGAACAGCAACAAGGAGCTTTCTTTATTTTTTTCTATTTTTAACTTTAATAAGGTATGAGTGTGTTGACCTTAATGAAAGAGTTAATTGTTTCACTAACAAAAGTCATTTATTCTGGAATAGCAGAGATTTGCAATTTGGGACAAGCAAACTATGGTGACCTATGATGACAAGTCCTGAGAACAGAGGAAAGGGGCTTCCTTTGCAGTGGCCCCAACCTTATTGGCACCAGGGACTGGTTGCATGGAAGACAACTTTTCCATGGACTGGGGTTGAGGATGGTTTCAGGATGATTTAAGAGCATTACATTTATTGTGCTTTTTATTTCTATTATTTTTACATCAGCTCCACCTCACATCATCAGTCATTAGATACTGGAGGTTGGGGACTCCTGCTTTATAGGACAAAGGAAAAAATTAAGGAGGGCTGTGATTGTTCATTGGCCACAAATGCTTGGAATCTTGTTGCATTGCATACATGCTCACTCAGTTGTGTCCAACGTTTTGCGACCCCATGGACTGTAACCCGCTAGTCTCCTCTGTCCATGGAAATTTCCAGGCCAGAATACTGCAGTGGATAGCCATTTCCTACTCCAGGGGTTATTCCCAACCCAGGGATTGAACCTAAATTTCCTGTGTCTCCTATAATAGCAGGCAGATTCTTTACCACTGCACCACCTGGGAAGTCCTACTAACACAGGGGCAGAAGGAAATCTTTCTTTCTACTGGGGTATGTAAGCTGTGGTGAGTGATGCATGCATAGGGGCTCTTGTTTCTTTTATTCATTTTCAAAATGACTGATAAAAAATGTGTATATTCAGGTTGTAGAATTGTATTAAGGTATACATTGTGATGATTCTTTATTCATCTGTTGATGGACACTTACTTCAATTTTTTTACATCTTGACACTTGTGAATAATGATACAAAGAAGGTGGAGCAAATATATCTGTTCAAGATACTGATTTTATTTCCTTCTGATATATACCCAAATGTGGGATTGCTTGATCATATGGTTTTTCTATTTTAATTTTTGAGGAACCTCCATTTTCCATAAGGGCTATGCCAATTTACACTGGCACTGATGGTGTATCAGGGTTCCATTTTCTTTCCATCCTTACCAACACTGTTATTCTTGTCTTTCTGATAACCATTCCAACTCATTGTGGTTTTGATTTGTATTTCTCAGGTTATCAGGGATGTTTTTGTCTACCTGTTGGCCCTTTGGATGTCTTCTGAGGAAACTCATCTATTCAGGTCCTTTGCTCATTTTAATATTGATTTATTCTTTCTTTTTGCTATTGAGTTGTATGCAATATTAATGCATTTTGGATATTAGCCCCTTATCACATATAAGGCTTGCAAATATTTTCTCCTATTCTGGAAGTTGCTTCTTTTTGTTGATTGCTTTCTTTGGTATATTTTGGAATGAGGGTAACACAGGCCTTATAAAATGAGTGAAAAAAATCCCACCTCATTATTTTTTTGGAAGAATTTAAGAAGGATTGATTTTAGTTCTTAAAATGTTTGATAAAACTACTTGCGAAACCATTTTGTCCTTGACTTTTCTTTATTGGGAGATTTTTAATTAATATTTTAATCTCCTTACTCATTATTTTTATGTTCATATTTTCTATTTCTTGAGGACTCAGTCTTGGTAAGCAGTATGTTTCAAGGATTATATTTATTTCTCTATATTATTCAATTTTTGACTTATGCTTTTTCATAGTAGTCTCGACGCTTTGCATTTCTGTGGTACCATTGTAATGCTTCTTTTTTAATATATAATTTTATTTAAATTATTCTCCTTTTTTCCTTAGTCAAGATAAAAGTTTATAAATTATGCTTATATGTTTAAGAAACAGTTTTTAGTTGTGTCATTCTCTTCTACTGTTTTCTAAGTTTCTGTTTAATTTACTTCTATTCATTTAAAAATTTTCCTTTAGTCTGCTATGAACTCAATTCTAGTTCCTTAAGTTATAAAATTAGATGTTTGAGAGCTGCTTTTTTCTTAATTTCTTAATGTATGCATTTATCTCTATAAAATTCCCTCTTTCTACTGCTTTTGCTGCATTCCACATTTCCATATTTTGTACTTCCATTTTTATTTGTACCAAGATATTTTTTGATTTTCCTTTTGCTTGTTCAGAAATGTGTTGTTTAATTTCCACATAATTAGGATTTTTCTAATATTCTCTTTTTTATCACTTTTTAATTTTATAACATTATAGCTATAAAGAATACTTGATATAATTTCAATTTTCTTAAATTTTTAAGATTTGTTTTGTATCTCAATTTATGACCTATTCTGGAGAATCATTTATGTGCTCTAGAGAAGAATATGTATTCTGCTGCTGTTTTGAACATGTTAGTCTATCACATCATTAAATGATAGTTTTCTTATTGGTTTTCTGTCTGAATGATCTGTACACTAATAAAAGTGGAATAATCAATCCCTCTACTGTTGTTGTTTTGCTGTCTCTTTCTCCCTTCAGTTCTATTAATATCTGTTCATGTAGTTCAGTGCTAATGTTCTGTTATCTGATAATTTGACCCCTTTATCATTATATAGTGATTTATTTGTCTCTTGTGGCCCATGGAAGTCAGTCTCCTTGTGAAAATTTATTATATATAATATGAGTATAGCCACCCCTGCTCTGTTTCTATTTGCATGGTACACCTTTATCCATTACTTCAGTTTCAACCTGAGTGTGTCCTTAAGATTAAAGTGATTCTCTTGTAGGCAACATATTGTTGGATCCTGTTATTTTTAGCCTTTCAATCAGTCTGTGTCTTTCAAAGGTGGAATTCAATCCATTTACATTTAACGTGATTATTGATAGGTATTGATATGAAATTTTTATTTTCATTGTATAGTTTCTTTTTTGACAGCTTTAAAGTTCCCTCTTACTTGCTTCTTGTCTGTTGTCTTCCTTTGTAATTTATTGCTTTTTTTAAAAAAAAGATACACATTGATTCTTTAATCTTTTTTGAGTCTATTAGGTGTTCTTACTTTGCAGTTTTTAAAGAGGCTAACACTAAATATCTTATAGCTAAAGCAGTCCACATTAAGTTGATACAAACATAATTTCAACCATGTATAAAAGCTGTACACATTTATTTCTCCTCATTTGATACTACTGATGTCACAGTTCACATCATTTCATATTGTGTCTGCATTTTTGCAAATATTGCCTAATTTATTCTTTTTTTATCTCTTTGTAGTGAGATCTATTGAAATTCTCACTTAACAGAATGCAAACATAATAAGCATATTTCTAATTTTACTCATCTATTGTGTTGATTTTCACTATGACTCCAAAATCCATTTTGTGACTTATTTAGTAATTCTTATTTTTTTTCAAAGTTTAGTGTAAAATAATATAAACTACATTTTTAATGTCTGTCTAGCATACCTGTTTTATTATATTCGCTAATAATTCATGAAATAATATACCCTTTATTTAAGTTAATCTAATTTTAATAAGATAAATTCATATTTTAAAAAGATTTAAAATTTAAAAATGGCTAAAATTAATATAAATTAATTTTTTTTCTAATATGGATATTTCACCTTATCCTGTGGCTAAGGAGGTGTACAAATATGAGATCTGACCCTCCCTTTGTACTCACCTTGTATGTTAATTATGAGGTTTCTTGTTTTTTTAAAAAAAAAACTTTTGCAAAGCTGTTAGTATTACTTTATGAAGATTGGTTAACCAGTATGTCTACTTAACTGCAGATTTTCACTAAAAAGTCTACAGATTTTCACTAAAGGTGAAGAGAATAGTGAGTTTACTCCTGACAACTTCTGACATTTGATGAGTGTGTCCTTTCTTACAGGACTGTGGTAGATTGCATTTTTTTCCCTTACTCCTCCATTCATATAATCTTTTATTGTCCTCTAGGCTCTTTGGCTTGCTTTGCCAGTGGAATATGATAATGGCATACATTTTACCTGATAAAACACTTTAAATATGCCTGCATGATTTTACTTGCTTTCTTGCATCCTTTAAAACTTACATATGAGAAGTATACTCAAGGAACCACTGAGCGTCAGTCTGACTCTTATAATAAACACAGTCAACTCACAGATGCATGAGAAAAAAATAAAGATTTGTTGCTGAAATCTACCAAAAATTTCTGAGTGATTATTATGAAACATCATTACAAAAATTGCTGGTTAATACAAGTGTAATAAATTATATATATTTTTTCTAACAGGTGAAATGAGAGCATTGATGTATTATCTTCTCCCAAGTGGTGCTAGTGGTAAAAGCAACAACAACAACAAAACACCCCTGTGAATGCAAGAGATGTAAGAGACGTGGGTTTGATCTCTGGGTCAGGAAGATCCCCTGGAGAAGGGCATGGCAACCCACTCCAGTATTCTTGCCTGGAGAATCCCATGGACAGGGTAGACTGGCGGGCTATGGTCCACAGGGTCACAAAGAGTTGGACACGACTGAAGCAAGTTAGCATAACATGTATGCCTAGAAAATTAATGGAAGGACATTTATTGAAATGCTAAGTGTAGGCAGCTCTGATCTGTGGGATGGCACATGATGATGTCAGTATTTCTCTGTATTTTGATATATAAGCCAGGGTTTTCAAGAGAAACAGAACCAATAAGATGTGTGTGTGTGTGTGTGTGTGTGTGTGTGTGTGTGTGTGTGTGTGTGTATAGTTATTTTTAAGAAATTGATTATGCAGTTGTGGAGACTGTTAAGTACAAAATCTACTGGAGACCCGAGCAGTTCAAGTCCAAAGGCCACTTGCTTGAAGAATTCCTTCTTGGGAGATTAATCTTTAATCTCTTAAGGCCTTCAACTGACTTGGATAAAGTCCACTCACATTGGAAGTCTATCTACTTTACTCAAAAAGTCCACCAATTTAATGCCAATCTCTTCCAAAAAGCCCTCCCAGAAATATTGAGAATAATGTTTTGCCAAATATTCAGGCACTGTGGACCAGCCAACTCAAAACATAGATTTAATTATCAGAGTTGATAAAATTGTTTGAAAATATAAATACAAATTTTAATATGTTATTCTTGTCTTCAAACGGAGGGCCAGTCCTTAAATCTATTAAAACAAAAGGAAAAAGACAAATAATAACCTATTGGTCATATGTAGATAGCAGATATATTTTGTTTGACCTCACAGTTTTGAATCACAGAGTGATTTCAGGATGACTAATGGTCAACATATAAATCAAAAGATTTTTAAATAGATACTCAGAAAACTTTCTTATCTTGAAAAATTCATGTGTCACCAAATGGCAGCAATGAACTCCCTGCTTTAGATTGTCAAGCTCAGTTTTATTTGCCATGGTCCCCCTGCTTCTTAACAACTGTCAACATCCAGGTCAGTGTCACTTGCCCCTTATCTTGCTTGTATTGTTTCTTTCCTCCTATTCCATTGATTTAGGTTAAATGATCATTTTATGCAGCACCTTGCATTACTTGAGAAACAGAATTTTAAGGGTATTAGAATGAATTCCTTTTGGAAGAATAAAGTTTATAATTTCTTACTGGATTAGTTGTCATATTTTCTGAGACTAAAGATGCCTCTTTTAATTTTGAAAATTTTCTCTGCATCTACTTGAAAAGTTTTGTTATTTATAACACTTGTGTTGAGTACCAACAGTCTTTCAGCTCCTTGACTGAACCATTAATAGCAGTCAGTATCACCTGAAATGATAAATTAAAACCAGAACATCAAGCTGCTCTTTAATGTCAAGGCTCATTTAATATAGCTGATCACTATGAATGCAAACAATGAACAATTAAAAAAAGATCCCATCCATGTAATGTATATCAAGTATTTTAATTGTCTTCATTAGAGATGCATAAAAAAGTCAAGACATGTTTTGGTTGTGGAAAGTAATGATCCAAGATAAAAATATATCAACATGGGAGAAAAATAGGACATTAAACTATTTCTGATTTGTCACCTGGAATTAGAAGCACCTTACCATGACATAAAATTGTCAAACCTTTGAATCAATTATTAAATGTGCCGATGATTAAAGTACAGGCTGGTCAAAGAAATCCAATTAATAGTGAGGATTATTCTCAGAAGTCAGCTGCTACCTTAAGCATATTGTGAGCAACTTAAAATGCTGCACACCAAGAGAAGTCTTCGTGAAAAGGAAATTGCAGACAGTAAGGCATCATAATACAAACCAATTCCATTAAAACTTATGTTTCAAACTGGATAGTACTTTTAATACTGGATTTTTCAACCTGCACTACTGACATTTTGTTCCTGGTAAGTGTTTTTCATTTGTTTGTTTATTTTGAGAAGCTGCCCTATTCACTGTAGTATGTTGCAGGAGTGATTTAACCAACTGGATGCCAGTGTTCACTGGAAGGACTGATGCTGAAGCTGAAACTCCAGTACTTTGACCACCTCATAGGAAGAGCTGACTCATGGAAAAGACCCTGATGCTGGGAGGGACTGGGAGCAGGAGGAGAAGGGATGACAGAAGATGAGATGTCTGAATGACATCACCAACTCGATGGACATGAGTTTGAGTAAACTCCAGGAGTTGGTGATGGACAGGGAGGCCTGGCGTGCTGCGATTCATGGGGCCGCAAAAAGTCGGACACGACTGAGCAACTGAACTGAACTGAACTGAACTGAAGCAGTCCTCTATTTGTGACAACTAAAAGTGTATTTCTATACTGCAAATCTCCACTAAAAGGCAAGATCATGTCTAGCTGAGAAACAGAATTTAATGTTATATTTTCTTACATATTAGAACACATATCCTATGAGTATTCAAAAGTAGCATATAACACACACATGCACAACAAACATATTTAACTAAAGAAAAATTGTATCAAAAAGAATCATTTCCTTAACATTTAAGGTAATAGCACATGAATCACGGGGTACACATCTGAAAGTATAATACTAGCGTTAGTAAAATCTCTTTACCTAATTTTATCGTATAATGACTTGTGAAAGTCTTGCTGTGCACCATGCTAGATATCAAGATGTTTAAGAATAATTAAAAAAAAGAGAGAAAAGAAGTAAGTGATATTAATTTCAATGTAACTTTGGATGGAAACAATCACTGAGATGGGAACCAACATTTTCTTTCTATTTATTTATTTATTTTGCCTGCACCGAGTTTTTGTTGGTGCACATGGGCTTTCTCTGGTTGTGGTGAGCGGGGTCTACTTTTTGTTGTAGTGTGAGGGCTTCCCATCTTGGTGGCTTCTCTTGTGGAGCACAGAGTGTAGTGCACACAAGCTCAGTAGTTGAGCCTACCGAAGTGGTGGACTAGCTTAGTTGCTTTGAGGCATGTGGAATCTTCCCAGGCCGGGGATCTAACCCATATCCCCTGCATTGGCAGTCAGTTCTTATACACTACCACCAGGTAAGTCCCCAGTGTTTTCTATAAATTTGGAGAATGACCAAACCATAATCATTCATGATGGAAATTAGAACTAGACACTAGCATTACCCAATGTCTGAAAGGAATTTTTTTCTTTTATATACATGTTCAACTCAAGAATTTTGATTTAGAAATGCTACTAAACACCTAGATAAAACCCCAAATTACCTCTAAAATCTATGAAAATATGTGGCTTCCATTTAGAAGAACTTGCAGGCTGAAGCAGTATTAGATATTTGAGTTTCTATTGACACCATGAAGTAGAGAGAACAGTTTGTAATAAAACTAGGTAAGAAAGTATTTATTTACTATTGATTTTGGTTTGGAGGTTTCCAGAGGAATAGAGAAGGATAAGATAGTTCTAGGATAAATCAAGAAATAGAAGCATAGAAATTTTCAAATAAACATGCGAAGAAATTGATAATAAAGGAATCAATAACATGACAAAAATTTATGGCTAAGGAAATTTGATGGTCAGAAAATATCAAGTGGAAATAGAGTGTGGTTTCATTGAAATTGCAGGCTATGTTTACAAGTTGTATAGGAAGATCTGGGTAGAAAGCCCAGCCAGTTCTGTGAATATTGATGTTCATCATCATATTTTTGTGTAGAAATTAGGAGAAAAGCTTAAATTCAAACAACATAAATAATGACTTAAAATCATAGTCAATAGGTTCTCTAGAGAATCAGAACCAGTAGGGTGTATGTATAGGACCTGTGTGCTTAAGAGAGAGACAGAGGTTTTAAGCAGTTGCCTCACACAATTGTGTGACTGGATAATCCAAAATCTGCAAGACAGACCAGTACACTGCAGAGTCAGGAAAGAGTTAATGTCAAAATCTTGAGTCTAAAGTCTGACTGATGGCACAATTTCTTCTTTATATGAGAAACTTCGTCTTTTTTCTTGAGACCTGCAACTGATAGAAGGAGACCCACATCATGGAAGCAAATCTGCTTTACTTAAAGTTTGTTGATTTAAACATTAATCACGTTCAAAATGTATGTCACAGCAAAATCTATACTGGATTTGACAATACACGACACCATGGCCTAGCCAAATTGACATGTACAATTAAAATTAACCATCATAGTACTTAAAATATCCAATCATTAAAATATCAATAAGATGATAATGAAAAGGAAGTGGTTTATATTACACTGGTAAATACAAAAGTAATGCAGATAATGCACACAACCTGATACTTATGTGAACTGTTTCTTTTTAAAAGTTTCCATGATGGAAATGAATGGGAGTTTTTCTCTCTTATAATACCTTTGAGTTTTCTGAGTTTTCTAAATTTTTGAAAATGAATGCTCATTACTTTTTAGAGAAAGATAAATAGTAATTCAAAACATGTTCAAATATAATAAATCAAGGGGATAAGAGATACATGTCCTATATTTAAAGGATTTAAAAGCAGCCTCCAATTAAATATAAACAAATTTAAAACTTAAAAAAAAAAAAATCAGCACTGTTCAGCTCATCTTCTTTTCTGTGCCTTTCTTCCTCAGTGCTGTGGATTGAATTGTGCCAATCCCATTTCTTAGGTTGAATTCCAACCCCAAGGACCTCACATGTGACTACATTTGGAAATAGGCTCTTTGAAAAGGCCATTAAGTTGAAACTTTGTTATTGAAGTTGATCCCATTCCAATCTGACTGATGGCCTTATAAGAAGAGGAAATAAGGGATGGATCCTGTGAAGACATAGGGAGAGGATAACCAAGGAGAGCCAAGAAGAGAGGCATGAGAAGAAACCAATCCTGCCATTTCCTTGATCTTGAGTTTCCAGCCTCAAGAACCATGACACAAGTATTTCTATTGTTTAAGCCATATGATCTGTGGTACTTTATTTGGTAGCCCTAGCAAAGTAACACACCAATATTCAATATGAACCCTGTACGATTCATATTGCATTATACTGTTCTTTGTTTCACAAATAGCGTGAGCACTCAAGTAGCATCCTTGCTTTTTTGAAATTCAGAATTGTTTACCTTAATATGTTGCATCCATAGTTTGGACATTAAACTATGAAAATGCTTTGCAAGGAAATACCAGTCAGCCCACATGCCCCACACAAATTGTCCTCCCCTAGCATGTGCTCCTGTGATATTCAGTGTATGATTTTCCTGAAGGCAGAGCACTGCTGTGGGAGGATTTATGGTTTCTGTACAGCATGGTGTGTATTGATAGATTGTTCAGCCAGGTGAGCTGCAGTATTTTCTTTGCTTTCACAGGCAAATTTAACCACACTGTTAGCTACTCTTCATAGTTCAACTTCGCTCCCTAACAATGGACTATACTCTCTTTGATATATGAGCTCTTTGAGGAGCAATTTGTAAAGCACCGTGTTCTCACTTTTGCAAACTTTTTTTCTTTTGCAAAGAAAAATGTTTCTCTAGATATATTGAATGACTTTGGGGAAATCATAAAAGTGATCTGTGAGGAATGACATCATGAGTCAGTCTTTCACCTTAACTTAGAATTATGAAAAAATTCTCAACCAAGATTCTAATAAAACCTGTTCTATGTACATCCATGAATTTTGCAAAATTTGTATTGGCATTGGCCCCTGAAGTGCTTTACACACAGTACTGTATTTTGAGTCAAAATAATGCGATCTCAGAAATATAAGTAGATTTGAGAGTAACGATGTAGCTGGAAAAGGGTCATTCTAAGACTGGCTGCTGGAGTTCTTATCTGACTTAGTCTATCCGCTAAGCAGAGAACACATATATGTTTTGAAGGAGTTTTTGAGCAGGTTTACCTAACTTCTTCACACAATCAAATAAATTTCACTCTTTTTCTGTGTGTTTTTACTTTTGTTTTTAGCCTTTACAGACTTAATAAAAGTGAAATAAAAACAAAGCATTTTTCAAATAATTATCTTCTTTTTTATTCTTTAAAGCATTTCTTTTAAGTTGAGATATAATTTTCAAACTGTACAATGTGCAGTATACAGTTTAGTGAGTTTTGACAAATGTGAACACACTCTAATCAGGACTAAAAAAAAATATTTTGATCACCCCAAAACTGCCCGCATGTCTCCTTCCATTCACTTTCTTACCTTTCCACAACTGCTGTTCTGATTTCTATCACTATAGCTTCATTTGCTATTCTTGAATTTCATATAAGTGAAATTATACAGTATAATCCTCTTTATATCCAACTTACATTCTGCAGAACAATTTAAAAGCAAAACATTTTAATTTGCAAAACTTGAAAGCATAAAACAAGGATAATTGCAAAGTTTTTTTAATATATCTATATCATTTCCAATTATATATATATACATATACATATATATATTATATATATAGTTGAAACTGGAACAATGTGTATGTTGCTGCTGCTGCTAAGGTGCTTCAGTCATGTCTGACTCTGTGTGACCCCATTGACAGCAGCCCACCAGGATCCTCTGTTCCTGGGAGTCTCCAGGCAAGAACACTGGAGTGGGTTGCCACTTCCTTCTCCAGGAACAACATGTATAGCTTTAGGTTAATTGAGTGAGATATTTGTATGGGAGAAAGAGAGATGAAATTAAAAAAAAGAACTGAGGTCTCAGCCCTATGCTAACTGGCTAGCAATTTCTACCTCATCTTCACATGTCAGAGTTTGAATAATCCAGGACTGCTTTTCTTTCTACACTTTCTCTAACAGTGATTTGCAATATCTTGTTGATGTCTTCATTAAAATTCAAATTCCAATATATAAGCGACTCTTAATGCCTCCACCTGTGTTTATCTCAACTCTAAACCAAAATCATAGCCTCCAAATCCCCAAATAGCCCCTCATAGAGTGTTTACAGCTGGATAAACATTAGCTCAAGCTACAATCTAAAAAATATTTAGGATTTCTTCTGGATCACTCATTTCCACAGCTCACCATCAGCAGTGCTATCAGTTCAACCTTCAAAGTGTTGACTAAAAAAGAAGCACAACTTCAGAGTTGCCAGTTAAGTTTTGTTTGGGGGCTAAATGAGGACTGCAGCCCTGGAGACAGCTCCTCAGATAGCTCTGAGAGACTGCTGCAAAGGGGCAGTCAGAGAAGGTCAATATATAAGATTTTTGTGAAAGGGGAGTTTAATGCAATTAATTGCTTACGTTACAAAAAGTTTTCTGCTAGTCATGTTGAGCTGATGTCACCATGAAGGGATATAGTGATTTTCTAGATATGAAGAGATGCAAGGATTGGGATCATGAAATCAGTTCCTGAAAATATCTAGCTATCTAAAGACCTGTTCCACCAGATTCCCTGGAGCAGAGGCCCTCACTCCACCCTGAACTCCCTCAGAGGATGTTGAAGATCAACAGACACACCAGCACAGGGTTCAGTCTCTGCAGAGATAGATGGCAAATGCCCGCGCTGCTGTTTTGTTCAGTCACTGGTAAATGCTCTTGGCAAGTGGCAATTTCTAGTTGACAGGCAAGTGCCAATTTGTAGTTGACAAAGGTATGAACAGAAAATGTTTTGTACACCTTCTTCTTGTACAACCTGGTCCCAGTCACTATTATCTGTTGCCCTGGATTATTGCAATAACCTTCTGACCGTATTCTTTTGCCTTTGGCCTTTTTTATCTCTCTAGTTTGCTCTCTACACCGTGACCAGTGTGAACTTTTAAAAACCACTTAAGTTATAACATTGTTCTTTTCAAGACCCTGCAGTGACTACTCAAATCACTCAGAGGGAAAAAAAAATCTTCAAAGAAGACTAGTACAAGAAAACCCAAACCCTTACCCACCACCATTTTTCTGATTTCACTCCTACCCCTGTCCTCCCAGAATCCATTGCTGGGGAACGGTCCTCCTTGAATTGGTCAGATACACTTGATTCTGTTTGTTTGCACCAATTTATTACAGAAGACTTCCCAGACCACTCTGCAAAACAAACCCTCCTCAACCACTTTTTTTTTTTTAATCTGTGTCATTTGCTTTATATTTTCCCACTTCATTGGTCACCATGTGAAAGTGAAAGTCGCTCAGTCGTGTCTGACTCTTTGCAACCCCACGGACTGTATAGTCCATGGCATTCTCCAGGCCAGAATACTGGGGTGGGTAGCCTTTCCCTTCTCCAGGGGATCTTCCCAACCCAGTGATCGAACCCAGGTCTCCCACATTGCAGGCGGATTCTTTATTAGCTGAGCCACAAGGGAAGCCCAAGCATACTGGAGTGGGTAGCCTATCCTTTCTCCAGGGGATCTTCCTGACCCAGGAATTGAACCGGAGTCTCCTGCATTGTAGGCAGATTCTTTACCAACTGAGCTATGAGGGAAGACCATATTACCTACTAATAGCCTACTTATTTATAAATCTTTCTTAAAAAATAGCAGCTCTCTGGGGGAAGCCATTGTCATGTGTGTGTATGAATATAAAATAAAAATGAATATTTGAATAAAATAAATATTCCCTACAATGGTTAATTTATTAAATTTTAGTTTTGTTTCAGTTGTATCTTAAATGAGTCAAATAGGTAGTTTCAAAAAATTGCCTTTCTAATATATCAAACAGAATAAAAAGTAATTGTGACTTTCAAGAATACTGTTTGACCAAACTGAAATGCATTAAGAAAATAATTGAAGTATTTCTTTCTTCCTGGGTGGTATGGGAATCTGACTCCTTAAATATAACCACCAAAATCTGTTGATTAGATGAAGCTGAGGTTATTGATTAAGGAAAAATACCAACTTACAAACCTTTGGAGGTGTCTACAGGAGTAAGAGTTGGGAAGGAGGTCAAAATTTATTAAGGATTGTAAGTCTGACTAACGCAACATTGTAAAGCAACTATACTCCAATTGAAAAAAAAAAAAAAAGAACCATAAATTGGAAATTTACATAATCGTAATTACGTAGTTACGTAATCGAAAATTACATAAATCGTAAATTGGAAAAGATGGTTTCAAATGTGAGGGCTTGATAAGGACTGAGTGAGAATTACATAGAATAGTCCAGACTTTCTGGAAGTATCTAGGAAAGGATTTTGAAAAAAGTTTTCAAATAACCTGGGAACGTAAATTGTTTGTTGAAGCTTTCCAATAAGGAGCTGATATTTTTCCAAGAAGTTCCTAATGAACCATGGAACCATTACTGGGCAGAACAGTTCTGGAAGAGTAAAGAAATACTAGTAATGACAATGGAATTGCAAAATTATGTTAATGTAGACATTAAAGCATGATTTAGATTTCCAGGGTCCAGTCTGAGAGTGGGCTAGGCAGTTTTGAGGCATTAATTTTGTTTGCATAAGTCAAGTTCACAACATAATGTTTTAATCTTATTATTGGGATGTTACCTGGTTCACTGGATTATTACTTTTTTAAACAGTTCAACTCTCCTTTCTCTGTACTTCTAAATCTCTGGGAGTTTTTCTTCATATTCTCAAAGTAGTTTTATTTTACATTAAATTGTGTCTATTTTTCAAGCTGGCAGATGTAGACTATTGTTTAAAAGAAATCTGATATTTTACAGTATGAGTAAATATTTTTGAATCAACAAAAAATGCATTTATAAAACAATTATCCATTTATTCTTGACAATATATCAAAATATGCTTTCTATTTTATTTTATAGAGCTTCCCAATACATATCCCTGTGTCAGTGAATGTGCTATATTTATATAAAGTTAATATTGGAGTAATTATCTATGAAGTTGACGAATTTTAAGACAAGAGGACTTTTTAAACATATATTTGTTTTCTATTTTTTAATTTGTCTATGTGGGAAAATTAAAAACTGCTGTCTCCCTTTTTCCTGTAATCCTTCTCCTATATGCATCAATGCTAAGGGTATCCAACTCTTTGCAACCCCATGGACTGTAGCGCGCCAGGTTCCTCTGTCCACAGGATTCTCAGGGCAAGAATACTGGAGTGGATGGCCATGCCCACCTCCATGGGATCTTCCCAATCCAGGCATTGAATCTGTGCCTCTTACATCTCCTACAACAATGTAGGAGTTCTTTACCAACAATGCCCCTGGGAAGCCCCTAATCCTTCTCCAAGGTTGTAGAAAATTTTGTCATCTTTGACATCTTGGAAGAGGAAGAGTTCAACCAACTTTGAAATGTTTCCCATATTCTTGAATCATTAAGGGCAAGAATTTTATTTCCTTCAGATCTGGTGGTACCTCTGATGTTTTTTAAGTGAAGGCTTGGTGCTATAATCAACTATGGTATTTGAACTGGAGAACCACTTAATCTCTCTGGAGTTTAAAGCAAATAAAGTTCAATTCCCTCTGATTTTATAGTAAGAAAAACAAGTTCTTCCTGCTTCACAGGCTTTGTAATTGCAAAATCGAATAGAGTTGCAAAAAGTTTTACATCTCATTAAAATATTCCCAAATATTTATCCCTCTTCTCTCATGCAGATTGCACCTCACACAAGACAATCTCCACGTCTCTACTCTTTAGCATTTAGTCTGTGTCAATGTGTCTTAATGTTCATCCACTTGTTTCTCCAACACCAAAGTGTTTTGTTGACTGAAAGACATTTCAGAAAACTGCTTACTTTGTGAGAATCAACTCTATATGGTAGTGCTGTGCTCTGCCCTGTTATGTCAGAGACTTTGTGATCCCATGAACTGTAGCCTGCTAGGCTCCTCTGTCCATGGAATTTTCCAGGCAAGAAAACTGGAGTGGGTTGCCATTTCCTCCTCCAGGGGAGATTCACAACCCTGGGATCAAACCTGTGTCTCCTGGTTTTATCACTGTGCCATTTGGAAATCCCCTATACAGTAGTGTTGGGAGATAAACAGTGGAAAGAACTAACCACTACCCTAATAGCCATCAGTTTTCCCATTAGGATGCTGCATTTTGTTTTTGTTTTGTAGGCAATTCTTTATTCTTTGCTACCATCCCAAGACCTATTTTTCTTTTCAAAATATCAGTTCCATATTTCTTCCTTAGCTGAAGGATTACAGGTGTCCCAGTTTCACAAAGTTATGCAATTATAGCACAGAATCCATTTACTTCCCAGTAATTGGACTACAGCCATCACGGTGGGAATAAAAGCAAGGCTTACAGATCAGAGTAAAGAACACAATCCTATCACACAGCTTGTGTAAAAAGGGTAGAAAGTGATTTGGCCTCAGTGACACTCTGAGCTTCAATGTAGAATTTTAATTGCAGTTTGTCTTGCAATAAAAGAGCATGTTCTGAACACTTTTGAATAGAACTAATTCTGAAACCAAATTAAGTTTCCACATTATGATTTAAATTGATACAGCTGATGTTTCATGCCAGAAAAGGGCAATCTTCAGGTAATATTGTGTGGTTAGGTAGTACAGTTGCTGAAATCACAGGCAATATTGAAATCAATTCAATTTCATTGTGAAAATTTTCTGTTATAATATGACAACAAGCAAAACACAAATAATATGCTGCCTGACCTATTTTATATTCTTACAACCTGGTACTTCTTTTTAATGATAAAGGATATACCTTCTTCACTGCCATGATCCCAAGTCTAACAGTCCCAAATTGCAATTAATTATTTTTCTTAAGAATGTGCAGTTATTTATAACTCATCTCTTCAACAGAAGAAATCATTTTCGTTTGTGGTGAATACTATATTCAAACAAAACTACCATTTTTGTGCTGGTCATTCGTTTAAACAGATATCATTCTAAAATTCACAGAGATAACCAACCAAACTCTTTATAATTTCCTCCTTAAAATCTCCTCAAGATTGCTTCCTAAATGTAGGATAGTTACTGGTCGCTACACAAATAGTTTACCTGCCAACTGTGGCATCAGTTTTCCACCTACCGAATTCTTAGATCTCTATTTTCATTTCTTTCCTCCTAACCCCTAAGATGGGCTTCTGTGGTGACTCAGTAGCAAATAACTGCTTGCAATGCAGGACATGCAAGTTTGATCCATGGATCACACATTTTCTCTGGAGAAGGAAATGGCAATTCACTCTAATATTCTTGCCTGGGAAATCTCATGGACATAGGAGCCTGGGGGTCTACAACCCATGAGGTCACGAAAGTTTGGAGGTGACTTGGAGACAAACCAACAACAATCTCTAAGGGAATTCAGATTCACATATATAAGTGTGTAAACCATACAGTCGCTCACTTAGCTCAGGCATTGGTACACTGGTTATGATCTACCTGATTCATTTCCATAATTCCTTTTAAGCATTTTTAGGTCAATTTCATAAGTAATGATCCATTTATTCATTCTAGGGCTTCCCTGGTGGCACAGATGCTAAAGAATCTTCCTGCAATGCAGGACACCTTGGTTCAATTCCTGAGTCAGGATGATCCCCTGGAGAAGGGAATGGCTACCCACTCCACTATTCTTGCCTGGAGAATCCCATGGACAGAGCACCCTGGTGGACTCTAGTCCATGGGGTTACAAAGACTTGGATACAACTGAGCGACTATCACTTCCACTTATTTCACTTCACTAATTCATTCTAGCACCTATGAGGTTTCTAGCCTGCTACTATTTCTAATGTTTCTGACTCTGATTGTTTTGTCAGACTGGTGGTCCCTATCACTTCAAAAACAAACTCTTAACTGCAGGCAATCCTCTACTTGTCTCATTAACCTAAAAGGTCAGGTTGTATTTATCAATATACAAATTATTGATATTTTCTTATGCCTTATTTCATTCCTGTACACTGAAAATTGCTCTATATCAACTGATGCTCTTAGAAATAATTTCTGGATCCACAGTATAAAGACATGCCTCTTAGTTCTGTTGTTTCCTCTTTCATGACATAAAATTATCTATATCCTCTTGTCTTTGCAAAAAGATTTCTTAATGAGAAACTGCTTCATAAAATATCACTCTTTTCATCCTCATCATTTTTATTATCTTGACTGGAAATTTTTCACTGCATAAAATGCCACTGACTAGAACTATACAAAATATTCCCAGGGAATGAGGTACAATAATTTTTTAGAAAGAATGAAAACCAACTTATTCTGAATTATGATACATGCAAATTAACTTTTAATGTATCATTGTGCTCAAATGTATGTATATTACACACACAAGTTGGTTTCCAAATTATGCTAATTATCTTTGTTTCAAATGAAATGAAGTTGAAAATGAGAGTTTAAAGGGGAAGCAGATATCTCAAATGCGTACTTTGATTAACTAAATGTCATCTTTGCCTATGTGGAATCAAAATAATGACCAATTTAATAAATTAACTTAAGCAATCATTTAATAGGGGGCAATTCATTTCAAACAGATTTTTATCATCATGTAGTGTTCTAACTGCCAGATTATTTAACTGAGTAGGGTTTATTGAAATAGTCACAAAAGATTTGTCTATAATAAAAAACACATATATTTCAATTGCTTGAAGAGTATGATTTCAACTGTATGAATATATTTGAGTACTACACCATCACACATTCCTTTACATTTCATCTGAACATTAATCCCATGTCCTTTTCCAAGTTAATTCAAAGGATGGCTTATAAACTCAAATTAGTTTTTCCCTTAAACATAGAATTGCTAAGTCTATTGCAGATAATTGAGTGCAAAACATAAATTGGCAGTTGATACCTATTTCCCTTAATTCAGTCTTGTCCTTTGTCACAGTTTAGAAATCAATCGATTATAATAATTGACAACATATGTCTTAACTATTATAGTTTTTTCTTTCAGATTAAGCTTTTACTTGTAGGCAAAGTACTAGGATATATCCATATTATTTGTAAAAGGAAAGAAAAGTATTCCAAACACAACAAAAGACATAATAATAATTCCTATTTTTTAATGGAAGAAAATATTATATAAATTTTAGAACTTAGATTTTATCTCCAAGATATTTGGATATGGTTGTTGTGAATGGCTGTGTTATAATATTGATCTCTTAAGTGATGTCAAACATGTATGAGATTACTGAGCTCAATTCCAGTTTTATGAATGATTACAGATACATTAATTCAATTCTCTTTATCTTATAAATTATTACTCATAAATTTTCTCAGGAATGGAAACAAACCAACATCCAACAGAGTGGGATATATATTTGCAATGCAATTGACAAAAGCAAAACTCAATGAAGCTAATATCCATGACACATATAAGACTATTACAAATCAGTAAGAAAATGTATACTTTAACAGAAGAATATGCACAAGATTTAACAGGAACTTCACAAAATATAAAACTCAAATAGTAAGTGAACATTTGAAAACTGATAAACTGTGATTATACATGGTGATAAAACTATGACAAAAACTATGACAATTATTTTTTTTAATTTGATATCATTATGCATGTTCTCACCCTAATGTATTTTATTTTTTACTGAAGCATAATTGCTTTATTACTTTGCACTGTGCAACACTAATTTTGTGTTAGTTTCTGCCATATGACAAAGTGAATAGGCTATGTTTTTCAGTCACCCAGTCATGTCTGACTCTTTGTGACCCCATGGACTACAACACACCAGGCTTTCTTGTCCTTCTCCATCTCCCAGAGTTTGCCCAAGTTCATGTCCATAGCATCCGTGATGCCATCCAACCATCTCATCCTCTGTCATCCCCTTCTCCTCCTGCCTTCAATCTTTCCCTGCATCAGGGTCTTTTCCAATGAGTCAATTCCTCACATCAGGTGGCCAAAGTATTGGAGCTTCAGTTTCAGCATCAGTCCTTCCAATGAATATTCAGGACTGATTTCCTTGAGGATGGACTGGTTTGACCTCCTTGCTGTCCAAGACTCTCAAGAGTCTCTCAAACACCACAATTCAGATCATCAATTCTTCAGCGCTCAGCTTTCTTTATGGGCCAACTCTCACACTGATACATAACTACCTGAAAAACCATAGCTTTGACTAGATGGACCTTTGTTAGCAAAGTAATATCTCTGCTTTGTAATATGCTGTCTAGGTTGGTCATATCTTTTCTTCCAAGAAGCAAGCCTCTTTTAATTTCCTGGCTGCCGTCACCATCTGCAGTGATTTTGGAGCCCCAAAAGTAAAGTCTCTCTCTGTTTCCATTGTTTCCCCATCTATTTGCCATGAAGTGATGCGACTGGATGTCATGATCTTTGTTTTTTGACTGTTGAGTTTTAAGTGAACTTTTTTACTCTCCTCTTTTACTTTCATCAAGGGACTCTTTACTCTTTATATACTTTCTGCCATAAGGGTGTTGTCATCTACATATCTAAAGTTAGTGATATTTCTTTTTCACTTTCTTATTCACTTTCTTCCATAAGGGTGGTGTCATCTGTATATCTAAGATTAGTGATATTTCTCCCGGCAATCTTGATTTCAGCTTGTGCTTCATCCAGCCCGGCATTTCACATGATCTATTCTGCATATAAGTTAAACCAGCAGGCTGACAATATACATCCTTGTACTCTTTTCCAAATTAGGAACCAGCCTGTTGTTCCATACCCAGTTCTATCTGTTGCTTCTTCATCTGCATACAGATTTCTCACAAGGCAGGTCAGGTGGTCTGGTATTCCCATCTCTTTAAGAATAAATATAGCTTGGTTAAACTTTAACAAAGTTCAACCCCAGGTAAAATCAAAGTATATATTTTATATAGCTTATTACAACACAATGTGCACAACTGTATAAAAAGTAAAAATCTCAATGGTGATTATTGTTAGACAGGACAGGAGATATTATGAAGAAGTTGTCCAGAGGGTGAAGGGCAGTTCTAAGGTATTCTAATTTGTAAACTTGGAGAAGATTGCATGGCTTTCAAATTGTATTATTTAATTTGAAAATATATATTTATAGTCTGCCCCAAAATCTATTATATATTTAAGACTTCATCCTTTAGGATTTAACAATGATAAGACAAAAATATGAACCAGTCATCGTTAATAATTTTTCCTGCTGTGAGTGTAATATGAAACAAAACTTTTATACAGTATCTTCATGAAAGAACAAGAAATGGCAGAATCAGGTAGGTTTTCTCTCATAAGAACCTTGTTCGCAAAGGAGTAGCATGGCTCTTAAACTAGGGAAGTGATTAAATGACACAGTAGGAGAACATTTCATGAACAGAGAACCTAGCACATGTCAAGCATGATAGACTCTATACATTGAACCAAGTACAAGAGATTTGGAAGTATCTGTATAAATATTAATGGTAAATGACTTGCATTAGCAGTTACTTCCCCCACCTTATACCTAGAAAGATGTCATTCTTCTTAAAGTTTTAATAGGGCCCCAAACTCCGTATCTATGTTCTGTCTGCTAAAAAGGAGAAAGCAGGATGATGTGTGTTTTATAATTACTCTAAATAATTAAGCTAACTGTCTAATTGTGAAGTAGGGAAAAGATCTAGGGTTTTGGAAGGACAAAACAAGAATCTTTATCAGAAAGTTTGAGAAAATTACCTTAGATTTTTGTATGAATTTTGGACCATTTTCCAGAGGCCAGGACTCGTGCTTGCAAAAAAAAAAAAAAGCCAGTGATGGAGAAATGAAAATGTGATAATAAATACAAATTCACTATGGAGATTGCTTGGATAGGTATGTTAAGCATACTTGCAACACAAACAATCCAGAACCAGATCCCATGATGGAGACCAATGCTTAATAGAGATTTACTCCTGAGAAGAAATAGCAAAGGTAAATGGATCATTCTCCCTTTGCATTGTTTTCTCTTAGTCAGAAGGGATAATATGATCTCATGAAATATTTAAGAGCAGTCCCCTTAATTAGTGAAAATAAATTCCCTTTCAACTTGTGATTCAGAGTAGAAAAATATGAAATCTACTTTGGAGAAATAGCTAAATGTAAGATTTCTTACAACTGAACTCTATAAACAGTACTTTGTAAGAACATAGTTGCTAACCTTGAATGAATAATATTCTAGTGGGGTCAAATTCATGAAAAATAGTTAAAATACATGTATGCTATGATAGAGATTGCAGCAATTTAATGTGAAGATTTAGAAGAGCAATTGATTAAATTGCTTGAAGGATTGGGAAAGACTGAGAGAGAGAGGA
This sequence comes from Muntiacus reevesi, assembly GCF_963930625.1. Classification (NCBI taxonomy): domain Eukaryota; kingdom Metazoa; phylum Chordata; class Mammalia; order Artiodactyla; family Cervidae; genus Muntiacus; species Muntiacus reevesi. Next base: position 63,837,288 of record NC_089253.1, on the reverse strand, counting down.
TCTGCAGAAGAGAAAATTTAGAAGAATATGTAGAAAAAAATTGAAGATAAGAGGTGGAGAAAACTGACTCCTGACTTAGTTAACAGTTTCACAAACACAAGAGCATGAAAGGCCATGAAATATCTTTAAATCATGAGCATTATTTTGACAGGGAGTTCAAGCTTCAATAAGTGGAAAGAAGAAAGAAAGAGTGTGATTCAATTGTTGGTAAATGTGAACTCCACAGGTAGATTATATGGGTTCATTAAACTCACATTGATTTAGAAAACAGGATACTGTACTACTTTATAAAGTATTTCAATAAGTTATTTCTTAACTAAGTAGATTATGATGTTATCATAGACATTTTCCGTATCATGAAAATGTGTTTAAAATAAAAAATGAAGCTTTATCAAAAATATTCAGTGATTTATCTGTCTTAGTCAGCTTGATCTGTTCTAAACAAATTATCACAGGCTGATTGCTTATAACACAATTATTTCTCATGATTCTGAAGATTGGGGAATATAAGATCATAGTACCAGTAGATTTGTTTCCTGGTTTCTAGATGTCCATCTTCTTGCTGTACACTCACATTTCTTCTTTTTAAAGCTGAAATATTTAGCAAAGATATTTAAAAGTACTTGAAATGTAAATGTCCAGAGAATTACTGTAACTTCCAAGACTACAGACATCTCTCTATGCCTGCCACATTTATAAATGCTTAGGGATTACCCATTTTATTTTATTTAAATGTCTGTATTGCAGCGTGTTACTACTGTTTGTTTTCTTTGTTGCCTAGTATCTCATTCTACAAACAGGCTACTGTTCAATTATACACTCAGCTTTTGGTGAATTTGTGAGATGATTCTTGATTTTGCCTAAAATAAATAATGCTACTGTGTCAAACCTAAGGATCTGTGTTTCTCTAAGTTATATACCTGGGGTTAAGGTTGCTTTATCATAAATTATCCACATTTTAACCCTAATACAAAACGTTGGTGTTAGTCATTCATTTGTGTCTGACTCTTTGCAACTCCATGGACTGTAGCCTGCCAGGCTCCTCTGTCCATGGGATTTCTCAGATTGCCATTTCCTTTCCTAGGGGATCTTCCTGAACCAGGGTTCTGACCGTAATCTCCTGCATTGTAAGCAGATTCTTTACCTTCTGAGTCACCAGGGAAACATCAGACTGCTTGCTAAAATTGTTCCTTCCCTACATTTTGTATTGTTCAACACTTCATGAAAAAAACAAAATCCCTTTCCATTCATGTTCATTATACCCATTTCTTTGCCAGTGTCATGGAACTGTTTGCAGATGATAATCTTTTCTTTGTTGATGACAATCGCCTATAAAGAATTTATTTTTTATCGTGCTTTGCAACTTGTTTGTTTTGTCTGGTCTAGGCACAGAGGCAGTTGACTCCAAGCTGTGGGTTGAGTTCAGATCTCTGATAGGTAACTCTCAGATCTGAGAGAGCATCTTCTCAGAGGTCAAGAAAACAATCCAAGCACATAGTGTTTTAGAAACCTCTGTATTTTTCACATCCATAAACATTAAATTGACCCAAACAAGAAATATGGTCAAGCTCAAAGTCAAGAGGAAGTACATTCTGCCAACTTAAGGCCATGGTAAGTGTTTAGATGTATGATGCTTACTATTAAGTAGAAAACTAGAATCAGTAACTCAGTTAGCCACATCTTGAACATAAGAAACAAGTAAGAACATAAGAATATAGAAAGCATTGCCATTTTTTCTAACCAAATATTATTTTTTTATAATTATAAATTTTTAATTCTTTTTAAACAAAATAATGGCTACCACATTTGATAAATCCATCTATTTATTGAGCAATAATTTGGGAAGCATAACAAAGTTTTAAATGAAGCAAACAAAAATATTTCTGTTCAGTTGAGCCAAAGAATACCTTTAGAACTGGAAATTCAAATGGACACTTAAAAAACAAATTTATGCATATTAGAAAAAGAAATTATGGTACAAGGGAAAAAGGTCAAGCAACATTTGCTATTTTTCAACTTATATTATAAATATTCTGTTTACATATCCTAAAAACATAAATACATTGTTTTGACATGTATTAACAATGATTATCATATTCCAGCTTAGATATATAAAATTAATTTTTACTAAAATTATCAAATACATTTTTGTACTCTTGTTAATAAAGACTGGATATAAGAAAGGAGAAAAAGGACCTTAAATAACACATTATATTAAGGTTCTGGCAACTGCTTACTTTTAGAGCTAAAAAATTATGTTTTACTTATAGCAATGCTATTTTTTAATCTATGGCACTTTCATAAAAGGGTTGGTTTAACAATATTAACAAATTAATCTATATTTTAGAAAACATACTTATTATTAGAACATTTTGTTGTTGATACAGTAAACAGATCTCTCCTGTATACTATAATTATCTTTAAGAAAATATTCTCTGAGTATAGAAATGAATATCTTGCCATCCTTAATATGCTTTACCTAGTGGCTCAGATGGAAAAAAAAATAAGTACCTTTGAAAATAAGTGAGCTTTGAAATATTTAGCCTATGTAGTCTAAATACATACATATATACAAATGTACTTATATATATGTATATACATATATATGTATATATCTTAGTCTATGTACCAGCCAGCAATGTTGAAGAAACAAGTTGAATGGTTCTATGAAGACTTACAAGACCTTCTAGAACTAGCAACCAAAGAAGATATACTTTTTACTATAGGGGATGGAAATGCAAAAGTAGGAAGTCAATAGATACCTGGAGGAACAGGCAAATTTGGTCTTGGAGTACAAAACGAAGCAGGTCAAAGGCTAAAAGAGTTTTGCCAGAGAACGCATTGGTCATAGCAAACACGCACTTCCGACAACACAAGAGAAGACGCTACACATACACATCACTAGATGGTCAATACCGAAATCAGATTGATTATATTTTTTGCAGCTAAAGATGGAGAAACTCTATAGAGTCATAAAAAACTAGACTGGGAACTGACTGTGGCTCAGATCATGGACTCCTTATTGCCAAGTTCATATTTAACTTGAAAAAAGTAGGGAAAACCACTAGACCATTCAGGTATGACCTAAATCAAGTCCCTTATGATTATACAGTTGCCCTGAGGAATAGATTCAAAGGATTAGATCTGATAGAGTGCCTGAAGAACTAAGGACAGAGGTTCATGACTTTATACAGGAGACAGGGATCAAGACCATCCCCAAGAAAAAGAAATGCAAAGGGGCAAAATGGTTGTCTGAGGAGGACTTACAAATAGCTGAGAAAAGAGAAGCTAAAGGTAAAGGAGAAAAGGAAAGATGTACCCATTTGAATGGAGTGTTCCAAAGAATAGCCGGAGAGATAAGAAAGTCTTCCTCAGTGATCAATGCAAAGAAACAGAGGAAAATAGTAGAATGGGAAAGACTAGAGATATCACTGAGAAAAAATAGAGATACCAAGGGAATATTTCATGCAAAGATGGGCTCAATAAAGGACAGAAATGATATGGACCTGACAGAAGCAAAAAATATTAAGAAGAGGTGGCAAGAACACACAGAAGAACTGTACAAAAAAGATCTTCATGACCCAGATAATCACCATGGTGTGATCACTCACCTAGAGCCAGACGTCTTGGAATGAGAAGTCAAGTGGGCCTTAGGAGGCATCATTAGTAACAAAACTAGAGGAGGTGATGGAATTCCACTTGAGCTATTGCAAATCCTAAAAGATGATGCTGTTATAGTGTTGCACTCAATATGCCAGCAAATTTGGAAAACTCAGCAGTGGCCTAGAACTGGAAAGGTCAGGTTTCATTCCAATCCCAAAGAAAGGCAATGCCAAAGAATGTTCAAACTACCACACAGTTGCACTCATCTCACATGCTAGCAAAGTAACGCTCAGAATTTTCCAAGGCAGCCTTCAACAGTACCTGAACCATGAATTTCCAGATATTCAAGCTGGATTTAGAAAATGCAGAGGAACCAGATATCAAATTGCCAACATTCATTGGATCATCGAAAAGCAAGAGTTCCAGTAAAACACCTACTTCTGCTTTGTTGACTACACCAAAGCCTTTGACTGTGTAGATCACAACAAACACTGGAAAATTCTTTAAGCAGTGAGAATACCAGACCATCTGACCTGCTTCTGAGAAATCTGTATGCAGGTCAAAAAAGCAACAGTTAGAAGCAAACATGGAACAACAAATGGGTTCCAAATCAGTAAAAGAATACTTCAAGTCTGTATATTGTCACCCTGCTTATTTAACTTATATGCAAAGCACATCATGCGAAATGCCAGGCTGGATGAAGCACAAGCTAGAATCAAGATTGCTGGGAGAAATATCAATAACCTCGATATTCAGATGATACCACCCTTATGGCAGAAAGTGAAGAAGAACTAAAGAACCTCTTGATGCAAATGAAAGAGGAGAATGATGACGTTGGCTTAAAACTCAACATTCAGAAAACAAAGATCATGGCATCCAGTCCCATCACTTAATGGCAAATAGATGGGGAAACAATGGAAACAGTGAGAGACTTAATTTTTTCGGGGGCTCCAAAATCACTGCATTAAAAGACATCATTTAATCTCTGTATTGAAATTAAAATTAAAAGATTCTTGCTCCTTGGAAGAAAATCTGTGACCAACCTAGCCAGCATAATAAACAGCAATGACATTACTTTGTCAACAAAGATCCACCTAGTCAAAGCTTTGGTTTTTCCAGTAGTCATGTATGGATTTGAGAGTTGGACTATAAAGAAAGTTGAGTGCTGAAGAATTGATGTTTTTGAACTGTGGTGTTGGACAAAACTTTTGGGAGTCCATTGGACTGCAAGGAGATCCATTCAGTCAATCCTAAAGGAAATCAGTCCTGAATATTCATTACAAAGACTGATGCTGAAGCTGAAATTCCAGTACTTTGGCCACCTGATGAGAAGAACTGACTCATTTGAAAGGACCCTGATGCTGGGAAAGATTGAAGGAAAGAGGAGTAAAGGATGACACAGGATGAGATTGTTGAATGGCATAACTGACTCAATGAACATGAGTTTGAGTAAGCTCCAGGAGTTGGTGATGGACAGGGAAATCTGGTGTGTTGCAGTCCATGGGGTCACAAAGAGTTGGACACGACTGAGCTTCTGAACTGACTGATACATATATATGCATCAGAAACAAAAATGAACTATATTCTATTTTATACAATTTCTTATGATCTTTGCAGAAAAAGTATAGTATAGATGCAATTTTAAAATTAATAACATGCTCCAAAGAATAGGATTAATCAAAAAGTCCTTTTTTATTTTATTAATAAAAAAATGGCATTTTGTATAAAGTAGCTTTTAAATTAAAAAAAGAAAACAAGATCATTTCAAAACAATAAATTTGTAAAACAGAAAAAAAAAAAAAAGAAAGAAACCACCAGCCTTACATTAAAGATGAAAACAAGAAACTAACTAAATACATAATTGTATATTAAGTAAAATTATTCTGTTTGGATGTATTTTTTAGAGTAAGGTGATATATATAGAACATTTTAAGAAAGATTAAAATTATTATTCATTACTTTTTAGGTTCAGGGCAAAATTGAGGAAAAAGTACAGAGATTTCCATATACCCATTCCCCTATACAAGCATTTGTTGTTGTTTAGTCACTAAGTCCTATCTGATTCCTTTGTGACCCTATGGACTGTAGCCTACCAAAACTCTCTGCCCATGGGATTTTCCTGGCAATAACACGTGGATTGGGTTGCCATTTCCTTACCCACAGGATATTCCTGAGTCATGGATCTATCCATCTCCTGTCTTGGCAGACAGATTCTTTACCACTGAACTACTAGTGAAGCCCATGCATCCATAATTTCCCCCATTATCAACATCCTCCATCAGAGTGGTATATTTCTTACAACTGATGAACCTACACTGACACTTTACAATCACTCAAAGTTCATAGCTGACATTATGGTTCACTTTTTATGTTGTACCCTCTATGAGTCTGGTAAATACATGATGATATATATTCATCATTATGGTGTCATATAAAGTATTTTCACTATGATGCAAGTTATCTGTGCTCCACCTATATAATCCCTTACTTCCCCTCCTGGCATCCATTGATCTTTTTTCTGTCTCCATAATTTTGCTTTATCCAGAATATCTTATAGTTGGAATCATACATAACCATTTCATGTTAGCATTCTTTCACTTGGTAATATGCATTGAAGATTCCTCCATGTATTTTTATGGTTTCATAGCTTATTTTTCTTTACTGTTGATTAATATGAGGTGGTTGGATGGCATCACTGACTTATTGGACATGAGTTAGAGAAACCCCGGGAGGTAGTGAAAGATAGGAACGGCTGGCATGCTGCAGTCCATGGGGTCACAAAGAGTCAGACACAGTTTAGAGACTGAAAAACAATACCCCATTGTCTGAGATACTACACTAAATTCATTCAACCTACTGAAGGACGTCTTGGTTGCCTTCAGATTTGGGTAGTTAAATATAAAGCTGGTATAAACATTTGTGTGTCGGTTTTTGTGTAAACCTACATTTTCAGCTCCTTTGGGTAATAACCAGGGAGCACAATTTCTGGGTATCTTCTGGTAAGAGTATGCTTAGTTTTATAAGAAATTGCTAAGCTGTTTTGGCCACTGGTGCATTCCACCAGCAAGGTGCACCAACAGTTCCTGTTGCTCCACATTCTCTGTGTTATTTGATGTAGTCAGTGTTCTGGAATTTGATCATCCTCAGAGCTCTGTGTTCCACATCCACAGGACCCTTTTCCAACTTTCTAGGTTAGAATAAGTCCAACTCACACTTTGGTTTTTCTCCTAGCCATATCATGATTTATTTCTAGCAGTTACTCTTTCCGTGTTATTTCAATGTTACATTTTCAACATTTCTTTCAGTTGTCCAAAATCCAATAAACGATTCTTAACATTCCATTATCTCTCTTAAAATGCCTAGTGTGTAATCAGCTCTAGTGAAATAAGTCAGAAAGAGAAAAACAAGTATCCTATATTAATGCATCCACATGATATCTTAAAAAAAATGGTACATTATTTGCAGGGCAAGAATAGAGATGCAAACATAGAGAATGAATTTGTGGACGCTTGTGGGGGAAAGAGAGGGTGGAATGAATTAAGAAATTAGCATTGAAATATACACATTACCATGTGTACAATAGACAGCTAGTGGGAAGCTGATACATAACAAAGGGAGATCAGCCTGGAGCTCTGTGATGACCTATGGGGTGGGTGGGAGGGAGACACAGGAGGGAGAGCACATATGAATGCTTACAGCTGATTCAATTGTTTATGGTAGAAACAAACACAATGTTGTAAAGCAATTATCCTCCAATTAAAAAAAAAATTGCATAGCGTGATTTCTGTTTTTTAAATGAACCTTGAATACTATAGTGTTTTGTCTTCCCAAGATTTCTCCAGGTCATAGAGTCTCAGAGTGAAAGGTCTGAATTGAAACTTAAGCACTGTGGCCAAAGGACTTTTGCACCTAACAAATAGTCTCTTCTGATTTGTTATATATGATTTTCTCAAAATTATTAATTTAAGGTGTTCTGCACCTACAGGTAACATTTTTTTGATTTGAGATAAATTGGATTCAAAATAAACAGAAATTTGTCCAGTATCATGTGTTATTAATCATTTTGAGAACACAAGCATCTGTAAATTAAAGGAAAAAATAGAAATAAGTCAGAACAGCCAACACAGCTCCCCAATTCCTAACAGCCATATTAGTATGTAATGTGGAACAGCATTTACATAACAGGTTGACAAATTGTATTTTACACAGAAGGAAACTATTTTTTAAGAAACCCCTCCCATTCTGTAATCTGATGATTTGATTATTTAATAATATTTTGGGTTTCTCTGGTGGCTTAGATGGTAAAGAATTAACCTGCAATGCAGAAGACTTGGGTTCGATCCTTGGGTCAGGGAGATCCCCTGGAGAAGGAAATGGCAACCTGCTCCAGTAGTTTTGCCTGGAGAATCCCATGGACAGAGGAGCTGGTCAGGCTACAGTCCATCGGGTCACAAAGAGTCAGACACGACTGAGCGACTAACACACTTTAATAATATTTTGCAAAGAGTCAACTCATAAACCAATAGATCCCAAGTTTGCTTACCATAAGAGTTCTAGAGAAAGTAGGTATATTCAAGTAAAAATATTACATAGGTAAGAATCCTTTCACTTTTATATATTATTGTGAGGTCTGTCAATGGCATGCTTTTAAAGGCATTTTACTGAACCGCTTTTCTTCCGTGATAATTCTCTAAGATAAAGGAAAAGGTCCATTGCTAATCCTTTCCTTCTCTAATTCATAACTTCTTAAAGGTTTTATTGTTTTTATATTGTTCTTGCTTTTTATAATTGCAAACACATGGGATTTTGTGTTTTTATACTTTCAGTGAATTCACTTTCAGTGAATCATTATTCTTTTCTTCAATTATAGTCTGATAATTTAACCGAGGCACATTTAAGATATTGCTTTAAATTGTTGATTTGGGGTGTCTTAGATAACCTTTATAAGACATTATACTGATTAGCCAAAAAGTTAAAAAAATGTTTCTGATTTTTTCCATAAGATGTTACAGAAAAACCTGAACGGACTCTTTGACCAGTCCAATAATTCTGAAATATATATAAGATATACATATACATGCATATATCTGTGTGTATAGACATAATAATACACATAACTAGTGATAAAAAAACAATGAGCTCAAATGGAATTAGAGACAATATTGCTCATGGCACAGAAGAGAACATGAACTTCATGTTCACTTTCAGTTCAGTTCAGTTCATTCGCTCAGTCGTGTCCAACTCTTTGTGACCCCATGGACTGCAGACTTCCTCGTCTGTCACCAATTCCCGGAGCTTACTGAAACTCACGTCCAACAAGTCAGTGATGCCATTCAACCATCTCATCCTCCGTCATTCCCTTCTCCTCTTGCCTTCAATCTTTACCAGCATCACAGTTTTTTTCCAAGAAGTCAGTTCTTTGCATCAGGTGACCCAAGTATTGTAGCTTCAGCTTCAGCATCAACACTTCCAGAGAATATTCAGGACTGATTTCCTTTAGAATCGACTGGTTTGATCTCCTTGATCTCAAGAGTCTTCTCCAACACCACAGTTCAAAAGCATCAGTTCCTGGACCCTCAGTTTTCTTTATGGTCCAACTCTCATATCCATGCATGACTACTGGAAAAACCATAGCTTTGACTAGATGGACCTTGTTTGGCAAAGTAATATCTCTGCTTTTTTGTATGCTGTCTAGGTTGGTCATAGCTATTCTTCCAAGAAACAAGCATCTTTTAATTTCATGGCTGCAAGTCACCACCTGCAGTAATTTTAGAGCCCAAGAAAATAAAGTCTCTCACTCTTTCCATTGCTTCCCCATTTATTTGCCATGAAGTGATGGGACCTGATGCCATGATCTTTTTTTACAATGTTGAGTTTTAAGCCAGTGTTTTCATTCCTCTTTTACTTTCATCAAGAAGTTCTTTAGTTCTTCTTCACTTTCTACCATAAGTTTGGTGTCATCTGTATATCTGAGGTTAATGATATTTCACCCAGCAATCTTGATTCTAGCTTGTGCTTTGTCCAGCTTGGCATTTCACATGATGTACTCTGAATAAAAGTTAAATAAGCAGGGTGACGATATACAGCCTTGACATACTCCTTTACTGATTCGGAACCAGTCCGTTCTTCCATGTCCACTTCTAACTCTTGCCTCTTGACCTGCATACAGATTACTCAGGAGGCAGGTCAGAAGGTATTCTGATCACTTTAAGTATTCTCATCACTTTAAGAATTTTCCACTGTTTGTTGTGATCTACACAGTCAAAGACTTTGGTGTGGTCAATAAAGCAGAAGTAGATGATTTTCTGAAATTTTCTTGCTTTTTCTATGATCAAACAGTTGTTGGCAATTTGATCTCTGGTTCCTCTGCCTTTTCTAAATCCAGCTTGAGCATCTGGTCATTCATGGTTCATGCACATGTGTAGCCTGGCTTGGGGAATTTTGAACATTACTTTGCTAGCGTGTGAGATAAGTACAATTGTGTGGTAGATTGAACATTCTTTGGCATTGCCTTTCTTTGGGATTGGAATGAAAACTGACCTTTTCCAGTCCTGTGGACACCGCTGCATTTTCCAAATTTGCTAGCATATTGAGTGCAGCATTTTCACAGCATCATCTTTTAGGATTTGAAAGAGCTCAAGTGAAATTCCATCACCTCCACTAGCTTTGTTCATAATGATACTTCCTAAAGTGCACTTGACTTCACTTTCCAGGATGTCTGGCTCTAGGTGAGTGATCACACCATCATGGTTATCTGGGTCATGAAGATCTTTTTTGTATAGTTCTTCTGTGGATTCATGAGAATTACAGTACATGTTCACATTAGATTCCTTTGTTCTCCAACCCTGGCAGAACATGCAGAGTGTGCCTGGGTGCATGGTTAATACACAGTGATCTGTATCACAGTTGAGGAATATTCAGCTTAGGGACCCCTGATTTTATCAGACACTGTTGACAAACCTGCTTACACTTTGCTCATGAGGAATATTTTATATTATTTCTCCCTGGAATGTAAACAAATCTCCACTACAAGAAAGAGGAATATTTGTCCTGAAATATCTCTACATACAAATAAATCTATTCACTGCCCAACATGGAAAGCTCATCTCAAGCTTTCAAGAATGTGAATGTCTAGTCAGGTAGAAGTGCCAGAGACACATGGAGAATGGTTTAATCCCATCAAATATACCTGTTCTTGAATATAATGATCAAAAGAACTTTTTCTTTCTTTGCAGAGCATATACTGGGGAGCGGTTTCATCCTAGACTTCATTATAAACAATTTTAGAATCATAAAAAGCATAAAGATACTTAGTCAATAGAGAGTAAGAAGGAAATATTCATTCTGTATCCACATATCTCCTTGATTAAAGAAATTCACTAAATAAACCACTCAGAAAATGGCTTTGATATTTGTCGTTGATAACAAGAGGAAGTACTTCACCATCAAAAAATTTGATTGGAGATCAATTTCCTGTCTTCTTTTGAATTTACTTATCCTATGTAGCTCCATTAAGCATTTTTTATCTCTGTTACAATTCACACAACAACAAAATTTATGTTGGACAAATAGTACATGTTCTCCAGATTTTATGCTTCTAGCATTTTCTTCAAAAAGCAATAAAATATTAAAGCAAAATATGCAAATGTACCCATAGTTCTACATCCCCTGGCACTTCCTGAAATTCAAATCCCAGATGTCATTAAGCACAACAAGCCACATTTCTGACTCAGTTAAGAGACATCTGAAATGTGAGATCTAACACAACCATAACATAGTGTCCCTGAATGAGAGATAAAGAGTATAATGAATTAAAGTGTAATGTACTTAGGGAAACCACATGAAGAATGCATTGGACTAACATTGGCATTGGGATATTTACTAAAAAAAAATATATATATATAAAGCTAAATGATGCTTTACATCATGAGAGCTAAACATCTCATGTGCCTGCTTTTTAACTTTTTCCTCCTTTATTACATTATGTTTCTGGGGGGGAAACACTAAAAATATTTCTACTGTACGTGAATACATTTGGAAATTTCTTAACTCCAAAATTCTTAATTTTAAAACTACTCTTGAGTGATGAATCATCTGATCTGGTTATTTATTTTCAAATTGTATGGGACATTTGCTTGCAATAGCTCAGAAAAGTCATTCATTGAGAGCAGTGATAGCATCTAACCTGGAGAAACTTGGCATGGAATAACACAGATCTTCATTAATTCCTGTTCATATTCTTCTTGTCTGTTTCTTTCTAAGGGCTGTGTTAGATAGTAGCTCCTGATGGTAAATTTCAGTAATTTTCCCTGCCCCTTAAAAGATAACTTCTGTAAGTGTTGGGGCAATGCTTGTTGTTCAGTCACTAAGTCTTACTCAACTGTTTATGACCCCATGGACTACAGCACGCCAGGCTCCTCTGCCCATCACCATCTTCCAGAGCTTGCTCAAACTCATGTCCATTGAGTCCGTGATGCCATCCAGTCATCTCATCTTCTGTCGTCCCCTTCTCCTCCTGCCCTCAGTCTTTCCCAGGATCAGGGTCTTTTCCAATGAGTCAGTTCTGATCATCAGTGACCAAAGTATTGGAGCTTCAGTTTCAGCACTAGTCCTTCCAATGAATACTCAGGACTAATTTACTTTAGGATTGACTGGTTTGATCTCCTTGAAGTCCAAGGGATTCTCAAGAGTCTCCTCCAGCACGATAGTTTGAAAGCATCAGTTCTTCGGCACTCAGCCTTCTTTATTGTCCAACTTTAGTATCCATATGTGGCTGCTGGACAAACCATAGCTTTGACAAAGCAGACTTCGGTCGGCAAAGTGATGTCTCTGTTTTTGAGTTCACTGTCTAGGTTTGTCATAACTTTCTTCCAAGGAGTAAGAATCTTTTAAATATGTGATTGTAGTCACCATCTGCAGTGATTTTGGAATCCAGTAAAATGAAATCTGACACTGTTTCTATGCCATGCTTGGCATATGCTAGAAAAACATTAATACAAATGCCAATTTACTTTCTTATCATTCCATTCTGATCCCTCTCTAACATGTGGAATCTAGTGTTTCTTCCCCCTTTATAGACACAAAATATAACAGATTGGACATGTTCGTATGCAAGTAAGGCTAGATTTCTTTTGTGTGGGACTACTGACTCTTCTCGGAGAAGGCAGCAGCAACCCAGTCCAGTATTCTTGCCTGGAAAATCCCATGGACAGAGGGGCCTGGTAGGCTGCAGTCCATGGGGTCCGTAGGAGTCAGACATGACTGAGCAATTTCACTTTCACTTTTCACTTTTATGCATTGGAGAAGGAAATGGCAACCCACTCCAGTATACTTGCCTGGAGAATCCCGGGGACGGGGGGGGCTGGTGGTCTGCCGTCTATGGGGTCACACAGAGTTGGACAAGACTGACAACTTAGCAGCAGCAGCAGTGACTCTTCTGGCAATATTAAGCTTTTCCCCAAGTATCTTTGGAAGCATATCATGGAAAAAATAATTTGGTTATTGCAAACACTGTTTAATCGTTGTCATGTGAGTTGTATTAATAACAGAAAATATACTTAAAAGGTAACAACAATTCTAACAAGAAAATTGACAAGATGGTTTTAAAATTAAAGAAAACATTTCAATTATTAATGAACATATTTTTAAAAAATTATAATTGTGGATTATTATTATTTTGTTATCAGTGGAGCCAGAGTTGAAAAATAGATTTGCTTGCTAAAGCGTAATGCTTTTACTGACTCTTATTGTAATTATCTCTAGGCTGTGGTTACCAGTGTTTCGCTTAAGATGTAGGATTTTATATACAAGCTTGTTTATACAACCTAATGCCTGTCTCTTGGCTAACATGATGTTACCTAAAAGCTTTGGGTAGCCAAGAAGATGGAACTTCTTTCTCATGTGTTGTTAGTTGAAGAGCCATTGTGGCAGCAGTAGAAAAGCCAATTCAAGGAGTAGTACCGTATGGGCGTCAACAATCACATTGCCTTTTCAAGTCAGAATAAACATAAACTGAAGGTCAGGAAGATCCCCTCAAGTAGAAAATGGCAATCCTTGGAAGAATTGGAAAAATCCAATATTCTTGCCTGGAGAGGTTCATGGACAGAGAAACCTGATGGGTTGCAATCCATGAGGTCATAAAGAGTTGGACATGATTGTGTAGTTGAGCAGGCGCACATGCATGTGGGTTTGAAAGAGTCATAAAGTGGAAAATGAGAAGAGGTACATATGAACATATTTGAAGCAAAACCTGGGGTAATGATGTTCCTAAGTCAAAAAAGAACAGACATGGAGTTTTTGTTATAGTACTGATACATACTGAAATTCTAAGAGCAACTGAAGAAATCCATGAAACAGTTTTCTCCTGCCTTGTTAGTGACCCCATGATAAATAAACTTTGATGCAACAAAGACTTTTGATCTTTCTTAATACTGCTTTACCTCCCAACTCCCTTTCAATGCCTCCACAGTCCTTAAAAATCTTGAAGTGATAACCAAAATGAATATCTTCCTATATATATCAAAATATGATTCTGGGAAGCTGCTCTTCTAGAAGCATCATTGGACTGGAATCTAATTCTCAATGCATTTCACTAGAGAAAGATCATTATCTACAATAGAGGATGATATATGAGACATGCAATTTACAACTATGACCAATGATTGCATTTCACGTCTGACAGAATCTGTGGTTACAAGAACTAGAAACTGAGTTTAGGTATCCAAAGCAAGATAATAAAATTTATTAGAAAGATATTGAAAGATTCCAGAATTTCTTGAGACTAATGGCGCCAGTCTTACAAGTCAGATATCTGTACTTTCAAGACTCAAAAATCACAGCAAGTTTTAAGTGGGACCAGTTTGCTAGAAACACTCTCTCCTCTGATACAGGAGCTAGATGCTACCTGATATTACTATTAGCACAATTAAACACTCTTTCAGTTACTGAAAGTGGAGAAATGGTTTTCCTTTAAACTATTTTACAGCTTTATTAAAGTATAACTGATAATCAAAACACTGCATATAGTCAATATATACAGTTTGATGAGTTTGGACAAATGCACAATCTTCCCAGGTGGTGCTATTGGTAAAGAACCTGCCTGCCAATGTAGGAGACATGAGTTGCAGGTTTGATTTCCTGGGTCAGGAATAATCCCTGGAGGAGAGCATGGCAATCCACTCCAGTGCCCTTGCCTGGAGAAATCTCATGGACAGAGGAGCCTGATGGCCTACAGTCCATGGGTTTGCACAGAGTCAGACATGACTGAAGTGATTTAGTACACAGGGACATATGCACACACCCATATCAAGGTACTGAAGATATTCATCACCTTTAAAAGTTTTCTTGTATCCCTTTGTGTTTTGTTCATTAAGACCACATAACATAAGATCTATCCTCTTAACAGAATAACAGAATTTTAGTTGCATGATACCATATTATTGGGCTTCCCTTGTGGACTTCCCTGTTGGGCTTCCCAAAGAATCCCCCTGCAATGTAGGAGACCTGGATTCAATCCATGGATTGGGATGATCCCTCGAGAAGGAAACGACAACCCACTCCAGTATTCTTGCCTGGAGAATCCCATGGGCAGAGGAGCCTTGCAGGCTACAGTCCCTATGGTCGCAGAGTCCAGTAAGACTGAGTGACTAACACGTCCACGTTTCACCATATTGCTAATTACAGGAATTATTTGAATTTTATTCCATCCTGTACCATACCATTTAAGAGGATCTAGTTTTTGTTTTACCAAAATTGATCAAAATTTTTGATCAAAGTGTTTTATACTTTTTCCTTTATCTTGACCACCGTTTGGAGAAGGAAATGGCTACCCACTCCAGTATTCCAGTATTTTGGCCTGGAGAATGCCATGGACTGTGTAGTCCCTGGGGTTGCAAACAGTCAAACATGACTGAGCAACTTTCACATGACATGGCATACTATTATGTAAGATTAATCATCTTATTTGTATTTTCTATTAGTCATACTTTATTTCTTTGCTCCTTCCTGAGTTTAAACTGTTAATGTGGTTTATTTCCTATTATTGCTGTAACATATGACCCAAAACAGTGTTAAGAAATGATTTTGTGTTAAACCAGTGCAAATTAATTTTATTATGAACCTAGAGGCTAGAAATCTAAAATGGATCTCATTTGCCTAAAATCACTGTTGGTAGGACTTTCTTCCTGCTAGAGGCTTTAGGGAGATTTTGTTTCTTTGGTTTCTAAAGACTGCCTTCCTTCTAAAGACTACCTTCAGTCTCTTGGTTCATGGCCCCTTTCTCCATCTTCAAAGCCTAGAAAAGGTGAATTTTTCTTTCTTTCTTTTTTTTTTCTCACATGTAATTTATTTTGGGGTTAAGTGGAGATTAACTTATTTTTCTTCATTACTACTTCTTCAACATCATTACATTATATATTATAGTATCTTTTCTTTACTGTATCAGTTTATTTTAATATCATAAATTTTTAAATGGACAGTCCCTCTAGAATTTTTACCCTATTTCTTTGGTTTGTCTATTGCCATAATAGTACTGCAGAGTTTTAACTACTGCTTAGCCTTTCTTGTATTGTATGAGTCTGGCACTCTTAATCTGGGGTTAAATCTCTCTCTCTGTCTTATAGAGATACTTATAATAAAAGTTAGTGGCCCTACTTGTATAATTCACAACAATTTTCCTATCTCATGATACTTAATACCATCTGCAGAATCCCTTTGACTATGTAAGTGAACATCTTCACATGTTCCAGGAATTCAAACGCTGACATTTGGATGATAAATTATTCAATCTATCATATAAAGTTAAATAGTTTAGTTTTTTTTAGTTTTTTCCTCATATGGTAAACCAACCTACCTTCCTGGGAAAACACCAACATGGTAATGATACATTATGCATCTTGCATGCTGTTGGACTTGAAATGCTATAAAATAAAATTAACCACATTTATGTCTATGTTCATGAATGAATTAATCTACAGTTTTATTTTAAAGACTCTACTTGATTTTAGTATCAGGATAATGGTCTCCCTGTCAAATGAAGCAAGAAGAATTCTATCCTCTTCTAATTTCTGGGATAGTTTGTGAAAAGTTTTTTAATATATATTTAGGAGAATTCAGTGCTGTATGAAAAGTGTAATACCACATGACCAAGTATGATTTATATCTGGAATGAAGAATTTATTTATTATTTAAAATTAAGTCAATCAATAAAATTCCATTTATTGGACAGAAAGATATTTATTTCAGTAGATGTAGTAAATCACTTGAAAAATTCAATACCTGTTAATAATAATAAAAATCTTAGCAATGAGAAATTAAAAAAAAATTCAACTGATGTGGGTGTACCATATTGTTGTATATTATGCAATAAAATAAATCTACTGCTTCTCACAGTATTGATTATTCTTAAAATCATTATGCTGAGACTAAATACACTGACATATCGAGAATATATGCATAATTTTATTTATGTGAAGTAGATGTGTAAGCAAGATCTGCTAGAAATAATCACAGTGTTTGCCTCTGGAGAGTAGAATAAAATGAAGGGAATAGGAGAAAACTTTCCAAGGGGTAGAACATGTTCATATCTTGATTGTATTTTTGGTTGTAGACTTCTTGAAATTTTTTAAATGTCAAATTTTACACATAAAGTCTGTTCCTTTCACTGTACATAAAATTATCTGAATAAAAAACATAAGCACATAGACAAAAATAAATAAAGAAAAAGGGCTTCCCTGGTGGCTCAGATGGCAAAGAATCTGCCTGCAATGCAGGAGACCTGGGTTTGATCTGTGGCTCTGGAAGATCCCCTGGAGAAGGGAATGATAACTGACTCCAGTATTCTTGCCTGGAGAATCCCACAGACAGAGGAGCCTGGTGGGCTACAGTGCGTGGGGTCACAAAGAATCAGACATGACTTAGCAAGTAAACAACAACAACAACAAATCAACAAAAAATACTACCAACTACCTGTGTGAAACAGTCCTTGCTTTACCAGCATGTCAGAAAATAAATATGATTAATTTTTTTTAGCATAGGCTAATAATTTTTCTGTGTACATGTTCATTTCATGTACATGTATAAGTGAAATGATTAAACATAGTTACAATATGAAGTACCTCTTTTTTACATAGATAACCAATAGCTTTTTTTATTCCAGGGATGTTAAGGAAGGAGAATAGATCTAATAAAAACATCTTGTTCCCATTTTCTCAAATATATGGCTCTGCTATAAATAGGTTTTCACAGAAACACCAACTGCTTATCAAAGATTGAGCCAAGAAAATCTCAAATGTACTTAAAAAAAAATCCAACTGAAACTTTGTGATTGAAAAGTTTTCTTTCATCATTTCTTTCAATACTGTTAATTTACTCAATTCCTCAGAATCTCCACCAAAAGTCTCTGAATTTGGGGAAAAGTCCCTAGTGTTCAGTTACATCAAACCTTACTTTTTTTCTCTTGACTTCATACATCAAATAAATTTTTTAAAAATCATTTTAACTATTGTGTCAATTAAACCTGTAGTATATTACAATAAAAGCAGGTAGCCCTAAATGAAACTGTATGAAAAATATTTCTGTACTAAGCTGCCTTTTTCCTGTTTTTATTTCAGCTATTTTATCATAAATGTTAGCTTTTTGAAGGTGAACTTAGTTGTGCTTATGACTCACATTATCTAGGTCTTAGTTTTTTTATTCATGAGGTATTATATAGGTTAATGATAATTCATATTCTACCTAATAATTTTAAATGGAATATATATTACAGTAGGTGCGGGCACACTATTATTCACATGATTTTACCAATTAGAAACTTGAAAAAAACATAAACATATCTCCCTCCAGTCCTCAAATCCAGTTACACAGAAAGATTGCTTAATCCTATGTCTTAAATACTTCTAATAGTCATCATATCACTTATATATACTTCAGATCCAACCGTCTATTTCTTTACATTTACTTTCTTCTGATGAAACTCTGAGTTTTCATATCATCCCCATAACCTTCCACTCTAAATATCTCTACATCCTCAAATTCTTCAGTGATTTTTCTTACTTTTCTTTAATCACTCTCCTCCTAAATTGTTTGAATGGTAATTAGGAACTGACAATCTTGTTGAGCTGGAAGAGACTGTAATGTGATTTAATGTTATAATAACAGTAGGTATGGGACAGTCTGCTGGGAATTAACAAATGTTTATAACATATATGAAGGCCTGACAAGTCAGGTTCTTTTAGGTTATAATTGCTTGTTTCTGCAAAAATGTCAGATTGAGAATCCATTAATTTAGGAAAAGAAATTAATCCAATGATTTGTTTGCATGTGAAATGTTTAAAAGTACAATTTGCATATGTCTGGTTTTATCTGAAAAACATTAAAGCCAGGACTTTAAAATATGTGTGAATATAACTTATATTGTCCACAGTCTTTTATTTAGAAATTAATAGACTAACAAACTGATGTACCATTGGCTTTCCAGGTGGCTCAGTGGTAAAGAGCCTACCTTTGCAGGAGATGCAGTAGATGACAGCTTGATCCCTGGGATAAGAAGTACCCCTGGAGAAGGAAAGAGCAATTCATTCCAGTATTCTTGCCTGGAAAATCCCATGGAGAGAGGAGCCTGGTGAGCTACAGTCCATGGGGTCACGAAGAGTTGGACATATCCACGTGACTGAACACATACGCAACTGCAGTACCATACTACTCTCTGCATCTATAATAATCTATTTTTGTTACTTTATGCTTAATAATGAAAAATACTTTTAATTAAAATCAAATAATTGCAGTTACATATTCTTCTAGTTATAACACTGTGTAATCATTAAATAATTTGTTTCATAAATACAAACATACAAATTCATTAATTTAAACTTTATTTTATCAATATAATACACTTGTATATAGCATCAAAAAAGAGGAAAAGAGAGAAAGAGAGAGAGGGAACTCACCAAATCTGTGCTTTTAGAAAGGAATAAAAGTAATACACATAGAATTAACATTCATATAAAATAACTAATGAGAACTTACTGTATAGCACAGGGAACTCTACTCGATGCTCCGTGGTAACCTAATGGGAAGGAAATGCACAAGAGAGGGGATATATATCTATGTGTGTGTGTGTGTGTGTGTGTGTGTGTGTAGCTGAGTCTCTTTGCTATACAGTAGAAACTAACACAACATTATAAAGTAACTATCCACCAATAAAAGTTAATTAATAAAAGATAAAGACTGCAGGTCTTGAGATTAACCTGCAGCCATAAAATTGTGGCTAAATGTACTTTATTCTGGAAAGTTGCCACGAAGCAATTAAGTAATTTACACTAAATAAAAATAGACGACTAAATACAACAGGACTCATATGTATTCCATTGTACCACCATCACCCTAATATCCAATCCTTGGTCTTTTGTCTGGTTCTTACTCTGAGGGAGACAGGTAAGAGTCAATCAAAACAGCATCCAAAAAAAAAAAAAAAAAAGTGAACTACACCCGTCTCTGGCTGAGAGTCCTATCTTGCTTCCCTTAACTCAGTGGTTCTCAAGCTGAGCTGCCCCTTGAAATTGCTTGGTAAGCACTAAGAAAATATGGATGTTCATCCCAGTTCCAGAACAACTAAATCACCAGTGTCACTGGTGATGATATACCGACCATTTAAAAACCCTAAATTTTTCTATTGGACCTCCAGAGTAAGAACACAGGTCCCAAACATCTTCCCTCTCCCCCCTCTACCCTTTAGGGTCCCTCTTTGCTAACACTGGTCCGTCTAGTCAAGGTTATGATTTTTCCAGTGGCCATGTATGGATGTGAGAGTTGAACTAAAGAGAAAGCTGAGCACCAAAGAATTGATGCTTTTGAACTGTGGTGTTGGAGAAGACTCTTGAGAATCCCTTGGACCGCGAGGAAATCCAACCAGTCCATCCTAAAGGAAATTAGCTCTGAATATTCATTGGAAGGACTGATGTTGAAACTGAAACTCCAATACTTTGGCCACCTGATGCAAAGAACTGACTCATTTGAAAAGACCCTGATACTGGGAAAGATTGAAGGTGGGAGGAGAAAGGGACAACAGAGAATGAAATGGTTGGATGGTATCACCGACTCAATGGGCATGAATTTGAGTAAACTCCAGGAGTTGGTGATGGACAGGGAGGCCTGGCATGCTGCAGTCCATGGTGTTGCAAAGAGTCGGACTCGACTGAGCTACTGAACTGAACTGAACTGTACTCACTAACACTGATACATCTGAAACCAGCTTACATCAAACATATGGATTTTTATCCCTTCAATGTCCTAATCATAACACCAAAAGCTTATTATTCTTGCCTCAATTCTTGCCTAAGTCTATGCAGGCAGAGTTTGGTTGTTGTGAGGAAACAAACGCTTTTAGCCAAGTCATGTTGGCCTGTGGGAAAATATTTTTCATCTATTGTATATTTTAAAACAAAGCATGAACAAGATTTAATATAACACAGAGTACTACTTTCTTATTCCAGCCTGGAAGGAAAGAAAATCATAATACAATCTGTCCAAACTCCCTTCATTAGACTGTTAAGGATGTTAACTTTTTCTCATTTGGTGAAATAATCACAAATAAATCACTAAGATATCTACATAAAATCATTTTTCATTTGGAAAAGAATGGTATAAATCACATTTAATCACCAAAGTAGTAAACTCATATTAAATTGTGGAATATTTTAAAGATATTTGCTTTAAGTAAAACAGCTTCAAATTGTTAATCTTGCCTGTTAAAATAGCATAGCTGGTATCTTTATTTATCAAATAATTAGAGTTACTAAATACATTCATGTGGTTATCTTGTTTATCTCTCAAAATTATTTTTCTTTATAATTATTTTCTTCATAACTCTAATTATTTTATCTGTAGTCTTTCAGCTACTAGGAATCACAATTAACAACGTTCTCTATGCCAGACACTGCAGTTATATCAATACATTTCTCTTGAGAAGACCTGCTTAGTGGTAGATTCAGCCAGTGAGGGTAAAATGTTATTTTATAATTTGATAGGGTATTAAAGAGAAATAGTGTGTTATGATAAGACGGGAGTCAAGGTTCTTGAAAAGACTGAGGGTGTTGGAAATGTGTATTGTGAGCTGACCTTGAGCTAACTTTTAAATAATAAGTAGACATTTAGGCTAGGAGATTTTAATATGCACTGTTTTTTTTGTTTGTTTTGTTTTGTTTTAACATTCTGGGAAAGGGACTATTAGGATTTTGACAAAGGTAAAAGTTTGCAGGTTGATAAATATCTTATATATAGTTAATAAACTATATTAAAATGGATCTACACGAAAATATTTTAGCTGAGTTCAGTACAAGTTTTTAATGTGTATCAACTATGTATGAGACATCATAATTGAAACTTGGGGATTCAAAAACATAGACTTTGAAGATCAAAAATTGAGAGGAAGCACTATTTTTGAGTTCCTAGGCTGTAGCACACACTTCAAATATAACAGCTTTTTGTATTCAAAACAATTTTCTAATGTGAATTATTAACTCCATATTATTGATGTGGAAGCAAAGGGTATATGAAATTAGACAAATCACCAAATATTACAGGGTATGTGTGAAGGCCTGATTTACACCAAAATCTTTCTTTTCCAAAGCAAATTTTGTTTGTGTTTCTTTTGTGCCTTAAACTGAAATTCACTAGGGATGATGAAAGGAGCAAGCACACTTTCATGCAAACTGTGGCTGTCAGTGGAAAACACATATTCTCTTACATACTTTACACTTTTAAATTGTATTTATTAGAAGAAAGAATAGATGCTATGTGGCCTGTGATATTTCATTTTCGCTTTTGTTCAGGCTGAAAGATGGAGTAGGATCTCATTGCAAGAATGACAGAATAGAAGAGAGAGGGGGAGTGACAGAGCAGAGGCAGTGAAAATGTGATTAGTATAATTTTATCAAGAGATTGTAAGTGGCCAAATATTTTGACAATTATCATAGCAATTTCCAAAGCAGCCCTAAGTGCCCTTTGATGAAAACACATTGGAGCCACAACTTAGGATATTCATTTGCAAGAGAGGACCTCTGAGGAAATTGCATTAGGAGATAACTTCTAGGTAAAAATGTGCTGAAATAAGCCTTAACCTGAAATTGGCTTTCTTGTCTATCATTATAGAAAATTTGCATATATGTAGATGAAAAAATTGCCTATGGCTTTTTAGGATTCACCATCTTTGGTAAAACTGAAAGACTGGAGTTCCTAGGGCTAATGGATACCTCTGGAGAAGTAATCTTGACTGTGTAAGATGATATCTTCTCATAAAAATCCTAAAAAATTAATGGAAGGAAATTTATTGAACTGTTGAGTGTAGACAACTCATTGATGGGATGACACGTGACTTCAATTTCTTCTTTTATTTTTTCTGTACTGTTCAAAACCTTGGTTATTCAGTTTTTAAAATGTGGTTCACAGATATAATAACAGCTGCAATGAGGTTTCAGGCTGTAACATGCCAGAGTAGACCACATGGATATTTGAGGAGAGATATTTAATTTTCACATGACTTTGGTTATGTTTTTCTTTCTTTCTAGGAACTTCTTTTACTTCACTAACCTAACTGCTTTTTGTACATCAAAGAACATCTTCCCAGAGATGTTTCTACAAAGTCTTCCCTGACTTCTCATCATGTGCTATCCTGCAGCTACAAACTTTTTTCTTGGTACATCATGGTAGCTCTGATGTTGGAACCATCTACTTTGTCTAGAATCATCTGACATCCCCACCTCTTAGCAATATAAATCATTTTAATTACAGGAGTCTCAGTGTAGATAATACATATTCTCCCTGACTCAACGTTTCTGAGAAGTTGCATCTGCTATGTGTCCCTATATTATATTACCCTTCTCTGGCCTGAGAACTTACGATCTGTTGATAAATGTGACCTTGTTAAGTAAGTGTCTCACGTACTAGATTTGTATTGCATAGTAAATTTTGGATGAGCTTAATGAATTACCAGTAATAATGCAAATGATGCCATAAAGATGGAGAGAGAATTGTGACTTGGAGGGAAATGGAAAATTGCTGTGATGTTTTTAATGGGCAAAGACCATGGATTGATAGTGTCTTTACTCTTGCTGTTTTCATTGTTGCTGCTTAGTCACTAAACCATGTCTGTCTCTTTTGCAACCCCATGGACTATAATTTGCCAGGCTCCTCTGTCCCTAGAATTTCCTAGACAAGAATACTGGAGAGGTTGCCATTTCCTTTCCCAGGGGATCTGCCCAACCCACAGATTAAACCCAAGTTTCCTGCTTGGCAGGTGCATCCTTTACCTTGGTGCCACTTGGGAAAATTCCTCCTCTCTCTATGGTTGTCCAGAAACTACTAACACCTTCCAATGCAGATTTCAAGGAAGGGAAATCACGCAAGGGAATTAAAGCTAATGATTTTAAAGTGAATCTGTAAGTAACGGGAATGGGTTGGTAAGTAACCATTAGAAAGTGAATTGAATAATTTAAGAGACTAGAATGCTTCTTGGGGTCAACACTGATAAAATAATATCAAACCAATAGAATAAATGCTGTTCAAACCAATCAGCCTTCTAATAACTCCCTTGCTTCAATCCTTTCACTGCTGCCCTCAAAAATTCAACCTCTGACTCAAACAATAGTCTTTTCCATTTCTTTTCCTTGAATTTAGTGAACTTCTAGTGTAAAACTACACATTCAGGTACTTTATACAATTATTTCTGACTCATTTGATGTCATAAGATTGCATCATTACTTTATATCTGTTTCTAGTCTTTCCAGAGATCTCTGGAAATATTAAAAAATTTCACCAGCCCAACTCTCACTTCACTACAGGCAAATGACAGTTTTACTCAGAGGAAAATATAAATCATCAAAATATCTCAACTTTTTAAATTACACTTGCAAAGAGATGTAACTCTCTTTCTTGGATTGCTCCTCAACTCTTTCAAAGAAGAGGAGTCCTTCCTTCCATCACAGGATAATCCACACATCTCAGAATTATTTCCCCATTTTTCCTTGAGGTTAAGGACTATTAAGTAGGTTACTCTCTCTCCCAGATCGTAATCCTCTCATTTACTTCTATTCATTTCTTAATGGCCATTGAATCTCATATCTTTAATCTGAAGCATTAAAATTCTTAAAACAAGCAAACTCTTGGGTTTAACTTTCCTATAGACTCTCTTGCCTTGCTTCTCTTGATATGTTAAACTGTTGACAATCATTACCTACAAAATTTTTGTTTCTCATTTTGTATTTGTGCCTAGAATCTTTTTCATCATTTTATTTTCTTGTTTAAAAAAATAGATTCTTAGAATATGTATATTTAATTTATAGCCAGACACTTTAATCAAAAATTTCCTAAAAGTGATTAAATATCTCCTTGCTTATTATCTATTAAAAACTACAAAAATTATGACTATAGTTTTCAAAAAGTCACTTGATTTTTAAGAAAATAATTTTTATATTATATCCTGAATGCTCAGACAATTATTAACTTTTGAAGAAAACAAGCAAAAACTTATCCACTTAATCTGAGCTAACATAAAATGAATTGATTATCTCAAATGATTATTATATATATTTGGGCTTCCCAGGTGACTCAGGTGGTAAAGAAGCCACCTACCAATGCAGTAGAGGCAAGAGACTCAGGTCTGATCTCTGGGTCTAGAAGATCCCCTGAAGGAGGAAATGGCAACCCACTACAGTATTCGTGCCTGAAAATTCCATGGGCAGAGAAGCCTCCTGAGCTGCAGTCCATGGGCTCTCAAAGAGTCAGACATGACTGAATGAGCACACGAGCACTTTTCCATTCCCTATAATAAATTCCTAAGAAATTCAACTGGATAACTCAAATAATCTACAAACTTTTATGTTGAATTTTATTTCCAAACATGATGAGGCTTCTGTTGATCTTCCCCTCCCTCATCCCCCTCCCTCCCTTTTTCTGTTCTTGATATTGTTGGACAGATTTAAAGCTGTGGAGTGTCATTATAAATCAACATGCACAAAGAACCATAAAATGCAGCTGATCCTACAATCTTACTCTCTAAGCTTTTTATTCTCATTCATTATTATTAAACAAAAGTATATATTCAAATAACAAGGCTATTCATTAAAGCAAATTAATGAACTGCATCATTGAAATAATATTTAAGGCTAAATTCCCAACATGATATGTCCGAGATATTGAGACAGACTTATTATCTTTTCTAAGATCACATGGCAAGTCCAAAGCTCATTAGATTCTATTTTAAAAGTATATAAACACAGAAAACTTCCTTCAATAATTTTAATTTACTCAAATATCATCTTAATTTAACATATTTTGGTTGGTTTTATGGTTGAAAATGTAATTTTTAAAAGTATTGTTTGTTGAGGAATGTTGTTGGAGTGATTGCTACAGTTAGTGATCTCTGAGGTGATAAAAAGGTAACTTCGTCAAGGGACTATTATAATTTTTAATGGACATTGATAAATAAAATGCCTTTTGATTAATCTACGATGTTTCCCAAAAAATTCCAAATTACATTCCTGTGCTATTCCAGTTGATAGACATTAGAATTAATATGAAAGAGACAGTGAAATGTTTTCTTCTAAGATTAAAATAACTTATTCTCTTCTGTTCATCATCTGATTCAAATGCAATAAAGAGAGTATTTCTCCAAGATGTGCTTTTCTCAATTTAATTTTCATTATCCTTAAGGCATGTCTTAATATAACAAAACACTCTTTCTGTTTTATTTCTGGTAATATCTTCCAATTTTCTAATTAGTTTTCTGATGTTACAGACAAATAGCAGAAAACATGTAAAGCAAACATTTGTTGCTATTGTTTAGAAACAAGTAATCTTTATTATATCATTTTCAAGCTCACAAAGATGTATAATGTCTACAAATTTGACATTTAAAAATTATTCTTAAAGTTGTAAGCATATCAAGTACATCTGATATAAGCAAGGGTAATTATATTTGCATTTATATATACATACATTTATATACATCTATGTATTGCTTATTACTAAAAGATATTTAAAAAAATGTCAGAATTAATTAATTGCTATTTCTTACACTGTTTTTCAATACATTGTTATGAGATCTTTTCTTCTTGTTTTTAAAGCATATAGAAATTTGAATACCGTTAACCTCATGTACACAAGAATACATGGAAGAACTGTACAAGAAAGATCCAAATGAACCAGATTGCTGCAATGGTGTGGTCAGCCACCCAGAGCCACACAATCTGGAGAGTGAAGTCAAGGGGGCCTTAGGAAGCCCTGCTTCTTAATTAAAGCTAGTGGATTAGACGGAATTCCAGTAAAATTATTCAAACCCTAAAGGGTGGTGTCATCAAGGTTTTTCATTCACTATGTCAGCAAATCTGGAAGACTCAGCAGTGGCCACAGGACTGGAAAACGTCAATCCTCATCCCAGTTCCCAAGAAGGATAGTACCAAAGAATGTGCTAACCATCGGACAATTGCACTCAGCTCCCATGCTACTAAGGTCATGCTTAAAATCTTACATGCTAGGTAGAGTTCAGCATATGCAAACCAAGAACTTCCAGGTGTCCAAGCTGGGTTTAGAAAATGAGGAGGAATTAGAGAATTAAATTGCCAATATTCGCTGGATCAGAGAAAGCTAGGGAATTCAAGTAAAACATCTATCTCTGTTTCATCAACTACGCCACAGCCTTTCACCTTTCATTCTGTGGATCATAACAAGTTGTAGAAAGCTCTTAAAGAGACTGAAATACCAGACCATCTTACCTGTCTCCTGAGAAACCTGTATGTGGGTCAAGAAGCAATACTCAGAACGCTGTATTGGGCAACTGATTGGTTCAAGATTGAAAAAGGATTATGACAGAGTTTTCTTCTGTCACCCTGTTAAATCTATATGCTGAGCACATCATGAGACATGCTGAGCTGGATGAGTTACAAGCTGAAAAGATAGGTGGGAAAGATATCAGCAACCTCAGATATGCGAATGACACCACTCTAAGGGCAGAAAGCGAAGAGAAACTAAAGAGCCTCTTGAGGATGAAGGAGGAGAGCGAAAGAGTTGGCTTAAAACCAAATACTAAAAAAAAAACCAAAACCTGAGATCATTACATCTGGCCCTATTTGTGCTGTGTTCTAAGTCACTTCAGTTGAGTCTGACTCTTTGCAAGCCCATGGACTATAACCTGTCAGGCTCCAATACCCATGGAATTCTCTAGGCAGTAATATTGGAGTGGGTAGTCATGCCTTTCTCCAGGGGATCTTTCTGACCCAGGAATCGAGCCTGTGTCTTCCCTGCAACTGCTGCATTGTAGGCAGATTTCTTACCACTGAGCCACTAGAGAAGCCGCTCTGGCCCCATTCAGTTCAGTTCAGTTCAGTTCAGTTCAGTTTAGTTCAGTTCAGTTCAGATCAGTTCAGTCCAGTTCAGTTCAGTCGCTCAGCCGTGTCCGATTCTATGCAACCCCATGAATCACAGCATGCCAGGCCTCCCTGTCCATCACCAACTCCCAGAGTTTACTCAAATTCATGTCCATCGAGTTGGTGATGCCATCCAGTCATCTCATCCTCTGTTATCCCCTTCTCCTCCTGACTTCAATCCCTCCCAGCATCAGGGTCTTTTCCAATGAGTCAACTCTTTGCATGAGGTGGTCAAAGAATTGGAGTTTCCGCTTCAGAATCAGTCCTTCCAGTGAACAACCAGGACTAGTCTCCTTCAGGATAGACTGGTTGAATCTCCTTGCAGTCCATGGGACTCTCAAGAATCTTCAACAACACAGTTCAGAAGCGTCGAATTTTCAGCACTCAGCTTTCTTCACAGTCCAATTCTCACATCCATACATGACCACTTGAAAAACCATAGCCTTGACCAGATGGACCTTTGTTGGCAAAGTAGTGTCTCTGCTTTTTAATATGCTATCTAGGTTGGTCATAACTTTCCTTCCAAGGAGTAAGCATCTTTTAATTTCATGGCTGCAATCATGATCTGCAGTGATTTTGGAGCCCCAAAAAATAAAGTCTGACAGTGTTTCCACTGTTTCCCCGTCTATTTCCCATGAAGTGATGGGACCCGTTGTCATGATCTTAGTTTGCTGAGATACAGCATTACATCATGGCAAATAGAGGGGGAAAAGGTGGATGCATTGACCTATTTCCTCTTTGGGGGCTCTAAAATCACTGTGGATAGTGACTGCAGCCATGAAATCAGGAGATGTTTGCTTCTTAGCAGGAAAGCTATGAAAAACTTAAACAGTGTGTTGAAAAGCAGAGACATTAGGCAGCCGACAAAGCTCCAGCCAGTCAAGGCCATGGTCTTCTCAGGGGTCATGCATGGTTGTGAGAGCTGGACCCTAAAGAAGGTGGAATGCTGAAAAATTGACGCTTTTGAACTCTGGTGCTGGAGAAGACTCCTGAGGGTCCCTGGGGGCAGTAAGGAGATCAAACCAGTCAATCTTAAGGGAAATCGACCTTGAATACACATTGGAAGGACTGATACTGAAGCTGAAACTCCTATATTTTGGTCATCTGATGCAAACAACTGATTCGTTGGAAAAGTTCCTGATGCTGGGAAAGATTGAGGGCAGAAGGAGAAGAGGAATTAGACGATGAGATTGCTGGATTGCACCGCCAATGCAATGAATATAAACTTGAGCAAGCTTCGGGAGATGGTGAGGAAAGGGGAAGGCTTGGAGTGCTGCAGTCCACGGGGTTGCAAAGAGTCAGACATGACTGGGCAACTGAACAACGACAACCTCATGTATTTCTTTGTTTCTAGTTGGCTTAATATCTAAGGATTAAGGACATCATGAGCTTCTTTTTTTAATTTTAATTTTCATTTTATTGTGGTAAGAACACAACATGAGATCTACCTTTTCAAAAATTAAAAAACAAACAGAAAAGAGCTTCCTGAGGTATACTTGATGTGCTAAGTGAACTAAGTCCGTCACAGAAGGACAAACACTGTGATTTCACTTACATGAGGTTTCTAAAGTAGTCAAACTCAGAGAAACAAAGTGTAAAGTGGTGATTATTAGTAGGTGAGAGGAGCGAGAAACGAAAGTTGTTATTTAACAGGTATAAAGTTTCAGTAATGTACAATAAACAACCTCCAGAAATCTTGAGTTCAACAACTCACTATTGTATATCTAGAATTTTGTTACGTGGGTAAATTTCATGTTGAGTGTGCTTACCAAAACATACATATATCAAAGGGACAGAAATAGACCTTTGGATTTTATGTATATATTAAGTATATATATATATATATGGATATGTGTGCATATCTCCAAATTTATTAAATACTATGCATTAAATATATGAACTACCATAAAATCCAGCAATCCTACTTCTGCATATATGTAAAAATAATTGAAATCAAAATATTTAATATATATATATTTCTTTACTTGGCTGGACCAGGTCTTAGTTGTAGCATGTGGGATCTAGTGTCCTGACCAGTGGTCAATCCAAGGCCATTGGGAGCCTGGAGTCTTAGCCACTGGACCATCAGAGAAGTCCCCATGATCTTGAAAATCCATCTGTACTGTTGTGTTCTTTATAGCATTATCTCCAATAGTCAAGACATGAAAGAAAAACATAAATGTTGATGGATGAATGGATAAAGAAAATGTGGTATAGGCAAATAAAGAAACATTATTCAACTTTAAAAAAGAAAGGTATTTTATCATATACAACAACATGGATGAAGCTGTTGGAAATTATGCTAAATGAAATAAGACCTCTTCACACACTTCAAACATATAACACAGTATTGTTAACTATAGTCACAACATTGTACAGTGGACCTCTAGAATTTACTCATCTTGTATAACTGAAACTTTATATCCTTTGTTATCATTCCTGCTAAAGGTTGAGTAATATTTACAATTTTTAATATAAAATATTTAAATTTTATAATGTTTATAAAATTTGATTTAAAGAGGGTATTATTGTGATCTCTGAGTAGAAAAAAATTAAATAAATTTGGTTTAAAAAAATAGAGCTAGAGTGGAAATCCAAAACCAGGTCTGAAGCTCTAAGTAGACAGGGTTCACCATGAACTACCAAGCAAGTGCAACACCTGGGCATAAAATTAGCACAAGCAACATTACGGGCCAGATGGTAGATTCTGGAGCCTAACTGCCTACATGAGCATGGATTTTTCAATAGCACTGAGCTTCAGTTAATTCATTTTCACAGTGGAGCTAGAACTTGGGATTCTTGTAAGAATTAATTTATACATATGACAGTGAAAAAGTGAAAGTGTGAGTCACTCAGCTGTGTTTGACTCTCTGCGACTCCATGGACTGTAGCCGGCCAGGCTCCTCTGTCCATGGAATTCCCCAGGCAAGAAGACAGGAGTGAGTAGCCGTTCCCTCCTCCAGGGCAATCTTCCCACCCCAGGGATCAAACTCAGACCTCCTGCATTGCAGGCAGATTCTTTGTCATCTGAGCCACCAGGGCAGCCCAGTTTATGCATATAATGCTCTATAAATCATGACTAGTCATTGTAAGTGCTCATAAGATGTTAGCCCATTGTGTGAACTTAATTAATGAGTCTGACTCCAGGTCAAGTGGTTTTTACACCAAACTCCATTGTGGCAATGGAGGAAATACCCAAGATTAAAAAAAAAAGAAATTAGTTGTTTTGCAAGTCTGTAATCTGCAATGATCAACCTTGGATCTTCAATCAAATAAGTTCAAGGGATAGACAGTTTTTTGTTTTTTTTTTTTTAATACACTGAACAGGCTGAGGATGGAATGGGAACATCAGTTGATTCAATATGTAGCAATGAAAGACTTTCAAGTTTTAAAAAATTAATTGACTGTGCTTACACATGCAGATGAGCACAATAATTTAATTGAAAGATTAAAATAAATATGGCATCCAAAGAAATGTAGCCAAGAAATATGTGCAGTCAAATAACTGCTCTTCAGGTGAACCCAGGTTAAATTCTCTCAGACTTCATGGTGTAACTCACCTGATAGGACTGAAATTAGACAGGTTAGAAAGAATCACTTTAAAATCCTAAGTAGCCTCATGAACATACTCAAGATTTTCTCAGTTTGATCTGATTTCTCTGTTTTTTCACTAAGTATGATAACCTGAAGTATTTCTTTAACTTTTCAGAACTTCTTGCCCTCATCTTTTTCATTAGAAAAAGTGATTCTAATGTTTACTTTAGCATTGTGAAGATGAGAGAGAAATATATGTAAATTCTGTACTTCATTGCCTAACACACTGTCAATAACATATAAGTTAGATCAGTGATTTTGTCATAATTAGATCTGACTTATCAATATTGTTAGAGATCTCAAAAGAGAGTTCAAATTTTTCTTTCGAATTTCTCCATGTCCTGAAAATTTCTCATCAAATTACAACAGTGTCCCCATGAAATCTCTCATTGGAGTGACTATATCACCAGGCAGATTTTAAATTGATACTAAATTTTAAAAGTTATTTCAGCTCAACAGAAACCATACCATAATTGTTAGATATAAGAGGATACATTGAAAAGTGTAGTCAGAAACAAGAGATAATTCAGTAAAAATGCCCATGTTTCATGGCAATAACATGTTTCCATGTCCACCTATTCCATTTGAGAAAGATTAACCTAAATTCAGAACCATACATTTAACAGTGCCCCAATTTTATTATCTAAAAATCTTATTTCTAAGAATAATGTGAAAATAATTTGTCTGTAGGCAAAAGTTTAATTATTTATTATGTAATGTAAGGTACTACCCATGGATTTACAGTCAAGATTCTCAATTACATCAAAGAAGCTGTGTGATTATGCATATTTGTAGTGAAGAGCAAATTGCTTTGATTTACCAAAGAATATATTTAATTACAGGAATTGTAGAAGAAGATTATGATTCTGTTGTAAAGGTGTTATGATAAAAACAGTTGGATATGGTTTCAAAGCCCCTTTCAGACCTTGCAGGGAGAAAAAATAGCACTCTCATGTATGATTTTAAAGGTAAAATAAGATGTTGAGATGGTTCAGAGCTATGATTCAGATAACACAATTGTGGAGATAGGAAAGTCTCCTGGTGTTCATTCTGTTTGCTCTGGGCTGAAAAAGCTTCTTGAACACTCAATGGATCTTTAGAAAAAGGCACATATATGTTCATTTCTTTACCAGAAAAAAAGTGAGTAAGAATCCAGATGCTTCATTCTATCTGTGGTTGCTGTTCTTCTCTGGGTTATACTGACTATAATTTGATGCCTTGGATCAAAATCTGGTGGACAAATTAAGATACCCTATAAAAGAAACCAGTGACTCTTTTTTTTCTCCCAAATACTTTTCAGAGAATTGTTGAAACATTTCTTCACTGTCAAGAAGTGGGAATCTTTCAGAATCCAGAATGCTCGGGACTCTTGGTACAGCTTTCTTGGTAAAGGCGATGATGAGCTTGTGCTAAGTTGCTAAGGTCCTGTCTGGCTCTTTGCGACCCTATGGACTATAGCCTGCCAAGTTCCTCTGTCCATAGGATTCTCCAGGCAAGAATACTGGAGGGGGTTGCCATGCCCTCCTCCAGGGGATCTTCCTAGCCCAGGGATTGACCCATGTCTCTTACATCTCTTGTATTGGCAGGCAGGTTCTTTACCACTAACACACCTGGGAAGCCCAAAAGTAGTGAATCATAAGGCCTATTTTCTTATAAAGCGGGTGTTATTTTGATCTCTTTTATTCCTTTTCCCGGAACAGAATTTATGAATCCTAGGCAGCATTCGGTTATTTTCTTTAACCTTTTTTAGGGGATGCAAATAACTCACTTTACATTTCACTTGCAGAAATTTTCATCACGAGAACAATTAAGCACATTCTTAAACAAAAAAGGCATCCATCAGGGAATGTGTAAATAATACATGTTCTCACCATGTTAACACAAGCCTATCTTCTTTTCTATAAAAAATTGAATAAGTTATATATTACTAGATCTTTAAGGAGCCCTGCTTTGTTCTGTGGCCTAAATATTAGTTCCTTAATATCCCTGTTCCACCAGATGGGAGGCCAATATCTAGGTACACAGCATATGAACCACTTAGGCAAGTTTCTAAGTGTATCTGATTATTTTATTCTTTTGTATTTTATCGGTGCCTTCTACTAACTGTGGAGAGAGAGAGAGAGAGTGTGTGTGTGTGTGTGTGTGTGTTTGCCTGTGTCTTTAACACCCACATTAAGAAGATCAGATGTTCTAACTATACAAAAATTAAAAAGAGATAAATGGGATTTTAACTTGAAATAGTGTTTCCAGTCAGTGAATTAGTCTTCAGAGCAACCTCAATAGACAGACACTGTTAATTATCCATTTTACACCTGAGAGGTTGAGGGATACAGAGGTTCAGCAGTTTGCATTTGGTCACACAAACCGAGCTCTTTGCTACTAGGCAAACTTCCTTCCCCGCTGCGAAGGCTATGATGAGGACCGGCACAACACTAAGCCTGGCCAGACTCCGCCTTACAACCCTTAAATTTACCTTCCATTTTCCCTATCAACAAGGAGACTTCATAGAAAAAAATTACACGAGATACGTTCGGGAAATGGACGGGAAGGACTGGGCCCCAGACTGCTTAGCAACCTGAGTCACAAGCACGTGCTAATTAAATGGGGATTTGCCTGGGGGTTCAGCAGCTGGACACGACTGAAGTGACTTAGCAGTCAGCGGTTGGGACTTGATGCTTTCATTGCTGCGGCCCAGGTTCAATCCTTGAAGGGGAAACTAGGATGCCACAAGCCATGCAGTGTGTCCAAACTAAATAAATAAGATCATCTACACCATTTTTCTAGATTCCTCACATACGCCTTCGGCTAAGTCACTTCAGTCGTGTCTGACTCTATGCGACCTCATAGACGGCAGCCCACCAGGCTCCCCGTCCCTGGGATTCTCCAGGCAAGAACACTGGAGTGGGTTGCCATTTCCTTCTCCAATGCATGAAAGTGAAAAGTGAAAGTGAAGTCACTCAGTCGTGTCCGACTCTTCGCGACCCCATGGACTGCAGCCTACCAGGCTCCTCTGTCCATGGGACTTTCCAGACAAGAGTACTGGAGTGGGGTGCCATTGCCTTCTCCACATATAAGCCTTAATAGATGACATTTATTTTTCTATTTCTGACTTACCTCACTCTGTATGACAGCCTCTTGGCCCATCCACATATATACAAATGATCTAGTTTTATTCCTTTTTTATGGCTGAGTAATATTCCTTTGTATATATGTACCAGATCTTCATGTATCTGATTCACTTTGCTTCACAGTAGAAACTAACGCAATGTTGTAAAGAATCTATACTCCAATAAAAAATATATAAAAACAAAAACACATAAAAAAAACAAAAACACATAAAAAAAACAAAAACACAAAAAACAAACAAAGAAAAAAGAAAGATCACACTCTCTCAGTCTCTTCCTAGATGAATTTTCTGCAGTCCTCTGTTAAATATAGATGCTCTTAAGTTTCTATCTTTGACTCTGTCTTAAAAATTAAAAAAAAAAGAAAATTAAAATGAAATGTACAATGTGTGTGTGTGTGTGTAGTGAGAAGTTTTAAAAATCTACTCTTTTAGCAACTTGCAAATATACAATATAGTGATAAATGTGTTAACCAGACTTACCATGCTAATCATTTTTCAATACAGAAATTTTGCAATCATTTTTCAATATAGGAATATATAAAATCATATTGTATACCTTAAACTTTGTTGTTGTTGTTTGGTCATTAAGTCATGTCCTACTCTTTTGCAGTCCCATGGGATGTATAGCCCTCCAGGCTCTTCTGTCCATGGGATTTCCCAGGCAAGAATACTTGAGTGTGTTGCCATTTCCTTCTCCAGGGATCAGACCCACATCTCCTGCAGGCAGGCAGATAAGAATCCATTCCAATATTCTTGCCTGGGAAATCCCATGGACAGAGGAGCCTAGCAGGCTACAGTCTATGGGGTCACAAAAGAGTTGACTACATCTTAGCAACTAAATAACAACTTTAAACTCACACAATGCTAGATATCAATTATATCTCAACATGGCTGGAAAAAATTTTTTAAAGGTAGCAGCAAAAACAAGTTACATTTATTTGTAACATTATTATACTTCCTTACAGCAGTCTTTCAGTCACTCATGTATTTAATATAAACCACATTTTAAAAATTAAAGTTAATAATGGGAAAAAATCAGAATGCACAAAAATTCATGAGGAAAGTAGTTACCCAACATTATCAAATGACTGAAGTAAAAAAATATAAAATGATATAATTGTCACTTTATTTATTTTATTTTGAGTACATTTTAATTAGTTTGAGTAGCTAACTTTAGAAATGTCAGAAATTTGTTTAACATGTTGAAAGCAGACATACAGGCAGTTGCAGTATTAATGAAAACAGTAATCTTGCAAAAAATTATTTTTGATATTTAAATACTGTATAGTCAGGTGATGGTACACTAACATAAAGATTTAAGAATCAAAGATGTATCTCCCAGGAACCTTTAGGAAGCTCATTTGCAAAACTGTGTGAAGTACAGTGAATATATAAGAAGATGAAGTTAAAAATGAACTTGCCCCATTTAAGTCTCACTTTAGATTTCTGAAGTATTGCCTATTTATGAACTCATTTATTATAATGGAGCTCTATCAAAACTTCTATAATATAGACCTATCATCTTTACTTGACAGCAAAGCATAAAAATTCACATTGGTTTAAAGTTACATAATACACATTTGTTTGTATATTTTAACTGAAAATATCTTCATTATACATAGAAGTGTCCTTACATTTTATATCTATGTAGATCAAGAAACTATGGTTCTCTGTATCGTCATCTTTTGAGCTGATAATATTTGGCAATCAATCGAAGTGGTAAAAATATGCAAAATATATCTGTTCAACTTTTTTTTACTGATACTGATCTTAAACAACTATAGAGCTAATTCAAACATTTTGGTCTGTTTATCTTTGTGAAGCTTTCAATAAGATTTTCTCCTGCTACCTATTTACTTCCTTTCATACTAATATGTTTAACAGATATTGGATGTTTATTATGATAAGAATACCTGCCATTTTTCAAGCTCTTTCCCAAGGGTTGCATTTCAAACTCTCATAAAAAAAGTATGAGATTACTAAAACATGGAAACAAAACAAGGACACAGAATATTAGCAAATATTAGGTCCCTTATTATCAAATGTTTTTAATTTATATTAATAATGTAAGCAATAATATGAAAAAGACAATAACAATAACATTTGTAGAATTTTCTTTGTGTGAAGGGCACTTTAAAGACATAATCTGAACGCATCTCCTTAGCCATGGATGTTACTATTCCTATATGTTATTTTATTTTGGCTTCAAGAGGCCAAGTTCCTTATCAAAGATCACGTAGCTAATAAGTATCAGAGTCAGGCAAAGTAAAATTAACTATCTTAAAATATTGATAAGTATTGTGAAATATTTCACTAGGTAATTATCTAGTGATTTCTCAATTTCTTAATTACTTATCTTCATAAGAAGAAAGAAAGTTACAGGAGAACACCTGAATCAATTTCACAGGTAAAGATCAACCTAATATATTGAATTTTTAAAAGGTCTTTAATATTCTTCTTATATATTCCAGTGGACAAGAATTTTTTGAAGTTCAGGACTTTGCAGTTTGGAAGTCCAGCTATAATTCCTTGCTTATTAGAAGAAAAACAATCTCTTGAAATGTTTTCAAACTTAGTCTATAAAAACTGTCAGGATAAAGAAATTATTATGGAGGCAAAGTATTAAAAAAGCAATTAGAAAGTGACATGTTATAAATAAAAATGCAAGCTTTTATGAGAGTGTCAAATTCAATATTCATTTAATATGCCAGTTTAGAAAAATGTTGCCAAAATGTGATATCCAGTTTCTTTCTCCTTGATAAAGCTACATCTTGTGAATTACTTGAGATGATGTATATAGATATTTTTATCCTCTTTGCACATATTTTTTTAACCTTAAATTTCTGTTACTGAGTTAAAGGTCATACAGCTTATTCCATACATGTCCACACTGTGAACATTCACCCTGCTCAGTCCTAAACATTGTGCATTTCCAAACAATAGAGTTTAAGGAAATTAAATCTTTAAAAAATATTATGTAAATGTATTAAGTTATGGTGTAGACATGAAAGCTTTAAATTTCAGGTTCTGAAATAACATAAAACCTACTTACGGGTGATTTTAGTCAGTCTTTTCTATGATATATTTTATGTGGAGAGAAGAACATATATCTTTGACTTCAGTAAAGATATTCCAATAAGAGCCTGCCTAGGCTTGATATAGTGCTCAGATGACTTTTATTTTAGCCTATAAGGCTATTTAATACAAACACACTGCTTGTGTTTGCTAAGCATTAATAAAGATTCACTACATGCTTATTCAAACCCTGAAAGATGATGCTGTGAAAGTGCTGTACTCAATATGTCAGCAAATTTGGAAAACTCAGCAGTGACCACAGGACTGGAAAAGGTCAGTTTTCATTCCAATCCCAAAGAAAGGCAACATCAAATAATGCTCAAACTACCACACAATTGCATTCATCTCACACGCTAGTAAAGTAGTGCTTAAAATTCTCGAAGCCAGGCTTCAGCAATACTTGAACCATGAACTTCCAGATGTTCATGCTGGTTTTAAAAAAGGCAGAGGAACCAGAGATCAAATTGCCAACATCCACTGAATCATCAAAAAATCAAGAGAGTTCCAGAAACACATCTACTTCTGCTTTATTGAGTATGCCAAAGCCTTCGACTGTGTGGATCACAATAAACTATGGAAAATTCTTAAAGAGATGGGAATACCAGACCACCTGACCTGCCTCTTGAGAAACCTGTATGCAGGTCAGGAAGCAACAGTTAGAACTGGACATGGAACAACAGACTGGTTCCAAATAGGAAAAGGAGTACATCAAGGCTGTATATTGTCACCCTGCTTGTTTAACTTATATGCAGAATACATCATGAGAAACGCTGGGGTGGAGGAAGCACAAGCTGGAATCAAGATTGCTGCAAAAAATATCAATAACCTCAGGTATGCAGACGGCACCAGCCTTATGGCAGAAAGTGAAGAAGAACTAAAGAGCCTCTTGGCAAAAGTGAAAGAGGAGAGTGAAAAAGCTTGTTTAAAGTTCAACATTCAGAAAACTAAGATTATGGCATTTGGTCCCATCACTTCATGGGAAATAGATGGGGAAACAGTGGCAACAGTGGCTGACTTTATTTTTCTGGGCTCCAAAATCACTGCAGATGGTGATTGCAGCCATGAAATTAAAACACTTACTCCTTGAAAGAAAAGTTATGACCAACCTAGACAGCATATTAAAAAGCAGAGACATTACTTTGCCAACAAAGGTCCGTCTAGTCAAGGTTATGGTTTTTCCAGTGGTCACGTATGGATGTGAGAGTTGGACTATAAAGAAGACTGAGCGCAGAATTGATGCTTTTGAGCTGTGGTGTTGGAGAAGAAGACTCTTGAGAATCCCTTGGACTGCAAGGAGATCCAACCAGTCCATCCTAAAGGAGATCAGTCCTGGGTGTTCATTGGAAGGACTGATGTGGAAACTGAAACTCCAATACTTTGGCCACCTGATGGGAAAAGCTGACCCATTTGAAAAGACCCTGATGCTGGGAAAGATTGAGGGCAGGAAGAGAAGGGGATGACTGAGGATGAGATGGTTGGATGGCATCACCAACTCAAAGGACACGAGTTTGAGTAAACTCCAGGAGTTGGTGATGGACAGAGAGGCCTGGCGTGCTGCGATTCATGGGGTCGCAAAGAGTCAGACACGATTGAGCGACTGAACTGAACTGAACTGAACTGAACTGATAGGCTTGTTTACTCTAACTAAACCATTTTCCAATCTTTTGCAAGACTACATAGTTATTAGTCCTTTTTTGGAGCTCAGTCATTTTTTTTTTCAGTTTCTTACACATATTTTCATTATCAGACAGTTTTTCCACCTATATCCAAAGGGGCCTCTGACTGTTCTCAGATATGTGAGTCTTCTTCAAGGTGTGGTAGCTACAAATTTTTCAATTAGACTTTAAAGCAAAAGTATCCTAAAAGATTCAGTGTTTATAAATTAATAATTTCATATATTTATTCACATGTGCAGCCAGTGTTTGTTGTTTGATGGTTTTTGTCAATGCCTGAGCTCTGCACTGACATCAGTACAGATACATCTGTAGGTTGTTTCGCTTCCCAAACACAACAGCTTAATATAACTTTTTCTTGGCAGTAGGAGTGTTTATTTTCGTAAGATATGTTTAGATATTATGCATTTTCTGTAAGAATTGGCAAAGTAGTGATTTTAAAGCAACACAAATTTGTTTATCTTTAATTATATGAAAGAAGTATTTTCTTAAAGGTATTTCATATCTTTCTTCTTTTTTTTTTTTTTTTTTTTTTTTAATATTATTTTATTAGTAGGAGGCCAATCACTTTACAACATTTCAGTGGGTTTTGTCATACATTGACATGAATCAGCCATATAGTTACATGTATTCCCCATCCCGATCCCCCCTCCCACCTCCCTCCCCACCCGACTCCTCAGGGTCCTCCCAGTGCACCAGGCCCGAGCACCTGACTCATGTATCCCACCTGGGCTGGTGGTCCGTTTCACCATAGATAATATACATGCTGTTCTTTCAAAACATCCCACCCTCACGTTCTCCCCCAGAGTTCAAAAGTCTGTTCTGTATTTCTGTGTCTCTTTTTCTGTTTTGCATATAGGGTTATCGCCACCATCTATCTAAATTCCGTATATATGTGTTAGTATACTGTAATGTTCTTTATCTTTCTGACTTACTTCACTCTGTATAATGGGCTCCAGTTTCATCCATCTCATTAGAACTGATTCAAATGAATTCTTTTTAACGGCTGAGTAATATTCCATGGTGTATATGTACCACAGCTTCCTTATCCATTCATCTGCTGATGGGCATCTAGGTTGCTTCCATGTCCTGGCTATTATAAACAGTGCTGCGATGAACATTGGGGTGCACGTGTCTCTTTCAGATCTGGATTCCTCAGTGTGTATGCCCAGAAGTGGTATTGCTGGGTCATATGGCAGTTCTATTTCCAGGTTTTTAAGAAATCTCCACACTGTTTTCCATAGTGGCTGTACTAGTTTGCATTCCCACCAACAGTGTAAGAGGGTTCCCTTTTCTCCACACCCTCTCCAGCATTTATTGCTTGTAGACTTTTGGATAGCAGCCATCCTGACTGGCGTGTAATGGTACCTCATTGTGGTTTTGATTTGCATTTCTCTGATGATGAGTGATGTTGAGCATCTTTTCATGTGTTTGTTAGCCATCTGTATGTCTTCTTTGGAGAAATGTCTGTTTAGTTCTTTGGCCCATTTTTTGATTGGGTCGTTTATTTTTCTTGAATTGAGCTTCAGGAGTTGCTTGTATATTTTTGAGATTAATCCTTTGTCTGTTTCCTCATTTGTTATTATTCTTTCTTCTTAAAGTATGCACATGGTTCATAAGTGGCATTTGTACTTAGCATTTCTAAACTTCAAAGAAAATGCTGATGCGTAGCAAAATTTCTAGCTAAACTTTGTTTTTGCTCTAAGGTCACTTAGGTTCCAATGATTAAAAATGCTCAAGGATGCACTTCATATTAATCTTGGGAGGAGCATAGATTGACTGACCTAGGCGGAAATTAAATGTAATTTAAAAAGCTGCATCATAGTTAAAAGGGGCTTTATTAAAAACATTCTCCCTCAAATTATTTTTCATCTCATTAGTTTTATATGTATTTCTTGTTGCAATATAATACATTATGTACTACAAAAAAAAAAAAAAAAGGTTTATAAATGCATTCAGACTGAAAATAGGTCCATAACAGTAACTAGAAAAACAAATAGCCTCAATCCATATGGTTCCTTCTCTAAGTTTTGAGACATGCTCTGGTGATAGTTTTTCTAATCTGCAAAATATCCCTGAAAACGTTGCATTGTTTTGCTGATGAGGTTATTATACCAAGGTCACAGAGCAAAGAGGAGCAGGTTTTACCTTAATATATTTTTGCACATATTTTTCCTCTCAAGTTATATTTTCTTCCATCAAGTCAGAATCTAGGAAAAAGTACTGTCTTGAGTATGTATTCAGAAAGAAAAATATTCTTTTGACCTTGGCTAGCTATTAGCTAAAGTACAATGAAGCTAAAACTAGGTTCCTAAATGCTCTAAAGCAGATTTTTTTTAAAGAAAGAAAATCGTCGTTGTGTAAGAGAAATGCCTGTCAACTCAGACTAAGAGCTGGTTTCCAGATTTTCTTGGAAGCATTAATATAAAGTGATTTTTCATGCTATTTCACTCACGTTTTTTATTAAGGTCTGTAGAGAACATTTTAACATGATCCCAGTGCTCTAAATGTTGTCATCTCTAATGTCTGCCTCTGGACAGTGCAGGGAAGCAGTTGCTGAAATGTTTTCATATTTTACTTCAACAAAAATACAGAGCATCCAGCTTTGTGGTTTTGTTTGTTTTCAGACTCTTATTGAACATTTTTGCTTTCATGGTTCATGTGCGGAATCTTTCTCAAGAAAATATTTGAGATATCTGAGTTCAAAAACATTTTCTATGAACTGTTAACCAGCCATGCTTGATGAAAAATGTCACTGAATACCTGGTTGAGTGGGATTGTCAGTCAGATTACAACTCTTGCTATGATTAGAAGGATTTGTGAAGCCAGGCACTCTTTGTTTTAGTAAAAACTCATTGTGATTCTGGGACATATTTGTGAAGCTGTTAGACATCATTCTGTGTTTCTGCTTCTTCATTTATAATGTGGGTACAAAAATATAAAATTTATGGTTTTAACTTATTAATTTAATATTTGAATTACATGAATTTATGAATATTAAATCCTCAGAATTAAACCATCTCTCAAGAAATGTAATGCATTTTTTCCTCACATTATATTTTGTATTCTTTTTCAGGCAGGACTCCGTGTATTATATTTATGAAAGCAAAAGCTTTCATACTCCTTTGACTAGTTTGTCTTCAGAGAGAATATAAACCAGTTAAAGGTTTCAATACCCTGTCTGGAAACCCAGTGACCTGGGAGAACCCAGAAACCAGAAGTAGCTCCTTTAGACTCTTTCAGAGACACTGGACAGCTCAATCCACTGTTGTCTG
This sequence comes from Muntiacus reevesi, assembly GCF_963930625.1. NCBI lineage: Eukaryota > Metazoa > Chordata > Mammalia > Artiodactyla > Cervidae > Muntiacus > Muntiacus reevesi. Next base: position 63,794,525 of record NC_089253.1, on the reverse strand, counting down.
GTTCAGAAAACATTTTGCATGTTGAATAGCCATCTAAAATAATTCATTACCAAAAAAAAAAAAGTAAAATAAAATCATAAGCATTTTTAGTACCTAGATAGATGTCATTATTAACATGCATGCTATATCTCTGCTAGCAAAGTAAGCAATACATACAAAACCGCACACCATTTTAATGCATATTATATCAATTATAACCACCAAAATTTCCTACCATTGGAAATAGCCCATGAAGTAGAACTATATGGTAGAAACTCTACTATTGCATAGGCCAGGTGCAGTACTTTGGAACATATTTTATTAGTTAATGATACTTGTCTGACTCTCAAACTCTAACTGTATTTCTGCACTGCACATATATAAGTAATCATAAAATAAGCTTTTGTTGAGATTAATAGGTTTCTGTCATCTTCATCTGTGTATGTTAGGATCAGTTGTGAAGTAGAACACCCACTCCTACCCTCAAAAGAAATAAGCGAAATATTATTTGTACTATCTTTGAAATCCACTTATATCTTAAAATTTTAATTTTGTTTATTTATTTATATTTGGTTATGCTGGGTCTTTGTTGCTGTGTGGGATTTTCTCTAGCTGAAGTGCATGAGCATATCATTGCAGTGGCTTCTTTTGTTGCAGAGCATGATCTGTAGGACGTGTGGACGTCACTATTGGCGCAATTGGGCTCAGTAGTTGAGGCTCCCAGGCTCTGGAGCACAGGTTAAATAGTTGTGGTGCATGGCCTTAGTTGTTCCGAGGCATGTGGGATCTCCCTGGATCAGGAATCGAGCCTGCATCTCTTGCCTTGGCAGGCAGATTCCTTACCACTGAGCCACCAGGGAAGCCCCTCACTCACACTTTTTACAGTGAAAATGTACAATCACAGGTTGGTTACCTTTTGTTAAGACTTAACATTCAGGGATGCCTTTGCAGTCACAACCTATTGAAGGAAAGGGAGAAGATCATGGCTGGCTGGAAAAGGAGGTGTTGGTGAGATGCTGCCACAATGGAAAACAACCCTTCCCCTCCCACCATTCCATGGAGATTGCTGAGGCTGTGAAGGTAGTGCCGACTGCCAGCTACAAAATCTCATTCCAGAGTCGTTTTATTCAAGCCACGTCTGGAAACAACTGCTTGCAGACTGGACTCCTAGGACAGCCAATTCTGACATTAAGATTAGCTTGCAGATTTATTAGACTTTGGGTTGAAACTAACAACTGTGATGAAGGGGAAAAAGCTTGGGCGGAAGTTGGGCTGCAACTCAGACTTGGTGTGCGCAGAGGGACATGTCCGAGGGATCATTAAGTCACTGCACACCTGGGCAGGATGTGAATCTCCTTGCCCCCATTGTTGTATTGTTTGGGAGCACGTCTCATGCTTCTGCTTCATGCTTCTGCTTCATGCTTCTGCTTCTGCTTTTGTTGTTCAGCAAGCCCTCTTGATGTTGTGCTTAAGGAAACCTGCTTCTTGAGGGATCATTAGCTTACTTTTTTCATTATTTATCATCCCTTTATAGGATTAACGGGGGTGTCCCTGCTGGCTCAGACAGTTAAGAATCTGCTTGCAGTGCAGGACACCTGGGTTCAATCCCTGGGTTGGGAAGATCCCCTGAGAAGGGAACGGCTTCCCACCCCAGTATTCTTGTCTGGAGAATTCCACAGAGAGAGGAGCCTGGTGGGATACAGTCTACCGGGTCACAAAAGAGGTGGACACGATTGATAGACTAACACACACATGCACACACACACACGCACACACAGTGGGATTAACTACTTAATCACCTCCTTGGTCCCTTTACTCTGTCCCTATCATTTCTAACGTGAAGGTTATAGATTTCTGACTACAATTTCTTTTTCAAGTTTCTCTTGCATTTCTTATATATTTAATAGAATTTTGTATATTTTTATGTCCATGTATTTTATGTTGTTTTATATTTTCTGATATTAATATAAAATATACTGCATAGCGCTATCTTTTTGTGTTTTCCTGATTATCTTTTTTTAATTTTTTTTGGACTGCATCATGTGGGATCTTAGTTTCCCAATCTTAGATCTAACCTGTGCCCCCTGCATTGGGAGTTCAGAGTCTTAACCTCTGGGCAGCCAGGGAAGTCCCATTGATGACCTTCTATGTACCTCTTCATCTTCTCTCTTTCTCTGTCTCTTAACTTTGACTCTTTAAAAGTAAATTTCTATACACAATTTTGTTTAGCGTATGAAATGCCTTTTTCATCATTGGACCTTGCTGTTAGTAAGAGATTTTGTTCTGCTTATTTTTAATGAAAACTTGAATATATATATCCATGATCCAACTTTCTATTTCTGTTTTCTTTATGGTTTTCCTTTTATACTTTTATTTATTTATATTTTTCATATATATCAGTTTGATCATGATGCCATTTATTCCTCTATTTCTCTTGTTAATTCATTAATTCTATTACTGCTTTTGAGCCTTTTATTTATAACTTTACTTTTCCTAATTCTTAATACTAAACATATTTCTCTACAATTATGTGAATGAGAAATAGAATTCATCCATCTGGAGAGATAATTTTAAAAAATCACTGTACTATTTTCTCTCTCCAGTAAAATGACACTTTAGGGATATTTTATTTTCCTACTTTCTTTTCAACTCTCAAACTCCTCTGTCAACCAGTACAGCCCTTAGATTTTTCTGAGATAGGACAGTATAGTTAATTCTCTGCATGCAAACAGATCTTTTAAAAAACATTCTCACTTAAAATGTAAGATATATATCCCAGTGTTTGTGATTATCCTCTTTGATTCAAGTCTACATTTTAGAAGCATGTTTATACTCATAAAAATGCCTCAAGATTCATTTTTGCAGCATTTTGCTCTACTTTCTTTTCCTATGTTGAAATCGTCAGTTCTCACTGGTAGTTGTTAGATTTTTTTTGGATACTTCTCCTTAGATAAGATATATGAGTGATGTGTTTTCTGAATCCTTGAATCTTATGATAATCTTTCTTATAACCTATCAGTAGAATATGAGCTTAGCCTGGCATCCTTGACTTTCAGGCCTATTTTCCTTGTAGATGGTCTTGCTTATGTTGTCATCACATTGTTTTTCATGTGAAAAAAAAAAAAAAAAAACAACCTACAAACAGCTGTTCCTTTTCTGTTTAGACTTAGATGATTATGTATAAAGTTCTGATTCTTTTTTACTTTTGAAGTCATTTTATTTGTATATTAGAACTCCTGTGTTTATCACTCAAGGTTTTTTATGTTTTTTTATTTTCCTTTGTGTTCATTATTATTTCCTGCTTCACATTTGAGATTCTATATTTTTAGGTATCTTGTTTTCATCTAATGCTTTATTTAGCATATTAACAGTGGCTATTCTCTCAATTAATCTGGAGGTTTTTTTTTAATATTATATTTCCTTATGTCATTTAGCTACTTTAAATGTTTCTCCTTGAGGGTTTTTATAATACTTTTCATTTTGCCATTTTTTTCATTCACCAGATCTATTCTATAAGCATATATTTTGTTCTTCCCTCTAGCTTCTGGCACCTCTTAGTTGTGTCCTTATTTGTATTTGTCTTCACTGAGGTTCAGTTCCAACATGTTGGTTATTTTGAATGGTGGCAAACCAGTGTAGGACCATATGTATCCTTATAGGTAATGGTGAGGTTCGATAAATTCCCAACACTTTTTCATTTAAACATCAATGACTGATGTAAAAGGGCCCTGAACTACCTTATATCAGACATACACTGTGGTATTCATATGTACACATATATGTTAAATCACTGTGTGTGTGAAAGAGAGTATGATGAGAAAGAGGCAGAAACAGAGAGGAAGGGAGAAGAAAGAAGAGGGAGCTGGGATATGTATTTTAATCACAATTTCTTGCTGTTGTTTTTGGTCTTAAACTATTTTCTGAACAGTATGACTCTTGTCTTCTCCTCCTTTATCCTAGATGCAGCATTCAGCCATTTGTGAGTGTGTGCTCAATAGCTCAGTCCTGACAGAGTCTTTGCGACCCTGTGGGCTGTAGCCCGCCACACGCCTCTGTCCACTGGAGTTTCCAGGCAAGAATACTGGGATGATTTGCCATTTCCTTCTCCAGGGGATCTTCCTAACCCAGGGATCTAAATGGAGTCTCTTGCATCTCTTGCATTGGTAAGCAGATTCTTAATGCACTGTGCCACATGGGATGCCTCAGCTATCCCTTTACTTATTTTTTTCTGTTGTAAATTGGAGTATAATTTTTTTTTTACAATATTGTGTTAGTTTCTGTTGTATAACAGTGTGAATCAACTATATATATACACATATATCAACTATATATATATACACACACACATACCTTCCCTCTTGCGATTCCATCCAACACTTCATCCCACCCCGTAGGTCATCACAGAGCACCAAGTTGAGCTCCCTGTGTTATATAGTAGCTTGGCACTGGCTATTTTATACATGCGAGTGTATATATGCCAATGCTATTCTCCCAGTTCGTCTTACCCTCCCCCCAGCCCCATGTTCACACATCTGTTCTCCAGGTTTGCATCTCTATTCCTGCTCTGCAAACAGGCTCATCTGTACCATCTTTCTAGATTTCTTATGTATGCATTAATACACAATATTTGTTTTTCTCTTTCTGACTTACTTTCTTATCCCTTACCCCTATAAGTACTTCTTTTGAATGTACCAACATATAAAATATAAAAAAGAAAAGGAAAACAATAAATTATGACAAAATATAATTTTAAGTAACTTGCTTCATATAAGAATATGTAGGTATTTTGCTGGTGTTTCACTGTAAACAAGTAATTAAGTCTCACAATAATAATCTTGTGAGCAATTGAATAAATGGACATATGGGAAGTGAAAATATTCTTCTTCAATCATAATAAAATTCTTTGCATCAATGTAACTTGGGTCATGTAACTGTTAAAAATTAATTTTTGAAGTACCATGTTGTAATCTTTCATAATAAAAGGAGTATGATTTTGACACGCTGAACTAAAAAGAAAATGCAGGACTTGAAAAGTAGAACAGATGACAACTGGATTTTCTTCCCACTATTATTGTAAAGTAAATAGGCTAGCTTAATGTCTTGAAGCTGTTGATGACATTTTTTCCGAGTACTTGAACATTAAATAGCTGTTTGGTAATACCCTAAGGAATATTTTTAAATGCAGTGACCTCTCAAAAGATCATCATAAAAATCATTCTTAATTAGGTTTAGGAAATCAATTTAAGTATCTATGTAAATCAAATTTTATGTAATGCCATGTTGAGTGCACGGCCACGTAAGTCTCAGGGAATAATATATGTGTATTACATCCCTAAGCAGCATCCATAACTACTATGAATTAAAATTGATTTTTATAAAAAGGAGAATATTTATTTCAAGTGTCCCAGGATATACATTAAACACTAATCATTATGAGTCATAGCTATATGATTTGACATCATTACAAACAGCAAGGGCATAATTATTGTGATTTTTAAAACTATGGGCAATAATAAAAAGAAAAAAAAAAAAAACAACAAAAAAACCCTTAGAAAGTGGCCAGAATTACAATATTACAAGTATAAATGTGAATACTTGAATATTGTTATACTCTAATTCAGAAGCATATTCTGTTTCCCAGGTGTCTCCTAGATAACCAAGGTCAGTTGGAGGACAAAGGAGAGAAGCCTCAGGGAATCCCAGCAACTTTGTTGCTGTTAGAATGTTTTGTTTCACAATGAATGTGTTCAAAGAATGTTTCCAAGAGCACTGCTGATATTTTGCAGTATTCTTTAAATTCAGTGTCTGTCACTGCAGAAGGAAAGTATAACTAGGAAAGATAAGATGGTCAAAGGAGCATAGATTTCACTCCCAAACAGGACTGCTTGTTAATTCTTTTATTAGTCCTTTTATTAATCTTTTATTAGTCTTTGTTAAGTCTTTTTGTTGGTTATCATTGCTTGATAACTTCTATGACTATGTAACCCTATATATCAACAAATATGTGTGTGTGGACAAATGTATACAACCCAAAGTAATTCTAAGAGCTTGTTGTTATTATTCTTATTATACTATTATTGTTATATGCACAGAGCGTATAACTCATTGCTATATGTTACATGAAGAAATAAATAGCAAGAGATATCAGGAAATTTTGATTTTACTGGTATACTTTAATATCATTTGTTGCTATCATCTATCCCATAAAAGCTCAGCCACACACACACACACACACACACACACACACACACACACACATTCTAGTTTCCTGGTATTTCCTAATTTTTTTTGTTTTTTAATTTATTGGCATAGAGTTACTTTAAAATGCTGTTAGTTTCTACTGTAAGCAAAGTGAATCCGCTACAGATATACATGTACACCCTCTTTTTGGACTTCCTTCCCATTGAGGTCACCGCAGATAGATTTCCCTATACTGTACAGTAGGTTCCCATTGGTTATCTATTTCATACATGGTAGCGTATCTATGTTAATCCCAATCACCCAGTTCATCCCGACCTAACCCTTTCCCCCTTGGTTGTTGCTGTTATTCAGTCATTCAGTCATGTCCAACTCTTTGCCAACCTAGGGACTGCAGCATGCCAGGCTTGCCTGTCCTTCATCTCATGGAGCTTGCTCAAACACATGTTCATTGAGCCAGTGATGCGATCCAAACATTTCATTGTCTGCTGACCCCTTCTCCTCCTGCCTTCAATCTTTCCCAGCATCAAGGATTTTTCTAATGAGTTGGCTGTTTGCATTAGGTTGGCTAAAGTAATGGAGCTTCAGCTTCAGCATCAGTCCTTCCAATGAACATTCAGGATTGATTTCCTTTAGGATTGACTGGTTTGATCTCCTTACAGTCCAAGGGATGCTCAAGCATCTTCTCCAACACCACAGTTCTAAACTATCAATTCTTATGTGCTCAACCTTCTTTATGGTCCAAATCTCACATCCATACTTGACTACTAGAAAAACCATAAATTTGGCTCTATGGACTTTATCAGCAAAGTAATGCCGCTGCCTTTTAAAACACTGTTTAGGTTGGTCATAGCTTTTCTTCCGAAAAGCAAGGTTATTTTTTTTTTTTTTTTTAATTTCACGGCTGCAGTCACAATCTGCAGTGATATTGGAGCCCAACAAAATAAAGTCTGTCACTGTTTTCATTGTTTCCCCATCTATTTACCATTGACTGTTGGGACCAGATGCCATGATCTTCTTTTTTTGAATTCTGAGTTTTAAGTCAACTTTTTCACTTTCACTTTCACCTCCAACAAAAGGTTCAAGTTTCTCTTTACTTTCTGCCATTAGGGTGGTGTCATCTGCATATCTGCAGTTGTTGATATTTCTCCCAGCAATCTTGATTCCAGCTTATGCTTCATCCACTCAGGCATTTCGCATGATGTACTCTGTATATAATTTAAACAAACAGGGTGAAACAATACTGCTTTGACCTTCTTTTTTCCCAATTTCCAACCAGTCCATTGTTTCATATTTTGTTCTAACTTTAGTTGCTTCTTGACCTGCATACAGGTTTCTCAGGAAGCAGGTAAAATTGTCTTGTATTCCCATCTCTTTAAAAATTTTCCACAGTTTGCTATGATCCACACAGTCAAAGGCTTTAGCATAGTCAATGAAGCAGAAATAGATGTTTTCCTGGAACTCTCTTGCTTTTTCGATGGCCAGTGGATGTTGGCAATTTGATCTCTCATTCCTCTGCATTTTCTAAATCCAGCTTGAACATCTAGAAGTTCACAGTTCATGTACTGTTGAACCTGGCTTGGAGAATTTTGAGCACTACTTTGCTAGCATGTAAGATGAGTGCAGTTTTGTGGTAGGTTAAACATTCTTTAACACTGCTGTTCTTTTGGATCAGAATGAATACTGACCTTTTCCAGTCCTATGACCACTGCTGAGTTTTCCAAATTTGCTGACATATTGAGTGCAGCACTTGCATAGCATCTTCTTTTAGGATTTAAATAGCTCAGCTGTAATTCCATCACCTCCACCAGCTTTGTCGGTAATGATGCTTCCTAAGGCCCATTTGACTTCACACTCTAAGATGCCTGGCTCTAGGTGAGTGAACATACCATCATGGTTATCTGGGTCATTAAGACCTTTTATTGGACAGTTCTTCTGTGTATTCTTGCCATTTCTTTTTAATATCTTCTGCTTCTGGTAGGTCCATACCATATCTGTCCTTTATTGTGTCCATCTTTGCATGAAATGTTCCCCTGGTTTCTGTATTTTCTTGAAGAGATATCTAATCTTTCCCATTCTATTGTTGTCCTCTATTTCTTTGCATTGTTCACTTAGGAAGGCTTTCTTATCTCTCTGTGCTATTCTTTGGAACTCTGTATTCAGATGGGTATATCTTTCCTTTTTCCCTCTGCCTTTAGCTTCTCTTTTTTTCTCAGCTCTAAGGCCTCCTCAGATAACCATTTTGCCATTTTGTGTTTCTTTTTCTTTCAGATGGTTTTGACCCCTGTTTCCTGTACAGTGTTATGAACCTCTGTCCATAGTTCTTCCGGCACTCTTTCACATCTAATCCTTTGAATCTATTTGTTACTTCTACTGTATAATCATAAGGAATTTGATTTGGGTCATACCTGAATTGCCTAGTGGTTTTCCCTAGTTTTTTTCTATTTAAGTCTGTATTTTACAATAGAGTTCATGATCTGAGCTACAATCATCTCCCCATCATGTTTTTGCTGACTGTATAGAGCTACTCCATCTTCAACTTCAAAGAACATAATCAATCTGATTTCGGTATTGCCCATCTGGTGACATCCATATGTAGAGTTATCTCTTGTGTTGTTGGAAGAGTGTATTTTCCATGGTTAGTGTGTTCTCTTGACAAAACTCTCTAACCTTTGTCCTGCTTCATTTTGTAGTCCAAGGTTAAACTTGCCTGTTATCCCAGGTATCTCTTTGCTTCCTACTTTTGCATTGCAGTTCCCTATGGTTAAAAGAATATCGTTTTTGGGTGTTAGGTCTAGAAAGTCATGTAGATTTTCATAGAACCATTCAGCTTCAACTTCTGCAGCATTAGTGGTTGGGGCATAGACTTGGATTACTGTGATATTGAATAGTTTGTCTTGGAAACGAAGAGAGATCTTTCTGTATTTTGAAATTGCATCCAGGTACTGCGTCTCAGACTCATTTGTTGACTGTGAGAGCCCCCCCCCCCCCATTTCTTTCAAGGGATTCTTGCCCATGGTAGTAGATACAATGGTCATCTGAATTAAATTTGCCCATTCCAGTCTATTTTAATTTGCTGATTCTTAAAATATCGATCTTCACTCCTGCCATCTCCTGTTTGACCACTTCCAGTTTACCTTGATTCATGGATCTAACGTTCCAGGTTCTTATGCAGTGTTGTTCTTTACAGCACCTGACTTTATTTTCACCACCAGACACACGCACAACTAGGTGTTGTTTCCACTTTGGATCAACCTCTTTATTCCTTTTGGCGCTATTTCTCAGCTCTTTTCCATTAGCATATCGGGCATGACCTGGGAAATTCATCTTGCACTTTCATATCTTTTTGTCTTTTCATACTGTTCATGGGGTTCTCAAGGCAAGAATGCTAAAGCTGTTTGCCATTTCCTTCTCCAGGGGATTACGTTTTGTCAGAACTCTCCACCATGACCTGTATGTCTTTGGTGGCCCTAAATGGCATGGCTCATAGTTTCATTGAGTTAGATAAGGCTGTGATCCATGTGATTAGTTTGATTAGTTTTCCCTTGGAATCCACATGTTAGTTCTCTACCTATGTGCCTCTATTTCTGCTTTGTAAATAGGATCATCTATACCAGATTTTTTTTTAATAGTCCACATGTATGTGTTAATTCTATGTATTTCATTTCTCTACCTCTCTTGTAATTATAATTGTCTTTTCCTTATCTTTAAAACTGTTCTGTAAAAGGAGGTAGATTTAAAAACAACTGCAAACTTCACTTTGTGTGTATTGGTAGATATGGCAGCCTGTGACTTTGCCTTCACATTCATGTACCTGTGTTGATCTAAACCATTCTTCCATGTTACCTGGTGGCCCATGGTTAGAACTCCTCTCTTCCACTCCCTGGGCAAGGTTCAATCCCTGGTTGGGAAATTAAGATGCCACAAGTTTTGCAGCATAATCTAAATAAATAAATAAATTTTCCTGCATATATGGAAAATAATCCCCTAATTTGAAAGTATAAAATTGTTTTATGAACAAGTGCCAGCTCATCCAAAGTCTTCAGATGTTCCAAAAAGAAAATATGTCTTAGCACTTGCTACAAACATTTGATTAATGCTTAGTTCTTCCCAGGTTCCAGGTTTAGTACTTAAGGTGAAAACAAACATAAGCAAAGAGTACCCAGGAATCTCTTCCTTCAAGGAGATTATAATTTAGTATAAGACTAAATATGCAAAATATATGATTAGCATCACAAGATTTAAATTAATGATAGATTACAGAAGCCAAATGAAATAAAAAATTAATTATATGAAGAAAATAATACTTCCCAGAAGATGCTTTTTGAGCTGAATTTAGGGTAATTAATGAAGTTTTCATAGGTGGAAATTATTCAAATGAGCATTCCATCATTTTATGAATTGGCAATTATAAGAAAGTATTTTAAATATGTCATCATGTACTCAGTAATGATAATCACATCCAATGTAGGTGGGGGAAAAGGAGACAGAAGATGCTTGTTTATGAAAAATAATAATTTGCCATGATAAAAATAATAAAGAATGCCTGTTTTTTCTATGCAAAGCATTATCATCCTCTTTTGTCTTCAGATACATACGTTCCTCTCAACATGAGATAGATTGATATCAGTTACTAAACATAATAACCAAGAAATAGACATTATAGCAGTAAGAGAGATATATTACCCATTATGAGAATGATCAATTCAACTATTAACTCACAGTGCTACTATAACTTGCTTACTTATCTATGTACTAAAGCAGCCCAAAATGTACAAAGTAGGCAAAATCAGATTAGCTGTTATTGTCATCGTGAAACTAGTTCATTTTGAAGGAACATTTTGTCTCCACTGAACGCTATGACCTCTGTGTGACATACTATTAGCTGCTTCTTTATGAGTCACGGGGAAGGGAAGCACTTTAATGCTAGCTGGGGTAGGTTTGAGGTGCTTGCTCTTTTTTTTCATGTGGCCTTTTCACTCCTCACAGTTGTGAAGCAGATACCACCAGTCATTGAGAGCAGTTAAGCTGATAAAGGAGGGTGACACAAACCATAAAACCCAGCCCAAAGCTGCAAAAACAAGTGCATGTGTTTGAAATGCAAATATTAGTGGGATTTTGATGATCCCTTTGTGAAATAATCAGTTCACTTCGTTGGAAGGAAATGGCAAAACAAAACAAAACAACCCACAAACTTGAATTGTCAGATTCTCTGATTATATTTGTCCACATTCTATATCCATATCCTAACTTGGATTCAGCAGGGAGGTTTTCTGAGAGTGTTGAAACCACACAAAAATGTAATACAGGGAAGAAAAATCTTCTGAAGACATAAAAATTAAGCAAAGATAGTGGAAGTTTTAAATATAGTTTTATAATCAACATCATTGGTGTAAAATGCAAAAAGTAAATATTACTCTTCCCTCAGAGCTCAGTCGATAAAGAATCCACCTGCGATGCAGGAGACTCCAGTTTGATTCCTGGGTGGGGAAGATCCACTGGAGAAGGGATAGGCTACCCACCCCAATATTTTTGGGCTTCCCTTGTGGCTCAGCTGGTAAAGAGTCCGCCCACAATGTGGGAGACCCGGATTTGATCCCTGTGTTGGGAAGGTCCCCTGGAGAAGGGAAAGGCTACCCACCTAAGTATTCTGGCCTGGAGAATTCCATGGGGTCGTAAAGAGTCGGACAGGACTGAGCAACTTTCAGAGAGAGAGAAATATTACTCAACAATGTAGGAAAAAGGGAATACAATTTTCTTACCATGTTTTTCTTTACTTTTTTCACGATAGGGCTTGTGACCTGACCTTAGATTTAGGGAAGCGCTGTTTATACGAGCGCATTTTGTGTTCTGCTGGGCTGGGAAACATAGGGGAAGGTGACATTCAATTAGAATGTGACCTAGAGGAAGAGAAATAAAGATCCAATACATGGCAGGTCGCCTCTCCCAAACATAAGGCAAATATGTTGGATTTCTACCTTTTTCTGAGGACTCTAGTAGCTAGTTCACTGTTTCTTACAAATTGCTGTTGGTCAGTTGCTAAGTGAAGTCTGATGCTTTGAGGCCTCCCGGACTGCAGCATGTCTGGCTCCTCTATCCTTCGCTTATCTCCTGAGTTTGCTCAAATTCATGTCCTTTGAGTCAGTGATGTTATCTAACCATCTCATCCTCTGCAGCCCCTTTTTCTTTGGTCTTTAACCTTTCCCAGCATCCGGGTCTTTTCAAATGAGTAAGATTTTCGCATCAGGTGGCCAAAGTAATGGAGTTGCAGCTTCATCATCTGTCTCACCAATGAATATTCAGGGTTGATTTCTGTTAAGATTGACTGGTTTGATCTCCTTGGATTGGTTTGCAATCCAGGGAACTCTCAAGAATCTTCTCCAGTACCACAATTCAAAAGCATCAATTCTTGAGCACTAGCATTCTTTACGGTTCAATTTTCACATCCTTGTAAAATATTATTTTACAATTATGAACTGTAATTGTTTTAATTACAATTAAACAATTGTAATTGTTTAATAATTACACAATTATTTGTTATTAATACTGTAATACTAATGATTTCAATGTAAACATTCAAAATATGTTCACTCTTTCTTCTCACAGTTTCTTGGCTTATCAACACCAATATCTTATTCTACATCTTGGGTTTGCCATCCTTTCGGGTGAATCTATCATATATTGCTATCTACTGTTAATTTTTTACTTTCAACAGTTTAAAACTAAATTATAAAATTAGGTTTCTAATTTCCTTTATTTAATTTTTTCCAGTATTCTTAGAATATATCTTTATTACAAGTGTTCTTAAATATTTTCCACATATCTGCATTATACACTGGACATAACTTTCCTTTCTATTGAAATATATTTGACACATAACATTGTATAAACGTAAAGTGTTCAACATGTTAACTTGATTTACTTGTACATTGTAATGAGATTGCTTTATAGCAATAATTAGCATTTCTATTAGATGCCTTACATCATTCTTGAGGTTTTTTTTTTTGTTGTTGTTTTTTTTTTTTTTTTTTTTTTTGTAGCAGTTGAAATAATTAGGCTCTAGTCTGTTATGGACAGAGGTTCATAACATTGTACAGGAGGCAGTGATCAAAACCATCCAAAATAAAAAGAAACACAAAAAGGCAAAATGGTTGTTTGAGGAGGCCTTACAAATAGCTCTGAAAAGAAGAGAAGCTAAAGGCAAAGGAGAAAAGGAAAGAGATACCTATCTGAATGCAGAGTTCCAAAGAATATCAAGGAGAGATAAGAAAACCTTCCTAGGTGAACAATGCAAAGAAATAGAGGACAACAATAATGGGAAAGACTAAAGATCTCTTCAAGAAAATTAGCAATACCAAGGTAACATTTCATGCAAAGATGGACACAATACAGGACAGAAATGATATGGACCTAACAAAAGCAGAAGAGATGTCAAGAATACACAGAAGAATTATAAACAAACAAATAAAAAAATCTTAATGACCCAGATAACCATGATGGTGTGATCACTCACTGACATCTTAGTGTGTGAAGTCAAGTGCACCTTAGAAAGCATCATTATGAGCAAAGCTAGGGGAGGTGATAGAATTCCAGCTAAGTTATTTCAAATCCTAAAAGATAATGCTGTCAAAGTGCTGCACTCAATATGGCAGTATATCTGGAAAATTCAGCAGTGGTCATAGGACTGGAAAAGGTCAGTTTTCATTTCAATCCCAAAGAAAGGTAGTGTCTAAGAATGTTCAAACTACAACACAATTGCACTCATTTCACATGCTAGCAAACGTACTGTTCAAAATTCTTCAAGCCAGGCTTCAACAGTATGTGAACCGTGAACTTCCAGATGTTCAAGCTGGATTTAGAAAAGTCAGAGGAACCAGAGATCAAATTGCCAACATCCATTGGATCATCGAAAAAGATAGAAAGTTCCATAAAAATATCTATCTGTTTCATTGACTATGCTAAAGACTTTGACTGTGTGGATCATAACAAACTGTGGAAAATTCTTAAAGAGATGGGAATACCAGACCATTTTACATGCATCCTGAGAAACCTGGACACAGGCCAAGGAGCAGCAGTTAGAACCAGACATGGAACAAGGGACTGGTTCGAAATTGGGAAAGGAGTACATCAAGGCTGTATATTGTCACTCTGCATATTTACCTTATATGAAGAATATATTATGAGAAATGCTCGGCTGCATGAAACATAAACTGGAGTCAAGATTGCGGGAAGAAATATCAATAACCTCAGATATGCAGATGGCACCATCTTAATGACAGAAAACGAAGAGAAACTAAGGAGCCTCTTGAAGGTGAAAGAGGAAATTAAAAGAGCTGGCTTAAAATTCAATATTCAAAAAGCTAAGATCATGGCATCTAGTCCCATTGCACTTCATGGCAAATAGATGGGAAACAATGGAAACTGTGAGAGACTTATTTTCTTGGGCTCCAAAATCACTGCAGATGGTGACTGCAGCCATGAAATTAAAAGATGTTCCTTGGAAGAAAAGCTATGACCAACCTAAACAGCATATTAAGAAGCAGAGACATTACTTTGGCAGCAAAGGTCCATCTAGTCAAATCTATGGTTTTTCCAGTAGTCATGTATGGATGTGAGAGTTGGACCATAAAGAAGGAAGTGTGCTGAAGAATTGGTCCTTTCAAATTGTGGTGTTAGCGAAGACTCTTGAGAGTCCCTTGGACTGCAAGGTGATCTAACTAGTCAATCCTAAAGGAAACCAATCCTGAATATTTATTGGAAGGATAGATGCTAGATCTGAAGCTGGAATCCTTTGGCCACCTTATGTGAAGTGATGACTCAATAGAAAGGCCCTGATTCTGGGAAAGACTGAAGGCAGAAAGAGAAGAGGACAAAACGGTTGGGTGGTATCACTGACTCAATGGACAAGAGTTTGAATAGGCTCTAGGAGATGGTAAAAGACAGGGAGTCTTGGTGTGCTACAGACCATAGGGTTGCAAATAGTTAGACACAGCTGAGTATTTTAGCAACTCTCAACAAGTTAGATTATTGCAATACAGCCTTTTTTTCCAAATTCATTAGAGTGCGCATTAGCTCTGCTAGGCTTGTTTACTACTTCTTGAAAATTTGTACCCTTAGAAGCCATCTGTCCTATCCCTCTAATCACACCCTCACCACCATTTTACTCTCTGTTTTAATAAGTTTGCTTTTTTAGTTTCTCATATGGTGATATTATGTTGGACTGGTCTTTGTCCGATTTATCTCACTTAGAAAATGTTCTTAAGGTGCATCCATGTAGTTGCAAATGGCAAGATGTCTTCTTCCTCACAACTGAAATACACAAGCATACACACAAACACACACATATATAATATAATATATGTATTATATATCAGTACAGTTCAGTCTCTCAGTCATGTCCAACTCTTTGAGACCCCATGAACTGCAGCATACCAGGTCTCCCTGTCCATCACCAACTCCCGGAGTTTACACAAACTCATGTCCTTTGAGTCGGTGATGCCATCTAACCATCTCATCCTCTGTCGTCCCCTTCTCCTCCTGCCTTCAATCTTTCCCAACATCAGGGTCTTTTCAAATGAGTCAGCTCTTTGCATCAGGTGGCCAGAATATTGGAGTTTCAGCTTCAGCATCAGTCCTTCCAATGAAAACCCAGGACTGATCTCCTTTAGGATGGACTGGTTGGATCTCCTTGCAGTCCAAGGGACTCTCAAGAGTCTTCTCCAACACCAGAGTTCAAAAGCATCAATTCTTCTGCAATAGATAGATAGATAGATAGATAGACAGACAGACAGATACACAAAATATCCACATCATAGATCTAATTTTTAATTCTGGCTACCCAAGCCCATCTTTTCTCATATCATCATTTTTTTTGTTGTTGTTCTAGCAACTTAGTTATGCTTTAATAGATCAAGTCACATAGCCTCAACCTGCATTTAGTCCACTGGCTTCTTTGTAGTTCCAGTTGAACATGAATTGTAACCTCAGAACCACTTTGGTTCAAGTAGAATCAAATTTGCACACAGAGGCAGAACTGAGAATTGTCCTTTATTTTCTATTTGATTCTAGGTTGGTTACAAAGGGCTCAGTGCTGACATACTCTTCACCTCCAATTCTCTCTCTATTAAAATTATAGTGGTTGCTACAGAACATTACACCTTTCACTTTTACCTGTTTTCAGGTGATCTTAGCTTGTATTTTACTGAACAGTTTAGGACTACAAAATTAACTAAAATTGCTTATTCCCAATGTTAGCATTTCTTGCCATATTTACCCATAATCTTCTATTTTTCAAGAAAAAATATTTTCCCTCTTTCCAAAGCTAATTCTCATGATGGAATGTCATAATGAAAAGAATAATATAGCTAAAATCAGGGATCCTGTTTTTTTATTATTTTGAACAAGTCATATTACTTTCTGGGACAATATGTATTTAATTTAATAAATGTCATTAGTCTCATGTAATTCTCATGCTTAGTATTTTTACTTTATTGGTTGGTGTGGAATTTAGAAAAAAATGTATTATGTTCTAAATAATTTTTATTTGAAAGCTTTTTAAATGAAGAGAGTTTTTATGGCTATGAAAGTAATAAATTTAACAATAGCAGCCTTAAAGCATTTTTGTTTACTTGCATTTATCTCTATTATGTCTTAAGAATTTCATTGACTTTGAAGCCTATAAAAATAGCATTAAATTATCTGGCTCAATTCTATATAGTAAACACTCCCATTTAAGCCAATCTTTTACACAACAAAATATTAAATTGTAAAACTTTTGCAATATACATTAATTGGCAATGCATATCCCCAAATGCTGGTAAATCTTTAACACTGTGTTATTCTATATAATTATTTTTGTATACTACAAATATATTCAGCACATACTTATTTGAAAATTATAAAATTGAGTATCCAGCATGCACATTTCTCTCTTGTTGACTTTATATTACTGTGAAAATGAACCTTATAATAGTAATCTCTTAGAAAATATTTGCATTCATTATTCACATTGGCTTGACGACTCTAAATGACACCCTCACACTATCATAATTCTTGTGTAATTCACTTTTTCTCAATAGGCACATACAGTCCACACCCAGCTAAAGAAGACTGATCATAGCAAAACTCCAAAGCATAGCAACAAGCAAAACAATATAATGTTTTCTATGAACATTCAGATGTACTAAATTGAATGCTACTTAGGTGGTACCTTATCATTTTGTGAGTAATTATGATCATTGAACTGTGAGCAGCAGCATAGCCTGGTAGCAGCATCCCCCTTTTACTCATGGTAGGAAATCCTTCTAAAGCTAGAAGCAAAATCCTTACCTCTTCTAACGTTATGGTTTACTTCTGGAAATGCCCACATGTTTCTTTAGTTTACTAGAAACCATTGCCAGCTTTTTGTCATTACATCCTCAATCCATTCTTCATGTTAGTTTCTTATCTCCTGTTGTTCCTCTCTATGCCTCTGCAAAACTGACACTCAGCACATATTTTCAAACATTTAAGCATCAATTCATAGTTTTAGAAAGAAAAAGACTGCTTCTTTCTCTACTCATTCAGATTCATCTCTGTGTGAACTGTTTTCATCCCCATCTCCTCTAGAAAGCTTTTCACTTATTATCTCTGGGACTTCAAACTGAAAATTTCCCACAGCCTATATTTTTTTTCACTTTCCAGTATATGTGAACATTACTGTCATTATTGTAAAATATTGATTTTTACGTGTACTCTAAAGTGCTGTTAACACGTTCCCTCCTGCAAAATCAATATTTCACAATTTACTACCCAAAGGAGCTGAAATCCCTTAACATAGCTAAGTAGAGTTTAAAAGACCCATCACAATTTGATGTAACCTTAGCAAAATGGTTTCTTACTCACTTTGTAATGCACATCTTCTTAAATTTCTACTGCTTTTTTTTTTTCTTTTGCACTTTTGCAAAGTATTTTTTCTTAAAATGAAACAAAACTTTCCAAGTTCATTTGTATACCTGCATCTAAAAATTGTGACTTTTAAAGCTTTCCAGAGCAGTATAAATTGAGAAACACATCACTTATTATTTATGACAATTTTTTAGCAGCCAGTTTTTTCTGCTTCCTGAATTTTAATTCATTTTTGCTTCACATGATAATGCAATTATTGACTTAATTAAGATCATCATTTGTTCAACTGAAATCCAGAAAGACAATTTTTTTAAGAGTGAGTTTATGTCTCCTTTTTGTTTTTAATCCCACAAAGAGACTCTAATTATTATCTTCTCTTACTCTGTCATCTCTGGTTTTAGTTGAGCATTTGATTATTCGATTCTCTCCACTTTCTTAGCATATTTGCCACCTTTATTTTTTCATAGTGGCTGTGTTATTTTCAAGATACTGCAGGCGCCTTACTGTAGAGTATTCCCAATTTATCCCTCCAAACTCTGTGATAGAATTATCATTAATATCATTTATCCATACATTATAATCACCCAATCATTGTTTATTATTATTATTAGCAGCAGTTATTAATTATATCATTATTATTAAGAATGGACTTCCCTGGTGGCTCAGATGGGAAAGAATCTGCCTGCAGTGCAGGGGACCCATGTTCAATATCTGGGCCAGGAAGATTACCTGGAGAAGGGAATGGCTACCCACTCCAGTATTCTTGCCTGGAGAATTCCATGGATAGAGGAGACTGGACAGAGGACACGACTGAGAGACTATTCTGATTATTAAGAATAGGAAAAACTATTCTGTTTACTTAGTTTCTGAAAAAGTTTTACTTCTTCTTGACTTTTGAAGGCTAATTTTGCTTAGTGTAGAACTCTACATTGCTGGTATTTTCCTCTCAGCCCTTCAACAATCTCATTCTACTCTATTCCTGTTTGGATGTTTTCTCTGGAGTTCAGTGTAATTATTTTCCTTGCTTCTCCTTAGGAAAGGTTCTTTTTTTCTCCAACTTTTTTCAAGATTTTCTTTTGTCTTTGACTTTCAACAGTTTACCTTGTGACCTCAACTCTCTGATGAATCTAAAAAGTCATTGATTTTCAATTTGCTCAAAAGTTTTCTTGTGAAGATGAGAGCTGATGACTTTCAAGCACTTTATATATCTTTATATGTCAGAGCTAAAAACTCTCTTTGCCTACATTATTGTTCCTTTAAAAATTATTTTTAAAAACTTACCAAATATTATTATGGAGCAATCATGCTGTAGGAAATAATGTTTGATTTACCCTGACTTTATTAAGGCTTTTTAAATAAACAGTCTTTTAGCATGACTGAAACATTTACATCATACTTTTCAATATTCAGATCTCTTCTGTATCAAGAAGGAAGATATAATAATGAAAAATTCTGCTTTGATTAGTGTAAATTTGATGTCACATAATCTTTATACATTTATACATATCGTGCCTTAATTAAGCCAAGACAGGAGATAATTTGACAACTGTATTGCTTCTCAAAAGAGCATTTAAATATTCATAGATTATTGATATGTCTCATTTCTACTGCTGTGCTGTGCTTAGTCATTCAGTAGTGTCTGCATTTTGTGACCACATGGACTGTAACCCACCAGGCTCCTCTGTCCATGGGATTTTCCAGGCAAGAATAATGGAGTGGGTTGCCATGCCCTCCTTCAGGGGACCTTCCTAACCTAGGGATCCAACCCAGGTCTCCTGCATTGCAGGTGAATTCTTTACCAGCTGAGCCACCAAGGAAGTCAGGGAAACCCTACTCATTTCTAGTATACGTTTAAATACCACTAAAATGTTCCCCTGAAGGCCCTTTAAATTCTTGCAGTAAATGTGAATTCCATGATAGTCTTCTTTTTCAATAATCCTGTGGACCTAAGTTTTTATTTCTACAGATTACCAACACGGGAAGGAACAATATAAAGAAAAATAAACTCAACATGTCCACGATATTAAATATTTAGATTCTTATTGCAAATACCTTATTAATTGTCTGAAGAACTTCTATGGGCATAGTGTTTCATTTCTAGGATGGAAAAATTTGGAAAGCATTCAGTAAATATGTAACATTTTAAAGGCATAGACCACCAGCTGTAGTAAATCTACATTCAGTGAGACAAACTGAATATAGCACTTGAACTTAGAACAAGATGGTCTGAAATGCATTCTATATGTCGGATATGTTTTCCAAGTATTTATAGCAAACTGTACATGGTAGAAGTTTTTTGAGGCTTTAGTATGTGTAGAAGAAATATTTATGACAATTGTGTTATAAACTAGAGAAAGGTCAGAGGACATAGACAGGTAAGATTTTTACACTTAAAGTGGTAAAATGTCAATATCAGCACACGTTGCTAAGTTATGTATTTGCAATGTAAAACCTAAAGCAAACAGTAAAAAAAAAAAGCATTACAAAAATATATTTATAAACAGTATAGATAAATCAAATGGAAGTTTTTAAAAGTTCAAATAATTCATATGAAGGCTATAAAGGGAAAATAGAAAAAAATGAAAATTAGAACAAACAGAAAACAAAAAGAAAGCATCAGAAATAAGTTTAAACATTTAATAATTACATTTACTGCCAATTTTAGAAGGGATATATATGTATGGCATACTACTCAGTAATAAAAAAGGAACAAAGTATTGATATGCAGAAAATCTTAGGTAGACTTCAGGATATCATGCTGATTGAAAAAAAATTCACAATTCCACATATCACAAGCTTCAATGGCTATAACATACTTAAAATTATAGGGATAGAAAATGATTAGTTTTTACTAGTATATAAACATGGTAAGGGATGTGAGGAGGTGTGACTATAAAGGGTTAACATTAGGAAGGGTCTTTACAGTGATGGAATATTGTGTATCTTGATTGTGGTGGTGATTATACAACACTGCATATATAAATATGCACTAAATACCATTGTCAAATTCCCATTTGTGATAGCTTATTACTTTAGATAAGATGTAGACACTGGGGGAAATCAGATTAATTCACCAGAAATTCACATGAGACACTTCTGTGCTAATTTCATGATTTTCTGTGAATATATAATTTTTTTCAAAATGAAGAGTTTTTTTTTAATAACTGTGTATACCCTCACTAATTGAAAATGATACACATTCACCTGAACTTAATCTGGGTTCTCATTTGTACTCCTTTTTAGAAAAGCTTAAGATAAGGTTGGCATTAACTTTAAAATATCTGGGAACCCAGATATACTCCAGCTACTCCAAGAAGAAAGCCAAGTTTGCATTTGCTCAAAGAAGCTTGATTCTCTCTAGTCATTCAAGAAGTTCATGGCTGAGAATAAGAACAAGTAATTGAAGAGTTTGAATACTGGCCTTTAATTTCCTTGGCCTTCACTTACAAAGCTAATAGAATTTGATTTAGAACATTAGCTCCTTACATGTTTATGCTTTTGACATTGAACTTCCAAGGAAATTTAGTCTCAATTGAATTTCTCTCAGAATTCAATAATGGTAGGGAATTCATACTCAATTTGGGACTTATCGACTGTTGCTTGATCAAAAAGAGTTTGATCAGAGAAGGAGAAACACTATGAAAACTAAGGAATCATTAATTTATTATAGTAATTAGAATTACACAATTCAGAGAGGAAGAGTGGAAACGTGGTTTAAAATGGAGTGTGACATTATCAGATAAAAGTAACCAACCAACTCGTATCAAACACTAAAGCAGTAGCTCCTGAAATCTGGGAAGCTAGGCACAGTCACTTGCCAGAGTGGGATCAACAAGGGAAATAGGTGATTGGGTCTATGAAGACTGCTCTCTGTGTCTGCTGGTGGGCCTGCGGTAACCAGGGGAAAGGAGACTGGCATCAACCTGACAGCACTGCAGCATATTCTTCTGACCTTGCAGTAGATTAAGGGCAGGCATCCAACCTAAGAAATGTTATGGACCTAACAGAAGCAGAAGATATTAAGAAGAGGTGGCAAGAATACACAGAAGAACTGTACAAAAAAGATATTCATGACCTAGATAATCACAATGCTGTGATCACTCATCTAGAGCCAGACATCCTGGAATAAGTCAAGTGGGCCTTAGGAAGCATCACTATGAACAAAGTTAGTGGAGGTGATGGAATTCCACTTGAGCTGTTTCAAATTCTAAAAGGTGATGTTTTTATAGTGTTGCACTCAATATGCCTGCTTATTTAACTTATATGCACAATGCATCAGGAGAAATGCTGGGCTGGAATAGCACAAGCTGGAATCAAAATAGCTGCGAGAAATATAAGTAACATCAGGTATGCAGATGACAACAGTCTTATGGCAGAAAGTGAAGAGGAACTAAAGAACCTCTTGATGAAAGTGAAAGAAGAGAGTGAAAAAGCTGGCTTAAAACTCAACATTCAGAAAATTAAGATCATGACATCCAGTCCCATCACCTCATGGGAAATAGACGGGGAAACAGTGGCAACAGTGGCTGACTTTATTTTTCTGGGCTCCAAAATCATTGCAGATGGTGACATCAGCCGTGAAATTAAAAGACACTTACTCCTTGGAAGGAAAGTTATGACCAAACTAGACAGCATATTAAAAAGCTGAGACATTATTTTGTCAACCAAGTCCATCTAGTCAAGGCTATGGTTTTTCCAGTAGCCACGTATGGATATGAGAGTTGGACTATAAAGAAAGCTGGACGCCAAAGAATTGATGCTTTTGAACTGTGGTGTTGGAGAAGACTCTTGAGAGTCCCTCGGACTTCAAGGAGATCCAACCTGTCCATCCTAAAGGAGATCAGTCCTGGGTATTCATTGGAAGGACTGATGTTGAAGCTGAAACTCCAATACTTTGGCTACCTGATGCGAAGAACTGACTCATTTGTAAAGACCCTGATGCTGGGAAAGATTGAGGGTGGGAGGAGAAGGAGAGGACAGAGGATGAGATGATTAGATGGCATCACTGACTCAATGGGCATGTGTTTGTATAAACTCTGGGAGTTGGTGATGGACAAGGAGGCCTGTCATGCGGCAGTTCATGGGGTTGCAAAGAGTTGGACACAACTGAGCTACTGAACTGAACTGATCAACCCTCTGGCTACATTTTCCTTTGTCTCTCTTTGTTTGTTTCCAAATCCTAGGACCTCAAGAGAAGATGAGTGATGCTTTACTTCCATTCTCCAACATGTGTCTCTTTTAGACAATTCTGATTTGAAATCATAGTGGAGGAGGAATTCTGGGAAACATAATTCTACTTTAGCTAAGTTGACACAGTCCAAAATCACCAGTTACTGCTTAAAATCAAATTATTTTTTGCCTACTTAACGTGTTTGCTGTACCATGGATGCAAAATGCCTGAAAAAAGAAAAACGTGGATATAACTTGAGAGTGGACTTTCCAGGTGGCTCAGAGGTAAAGGATTTGCTTGCCAATGTAGGAAACATCAGAGACACAGGTTAAATCCCTGGGCTGGAAAGATCTCTGGAGAAGGAAATGACAACCTACTCCAATATTCTTGCAGTAAAATCCAATGGACAGAGGAGTTTGGCAGCCTCAGTTTAAGAGTCACAAAGAGTTAAACACAACTGAGCGACTGAGCTCGCACACACACACATAAATTGAGAGAAGAAATAAAATTGGACATAACATTTTCAGACTTGAATAAAGGGTTTATGGAACTGATTTAAAAAACACTGTTTTGATACATTTTTCTGCCTTGTAGAGATAAATTCCATCTTGTCCATCAGTACTCTTTGAGGAGTGTATTATGTAGCAGTAGTTTGCATGGATAGAAAGACCTCCCAAAAGTCTGAAGAAGACTCATCAATTACCCAAGTATACAGTAAGGATATTTCTATTTGATTATAGGTTTCATGTTTTAGGGTGATAGATTAATTGAAAAGAGTTTTGGAATACAGAGAGAAAAGCTAATTATTCCTGACACTCAGTGTTTCCAGATCAGTGTAGAGGTGTCTGTGAATATGATGCTTCTGGCCTCCTCCAATTTCTTAGCATTTTGGTTTCTAGAAAAGGAGAAATACTTAAGTGTTTGATGTCTTTGGATAAAGATTTGGACATGTGCCCAACCTCATCATCATAATTTTCTAGTGGAAAGAGTAGCCCAGAGGAAACATGATTTTATTCTGAGGAAACCTGTGGTTTTACAGGCCACTTGTTTCTGGACCAATCTAAGTCAAATGTTCAGGAATAGAAAAAAAAAACAAAAACAACTTACTAGATATTTTTTAACCTTTTGCCAGAGTGCTTATTTCTATCTATTGTTTCAGAACTTGGGTGAGAATCATTGATGAGATTTCTTAGCCTTCTTACTCTCAATTAACTTGTTAAAATTTCTGTTACTTAAAGGTAAAATTCAACGTAAATAGTAGAGCATTTTTCCTCTGAAGAAGGTTCTTACTCATGGAAGAACAGGTGACTTAACTGACTGAAATGTTGAAGCAGTATTCATTGCCATTATATATGTATTATTAGATAAGGCTGCTATTATTTCCAGAGATCAAATTGCCAACATCTGCTGGATCATTGAAAAAGCAAGAGTTCCAGAAAAACATCTACTTCTGCTTTATTAACTATGTCAAAGCCTTTGTGTGGATCCCAACAAACTGTGGAAAATTCTTAAAGAGATGGAATTACTAGACCATCTTACCTGCTTACTGGGAAATCTGTATGCTGGTCAAGAAGCAACAGTTAGAACCATACATAGAACAGACTAATTCCAAATTGGAAAAGGAGTAAGTCAAGGCTGTATATTGTCACCCTGCTTATTTAACTTATATGCAGAATATATCATGTGAAAAGCCAGGCTGGTTGAAGCACAAGCTGGAATCAAGATTGCCAAGAGAAATATCAATAATCTCAGACATGCAGATGACACCATCCTTATGGCAGAAAGCAAAGAGAAACTAAACAGCTTCTTGACAAAAATGAAAGAGGAGAGTGAAAAAGCTTGCTTAAACCTCAACATTCAGAAAACTAAGATCATGATATCTAGTCCCATCACTTCATGGCAAATAGATGGGGAAACAATGGAATCAGTGACAGACTTTATTTTAGGAGGCTCCAAAAACTGCAGTTGGTGACTGCAGCCATGAAATTAAAAGATGGTTACTCCTTGGAAGAAACGATATGACCAACCTACACAACATATTAAAAAGCAGAGACACTTTCCTGACAAAGACCCAACTAGTCAAAGCTATGGCTTTTAACATAGTCATGTATGGATGTGAGAATTGGACTATAAAGAAAGCTGAGCACCAAAGAATTGATGCTTTTGAACTGTGGTGTTGGAGAAGACTCCTGTGAGTCCCTTGGACTGCAAGGAGATCCAACCAGTCAGTCCTAAAAGAAATCAGTTCTTAATACTCATTGGAAGGACTGGTGCTTAAGCTGAAACTCCAGTACTCTGGCCACCTGATGCAAAGAACTGACTCATTTGAAAAGACTCTGATGCTGGGAAAGATTGAAGGCAGGAGAAGAAGGGGAGAACAGAGGATGAGATATTTGAATGGCATCACCTACTTGATGGAGATGAGTTTGAGCAAGCTCCAGGAGTTAGTGATGGACATGGAAGTCTGGCATGCTGCCATCCATGGAGTCACAGAGTCAGATACAACTGAGGTACTAAACTGAGCTGAAGGCTGCTGTAACAAGAACCTCCCCAATATGCTGCTTTCACCCAGATGATTTCTTTCATCCTGAGCATAAGAAATAGGACAGATGATCCAGGGATGATGATATTCAAAGTTGGTTTCTAGACTTCTTCTTTTGCATTCTTAGGCTATATGTTAATATCATTCATGTCGTATTCTTCATTCCAGTCCAGATTTGGAGTGAACAGATGAGGGGGGAAGAGAAAAGCTCATTCTTTTCAATGTAAGGATAAAACTCAAGTTACTCACATCTTTTGCCCCAAACCTAATCATGTTGCCATATTGCTGAAAGAGAGGATTTATCAGACTAGCCATTTCTCAGCCATATGTATATATGTATATATTATTGTATAAGAAGCAGATGATACTGAGAATTAGCAATCTCTACCACAATGCCTGGCTTGGACTTCTGGTTACATCTGATTTGGGTCCAAAAGGGTCAGTGTGTTTTCTCTTGTGTTCTGTAAATGATCGGGAGACTGGGTAGGAGCTCAGGCCACACTTTCTCACTGCTGACCAAAGAACACATCTCTTCTCATCCAACTCTTGCTCTTTTGTCTGTGTGGCGGGCTGCAGTGCTCTATGTGCACACATTTTACTCCATTACCAGCTTTAATCAATTCATTAGTTGGAGTTAACATCAAATTTGGGAGTGGGTATATTTGTTGATTTCAATTCCAAGCTTTGGTCTCCAATCCAGTTATAATAAAAGATATCTATACTTTAGTGTTCAATTTTTTATCTTATGAAATTGTCCAGAGCGGCTAGGGAAGAGAAAGGAATAATTAAATAGTACTCCAACATTTCTTAATTTCTTTGATCCTGAGAAAAACACAGTAAATTAAATGAGACAGTATTGCTTTTCCTACATAAATGTGAGGGAAAAAAGAAAAAAGAAACTCTCAGGAGTTTTCACTTTAAGGAGAGAATACTTTAGAACTTACAGAAAATCAAAAGGCAAACCCTCTGGGAAATTTAGCTACAGCTTTGATTAATTGCTTATTTACTCATAATAATGCACAGAAAGATAACTGGAAATATTTTAAAGCATAATAATTTCTATGTAGGAGAAAGAAATGGCAGCCCACTTCAGTGTTCTTGCCTGGAGAATCCCAGGGACGGCAGAGCCTCCTGGGCTTCCGTCTATGGAGTCGCACAGAGTCGGACATGACTGAAGTGACTTAGCAGCAGCAGGATACGTAAAAATTAATAACAATGGAGTAAGAAAAGAACTAGATTATCCACTTCTTACTGTAACTAACTATATGTGGCTAATTTAGAACTCAGATAATCTAACAACTTCTGTTTTCATAATACATGGCTGTGATGATATTGATTCATAAGATTATTAGGAAGATTAAATAAGAAGTAATATGAAAACACCTATCCCAATATTTAACATATCACAATACTAGATGTAACTTAATGTCATCCCAATAATATAAACCCAAGGCAGATTTAAATTATTTAAAGGAGAACAAGACAGATTTGAATAAATTAAATGAGAACACATTTATTTCATAGCATACAATTCTTTTTTTAAGCTTTTTATTTACAGACATATATTATAACATTGTTTTCCAATTATTGCTCAGCTGTAGAAAATTAATAAATATTCAGTATTCATTATGAAGGTGTCTAGTATCTCATGTCAAGTTAAAAGTACAAGTTTAGTAACATAAAACATTTGAAGGCATTATTACATTAATTTGAAATTCAGAAATTCTGAATACATGTATTTTGACACTGATATAAAAATGACAAAATTTCCATAAACTTGCTCTTGAAATGATTTTTCAAAACTGATGTTGGATATCTGATGAGTTTAGTAGTTCTTATACTTTTATATTAAAGTTGACAAAGATAATCTTACTATATTGGTGAGTTAACTTTAAATAACTAGAGCTTGATGCTCTCTGAGATTTCTTCCAGGGTTAAAATAATTCCTATTATAATTTTGCTGCAAAGATTTCTAAAGAAATTTTTTCTCTTCTTTTCTCGAACAGGAACAATCAAAAACATTCAATAATGTGCACAAAATCTTTCCCATATCTGGTGCAACAATGATATCATGGAAATGATGATCACTTATAAAATACATTTCATTTTACAGTCCTAATAGATTTTCTATCGTCTTGCTACTCTTCAATGCCATCCTTGTCCAACCTAAGATCCTGTTGCTCCTCTGTTTTCTTCTACATAATTCCAAATATTCAATATTATCCTTTGCTTAAGAGGATGATATAGCAAACGTATTTCATGTTGTACAAGAAAATATTTCTTTTATGTATTATTAAAAATGATATAACCTTGGAGAAGGAAATAGCAACCCAATCCAGTATTCTTGCCTGGAGAATCTCATGGACAGAGGAACCTGCCAGGATACAGTTCATGAGTTCACAAGAGTCAGACACGACTTAGTGACTAAACCACCATCACCACCAAATATGATATAAGGAAACTCTATAAGGAAAAACTGCAAGGTCTATATGGAAATACAGGGAAAAGAATATATCAGATTTCTGATAGAAATGCTGATTCTGATAGTTTTTTTTTAAATTATTTTTCATATTGTTATGTTTGTTGAAGGATGTTATGAGATTAACTTTGGGTGACTGAGTAGAAGAAAGGAGATTAGTTAGATAGCCATCAGTGGCAGGAGGAAATGGGATCAGAAAGGGAGGGGAACAATTCAAAGGAGATCAAGGTGGCTCAGCTGGTAAAAAATCTACCTGTGATGCAGGAGACCCGGGTTGGATCCCTGGGTTGGGAAGATCCCCCAGGGAAGGAAATGCAACGCACTCCAGGATTCTTCCTTGGAAAATTCCATGGACAGCCAGGCTACAGTCCATGGGGTTGCAAAGAGCTGGACACACCTAAGCGACTAACACACACACAAGCCAGCAAAACATAGTTAAGTAACAAACCTGCAAAACAAAAAAGTTTCTTTGGTAGAAAGGACCCTAATTGACATCTTCTCGGAAATGAGATTGCAAAAATCAAGCTCTATGATAGCGAAAGATGGTGGCAAACTCAAACAGAAGTAAATAGGAAGAAAGTTAATAGGAAGAATTCTATATAATACCACTGTGTAATATACAAAATTGTTATACTGTATTGTGTAAAGAGACACACTATCACACTGAAGGTATGTTCAGGTGAATCATAAGTGTGATACAATTTTGTGGGCACAGTTCAGTAAAAAATATTGTCTCACTTGAACCTGTTAGAAGTTAGAAATAAAATATAATGAATTCATTTGATATACAAAATATGATTGTATTTTGATCAAATAAAATAATATAAAGGAACTCTGAATAAATTGTAAAGAAAGATACTGAGAAAAAGGCACACAAAAAAGTTTAGAAATAATCTCTAGGTAAGTGTAAGTGCATCCGTGTAAGACAACACTTCAAACAGCAGAAGTTGGTCCTTGGGGAAAATACATTCTGTTCAGTCATTGTTAAAAGCAGAAAGTGGGTGTGTAGAAACAAGAGTGTAGTATCTTCAGCTGGAACAAATGATATATTTATTTCAAAAGAAGACCATGTCTGATATAAGAAGCAATCAAATGCCTCTGTGGTTAGAAGCTTTGAGAAAGATATCTTAGGGTTATCATGAGTATGTCCACAATAAATCCTATGGAAATCACTCTCTCTTTGAGGGACTATATAATCATTGTTCTCACTGAAATGTTGCTTTTTTTCAAAAAAGTGTATGCTTTCACTGCTGTCTGAGATAGATTATCACCTATGCATCAATTTTTTGTTATTCAGTACCTACCAAGTGCTTTGTGTTAGGCACATTGAATTATAAAGATGAGGAAACAATGCCCTCTTTCTGAGGATATTGACAGTTATTAGTGGGGTTGACTAACACATTTAAAATCATAGATAATCCTTGATTAGAGCTTAGCAACTCAATCTGCCCAGGGGATGTAGGGTAGATATCAGTTGACTTGCATTTGACCTGAGACTTGAAGGATAAATACACATCATCTCAAATAAAGAGCTGTATTTTTTTGCCATGACACAAATGGTAGAAATCATGCTAAGGACTCACTGATCTATTGACTATAGCCTATGATTCACACAATTTTTTCTTAAGTATTAGATTTTTAAATAACTTGAAGATATTCATTTTGAAGCTATATAACAAGATGCAGACAACTATCATAAATTGGCATTGCAGTTGAGCATGTCTGTGGTACATCTGTATTATGCTCCCTCTGTCGTGAGTCAAGTGTACCTAGATATGCAGTGTTAGCTTTTCCAGGGAGAAACCCTTCAGAATTCCACGTTCTGTGACTGAATTTGCCTATCCACTTGACTGAAGTAGGCTGGACTGTGGCAAGGTCGTGCACTGACCCTGCTACGTGTCCTCAATAAATACTGAATGCTATCCCAGATTATAGCTGAAAACTCCATGGGAAAGAGTACTTGATGTAGCATATTGCTTTGGCTATAGGAGACACCCATGCTATACTATTGGGCTTCTCAGGTGGCACGGTGGTAAGGCATCTAATTGCCAATGCAGGGGATACAGGAGATGCAGCTTTGATCCCTAGTTGGGGAAGATCCCTTGGTGTAGGAAATGGCCATCCACTCCACTATTCCTGCCTGAAAAATCCCATGGACAGGGGAGCCTGGGGGGCTAGAGTCCATGGGGTCGCAAAGAGTCAGACAGAACTGAGCGACTGAGCATGCATGCCACATGCTGTATTATACTATACCATATCATCCCATACTTTTCCATGCTATACTATACTATACACTATATTGGATGTGATGATTACTTTATATAAATGTAGTATTAAAATGAGCTATTTAAATTTGGGCCTAGGTTTTTACCTATAAACTAAATTTTCAGGGGAGCTGAAGAATATACTATTAAATTCATGACCATAACACACATATACTCACACCATTCATACAATTATGCACACATGAAGAATGGCAAAGCAGCAAGAATAAAGTTGTCTCTTTGTTTTGTCTAAAAAAATTAGAAGTACCGCACATTTAAATTGAAATATCAAAAATATGATTTGAAAATTGTCTTCACAGTCTTACATGAACATTCACTATGATTCAACATCATTTTATGTCTCTATGACTACATAGAAGCTTTTGAGATTTAAGTGAAATAATTTAAGAAATTCAAATGTGTGTGTTTAAAGCAAGATATCATTTCAAAGACCAAATATTAAAGATACAGACTGTATGATTCCATTTACATGAAATGTCCAAAAATGGCAGATTTTTGGAGTCAGAAAGTAGATTAGCCTATGTCTGACACTAGGGGTGGAGCTGGAAATTAACAAAAGATGGACAGAAGAATTATGTATGATGAAATTTTCTAAACCTTTATTATAGGAATGATTGCACAAACTGGTGAAATTGCTAAAAATTATAGATTTGTATATTTAGGTAACTTTATGATCTGGATTAGTTTTATGATAAACTATACTACTAAATGTTATTTTGAAATGTAAAAGAAAATTAAATATAATATGTTCCAAATAAACATGGAAACAAAATTTAGTATTTTAATAAACTAGTGTTTATTTTACTTTATGAATAGTTTCTTATAGCTTTTAAGAGTAAAATGTTTTCCCAAGTGATATCTCAATAAAATGACTTAGATTTCTTTATAGTTTGACATTTGTTGTAATAAAATTATTACAACTTTTCACTTATAGCTCACATTCATATCTATATTCATATTTCATAATCATAATTCTTATTATTTTAACAATGGTAAAATAGTTTACCAATTGAACACACTGCAGTTAACCAACTGTCTCTTGATAAACATTTGGCTGTTTCCATAAAGAAACTCTTTAATTAGGATATTGTTACATCTCTTCATTGAGTCATTACAAACATTTCTTTTGATATATTTCCCATCTGTTAAAATATGGACCATGTTCATATTCTTCATCTTACAAGTTTTCATACTTTGCCTATATGTAGGATGATTTACTTAATGTGGTTGTCCTCAACTACTGAATATGTTGAACTGTTTCCACTTTTCCTCTCTCTTAAATCTAGAGATTGCTGACAGCTCTGATGTGCAAAGTTAGGTTTTGTCAAATGTGGCTTCCAATAAGCATAAGAAGGTGAGGGCATTGTCATTAGGTTAGAGAAATCTAATTCTAAAAAGAGGAAGCCTTTTGTGGAGTACATGTAACTAAGCTAGCATTACTTTTCCTAGCAAGGCAGTATAAGTGTCATTGTATAAACATCATCTGCTTTGCTTTGACTTTTGCTCTTTAGTTATGAAAGCCCCTAATTAACTTCAACTGGATGTGAACTTCGGGCTTCACCTTAGTGGGATAAGAGACAGGGAGATCTCATTTTGCAACTGTTTTGTTGAGAGTTTCCAATCCTCCTTTTGCTCTTGCCCCACCCTTATCCCCTCCAACTTTTGCACTGGTAACTCAGCATCTGGAACTTCTCTGGCATATGTGTAAATATTATTGTACATACACATATCCATATAATTACACACAGTGTTTTTAAAGAAAAATGAGCTCCTTTAATTAACCAGTATAGTTTAGCAATAAATTACATATAAATACACATCATATTGGGGGCTTCTCAGGTAGCTCAAGCGATAAAGAATCCACCTGCCAAAAGAGACACAGGTTTGATTCCTGGGTCAGAAAGATCTCCTGGAGAAGGAAACGGCAACACGCTCTAGTATTTTTTGCCTGGAAAATTCCATGGACAGAGGAGTCTGGCAGGCTGCAGTCCACAGGTTCTCGAAGAGTCAGACACGATTGACCTACTGAGCACGCCCACATTTGTTGAACTCTTCTTTCCACCCAGAACACATTTGAACTCTCCCTATGGAATTTAATACAAATTTAGAATACATTCTTTGTATTAAACTCAAAATCTAGGATGTCTCTGTGATAAACTTTGGTCTTTATATTTGTATGTGGCTTCTCTTGATCCAGAGATCCATGAACTTAATAGTCAGTATGCAAAGATGGAATAAGGAAAAGATAAACTGCAATAAATAGCTCTATTTAAAATGTGAAGAAATAAAAGATACCCTGAAGTCACTGGCCCTTAGGACATATGGAATCTCAAGAGGAAATTACTATGTGAATGTACAGCTCCTAGGAGTGGGGAGTAATATTCAAGTTCTAGGATTGTGGGGGGAGTATTTTTAATTATTTCTCTTCGACCAGAGCCTCCATTGTCTGTGAAGTGTCTTCTTATAATAATTCTTGACCACATGTGAAAAAATTTGACCTTCCTTTAGAAGCTATGTGAATTTTTCATCACTGTTCTACTTCCTCATAGAAGTTTGGGAGTTCAAAGAAGGTATTTTTAAACATTTTATTAAGAAAAAGGTCTTTGTTGTTGTTCAGTTGCTGTCTTATCTGACTCTTTGCACCCCATGGACTACTGCCCACCACGCTTCCCTGTCCTTCACTCTCTCCCAGGGTTTGCTCAAACTCACGTCCATTGAGTCAGTGATGCCATCTAAACATCTCATCCTCTGTTATCCCCTTCTCCTCCTGCCTTCTATCTTTCCCAGCAACAAGGTCTTTTCCAATGACTAGGCTCTTCACATCAGGTGGTCAAATAACTGGAGCTTCAGTTTTAGCATCAGTCCTTCCAATAAATACTCAGATTTGCAAATTTGAGAGAGTTTCCTGGTAAATTTCTGCATGTCCACTATCTAGATTCCTTTATTAACATTTCATTATACTTGTTCTATAATATACCTACCAACTGTATACCTTCCATCCTATATCCATTAACTAATCAGACTTAATACATATGAAAATAAATTAAGAATATCAACATATTTCACCTAAATACATTAGCATGCACATCATTAACTTGAGCTCAAAAATTATTCATATTTGGACATAAATTTTATGTTTATTGCTCATTTGCTGATTTTTGATCAATGCATTTATCCCTATAACTCAAACCCCTATCAAGTTATTAAATATAACTATCATCCCAGAAAATTTTCTTCTTTTTTTTCCCTCTAATCAATCCCTGCCCCACACTCACCATACTCAAAATGTATGTATTCTTGAATTTTTCATAAAGGTAATCATCCAATGCTCTTTTTATGTAAATTTTTAAACTCAGCATAATGCTTTTGAGTTTCTTTAAAGTCACTGCATGCATCAATATTATGTTTCCTTTTATTGCTGAGCAATATTCCATTATCTTAATAAGTGTAACTTGTTTCTCCAGTGTTCTATTAACAGACTTCTGCCCAATTTCCATTTTTCTATTTTTTGATGATAATGAATTAACCACTATAAATATTCTTATTCAAGTCTTTCTGTGAACATATGTTCTCATCCACCTTGAATAAATATATCTATGAGTACAATTTCTAGTCACAAAATAGGTAGTTTTTCCATTTTACTTTTGTTGATTTTCTTATACAGTAAGCAAATTGTAATTTTTTTTCAAAGTAGTTGTACCAATTTACATCCCAATCAACCCTCTATGAGGTTTATAGTGGCATCACTTCCTCACGAACATTGGTGATGCCAGTCTCTTTAAGTTTAGCCTGTCAAGAGTTTGTGTTATGGTAATCAGGGTAATCTCAAGACTTAATCCCAGAGCATTTTGTCCACAAGGTTTTGTGGTTTTGTTTTTAATATTTTATTAGAATAACATACTTGATAATGTAGTAGTCTGTTTCTATTCTGTTGGCTTGTAATCTGTCCCATATTCCAGTAATCAGCCTCATAGTTTACTTAATGGAATATTGCATATCAGCTATAATTATTTGCTTTGTCACTCTATTATCTTTCTCTTTGTGCTTACATACATACCATTCAACTGACCTTTGACAAGACTAATTTTATTCAAATGAAATAATATACTTAATGCCAAACTTGTTTTGAAATTATCTCATATAAGGATTTCCCTGGTGGCTGAGTGGCAAAGAATCCACCTCCTAATACAGGATACATAGGTTTGATTCCTGGGTGCAAAAGATCCCCTGGAGAAGGAAATGACAACCCACTCCAATATTCTTGTCTGGGAGATCCTGTGGACACAGGAGCCTGGCAGGCTACAGACCATTGTGTTGCAAAAGAGTCAAATACAACTTGGCTACTAAATAACAACAAATACAATATAAGCAGCAGGTTAGGTTTAATTAGGATTCTATTGGTTAAAGCTTTTTCAATCATATATAAAACTGTCATAGTTCTGTGAAAGCTTTCTTCAACATTTCAATTTTTTTGGACTCTATTTCTTCCCAAGCTACTATTAAATGTACTACCAAAGTCTTATTTTATTGATTATGCCAAAGTCTTTGACTGTGTCAATCACAACAAACTCTGGAAAATTCTTAAAGAGATGGGAATACCAAACCACGTTACCTGCCTCATGAAAAATCTATATGCAGGTGAAGAAACAACAGTTAGAACTGGACATGGAACAAGAGACTGGTTCAAAATTTGGAAAGGAGTACGTCAAGGCTGTATATTGCCATCCTGCTTATTTAAATTACATGCAGAGTAGATCACGCGAAATGCCGGGCTGGATGGAGCACAGTCTGGAATCAAGATTGCCGGGAGAAATATCAATAACCTCAGATAGGCAGATGACACAGCCCTTATGGCAGAAAGTGAAGAAGAACTGAAGAGCCCTTTGATGAAAGTGAAAGAGGATAGTGACAAAACTGGTTTAAAACTCAACATTCAAAAAACGAAGATCATGGCATCCGGTCCCATCACTCTATGGCATAGACAGAGAAACAATGGAAACAGAGAGAGACTTTATTTTCCTGGGCTCCAAAATCACTGCAGATGATGACTGTAGTCATGAAATTAAAAGGCATTTGGCTCTTTGGAAGAAAAGTTATGACCGATCTAGACAGCGTATTAAACAGTAGAGACATTACTTTGCCAACAAAGGTCCATCTAGTCAAAGTTATGGTTTTTCTAGTAGTCAGGTATGGATGTGAGAGTTGGACTCTAAAGAAAGCTGGGCACCAAAGAATTGATGCTTTTCAATTGTGGTGTTGGAGAAGACTCTTGAGAGTCTCTTGGACAGCAAGGAGATCTAACCAGTCCATCCTAAATGAAATCAGTCCTGAATATTCCTTGGAAGGACTGATGCTAAAGCTGAGACTCCAATATTTTGGCCACCTGATGAGAAGAACTGGTTCATTGGAAAAGACCCTGATGCTGGGAAAGATTGAAGGCAGGAGGAGAAGGGGATGACAGGATGAGATGGTTGGCTGAGATCACCGACTTGATGGACCTGAGATTGAGCAAGCTCTGGGAGTTGGAAACAGACAGGGAAGCCTGGTGTGCTGTAGCTCATGGGGTCACAAAGAGTTGGATATGACTGAGTGACTGAACTAAACAGAAGTCCTATTATTAATATCTAACCTCTTCCTTTAAAGCCATGTATAAAACATGAAATGCCAGTTAGAATTTAGTCAAATGATTTGTTACTATATAACTTAGGTCAATATATGTCTAGTGTCCATTAGCAATTTTGGTCCTAAACAATTGATCTGTTGCTCTTGTGATGATCCTGTATAGGCAGGAAGTTCTGCTCCATTGACCTACATGGCAACCTTATCTGAGAGGGTATATAACTGAATATGAAGCCTTCTTAGTCACCCAGTAAAAGAAGAACACAACTGAAAGATAAAGTTAAAAGCCATGAACTTGGTATTCTATGGGTGTTCTAAGGGTTATCATCATAAGTAATCAATAAATATATTTCATCCCTGGTATTTACATAGGATCTGGCATATAATAGGCATTCAGGTGTTCCATTGGGTTAAAGGTTTTATTTTGATAATAGAAATCAAAACAATAATTTTCCTATTGATTTCATATATTGACAGTAAACCATATATTTTTAATGTGGACAAATATTTTAGCAAAATATTATTTAATGACAAAAGAATATGAATAATCAGTTACTCTAAACCAAAGTCAAATTTATTCAACTTTCGTAAGCAACATCATTCTGAAAGGTATATTTTTTTTAATGATAGAGTTTCTCAGAAACTCAAGAAATTAGATTAAATATCATTTTCAGTATTTAAAACCTTACATTAATCACATATGTAGAAGTGAGAGGGGGTTTTAAAATATACCTGAAACTTTAACTTAGTTTAAAATCAGTACACTTTGCTTTTAAGACTCATAACAGCTAAAGTGATACAGCTTGAAGCATAAGAAATTGATAAACGTTAATGAAGCTTTCAGCATTCACAGCTTGTCTTCTCTGAACTGAGTCAGGTTTATTTGGGAATGCATTAAGGTCATTAGGAAGATGACTTCTACTTATTGCTAGAAATATTACTTTTTATCAGTGTGTGAATTTTTTTTTTGAATTTGTAAGAACCATGCATTGATCATGTTTTGTCATATGATTAGATGTCTGAGTAGGAGTTTTAGTTAATCTTTCATTTAGTCTCAACTGAGTGTATATTTTTCATTGCCCCAGTCCCATTCTGACTTATTCATTTTTGATCAAAGGAAAAAATGTATGACACATTCTGCTCCAAAATGTCATCAGTAAAAATAGTTTACCAAGAATTTGAGGTTGAATGTAATACTAGTAGGGTGATGACACCTTTAGATGTTTTGAATATTCTGTATATAAAAATAGTACATGATAAGTCCCACACAATAATAATTTATCTTTAACTATGGAAGTCTGGTGAACTAAGCTCAATTATATTTAAGAGTCTGAAGATCTGACGAGAGTCACACATACATGCACACACAAATGTAAACTGTAAGTGGATAAGTTAGTGGATATGCCCTAGAAAGAACTGAGGCTCAACTTGGAATCAAATAATTCATGAAACTGGGCAACAGTGCTATAAATTCCAGAAACAGACTTCTACCTAGTTTGAGCACTAGACTTATGATAAAAGTGTCACTGAAGAAAGGAAAAAGTAATGACTTTTTAATAAATGTGTCATTTGGCTATGTTTGAGGAAAAATTACCACTCAGCCTGACCTCATACCATATGCAAAAGTAAACTTCAAATCAACAGTAGATTTAAATTGTGATAAAATAATAAAGGTTCCTGAAGAAAGTACTGAGAATTATTCCATGATTTCATTGCTTAGAAGTATAGAATATGAGTTATTTATTTAAAATTTGATTGAATACATGAAATTAATAACACCTGCTTATCCAAATATACTGAAAATTGAGTAAAAGAGAAAGCCACTGCGGAAAAGTGCAACATATACAACTGGCTGTATGTGTGTGTGTGTGTATATATGTGTGTATATATATACACACACATATATGTGTATATATATATATCTGACTTTCTACTAAGGAAAAAATATGTGTGCATTGCTAATAAGCATAAATAAAAACTTTTTAATCACCTTAAAATCCAGGGGAAAGCAAAACAAATTATAGTGCATTATCAATAATTCTTATCCTCACTCAGATGGCAAAAAAAAAACAACAACAACAAAACGAGAAAACAACTTGTGCCAGGCTTTATAATATGCAGTGATCATCACTCAACTGTGTACCTGACAGGGACCCTCCACTGATCCCTGGAGCCCTGTCTCCATGCAGCTCTCTCCTTAGTATTCTGTCTTGCAAGTTCTGGAATCCTTGGCTTCTCAGCTTAATCTCCTCAACTCAGAGAGTCTCTTGGTTCTCTTCTCCCAACTGGGCGTCCTGGAGCTTCTGTCAAAGCAGTGCAGGGTGCAGAGTGAGGGCTCATTTCACGCATTTCCCATCTCTCTGAGATTGCATCACATCATTCCCTGCTCTTTGATATTTCAAAATCATATTTTATATACTTTGTCTTCTTATTTTGACAAGAGAATAAATCTGGTCTATGTTGCTCCACCTTCCCCAGAAGCAAATGCAGTATCACAGATTTTTAAACTGTTTTTCTCAACATGGTTGTTCATCTGTTTCTGGTATTGGCTCACGACATAAATATTTACCAAAGAAATTCCAATTTAGCCATCCAGACTATCACAACCCCCTGAAGTATACCTTGTTCAAATTCTAAAGACTCTTGTCATTTCCTGAAATTTTCCTTGCTTCTATGCCTCATGTATTACAAAAGGTGCTGAAAGATTTTTAGTAGTTGATTCAGTGTTTTTCTACATGTGAAAATTGTACATTTCATGTTTTTTATAATAAAACTTATCGGTAATGAAATGAGAGAGTAACATTGACATATATGCATTACCATGTGTAAAATATATAGCTATTTAGTCAGAAAGCTGCCATATAACACAGGGAGCTCAGCTCAGAGCTCTGTGGTGTCCTAGAGAGGTGGGATGAGGGAGTGGGAAGGAGGCTCAACTGGGAGGGGAAATATGTGTACTTATAGCTGCTTCACATTGTTGTTGTATAGCAGAAATTAACACAACATTGTAAAATGATCCTTGGAATTGAAAAAAAATAAAAAAGTTTATCAGATAAATGATACGGGACTTTTTTCAATGAACCAGAAATGGAGGCATTTTTTCCTGATGACCATCTTTTTCTAACATCCACAGTTCCTGTTCTACTGTGTGACAAATGGCACGTGCTCTTATCCTTTTGTCTATGATTGGGTGATAAACCCTGAAGGCTTAGGCCAAGCATCTTGACTCACCCTCTCATTTAAGAAAATATTTAGTAAATCTGAACCCCAGTAGGACAGTGTTAGAACTCTTAGAAGCCAAGACAAATCTGCTCAAAATTATATAGTACATAACGTGTGGCTCTTGTTTGCATGCCAAATTGAAGAAATCAAAGGCAAAAAATATATTTTTGAGAAAATCTGGACAAATTGAAATATGTAGGATATTAGACAATATTGTGGGTTTTTTCAGCAACTGCTTATTTTTTTAATGTGATAATATTACTATTTTAAATCCTTATCATTTAGAGACACAAAGTGATTTATCAGCCATATGATGTGATAATGAGTGTAATTGACCTAACATACTCAGAAAAAAATTAGGTGCTTTCATTTGAATAGATAAAATAATGAGAGGAAACAGAAATGGTAGAATAAAGCTTAATTATTACAAGTTATTTTGAAGGAAATATGTCACAATCTGAACAAAATGAATCACTGCAAAACTAAATAAAATGCAATCTTGTATTAAGGTAATTTGCAAATAACACTTGTGAATTTTAAAATCACATCACCAATAATAAAGAATTT
The DNA here is from genome assembly GCF_963930625.1 of Muntiacus reevesi. NCBI lineage: Eukaryota > Metazoa > Chordata > Mammalia > Artiodactyla > Cervidae > Muntiacus > Muntiacus reevesi. The sequence continues at coordinate 63,754,578 of NC_089253.1, read as the reverse complement.
CCATTTAGCTTCGGTGGCTTAATAACCACTACATCCTTGTGTATGAACTGAACCCCCAGGTAGATTAGTTCAACATTTCTGATGATGAAATGCTAAATTTCAACAAGTCACAAGTAAAATTTCAGTGAAATAAGGAGATAAAATCTATTTACAAGTTTACATTTTTGAAGTCACTCACTCCTTGTGGTTGTTGTTATTCAGTCTCTTTGCGACCCCATGGACTGCAGCATGCCAGGCTTCCCTGTCCTTCAGTATCTCCAGGACTTTGTTCAAACTCATGTCCATTGAGTCAGTGATGCTATTTAACCATCTCATCCTTTGCTGCTCCCATCTCCTCCTGCCCTCAATCTTTCCCAGGATCATGGTCTTTTCCAGTGAATCGGCTCTTCCCATCAGGTGGCCAAAGTATTGGAGCTTCACCTTCAGCATCAGTCCTTCCAGTGAGTCTTCAGCATTGATTTCCTTTAAGATTAACTGATTTGATCTCTTTGCTGTCCAAGGGACTCTCAAGAGTCTCAACCAGCACCACAGTTTGAAAGCATCAATTCTTCAGTGCTCAGCCTTGTTTATGGTCAAATTCTCACATCCATACATGACTACTGGAAAAACCATATCTTTGACTATTACAGACATTTTTCACCAAAGTGATATTTCTGCTTTTAAATGCACTGTCTAGGTTTGTCATAGATTTTCTTCCAAGGAGCAAGAGTTTTTCATTTTCATGGCTGCAGTCATGGTCTGCAGTGATTTTGGAGCTCAAGAAAATAAAATCTGTCACTGTTTCCACTTTTTCCCAATCTATTCATCATGAACTCATGGGACCATATACCATGATCTTCGTTTTTTGAATTTTGAGTTTTAAGCCAGCTTTTTCACTCTCCTCTTTCACCTTCATCAATAGGCTTTTTAGTTTCTGTTTGCTTTCTGCTATTAGAGTGGTATCATCTACATATATGAGGCTGTTCATATTGCTCCCAGCAATCTTGATTCCAGCTTGAGCTTCATCCAGCCTGGCATTTCACATGATGTGCTCTGCATGTAAGTTAAGCATCCAGGGTGACAATATACAGCCTTGACATATTCCTTTCCGAATTTCGATTCAGTCTGTTCTTCCATGTCTGGCTCTGACCGTTGCTTCTTCACCTGCATACCGATTTCTCAGGAGGCAGGGTAGGTGATCTGGTATTCCCATCTCTTTAAGAATTTTCCCACAGTTTGTTATGATCCATGCAGTCAAAGGTTTTGGCATAGTTAATAAAGCAGAAATAGATGTTTTTCTGGACCTCTCTTGCTTTTTCTATGATCCAGTGGATGTTGGCAATTTAATCTCTGGTTCTTTTGTCTTTTCTAAATCCAGCTAGTACATCTGGAAGTCCTCAGTTCACATACTGTTGAAATGTAGCTTGAAGGATTTTACATCAACTTGCTAACATGTGAAATGAGTGCAATTGTTCTGTAGTTTGAACATTCTTTGGCATTGTCTTTCTTTGAGATTCATTCAGAAACATGTTCAGATTAGAATCATTAGAAGTTGTTTCAGTTTGAGATTCATTCTAAATCCTTGTAGACAAAATGCAGTTTGTGGGCCAAATATAAGCAGCCATTCTTCCTTAAAAATACAATTTTATTTGAACATAACTGTAATCATGCAGTTGTGTGTGTATGCAGTCACTCAGATTGTTTGACCCTTTTCGACCCCATGGACTGTAACAGCCCACCATGCTCCTTTGTCTATGGGGTTTCCCAGGCAAAAATACTGGCATGGATTGCCATTTCCTTCTCCAGGTGATCTTCCCAGCCCAGGAATCAATCCTGTGTCTCCAGCATTGGCTTGCTGATTCTTTACCACAGTGCCACCTGGGAAGCCTGACCATACATTTACATATCATCTACATAACATATATACTTTTTTTCCTAAAATGGCAGAAGTAGTGGTTTTATATTATATGTTACTATAATAATATTTTATAATACAGATATTAAACATCAAGAGCAAAATTTGGCTATAATTATTGCTAAACATGTAAGAAACTGAAAAAAATGAAAAATAGACTGAATAGTAAAGAATGCCAAAGTATGGCCAAGATATTTTGAAAACATAAAGACTTCTTTTTTGCCTCTGGAAAGCCACATAAAAGATAATTTTTTTAATGTAAAGAGAACATGTCTTCATTATGTATAAAATTAGCAATATTATATTTGTACTTAAAACACTTGTGCTCTTTTGTATGTTTTAAAATGCATGAAATATATAAAAGCTAAACTAAGCAAACTGTATGGGTTTAAGCTGTACCCATTGATGCTTTGAAATTTTTTTAAAAAGATTTTGATGTATGAGGACATGTAAGAGTTGAGAAAACACTGAATTTGTTTATGCACAGAATACATTTTTGGTTTTCTGATCGCTCAGGCAGATTTTGAATCATAAGTACCAAGAGATAGTGATCATTTTTTTTAACTCATTATTATTCAGTAAAGTTTGCTTTCTTTGTTACAATAATTGTTCATCTTTGCTACAATATTGCCTTTGTTTTATGTTTGTTTTTCTTTAGCCACAAGGCACATAGGATGTTAACTCCCAGATCAAAAATTGAAGCATCACTCCCTGTCTTAACCACGGGACCACCACAGATGTCCCAAGATAGTGATCTTTTCTAATAACATAATGAACTCATCAGGACTTCCCTATCCAGTATGTAGCAAAGGGAATTTCCTTAAACTGCATAGAAAGTAAAAGTTACTTTATGAAAAATAATAAATTTCAGGCTTTTTAAAAGAAAGAATTTTCTAAAAGTAGTATGGGGAAGTCAAATATTTTCTGGAAGACATCAATAAAAAGATTTGTTTACAAGGATTAAGACAATAAAATGTTTTCACTGCAAAGGAAAGGAGTTAGAGTAAATGATTCATTTAAATGTGAGAATGACTCTTTCTGTGTGACCCAGCCTCCACTGTAATATGTGCACGAAGTAGTGAAGAACTCCCTAAGCTGACTCCAGTGTGTCTGGAAGACTCTGCCCAGGGACTGGGATTCATAAGCCATTTTTCTTTAAGCTCCTGGCCAGTGGATCTTCCCTTTATAGAATCTCTAAGTTCAACTGGAGCTTTGCAAAAGCAGACTAATAAATGCTATCCCTTCCATATAGAAACTTGCAAAATAAGCTTGCAATGTCATATTTTTCATAGGAATGTTTCTTAGTCATATTGGAGTAACTATTGTTAAATTTTTGAAAGTTGAATTAGAAATCTGGAATATTTTTAACCCAATTAAACCATGTGAAGTTGTCACATTTTCACTTTTTAAAAAAATTCTGCTTCAGTTTAACCTAATTGGGTTATCTGTGTATTGCAACAGAGCAATGATGGGATTGCTTTAATTTCTATGCATCCTTAATATTAATATATCCTTAATATGCATCCTGCTCCCTGTAGAGTCAAAAGTGAATCCTCTTTGCTCCTGAACATAGTTCAAATAATTTGATTAATTTTTTAAGGACTTGAAAAAGATAGAAAGCATTGAAACTCCATTATTATTACTTTATTCCTACTACAATTACTAGTAGTAGTTCAAATATTATATGTAATTAGAGATCAATGCTTTCTTATTGGGATTTGTAAGTGGTCTTAGTGGTAAAGAACCCGCCTGCCAATGCAGGAGACATAAAAAATTTTGGTTGGATCCCTGGGTCAGGTATATCCCTTGAGGAGGACAGGGCAACCCCTTCCAGTGTTCTTGCCTGGAGAATCTCATGGACAGAGACGCCTAGCAGGCTACAGTGCATAGGGTGGCAAAGAGTCAGACATTACTGAAGTGACTTAGCAGGCATGCACACCCTCTTATTAAAATATCTGCAATATAATTTCTCCTACTTTTGCCCTTTTTAAAAAAGCACCAGGCAAATTACTGATTTGTAAAAAAGCTTTATATGAAAAATCGGGCAATTTATAGATTCTTACAGTGGCTTGAAGTAAGACAGCCATAGGCTATGAAGTATGTTTGATACTTTAGAGGTCACTGACTCCAAAAAGCATCTTTATTATAAAGACATAACTGTCATTTAATCTAGCATGAATCTGGCATCTCAATTATATGAAAAATAATTTTAAGTGAATAGAAGGTAATCAGTGTTGATGATTAGCATACATATAGAGCAGTTTAGATGATTAGTATGTATTATACTCAATATATACAAAGTATTAATATAAATGGGCTTCCCAGGTGGCACTAGTGATAAAGAACCAGCCTGCCAATGTAGGAGACCCGAGAGACTGAGATTTGATTCCAGGTTTGGGAAGATCTCCTGGAGGAGGACATGGCAACCCACTCCAGTATTCTTGCCTGGAGAATCCCATGGACAGAGGATCTACAGTACATAGAATCACAAAGAATCAAACATGACTGAAGGATGAGGCATGTGTGTACACATTAATACAAACATCGTAGGCATCATCAATCTAATGGGTTAGTTATTCTTTCTATTTGGTTAATATCTCTATCAGATAGCTAGTTAAATATGTTGATTTTCAATCACAGATAAAAACAATAATTTTATAATTTGCTCTCATTTCTATATTCAGATTCATAAAGAAGGCTGAGCACCAAAGAAATGATTCTTTTTGAATTGTGGTGCTAGAGAAGACTCTTGAGCACCTCTTGAACTGCAGGGAGATCTAACCAGTCAATCCTAGAGGAAATCAACCCTGAATATTCTTTGGAAGGACTGATGCTGAAACTGAAGCTCAGATATTTTGGCCACCTGATGCGAAAAATCTACTCATTGGAAAAGACCCTGATGTTGGGGAAGACTGAAGGAAAAAGGAGAAAAGGAAAGCAGAGGATGATGTTGTTTGTTAGTATCACTGGCTCAAGGATATGCATTTGAGCAAATTCTGGGAAATAGTGGAGGATAGAGGAGCCTAGTGTGCTGCAGGTTTGCAAAGTGGGATTGCAAAGTGTCTTACAGGACTAAGCATGCATACACACACACACAGAGTTCATTACAATGCTGTGTTAGTTTCAAGGGCACAGCAGGGCAATTCAGCTCTTCATATATTAATACACACATCTATTCTTTTCGGATTCCTTCCCCATGTAGGTTATTATGGTGTATTGCATAGAGTTCCCCTTGCTATACAGTAGGTCCTTGTTGATTATCTACTTTACCTACTGTTGTTCAGTTGCTAAGTCATGTCTGACTCTTTCTGACCCCATGGACTGCAACATGCCAGGCTTCCTTGCCCTTTACATTCTCCTAGAGTTTGCTTAGACTCATGTCCACTGAGTTGGTGATGCCATCCAACCTCTCATCTCTGCTGTCCCCTTCTCCTCCTGCCTTCAATCTTTCCCAGGATCAGGAATTTCCCCAGTGAGTTGGTTCTTCCCATCAGGTGGCCAAAATATCAGAGTTTCAGCTTCAGCATCAATCCTTCCAATGAATATTCAGTGTTGTTTCCTTTTAGGAATTGACTGGTTTGATCTCCTTGCAGTCCAAGGGACACTCAAGAGTCTTCTCCAGCACCACAGTTCAAAAGCATCAATTCGTCAGTGCTCAGCTTTCTTTATATTCCATCTCTTACATCCATACAAGACTACTGGAAAAACCACAGCTTTGACTATAAGGACCTTGTTTGGCAAAGTGATGCCTCTACTTTTTAATATGCTAAGTTTGTCACAGCTTTTCTTCCAAGGAGCAAGAGTCTTCTAATTTCACGGCTGCAGTCACCTTCCGCAGTGATTTGGAGCCCAAGAAAATAAAATCTGCCACTGTTTCCACTTTTTCTCTATTTGCCATGAAGTGATGGATCTGGGTGCCACCATCTTCGTTTTGGGATGCTGAGTTTTAAGTCAGCTTTATCACTCTCCTCTTTCAACTTCATCAAAAGGGTTTTTAGTTTCTTTTTGCCTTCTTTAGGGTTTAATATTAGTCTCAAACTGATAATTTAGTTAATTGTTTTCTGTCTTTTCCTGAGTACTTTTCTCAGATGAGGCATGTGTAGCAGAATATTTTCATCACTTTCAACATATATTTAATGGTCTTTTAATTCTCTTGTTTGCGCCTTTCTTTCTCTGCTGTCTGCTCTACCACGATGTATGATGAGTTATCTATGGGAGCTGCTGGTGCTCCGCTGAGGTTACCTTAAGGCTCAGGTATCTTAGGACATATGGACGGTGCAAGGATCTCTCTTTCTCTGCACAGTTAATTTATAAATCTGCAGATAATCAAATCTAGACCCCAGGAACACCTGTTCAGTTTCTTCTCTCCAGTCTCCTGTGACCCCCAAACCTGATGTATTTAACCTGTCTGTGCATGATACGTACTAAGTTGCTTCGTCATGTCAGACTCTTTGTGACTCTATGGGCTGTAGCCTGGCTGGCTCCTCTGTCCGTGGGAGTATCCAGGCAAGAATACTGGAGTGGCTTCTCATGACCTCCTCCGGGGATCTTCTTAACCTAGGAGTTGAACCCTTGTCTCAGGCTTCTCCTGCACTGGCAGCTAGTAGTACTCCTAGCACTACTTAGGAAGCCCAAGAGTATAGACATCTCCACTGAGTAATTTTTTCCTGGGCTTTTCACGTGGGGAAACATGGCTCAAGGTGGAGAAAGCCCCAGAAGAGTGCACGTCCTCATACCCCCAAGGCAGCCTTTGTGCTGCCTCTGTGCTGTCTTTGCTCTGGAGAAGTGGATGGCTCAGAGATGTACATCAGTTTAGAGAGGACTCAGTGTGAAACCATCCACTATCTTGCACCCTACACAACATATTTTTGCAAAACATAAAATTATAAATGCACATATGTATTAATATCTACATCAATTTAGGGAGAGATTTATATTGCAGTTTCTTTTTACCACCTACTAACTATACTAACATCTAGGGCTGTCAGCTACACAAATTGTATAATGTCAAGGTATATTTATGCATATCTAGATAACAAAAAATCACATTTTGCTGCAACAGCCTGTGTCTAAGCTTCTTTATTTGACTTATTGAGTATATTTGTTTAACAAATTTCCTCCATAATACTCTAAATATTTACATACATTTCCAGACCATTTACTTAATATATCTGATAGAATACATAAAGTATATTTCTTTACTTTCATATATAAAACATATATAATAATAATTTTAGCCATATATTTTTTATTGGCAATATCTACAAAATATTCTAGTAGCCCCAAAGAGCACATGACAGAGAAATGAAAGGTAATGCTGCCAAGAAGGTAAAAATAAGTAATTTTGGCTAAATCTTATAAAAGTATTGTGTTCATAAGTTATACTATGTGTGCCTGTTGTGTCTTAACAGGATAAGGGAAAGGGTAAGTTGTGGACTGGAGGGCAAGGGGAAAAAGATGGGCAGAAATCTGGGGAGGGTTGTTACGGTTAATTTAAAAAATGGTGTGGCATCACCCGGATTTGGTCTATTGGAGTTTCTTTTCTTTTTAGAATGATGAATTTGCCTCTGGTTTGGCTTTCAATTCTGTTGATAATTGGAAAATGTTGAGGCACTGTAGAATAATAAATCAGTTTGATACAAGATCTGAAAGGGAGTTCTTTTTCCTGAAATAACTGTGCTGTTTCTCCCCAGGATGAATTCTATGTGAATCGGAACATCTAGGTAATTTACCCAAGTGAAAAATTAGGGACTAAATGAACCATGCAGTGTCTTTATGCTACTTAACGTATAAGAAACTATGAAGGCAGAACCTTGTGTATGATTTTGGTAATGAAGCCACATAGTTGCCATGGAACTCCTGCTCTACTCTTAATATTTGTTTCCACCCACATCTTCAATATTTCTGAGCTTGGCCAGAACTGTACAGCCATATTTCCCATGCAAAATATTCAAGGGAAAATATCAGCATTAATATGAGAATTAAAGGATATAAATTAAATAACTCCTTTTGAAGATTAAAATCATCACAGCAGAGATGATGCAGATTTCTATCTTTTGAGGACCTGGCATTTTCAAAAAAGACTTTAAAATAAATTTTCTGTCAGTGACATTAATCTTACACATGCAAATTTAAAACAGCAAGAAAAATATGAAGGAAGAGTTGGGAAACCATGCTATGAATGCAGTGAATTCACTCATTAAATTGTACTAATTCTGGGCAAGATTGGACCATGTACTCACAGTAATGAGACCTGAGCTACTAGGAAAGGATATTATTATGAATTATTTAATATATCATTTAAAATTTAAAAAAAACACAGTATTCTTTTCTTAGGTTTAAATCTGAATAGCATGTATTGTAAAAGAGCATTTTTATGCTAATTTAGGAAATCCATGTCAAAAGCTGGCCAGGTTTTGACAGATTGTAGCTGATCAGTCAAAATTACCTGTTTTAACTTTGCTATAATTATTTCCATCTTTTCAATAATTGGAACTCAATTTGAAGCCCAGAAGTAAGAAAAATTATTTTTGGCAATCAAAATAATGACTATGGACAAAGATCATCTATTCAACCAAAAATTATTTATTGAGTCTATTTCATGTCTGACTACTTGCTGGGAAGAAGTGACCAAGACAGCCATAGTTCTTCTACTTCCAAAGTTCACTGGTTTATGTTACATATGGGTGAATATTTTTATCCTTACTTCAGACACAATTAGAAATAAGATTACTTTTATGCATTTATTTCAAGCTCCAGAATATTGCTGTTCTTATTTTTTGAATACATCTAATCAAACACTAAAATCTTATGATGGGAAGCAGGCAAAGTGAGAATCAGATAATGGAGAATTAAATATCTCCCATGGCAGGGGAAAAATATTTAAATAACAGTTGTCTCTTCTCTACCCTCTAAATAAATAAGCAGCAAGAAAACTTCACCTTGTTTTTAGAGTAGTATCTCAATTTTATTACTACAACACATTATTTTGAAGTCACCAGCTTAATCAGGATATATCTACCACTTATTATATATTTTAGGACCAGCAATTACATCTTAAATAGCTTGCCTTAGTTGGAGAATCATAAAAGGACCTCTGGATTATTTTAAATAGACTTAACTGAAAAACTAAGGAATCTGTCTGGCTAGTAATTTGGTTTTAGATTACACAGAAGAAGAATATAAATGCATAGGGAAAAATGGAAGACATTACAAGTTAGTGAACTACACATGCAAAGTAATGTTAAAGAGATCCAGAGTCAAGAGTCTTCTGTATGAAGTTTGCAAGAAGACATAAGAGAAGTAACACCGAGTGTGTGTGTGTGTGTGTGTGTGTGTGTGTGTGTGTGTGTGTGTGTTCGGTCTCTCAGTCCTGTCGGACTCTTAGCCATTCCATGGGCTGTAACCCACCAGCCTCCTCTGTTCATGGGATTTCACAGGCAAGAATACTGGGTTGGGTTGCTATTTCCTCCTTCAGGGGATCTTACTGGCCCAGTGATCAAAGCCATGTCTCTTGCATCTCCTGCATTGGCAGGCAGAATTTTGAATGTTTAGATAGATGCAATTAGCCCCCAAATTGTAAGTCCCTCTCAAGAAATAAAATATCAGACATAGGAAATGCTATGATCCTAAAGAGAGTTTAACAAATAACTTCTTAATTTAAAATTTGTCATACCTTTTGCAGAATGACTAATATCTTAGATTCCCGGGTGGCACAGTGGTAAAGACTCTGCCTGCAATGCAAGAGATGTGGGTTCAAATCCTGAGTTTGGAAGATTCCCTGGAGAAGGAAATGCAACTCACTCCAGTATCCTTGCCTGGGAAATCCAATGGGCAGAGGAGCCAGGCAAGCTACAGTCCATGATTCACAAAGAATTGGATATGACTGAGTGAGCACACATTCACTGTCTGGAAAATATCAAGTATATAGTAGAATGTTACTAACTATAGTCACCACGTTATACATTAGATTCACCATGTTATACATTACATGTTATACATTGCTTATTTATCGTATAACTGAAAGTTTGTACCCTCTTACCAACCTCTATTTTTATCACCCCTACCAACATGAATCTTGACTAGTGAATAAATTTCTTAGATAATATACTGACTTTGATAAAGCAGGTGTATAAAGAAAAGAAATAAGGAAGTCTACCTTCTATTGGCTACACTTAACATTTTATCCTTTTCCATCTTCAACATATATAAAAATTTTCATCTCTAAAGATGTAATTGTGATATTTTCATCATGAAAATAATATATACTAAAGTCATTATTGTCTAAATTATTATTCAAGGGCTTTATCGCTCTATGAATTAGAGAGGGTTTCCAATTTTTATATAGTTAATATTAAATTAAAATCTGGAACATTTCACACCTGAATTGCTTTTCAAATATTTTAAGCTTAATCTTTTGTTTTGCAAAACTTTCAAATCAGTATAAGCATTCTGAAAGCAAAAGCAATCAATTAATAATCTTGAATGATATAATAATCCTAAAAGCTGTATTTACTCATATTAAAGAGACAAAGCATCATATACAAAGAAGTACATAAAGATTCTAAATCCATTTAATGGATCAGCTGCAAGAATGCTCAAACTACCGCACAACTGCACTCATCTCACATGCTAGTAAAGTAATACCCAAAGTTCTCCAGGGCAGGCTTCAACAGTACATGAACTGTGAACTTCCAGATGTTCAAGTTGGATTTAGAAAAGGCAAAGGAACCAGAGATGAAATTGCCAACAACCGTTGGATCACTGAAAAAGTGAGAGAGTTCCAGGAAAACATCTACTTCAGCTTGATTGACTATGCCAAAGCCTTTGACTGTGTGGATCACAATAAACTGGACAATTCTGAAAGAGATGGGAATACCAGACACCCTGATCTGCCTCTTGAGAAACCTGTATGCAGATAAGGAAGCAACAGTTAAAACTGGACATGGAACAACGGACTGGTTCCAAATAGGGAAAAAGAATATGTCAAGGCTGTATATTGTCACCCTGCTTATTTAACTTATATGCAGAGTACGTCATGAGAAATGCTGGGCTGGGTGAAGCACAAGCTGGAATCAAGGTTGCCAGGGGAAACATCAATAATCTCAGATATGCAGATGACATCACCTTTATGGCGGAAAGTGAAGAACTTAAAATCCTCTTGATGAAAGTGAAAGAAGAGAGGGAAAAAGTTGACTTAAAGCTCAACATTCAGAAAACTAAGATCATGGCACCCAGTCCCATCACTTCATGGCAAATAGATGGGGAAACAGGGGAAACAGCGACTGACTTTATTTTTCTGGGCTCCAAAATCACTGCAGATGGTGATTGAAGCCATGAAATTAAAAGATGCTTGTTCCTTGGAAGAAAAATTATGACCAACCTAGACAGCATGTTAAAAAGTTGAGACATTACTTTGCCAACAAAGGTCTGTCTAGTCAAAGCTTTGGTTTTTCCAGTTGTCATGTATGGATGTGAGAGTTGGGCTATAAAGAAAGCTGAGTGCCGAAGAATTGATGCTTTTGGACTGTGGTGTTGGAGAAGACTCTTGAGAGTCCTTTGGACAGCAAGGAGACCGAACCAGTCCATCCTAAAGGAGATCAGTCCTGACTATTCATTAGAAGGACTGATACTGAAGCTGAAACTCCAATATTTTGGCACTCTGATGTGAACAACTGACTCATTTGAAAAGACCCTGATGCTGGGAATGATTGAGGGTGGGAGGAGAAGGGGACAACAGAGGATGAGATGGTTGAATGGCATCACTGACTCACTGGGCATGAGTTTAAGTAAACTCTGGGAGTTGGTGATGGACAGGGAGGGCTGGCGTGCTTACAGTCCATGAGGTAGCCATTCCTCACAATAAATCGGTGCATTATGTACTGCTATTTCATTTGTTTTAAGAAAAAGAAAACTGAGATTAACAACTTTTACATTGATCAAAATTTCATAAAAGGTAAACAACAGACTTAAGATTTGAATTTATTGCATTGATGTCTGTGAAATATCCTAGTAGGATGTTAATTATTATGAATTCCTAATTCATTATATTGAGATTTAGGGTCTGTGGAAAACATGTAAATAGTTCAAATTTATGTTTGAAACTTTAGAGAGAAGCTAAGGACCAATGTCCAAAAGAGTCAGCATGTTTTAATAAAGATAGCATATATTTATAATCTGAGTTTAAAACTGATTCCACCATTTATATGCCTGAGATTCAACTTTCTAATCTATAAAGTTGTGAAATAATGACTGCTTTTCTTGGTTGTTTAATGCATCTAGGTAATGCATTCAAGAACCCTGCGTCCCTGGCAGTGATTTAGAAAATATATTTTCTACACAAATGTTCAACTCAAATGGATCTTAAATTTGAGGTAAAGACATTCACAATAAGATGAGCAACTCTTGGCTGGCCAAATAACACAATGGAATAAATCTCTTTCAGCCTGTCAGATCTTAAATTAAGCTAGAGATTACTTGCGGAGAAGTATCTGATATTATCCCTGTATTAAACAAAGAAGTGGAATTAATTGGTCCATGGCTGGGATAACTTCTTCCTTTAGACAACAACTCTTTTGGGGTGTCTATGATAAGCAAACTCTTTTACACATCCTAATAGGATATCATCCTGTCATGATTATAATATATTTTAGTAAGATCCTACCATCTTAGTATGTGTGCATGCTCAGTCACGTCTGTTTCTTTGCAACCCCATGGACTGTAGTCCACCAGATTCTTCTGTCCATGGGATTTCCCTGGCAAGAAAACTGGAGCAGGCTGCTATTTTCTTTTTTTTTTTTTTTTGGCATCATATACTTTTTTTTCATTTATTTTTATTAGTTGGAGGTTAATTACTTCACAACATTGCAGTAGATTTTGTCTTACATTGACATGAATGCTATTTTCTTCTCCAGGGAATCTTCATGACTTGGGGATTGAACCCATGCCTTTTCCATCCCCTACACCGCAGGCAGATTCTTCACCCCTAACAAGCTGGGAGACCACACTAGGATCTTACCTAAAGAGAAATAGTGTATTCCTAAAAATCAAATAATAATGCCAAGACGTGTGATACTGGGAGACCAAAAAAAAAAAAAAAAAAAAAAAAAAGATTTAGAAGTAATGAAAATAGGGCAGGAAGATGGATGGAAGGGATTGGAAAACACCTCGGGGTGGAATAGAGATTCAGGGAGAAAGGACACTGATATAAGAAGACAAATTTGATGAGGGAGAGTAAAGGAAAAGATGATGTATGTTTTTCTTTCAGGAAGCATAATCTGGAGAAGAAAGGAGAGATGTGTTCTATAATTTAGGTTTTGGATACCTAGTGGAAATATTTGAAGGCTTTGAAACTGACGAGGACACTGTGGGATCCTTCCTGATGGCAGACATCTGCTTATCCTATTTCTTGTTTATATATATATATATATAAACAGGCTTTAGCTTCCTAGACCCTCCCCAAGTTCCAAAGAACAGACTGAGGCAGTTCCTAAGTTGAGAAGTGAGGGAATATGGAAGCAAGGAAAAGCAGCTAAGAAAAAGTATTGCTAGCTTAAGCAGTAGTTCAGCAGGAAAACAGTGAACCCCAGTTGAGCAGTCACTGGACCCTGGTTCTTCATCAAGGATTATAGATGACAGCCTGACACATATATCTAAGTTGTTTTACAGGAACCAAACCTTCCCTAAAAGCCGTGGGGAGATCTTCTGAGCCTAAGTTGCCTGTTCTTGTTCAGCATCTTCCACAAGCTCTGTACTTTTCTTCACCACAGCTTTATGCCATTAGATTGACTATGCTGTGCTCTGGAAAGTGGACCCAATTTTGGTTAGGTAACAACTTGATTGTTAAATTTAAATTTTATCCCTTAAACTTTGGTGCATTGAGCATCGTGTGATTTCTCCAAGAATAATCAGTCAGAATCTTACAACTTCTTTATTTTTTAAATGTGGTTCTCTTTGATTTCCCTGGTGATTTCCCCGATGACTCAGATGGTTAAGCGTCTGCCTACAATGTGGGAGACCCGGGTTCAATCCCTGGGTCGGGGAGATCTCCTGGAGAAGGCAACGGCAACCCACTCCAGTACTCTTGCCTGGAAAATCCCAAGGACGGAGGAGCCTGGTGGGTGGGCTACAGTCCATGGGGTCGCAAAGAGTCACACACGACTGAGTGACTTCACTTTTACTTTGACTCTTTGACTACTTTTCATTTGAACTGGTTGCCTTATTGTTTTCTCCCATGTGGTGAAGGACAGTGTGTGCATGCAAACACACACACACACACACACACACACACACACACACGTGCGTGACATTCACACAATGAACTTTTATCTTTTTAATCAAGAGGAGTGTATAAATCATAATTGAAGGAAGAACTAGAATTGATGTCTTTACTTTGCTACCTTTCTGCTAATATTTTAAAACTTGCTAATTTTATATAACTGCAGTCTTGTTATTTATTATTTAATTCTTGAGATTAATTTAAATCTAATATATAGTATAATGTAGAAGTCAATATATACTTGAGGAACATAATTGAAATAGCAAACAATGTTTTCATTTGATGATGGTAGTTAAAAGAATGCAGTTTATTTTATGTTTTAATTTTCTCTGTATCAAGCATGTGTCATTGAATAGTTTTAGTCTCCTAGAAAATATTATTCTCTGTCCTTAAATAAAGTTGTAATGATATATTCAAGGATTAATTCTCTGTTCTCCAAAAGTACTATTCTCTCTGTAAGTAAATGTTAGTCACTCAGTAGTGGCAGATGCTTTGTGATTCCATAAACTGTAGCCCACCAGGCTCTTTTGTCCATGAATCTCTCTAGATTTATTAAAATTTGGGAAGCTGAGTTCTTATTTCTAGATCATGAATTCACTTATGCCTCATTTTCTCCAGAAAACGTATCCTAAGGACTTGTATTTTCATATCCATACCCTGCTGCTGCTCCTTCTGCTGCTAAGTCGCTTCAGTCGTGTCCGACTCTGTGCGACCCCATAGACAGCAGCCCACCAGGCTCCCCCGTCCCTGGGATTCTCCAGGCAAGAACACTGGAGTGGGTTGCCAGTTCCTTCTCCAATGCTTGAAAGTGAAAAGTGAAAGTGAAGCCTCTCAGTCATATCCGACTCCTAGGGACCCCATGGACTGCAGCCCACCAGGCTCCTCCGTCCTTGGGATTCTCCAGGCAAGAGGACAGTACCCTACCCACTTTAATTGTCAAGCAGTCTCTATATCAACAAAATATGCCACATTCTCTTCCAGCTTCATTCGTGGTTGATAAACATATTCTAATTTTTCTTTTCAGTTTCTACTTATTAATATTCCACTGTGCTTAGTTGCTTAGTCACATCTGACTCTTTGCAGACCCCATGGGCTGTAGCCTACAGGGCTCCTCTATCCATGGGATTATCCAGGCAAGAATCCCGGAGTGGGTTGCCATGTCCTCCTCCAGGGTATCATCCCAACCCTGGGATTGAACCCAGCTCTCCCGCATTGCAGGTGGATTCTTTACCATCTGAGCCACCAGGGAAGCCCCCAATTTTTATTTTGGCGACACCATACAGCATGTAGGATCTTACTTCCACAACGAGGGATCAAACTCATTTCCCCTGCATTGGAAGCCAGGAGTCTTAACAACTGGACCAGTAGGGAAGTCTAATATTCCACTAGAAGATGATTTATGGCATAACTGTAAAACAATCCTAAGCGATGTACAAGAAGAGGGCTTGGTAATACTTCTAAGAATTCTATTGCTTTTATAAGTAGTAAATATCTATATTAAATGATAGTTTTAACAAAATGCTAAATTTCAGACTTCTCCACTAATAAGTAAAAATCCCTAATCTATATATAATAATATCAGCAATAACCATAAATTGGGGACAGTTGCATCTCTTTTAAAGAAAAGCTCTATGTAAAATTTACTAAGATGAGATTCAGAAGAAGCAGAGTGCTGGAATGCATACCAATCCTAAGATTTGGACTCATATATTGGTTTTTACCCCTGAGACCATTTCCTTCTCATTTGTGTTTCATTCCCATGAATCAGCTGCATTACTAGCATTACTACTAGTGTCAATCAGCAGTTTTACTACTTCTCTGGGACCGTGATCCAACCACCTGTGTCCAGACAAATGTTTGATATATTACACACTGGGGACTCACTGGCTGCATCTTGCCTGCCTTTATTTCTGTTGGAGGAAGTCTTCAAGAGCATACGACCACTGATTGACCCTCAGGCTGGACCTGGGCAACCTGAGGGTCCTCAACCACGCCCCTGTCCTTGGAATGTATGCTCTGCCCACCTTGCCCTTGGTGAGAGTCATTTCAAGGATGCAGTCTTGAGAGAGTAAGGCGTTGTTGAGACTATTTAGGTGCCTAAACCCAGTTAAGGACTCTACATAAGCTTAAAATTCTGATGGGGAGTGCAGAAATTGACTCATCTTGTGGTCTCACACTACAAGCCTTCTCAGTCCCCTTGCTTATTAAACCTTCTACCTACCAATATGGAGTATCTACATCTTTCTTTGTTCATTCCCTGCCCTCCATGTGCAGAAACCAGTTTCATATTTTGTTCACTATATTTTTGTTTTTTGGAATGGACAATTGATGGACAATTCTAAGAATAATCTGGATTTAATTAATTATAGTTATTATTTTAGCAAAGAAGAAATAAAATCATGTTATCACATCTTGCATGCCTGCTAAGTCACTTCAGTCATATCTGACTCTTTGCGACCTATGGACCATAGCCCACCAGGCTCCTCCGTCCATGGGCGTCTCCAGGCAAGAATACAGGAGTGGAGTGCCATGCCCCCCTCTAGGTCATCACATCTATTCATATCTAAAAATATTCATACCATTTTGCCAGCTTTTGATTTGTTTACGCACTTTCCTCCTTTTTACAGATAAAATGGTGTAGATCCCAGGGCCTTGTACCATCTTAGTCCATTGAATTGCTATTGTCCTTCAGCTTCTCTTAGGGAGAAAAACTACCCAACCTGACAGTTATGAGAAGTGCAACCAAATGTTAGAAATTACATTGAGAGCAGGCCTGAATACATCTTCTCTGCTAAGATAAATCAAGAGATGCCATGCTTGAAAAACTAATGTCTCCAACCAGCCAGAAAAGCATAAGCCTTTTTATAACAGATATGCTTATTTATTTTAACTATTGACAACCAGTGTTTGCTAAAAAAAAAAATACATATTTCATACAAAAATTCCAAATATAGCTTCAGTTTTTTTTCAATTGCATTTAAGTTAAAGATCATCTGTTTCACATGGAAAAATGAAATTAAATGAGTATAACCAGTTGTATATATTTACTCTTGTGTAGATTATGTTATATTAAAAGCAAAACAAAACAAAAACCCCAAATTACAATCTTCTGAAATTGAATTATGGATTAAAAATTCTAAGAAGGAATCAGTAATTTATAATAAGAAAGGCCTAAAACTTGCATTTTTATCATACATAAGGTTAATTAAGAGCTTCCCAGTGGTGCTAGTGGTAAAGAATGCACTTGCCAATGAAGGAGACATAAGAGGCATAGGTTCCATCCCTGGATCAGGAAGATCCCCTGGAGAAGGGTATGGCAAACCACTCCCGTATTCTTGCCTGGAGAATCCTATGGGCAGAGGAGCCTGGTGGGATATAGTCAGTGGGAATGTAAACAGTCGGACATGCCTGAAGCAATATCACGTAGCATGCAGCAACAGGAGTTTTTTAAATAGTCTACTAATAGTATTCTAATTTTTATCATGTTCATCCACAATAGATAACAAGCTTTGCATGTTTTCCCCTAATTTTATTTCTAGCCATTGCTCATGTAAAGCTACATTTGTAGACATTTAGATGTAGTCTTCCATCCTATCTATTATACCACATAACTTTCAAATGTAAGTTTTGTTGCTATAAATATGGGCATCCATCATAGTTCTATCTTTCTGAATTTTGAATTCTATCATTTTGAATTTTGCATGACAGTCTAGAGGTACCTGTATTTAAACAGATTCAAAATAAATATTCATCTGAATTTTTTTATTGCTTAGATAACAAAATACCTGTGACATGGCAAATATATAACAAGTCTTGTTAAACAATTTTTTTTTATATTCACTTATCCATTTTTTTTTTTTTTTTTTTTTTGCCTTTTTCTTCTTTCACTGAAAATTGATAAGCACATGTGGGCATTTTGTTTTGTCTACCTATTTTCCATACATTGTAGACAGACTTGTGCTTCTATGTTTTTTCTTGTGCTTTTATCAAAATAAGTAGTGTTAAGTGGCTTCAATTATTTTGTTTTTTGTTGTTCAGTTGCTTGTCACATCCAATTCTTTGTGACCCCATGGACTGCAGCATGCCAGGCTTCCATGTCCTTCACTAGCTAACCTATTTTACATGGTGTTTATTCTAGATGATATGATCTCTCCAATACAAACTCTGCACAGAATACAATTTCTCAATAATTTTATTAGGGTGCTGACATTCCCACCTCTCTCTTTTTCAGCTCAATGTAGTCAGTTTTTCATTAAAATGCTTGAAATATGGTTGTGACAATGAATACTTATAAACAGCTAGTTTAAAAATGTTTCAAAATATTTGATCCACTTTGTAACTGCATTAATCCTAGCAAATTCACAAGAAGTTAAAATACACAATTCTCAAAATATTTAATTTCCTTTGTTTCTTGAAGAGGAACACAGATAAAATTTAAGAATAATTGTATTGCTGTGCTCATTAGAAAATGATACGACTAGTTGTCTGTGACCTTCTGAGATTTGTGGTGGAAGTAAGAAAAAAAGGAGCAAAGGATACTGACTTCTTTTGCTTAAATATGGTAACTTGGAAGAGACACATTGAATGTAATAATGCTTTACTGGAAAAACCTTAATGTCTCAAAAATGAAGCAGCAGTTATAATGTAGTAATCCCATGACCAAACCTTGTCTAATATATCTGTGGAGAAAAACTAGAATTTTTGCTTACTAAAAATAAAATAAAAACCAAGAAATAGGTTATGACAGTATCTAGAAAATAGTAAACATTACTTATACTCTCATTATTTTGATACTACTATTATTATTAAACATGTTTTACAAAGCAAACATTGTGTTATTAGCAATAATGCTAGATACATCATTTATTTCTTATATCCATTAAACTATTAAAAAAGCAATCTGTTCTCCAAAGGCATTCGTATATAAATATTACATTGTGACAGTTACAAATGGGACATTTAGAAAACTTTCTTAAACATATTTTTCTTAATATGCAAAGGATACAAAAATGTTAAATGTCAGGTCTGAAGGAAGCTTTAGTTTTCTAGATGTGTTGAAATAACTTTCTAGGTTCAAGATGGCGCCCCCGCAGCCCAGAGTGCGACGTCAGCAAACCAGAACTTAGATAGTCTTTGGGTCCTTGTAAATGCTTTCCTTGGCCAGAAATGCTGTATATTCAGTCAGCCAAACCCCAAACTTGAAGTCAATTGCGGCTTCTAACCCAAACAAGTTTAAATAGGAACCCCCAGCCAGTCAGTTATTTTCTATTTGTCTCTTTTTCTTTGTTCTTTATCTTATAACAGCTTCTTGCCTTTGCCCTATTTTGCAGTTGTCTGAAAGGAGAGACAGTTCACTTCATCATGTTAGATAAAGTTTGTGTATCACCTAAATTGTCTTCTTTAATCATTTTTTTTAAACAGGTAAATGATAAATAGTAATTGTACTATGGCTCAAACCAATGTAATTGGAATTACCAAGCAAATATCAAGACAGTTATCTCTCAATATTTTAACATTCTCAGATAATCTTAGATTGTGTTTTGCTAATAGCTAACTACAGTTTTTGATATGCTACTTTTACTAATTGCTTAATATTTATAATACTCAATATGTTTTCCAAAAGAAGAAAAATAATTACTGGAACAGAAAACTGCTTCATAAAGATTATATTCATGATTTAAAAATTTCTGACTACCATTTTTACTTTCAGAACATAAAAAACGTAAAAGACAAAGTTTTCAGCATTCATTACTTCTTTATCTTATTGTGTAAAAGCCTCCTGCTGTGATTTACAATTTAATGAAGAAATAGCAAAACAACTACAGCTATTCTAAATGATATGCTGTCACAACCTTATTAGAGAAATTAAAAGACAGAATAAGTTTGAAAATTATTATACAAGCATAAAAATATAAAAGATGTGTGAGGTATAGTCTCAATAAACTATCTCATCTTCCTGTATACATCTATTTAAATTCCTGAAGGGTATCAGTATTTCCAATACATAATAAAGCTTTGACCATCTCTAAGTTAATAGTCACATATGTAAAATCAGCTGCCAAAGGACAAAAAGAAACTTTATGGAAGAACTCAGAGTTTTCCCCGTGGCTCAACTGGCAAAGAACATGCATGCCAATGCAGGAGACTCAAGAGATAACATGGGTTTGATTCCTGGGGTGGCAAGATCCCATGGAGAAAGAAATGGCAACCCACTCCAGTATTCTTTCTTGGGAAATCCCAAGGACAGAGGAGCCTGGTGAGCTACAATCCATGGGGTCTACTGATCACGTGTGCATGCATACACATGGAAAAACTCAAATTACTGTATCACATCTGCAGAATAATTTTGATTTAAAAATATGAAAGGAGAAGAAAATTATCTAATACTAAAATGTCCATGAATTGTTTTCAAGATACACTCTTCATAAATCATAGTTGTCTTTTCAAAAGTTGTTTTCTACATGGAGAGAAAACACTATGTCTTTTGACTATAATTTCGTACACACCATTCGTTGTGAGACTTCTTGGCATCATGGACTTGTATCCTGCTTCTGCTGAAAACTGATTTTCCATTGAGTTTGAGTGATGGTGTGACAGGATTACATACTTTCTAGCCTTATATCATCTTGTTTTCAGGTATTCCACCATAATCCCTTCTGTGTTAGAAACAATATGCATTACTAGAGCAGATGACCACCTTTGTAAATGGCAAAACCTTTTACTTCCCACCAAATGTTTTTTTTTCAGTTATTTGATACTATTATTAATGTACTCATGATGCATTACTTCCCATTATTTGAGCTTTGTTCCTTTAAATAGAATGTTCTTGCACATTTTCTGTTCAAGACTGATTTTCAGGAATAAAAAGTCTCATTCAAAAAGAATAAAATAATCGGTCCAATACAAAATGGTCAGCAGTAAGTTTGACTTATTTGCTAGTATACTAAATTAATATTTTATAATGTCTATGAAAGATCTCTATATTTAATCATATTTCATGGACACACACATGCCAGATGTTTAAATTATATTTACTAAGTATTATTTCAGTTCTGTTTTGCTAATTTGGCAAAGCTATATACTAATATAGTGATACTCTATATAGCAAGGTTTTTCTATATACTTGTGCACATGCATTTCCCATCCCCAATGGAAAAGCTCCATATTTAGTGCAGCCTCTTATTTGATGTAAATTATACCTTCTACCTGACATAGATCAAGGTCAACTCAACTTCATATTTCTTCATGCACTTCATTTTAAGTGTAGGAATAGTCGAGTCTCTAGATTTTTAATTTTTGTTTTTCAGTATATGATATAAATTGTGAACATTTAAGAATCAATATTCAGCTCCCATTTTTATTCAGGAGTGTGTTGATTACTCTCTCCCAATCTTGACTCTGTTTTCTACCTCAGAACACCTCTATTTCCTCCTTTCCCCTTCTCTTCCCAATCCAATTCTGTGAATCTTTGTGGGTGTCTGGGCTACGGAGAACACTCTGGGATCAGACAACTTCGTAGATCTGTCTCTCTCCTCTTGAGTCCCCCTCTTTCTCCTCCTGCCCATCTCTATCTCCCTCCTCCCTCTCCTCTTCTCCATGTAACTAGCTGAACCTCTCTGGGTCTCCCTAACGGGGGAGAAACTTTCCACCATTAACCTAGAAGTTTTATTATCAGTGCTGTATAGTTGGAGAAGTCCTGAGACTACAGGAAGAATAAAACTGAAATCCAGAGGCAGGAGACTTAAGCCCAAAACCTGAGAACACCAGAAAACTCCTGACTACATGGATCTTTAAGTAATAAGTGACCGTCCAAAAGCCTCCATACCTACAATGAAACCAACCACCACCCAAGAGCCAATAAATTTTAGAGCAAGACATACCAGGCAAATTCTCCAGCAACGCAGGAACATTGCCCTGAACGTCAACATACAGACTACCCAAGGTCACACCTAACACATAAACCCATCTCAAAACTCATTACTGGGCACTCCATTGCTATCCAAAGAGAAGAAATCAAGATCCGCATACCAGAACACTGACGCAAGCTTCGCTAATCAGGAAACCTTGACAAGCCAATCGTCTAACCCCACCCACTGGGTAAAACCTCCACAATAAAAAGGAACCACAGACCTGCAGAATACAGAAAGCCCACTCCAGACACAGCAATCTAAACAAGATGAAAAGGCAGAGAAATACCCAACAGGTAAAGGAACATGAAAAAAGCCCACCAAGTCAAAAAAAAGAGGAGGAGATAGGGAATCTACCTGAAAAAGAATTCAGAATAATGATAATAAAAATGATCCAAAATCTTGAAAGCAAAATGGAGGTACAGATAAATAGCCTGGAGACAAAGATTGAAAAGATGCAAGAAATGTTTAATAAAGATCTAGAAGAAATAAAAAAGACCCATGAAGTATTTTTAAAAATTGACCAAAGACCTATCCTATTTAAGGTTCCATACAGGCTTCCTCACTGGCACTTTTCTTTCTAATGAGTCCAGAAAAAAAAGTCTGAAATTAACATAGTGAAAAAGTCCTAAATAAGCTGAATTAAAAAAAAAAATAGAATCCCTTTGTGCAAAGTATACATTTGGAGTGAAAATTGCAAATCACTTTGAATTGTATAGTTATTATATAAACTATTTGCCAAAGTCATATTTACACAGCATTGGAACTGACCATTTTAATTTCTTAAAGGAACTTTACTTTTATTCTTTGCAGTCACTCACCAGAGAAAAATAAGACAGATAAAACCATGTTGTCATTTTCCACTATCCTTTTTGACTCTCCATCCACCCAGGCTAATAAACTCCAATGCTCTTCAAAAAGTAAATAAGATTATAATACTATACTAGGTCCCAGGAGTGTCCATGGTGTGAGAACATTCTACTCACTTTAGAATATTAAAATCGAAGTCTATAATCCAGTTGCTGCAAGCAATAGCATGGCTTTCTGAACCACCTTGAAGTTAGAAAACAAAACAGTTTGAATTCCATTTGATAGTGTTTTATCTATAGTATAGAATAGAGCACCCTGGATTATATTCTTGATGTTATTCTTCAGAGGAGGAAGGCAAATTTATTGTGGCATAAAGTTACACTGCTAAGACATGTTTTAAGAGTCTAGCCGGCAAGATCAGCTTCACTGAAGAGACTGCAGTTCAATTTTCTGTAACCTTTCTCAGGTCAAATATTCTAGCAAGAGGGAATAAAACTATCCGCAGAGAGCAGCATGCGAGATGAAGTAACTTCAGTCCATCCATCTCCTGCCCATAAACCCTAGAAAAGTGAAACAAGGTTAACATGATATGCACAATATATATGCACAATATTGCTTTATAATAAATCAGTAACCTAGTGGGTAAAGTGTTACTCTTGAGTTATCTGAGCCAGGCTAGCAAATTTAGTCAAAACCAAGAAGGAGGTCAGGACTTCCCAGGTGGCTTAGTAGTGAAGAGTATGCTTGCCAATACAGGAGACATGAATTTGATCCCTGGGTTGGGAAGATCCCTTGGAGAGGGAAAAGGCAACCCACTCCAGTATTCTTGCTTGAAACCTCCCATAGACAGAGGGGTAAGGCGGGCAACAGCCCATGGGGTTGCAAAGAGTCAGACGAGGCTTAGTGACTAAACAACAAGAAGGAGGTCATGGTAACCTACCAATGACAGCCACTTTGATTGGTTCAAGTAACAACCTAGATTTGTGATTGGCATTCTGAGTTGGAGAGGACTGTTGGAACTTCTATTCTGTATCCCATTGGTCAGAAGCACAGGTAACAACCTGTACTTGCCTCTGGTATCTGCAGTGAGAGGCAGTCTTAGGGGACTGAACCCTTAACCTGTGGGATCTGATACTGTGTATAGTTTCAGAATTGAGTTAAATTGTAGGGCATTCAGTTGATGTGAAGAGAATTGCTTGTTGCTATAGGGAACCATCTCCCTATAAGCACAACTGGATTTAGAAACCAGCAGACTCCTGCTTCATGGATGCTAGCAGAAGACCCAACGCCCCTGGGTTTAACACAAATGATGATTTCTTACTCACAACAACAGCAGTAGGCAGAGCATCATTTTATTCTTGTGTCACTTTTCCAAAACCCAGTTCCCACAGAACAATGTCACAAAGCTAGTAGGTGCTTCAACCTACACTGGCTTTTGTTACCAAAAAGAAATCCTGAACTTAAGAATCCTGAATCGTTGACACTGGGCCACAGGAAAACATGTCAAAGCCTTCCCCATAAGGTATCATTATTATACTGGACAGTAAACAAACCAGCCCTTGGCAGCAGCAGAAGAGGTTATGTCTGCCTTCCAAGGCTTTTTGCTATACACATATCCATGAAAACAAAGTTTAAAATGAAAGGACAATTAGTACCTCTGTTCTTAAGATGTGAAGAAATGTGGGAGATTCATGGGAAAGAGTCTTATAACACAGTGATAATGATAATCAGCAGAAGGTACCACATTGGTAATGGAAATCAGTCCTGAAAATTCATTGGAAGGACTGATGTTGAAGCTGAAACTCCAATACTTTGGTCACCTGATGCAAACAGCCAACTCATTGGAAAAGACCCTTTGCTGGTAAGACTGAAGGCAGGAGGAGAAGGGGACAAAAGAGGATGAGATGGTTGGATGGCTTCACTGACTCGATGGATGTGAGTTTGAGCAAGCTCTGGGAGTTGGTAATGAACAGGAAGCCTGGCATGCTGTAGTCCATGGGGTCGCAAAGAGCTGGACATGACTGAGTGATTGAACTGAACTGACTACACGGGCAATCATAAGGAACAACTACCAATTGTAGGTTTAGACTCTACAAGAGTAATCATGAATGTGCGTGCACACACATCCATAGAGGTTTACTTTTTTCTTTTCCTTTTTCATTGTTCTCAAGTTGTTAAATTTTATGATACATAGAGGTCAAATACTCAGGTTAAATAACTTAGATGATTGCCTTAAATAACCTAGAAAATATCTACTACAAATCTCTTTCTGGATTAACGAATGCAAATTTCCTGAAAACTCCAACTCTGAGTTACTATGGGTAAATAACTTTTAGAAAGTACTGCAATTTTAGTGCTGTCTAAAATTTTTAACTTAAAATATATATGAATTATGTACCGTGGAAAACGAATTACCTATTGTTCTTGTTGCTTTATCGCCAAGACATGTCTGACTCTTCATGATCCACGGACTACAGCACACCAGGCCTCTGTCTCCCATCTCAGCACACTATCTCTCAGAGTTTACCTATTACCATTTACATTTAACCTAATAGTATTTTATATATTACACATTTTCTAATAAAAAAAATAGCTACAGGTTTAATCTACACGTGTCAGTATGTTTTGTATATGAGTACATTGAGAGTCCCTTGGACTGCAAGGAGGTCCAACCAGTCCATCCTAAATGAGATCAGTCCTGGGTGTTCATTGGAAGGACTGATGCTGAAGTTGAAACTCCAAAACTTTGGCCACCTTATGCAGAGTTGACTAATTGGACAAGACCCTGATGCTGGGATGGATTGGGGGCAAGAGGAGAAGGGGACGACAGAGGATGAGATGGCTGGATGGCATCACTGACTTGATGGACATGAGTTTGGGTAAACTTCAGGAACTGGTGATGGACAGGGAGGCTTGTGTGCTGCGATTCATGGGATCACAAAGAGTCAGACAGGACTGGGCAACTGAACTGAACTGAACTTGTCTCTCTCTTTTATAAGCTTGACTCTCATTCGAAGGATCGTTCTGTTAAAATACATAGGTTATGCAGAGATTAGAATTTAATCATTTTTGAGTTTTAATATTGGAAATTCACATCATAAAGTTTGCTTCATGATATTAAGTATAAAACAACTGTTTCTTGCTTAATGTTTACCCTCAATTTAAAAGTTTCATATGCATGTTAATTTGTTTTTTACTGTTATTGATTTTTTATATTCAGGTACATTTTTACTATTTTTACTCTGATATACTCTAATTCTGAGGACTGTTTCACTCTACATACAGTGTATTATTCTTCCTGTAGTTATAAAGATAGCATTAAGTTTTTGAAAACAAGGATGATGAAAATTTGTTTAACATGTTGGATAATAGCTGTTCAGATTACTTTCTCCCTCTTTGAAACATCTCTCTCACATCTTTATCATGGACAATTGTTTCATGGGTGTAAAAACTCTCCTAATGGGTAGCTTTTATTGTGCAGACACCTAAAATGTGTTATAGAATTTCTTTTCTCTTTTCATTTCTAATCAATGCATGATAATATCCTTATTCAAAGCTACAATGAGTTGTTTTCATCATTCAGCAAGACTATGGTGATTTTTTTGTGTGTGTTTGTATTCCTTTAAAGAGAGATAAATTTTAGTACTTAGAGATCACCGTGGTGATTGTCTTTTCAGCTCTTACAATAAAATTTTCTTGGCCTATCTATTCCCTTTTCCTTAGAAATTACCTCTTAGTTCGTACCTATTTACATTGTTTATTATATTGTGTATAAATTCCATGCTATTTTGTAGCTGAGAAAATATTTTCTTCCTCAAAAATGAAAAACAAGTGTGTTTCTGTGTTTGGCATGGCAAACAGGCAACTTAGGAGAGTTTCTTAGTTTGCTAGAAAATGAACATTTTAATTTAGAAAATAATAATAATTTTATTTGTTAGATATTAATATTGAATGATGACAGGAATTATTATTGAAAACTATTTTTTCAATTAGGAGAAAACTACCTGCATATTTGAAATATATATAGTGACATTACTTTTATTGGTCCTTCAGAACACATGACCACAAACTAAGCTCCTTAATCACGCAAATTGATTATCTGACAGTTTGTGTCTGTCTGGAGTCCAGCATGGTATGACTGGGGTATGGCTCAGGATTTCACAAGGCTGACATCAACGTGTTGGTAGGACTGAGTTGTTTTGTTAAAAAAAAAAATTGTATTTGGGTATAGCCGATTAACAGTGTTGTAAAACATTTAGGTGGACAGCAAATGGACTCAGCCATACACATACACGCATCCATTCTCCCCCAAACTCTCCACCAACTGGGCTGCCACATAATGTTGAGCAGAGTTCCCTGTGATATACCATAGGTCCTTGGTGGTTATCCATTTTAAATATAGCAGAGTGGACAGGTCCATCTGAATCTACCTAATGGTCCATTGCTCCCATCCTTTCATTGGCAATCATAAGCTTGTTCTCTAAGTTTGTGAGTCTCTTTCTGTTTTGTAAGTTCATTTGTTTCACTTTTTAGATTCCACATATAAGGAATGTCATAAAGTATTTCTCCTTCTCTGTCTGATTTAATATCATTCAGTATGACTGAGTTTTTGTTTGGAGGGTCTAAGGGGGAAAACAATAAAACTGTTGTAAACTCATGCTTACTTAGAAAATCCAGTTCCTTATATGAGTGTATTCCTTACTCATTTGCCTGCTATGTGGGGAAGTTTGCTTGGGAAGATTAAAGGTCATCTGTCTTCCTTCCCATGTGGTTCCCCTCTTCTTCCAGTTGAATATGATGTATCAAACAAGTCTAGGGTTTTAAACCTTTGACTTATTCTTCTGTGGTCAATAAGAAAACAAAACAAAACCTCTCTTTTTAAAAACTGTGATTTAGGTAAGATCTATAGGGTTCAGTCAATTCAGTTCAGTCTCCCAGTCATGTCTGACTCTTTGCAACCCCATGAACTGCAGCACGCCAGGCCTCCCTGTCCATCACCAAATCCGGGAGTACATTCAAACCCATGTCCATCGAGTCAGTGATGCCAATCAACCATCTCATCCTGTGTCATCCCCTTCTCCTCCTGCTCTCAATCTTTCCCAGCATCAGGGTCTTTTCAAATGAGTCAGCTCTTGGCATCAGGTGGCCAAAGTATTGGACTTTCAACTTCAACATCAGAACTTCCAATGAACACCCAGGGCTGATTTCCTTTAGGATATAGGATCTATAGGGATAATATTCTCTTAAGGTCAAATGTGTAATTTAGCATAATCAAATCATAGGAATAAAATCCACCATATCCAGAGTCACAGGGACTATGTTGAGATTTTACATCAGGAGAGGATAAAATATAATAGGAATGATTTTAGATTTCTGGCTACTAAAGTAGTCAATATTTAGAGTATGTTGGATATTTTCCTCATTTAAAGATAGCATTTCTGGGATAGTTTGAAATACTTTAAACAAGTATGATTTTTTTAAGTATGATATATAGTTATCATCTTAAAAATAAATTTATGTCTTTTTATAAAGGGATTCACCAGTTTTTACTATTATAAACTGTTGATGTCAATTTTTTAAATTGACTGAAGCACTGATTTTTGTGGAAAATTCTTAAAGAGATGGGAATACCAGACCACCTGACCTCCCTCAGAGAAATCTGTATACAGATCAAGAAACAAGAATTAGAATCAGACATGGAACAACAGACTGCTTCTAAACTGGGAAAGGAGTACATAAAGGCTGTATATGGTTATTCTGCTTATTTAACTTATATGCAGAGTACATCATGCAAAATGCTGGGCTGGATGAAGCACAAGCTGGAATCAAGACTGCTGAGAGAAATATCAATAATCTCAGATACATAGATGACACCACCCCTATGGCAGAAATCAAGGAAGAATTAAAGAGTCTCTTGATGAAAGTGAAAGAGTATGGCTTAATGCTCAACTTTCAGAAAACTAAGAGCATATCATCTGGCCCCATCACTTCATGGGAAAGAGATGGAGAAACAATGGAAACAGTGACAGACTTTATTTTTGGGGCTCCAAAATCACTGCAGATATTGACTGCAGCCATGACATTAGAAGATGCTTGCTCCTTGGAAGTAAAGCTATGACCAACCTAGACAACATATTAAAAAGCAGAAATGTTACTTGGCAACAAAGACCCATCTAGTCGAAGCTATGGTTTTTCCAAAAGTTATGTATGGATGTGAGATTGCTGAGTGCAGAATAATTGATGTTTTTGAAATGTGGTGTTGAAGAAGACTCTTGAGAATCCCTTGGACTGCAAGGAGATCAAACCAGTCCATCCTAAGGGAAATCAGTCCTGGATATTCATTGGAAGAACTGATGCTGAAGCTGAAACTCCAATACTTTGGCCACCTGGTGTGAAGAACTGACTCATTGGAAAAGACCCTGATGCTGGGAAAAATAAAGGTAGAGGAGGGAGGAGAAGGGGATGACAGAGGATGAGATGGTTGGATGGCATCACCAACTCGATGGACATGAGTATGAGTAAACTTCAGGAGTTGGTGATGGAGAGGGAGGCCTGGCGTGATGCAGTTCTGTGGTCACAAAGATTCCAACACGACTGAGTGACTGAACTGAACTGATTACTGCATAACAGCATCAACTAATTCCATAATTCCAGATGTGGACATATCTATTTGATCAGTTTATCTTTGCAGTTTTTTTGAGATCAACTGGTGATAAATACAAAAAATGTATATTTTCAGAAACATTTTAACACATAATTAAACAATATTGGTTATTTTGTTTTTTCCTAATGTATGATTTAATTTAGAAATATAAAGCTATTAAGACTTGTCGATGCAGGAAAAATTATATAAAACTATGACCAATAAAATAGTAATTTTAAATGTGTAGAGATTTATATTTAAGCATGATTTTAAAAAGCTATACTAATGGGGAAGAAAAAAGTATATAATGACATTTTAATTTTAAATTAGGGGTGTAGTGTTTACAGGACTGAAATTTTGTTAGGGTCAAATAAAATCACATCCATTTACACAATTATTATTATTATTTTTTTTAATATTATTTTATTAGTTGGAGGCCAATCACTTTACAACATTTCAGTGGGTTTTGTCATACATTGACATGAATCAGCCATAGAGTTACACGTATTCCCCATCCCGATCCCCCCTCCCACCTCCCTCCCCACCCGACTCCTCAGGGTCCTCCCAGTGCACCAGGCTCGAACACCTGACTCATGCATCCCACCTGGGCTGGTGGTCCGTTTCACCATAGATAATATACATGCTGTTCTTTCAAAACATCCCACCCTCACGTTCTCCCCCAGAGTTCAAGAGTCTGTTCTGTATTTCTGTGTCTCTTTTTCTGTTTTGCATATAGGGTTATCGCCACCATCTATCTAAATTCCGTATATATGTGTTAGTATACTGTAATGTTCTTTATCTTTCTGACTTACTTCACTCTGTATAATGGGCTCCAGTTTCATCCATCTCATTAGAACTGATTCAAATGAATTCTTTTTAACGGCTGAGTAATATTCCATGGTGTATATGTACCACAGCTTCCTTATCCATTCATCTGCTGATGAGCATCTAGGTTGCTTCCATGTCCTGGCTATTATAAACAGTGCTGTGATGAACATTGGGGTGCACGTGTCTCTTTCAGATCTGGATTCCTCAGTGTGTATGCCCAGAAGTGGTATTGCTGGGTCATATGGCAGTTCTATTTCCAGTTTTTTAAGAAATCTCCACACTGTTTTCCATAGTGGCTGTACTAGTTTGCCTTCCCACCAACAGTGTAAGAGGGTTCCCTTTTCTCCACACCCTCTCCAGCATTTATTGCTTGTAGACTTTTGGATAGCAGCCATCCTGACTGGCGTGTAATGGTACCTCATCTCCACCTCCCAGAATATTGGAAATAAAATCAAAAATAAACAAATGGGACCTAATGAAAATTAAAAGCTTTTGCACAACAAAGGAAACAATAAGTAAGGTGAAAAGACAGCCCTCAGATTGGGAGAAAATAATAACAAATGAGGAAACAGACAGAGGATTAATCTCAAAAATATACAAGCAACTCCTGAAGCTCAATTCCAGAAAAATAAACGACCCAATCAAAAAATGGGCCAAAGAACTAAACAGACATTTCTCCAAAGAAGACATACAGATGGCTAACAAACACATGAAAAGATGCTCAACATCACTCATCATCAGAGAAATGCAAATCAAAACCACAATGAGGTACCATTACACGCCATTTACACAATTATTTTGAATATTGAAAACTCTCTACAAGCAAGAAAGAAATCTATATATGATTTAAATTTTTGAAATCTCACTTACCAACTTCATCATAGGCAATGCAAAGATACATTGTTATGCAACAGACTAGTTATCCAAAAATTTAAACAGATTCAAATAAATATTTTTCCTGATGAGTAATAGCTGAATTCTTTTAACCAAAACATAAAAGTAAAAAAAAAAAAAAAAAAATTCAGAAAATTCAATCAGATACATAATCTTGAATAAGAAGAATGTGACAGCCTGTCTTTGAGAAGACTTATGTTTATACTATGTCATTAAATATATGTCAGAGTCATGGCATTTCTGAAGCATGGAATTCAAATTATTTACTCAACAGTTTCCTTGGTAGCCCAATTTATGAAATTGTAAATTCCTTTACTGATTTTAGATATTAACCTATTGCATTTTCTGCCAAATTTGAACTTACAATTCATTTAAATAAAATCAATGTTTAGTGTATATTCATTTGATTTCTTTCAGAAATCAGCAATTACATGCAAGAATGTAGTTTTCAGCTTAGGGATTATCAAACACCTGAGGAATCATAGTGATTAAATGAAGGATATCATGTAGTCTCCATTTAATATTATTTGTTGCATTTGTTAAAGGGTACTGGGCATTATTCAGTTCAGACACTTTTGGAGAATCTCATAGATGTTATCTTTGAAAGATAATAACTATGAGTAGTCACAGTGAGAAATTAGTCAGAAAAACAATTTTGAAACTTAGTGGGATCTTCCAAAGAAAGGAAAGTATGAGAGGATTCCTGGGGCCCATGCTTTGTGACTGCACCCTGGGAATATCATTCAAACTACATGAATGGTTCACACTAATGAAACATGTAATTATAGAATTAGGGTGAGAGCAACTCTATAAAGCAAATGAATCAGATTCCATAACAATATGCATGTAAATTTGAAAAATCTATCCAGAAAGGAAGGAAATAGGTCATTCTTACATTAAAGTTTTAGTTGTATGTAGTGTACTTTTATTATTTTTGTAAGGTTTGTTTAAGTTTCTTTCTGATATAAAACTATGATTTGTCTGGCATGCACATATCATAGAGTCCTACCTCTCTGAGTAACAATTGTTTATATCATTTTACATGAGATATAAATTATAATTATCTGCTAAATTGCATAATGTGTCTTGTACACTAACTGAAACAAAACATTCCTAACCTAAATGCATTCTTAGGTTTATTTATTTTAAAATCCTCTCCAAATATTTTACAGTGCTTCTTTTATAATAATATATATTAAACATAGGCAAGTACAGATATGATTTACTGTTTTATTTACTATGACTACAAAAAAATCTTTTATAATATGTGAAATATTCATACACCTATACAAAAATAATAGTAGTTAATCATTATTTTTATTCTAATCCTTCT
The DNA here is from genome assembly GCF_963930625.1 of Muntiacus reevesi. Classification (NCBI taxonomy): domain Eukaryota; kingdom Metazoa; phylum Chordata; class Mammalia; order Artiodactyla; family Cervidae; genus Muntiacus; species Muntiacus reevesi. The sequence continues at coordinate 63,721,992 of NC_089253.1, read as the reverse complement.
ATTTTAGTAATAGGCTAGGTCCACATTCTGTGCTCAGTTAATTATTATATGTTTGAATTATTAGATATAATTTGTAAATCCTTATACTGTTTTCTGGGCTTTCCTGATATCTCAGTTGGCAAAGAATCCACAGGCAATGTGGGAGACCCTGGTTCAATTCCTGGGTCAGGAAGATCCCCTGGAGAAGGGCAAAGCTGCCCATTCCATTATACTGACCTGGAGAATTCCATGGACTATATAATCCATGGGATCACAAAGAGTTGGACATGACTGAGTGACTTTCACTATTCTGTTTTATATTTATAGAACAGATTTTGTTTTTAAATTTCTGTGATTAGTTATGTTTTACATTTTTTCCCCAAGAAAGTATTTTATAGACTTAAAGTACATTATAATACATTATTCACATTTTTTTCCTAGAGACTGAGTCAAAAAGTAAAAATCGTATTATTGCTAAATGTTGTTAAAGTAAGTATGATTAGCAGCTTGCCATTATAGCAATTACAATAGTAACAACAAAATTCTTGCAGAAAATTCCATCTTGGATTTTCAACAATAATTATTTCTGTAATTATATAGATTTTACTACCTTTCCCTGAGCTGAAACGGGAACTCATTAATGAGAAGTTTGCAGTGATTAATTAGAAACCTATTGAAAACTTCTTTTGAAGATAACTAAATTAGGCTTTCATTCCCTGCCTCCCCCAGATTGAGTTTTATACTAATTGGCTTTTTTTCTATTCAGTGCTAATTTGTGGTTTTGGAAGTTACTGTTCTTGCTTTAATATCTTTCAAGTTCATAGATGAAAAGGAAATGTACAATCTGATTTCATATATTTTTTTCTTCATGTAAAATAGACCCACTCAATCTAATGTCGTATAACTTGGCAAACTATTCAAGAGCACAGAGACTAGCAATGCATAGAAATTCCATGAGGTCATTTACTGCATCAGGATGAATAAAATAAAAATATATATATACATATACAATGTGACCAGCACAAACCAACAAATAAAATGAATTAATCCCCCTCAAATGTCTGCCTCTATATCTATATCTATCTATCTAGTAACTAATTGGAGGAAAATCAGTTGCTTAATTTCTCACCACAAGTGATAAATAATTGAACCTAAAATTGGAGTGATTTCAAAACGCTTCAAAGCCCTTGTTTTTTTCATAGTAGAGTGGTGTGATATTAGACTCATTACATTCTAAAAGGTAATTACTTCATTTTGATTTATGTGAAGCAAAAAGTTTTGCAAGTGTTTGTCAGTATGTAATAGCATTTCAGGGATGAAAAGATGATAGTAGAGATCAACTAGCCACAAAACTGCCAATGTGCCTTGAATTTCCTTTCTAGAAATAGCACCATGCAAATAAAAAACTAACATACATGATTTGGTTAGTACTGCAAAAGCAAAAAGGCAAAAATCAAAGACTGTCCAAACATTTGAGAAGAGAAGAAAGTGAGTTTATTATGTGGATCATGTATTGCAATTCAAATTAGCTGACCTAATGTCCCAAATAAATTTTTTTTGAAATATTTATTCTATATGATCTTCATAGAATTGTCATGATAAAACATGCATTTTGCTACATCACAACCAGAGACTCAGGTTGTACATATCACTTAACTCTTACTTCATCATCCTACCCAGCTCATTTTAAAAATAACTTTCTTAGAAAAAAAAAAAGAGAGACAAATATTTAGATAGATTTGTATTATGTGAATCCAATCTTGTTCTCCTCCAAAATAAACTACTATCCTAGTGAGAATTTCCATGCAACATTTCAGGTTGGTAAATTGACTTTATAGAGGCAAGTTTCCTGACGTTAAGTATGGTAAGAAAATGACTTGGCTAAGTCACTAAAAGTCTGTGACTCAGGTTTTTTCTCTGTGAATTCAAGACTTAAAAATGTCTAACATCCTTGTCAACACTAAGGCTTACTACTTCTCCAGTTAAGAAGTAGGTGAATTTCATGGCTCTGGGAAATCTAGATTGTTCCTCAGTTCTCTCATTTGTCACTCTCTGTTCCACCAACATCAAAATCCTTTGTGTTAGATAGGTCAGATAAGTTCAGTCACTCAGTCTTGTCCAACTCTTTGTGACCCCATGGACTGGAGCGTGCCAGGCCTCCCTGTCCATCACCAACTCCCGGAGGTTACTCAAACTCACGTCCGTTGAGTCTGTGATGCCATCCAGCCATCTCATCCCCTGTCCTCACCTTCTCCTCCTGCCTTCAGTCTTTCCCAGGATCAGGGTCTTTTCCAATGAGTCAGTTCTTCGCATCAGGAGGCCAGAGTATTGGATTTTCAGCTTCAGCACCAGTTTTCCAAAGAATATTCTGGACTGATTTCCTTTAGGATTGACTGATTGGATCTCCTTGAGTCCAAGGGACTCTCAAGAGTCTTCTCCAACACCACAGTTCAAAAGCATCAATTCTTCGGTGCTCAGCTCTCTTTATAGCCCAACTCACATTCATACATGATTAGTGGAAAGAAAAAACATAGCTTTGACTAGATGGACATTTGTTGGTAAAGTAATGTCTCTGCTTTTTAATATGCTGTTTATTTGGTCATAGGTTTTTTTCCAAGGAACAAGTATCTTCTAATTTCATGGCTGCAGTCACCATCTGCTGGAGAAGGAAATGGCAACCCACTCCAGTATTCCTGCCTAGAGATTTCCATGGACAGAGGAGCCTGGTGGGCTGCTGTCTGTGGGGTCGCACAGAGTCAGACACGACTGAAGTGACTTAGCAGCAGCAGCAGCAGCAGTCACCATCTGTAGTGATTTTGGAACCGCAAAAATTAAAGTCTCTCACTTTTTGCAATATTTCCCCGTCTACCTGTCATGAAGTGATGGGATCAGATGCCGTGATCTTAGTTTTCTGAATGTTGAGTTGTAAGCCAACTTTTTCACTCTCCTCTCTCACTTTCATCATGAGGCTGTTTAATTCTTCCTCACTTTCTGCCGTAAGGGTGGTGTCACCTGCATATCTGAGGTAATTGATATTTCTCCCAGCAATCTTGATTCCAGTTTGTGCATCATCCAACCCGGCATTTCTCATGATGTACTCTGCATATAAGTTAAATAAGCAGGGTGACAACCTACAGCCTTAACAAACTCCTTTCCCGATTTGGAACCAGTCTGTTGTTCCACGTCTGGATCTAACTGTTGCTTCTTGACCTGCATACAGATTTTTCAGAAGGCAGGTAGCATCTCTTTAAGTATGTTCCACAATTTGATATGATACACACAGTCAAAGGATTTGGTGTAGTCAATAAAGCAGAAGTAGATTTTTTTTTTCTGGAACTCTTGCTTTTATGATGATCCAATGATGTTGATAATTTGATCTCTGGTTCAGCTGCTTTTTCTAAATCCAGCTTGAATATCTGCAAATTCACAGTTCATGTACTATTGAAGCCTGACTTGGAGAATTTTGAGCATTACTTTGCTACCATGTGAGGTGAGGGCAATTGTGTGGCAGTTTGAACATTCTTTGGCATTGCCATTCTTTGGGATTGAAATGAAAACTGACTTTTCCAGTTCTGTGGACACTGCTGAGTTTTCCAAGTTTGCTGGACTATTGAGTGCAGCACTTTGACAGCATCACCTTTCAGGATTTGTAATAGTTCAACTGGAATTCCATCACCTCCAGTAGTTTTGTTCATAATGATGCTTCCTAAGGCCCACTTTGACTTCTCATTCTAGAATGTCTGGGTTTAGGTGAGTGAGCACACCATCATGGCTATCTGGGTCATGAAGATATTTTTTGTATAGTTTTTTAATTTAATTTAATTTAATTTAATTTTATTTTTTTAAATATTATTTTATTAGTTGGAGGCCAATCACTTCACAACATTTCAGTGGGTTTTGTCATACATTGACATGAATCAGCCATATAGTTACATGTAGTTTTTTATGTGTATTCTTGCCACCTCTTCATAATATCTTCTGCTTCTGGTATGTTCATACCATTTCTGTCCTTTATTGTGTCCATCATTGCATGAATTGTTCCCTTGATATCTCTAATTTTCTTGAAGAGATCTCTAGTGTTTCCCATTTTATTCTTTTCCTCTATTTCTTTGCATTGATCAGTAAGGAAAGCTTTCTTTTCTCTCCTTGCAATTCTTTGGAACTCTGCATTCAGATAGGTATATCTTTCCTTTTCTCCTTTGACTTTAGCTTCTCTTCTTTTCTCAGCTCTTTGTAAGGCATCCTCAGACAGTCATTTTACCCTTTTACATTTCTTTTTTCTTGGGGATGACTTGATCACTACCTCTTGTTCAATGTCACGAACCTCCATCCATAGTTCTTCAGGTATTCTGTCTATAAGATCTAATCCCTTGAGTCTATTTGTCACTTCCACTGTATTATCATATGGGATTTGATTTAGGTCATACCTGAATGGCCTACTGGTTTTCCCTACTTTCTTCAATTAAAGCCTGAATTTTGCAATAAGGAGTTTATGAGCTGAGCCACAGTTAGCTCCCAGTATTGTTTTTGCTACCTATATAGAGCTTCTCCATATTTGGCTGCAAAAAATATAATTAATCTGGTGTTGGTATTGACCATTGGGTGATGTCCATTTGTATTTGTAGAGTCTTCTCTTGTGTTGTTGGAAGAGTGTGTTTGCTATGACCAGTGCATCTTTCAGCATGACTCTGTTAGCCTGGCAATAACTCTTTTATCAGCAATAACTCTTGACAATAACTCTGTTATTGTTATATAAATGCTCAAAAATGTTTAAATATCATATAGATGTAAATGATATGAGACTGTTATAAAATTATTTTCTGTTAAATTTAGGCACAATACTTTTAAGTTAAATATGCTTTTTTTGGTAATATGAAGTGACAACTCCAAATACATATTTTTATCTATTTTAGTCAGTAAATGTACTGCTGTTTGACAACAATCACGTTCAATTTGTTATCCTTAGTCCTTCATTTTTCCCCAAACAATGTACATTATCAAGAAAAATTGGACTTTCCCCCATTTTTAAAAGACTTTTGTAAATATTATAAAGTTTATATTATGCAAATGATTTATTTTGAATATGTAAGAGTAGTGTCTACATGAATATGAAATATAGTCTAAAATTTTTGTTTATATAATTTCAAAAATATAAAGAAGAATTATATGACATGCTCAGTTTGACCTCTCTCCAGTTCTGATTTTTTATAGTCCTTCTATACTGTCTAAACCCAAGAAATCATTAGCTGCACGAGAACAATGATCTACTGCTTCTATCAACTTTTTACTACCCAGAATCCCTTCCATTTCCCTCCGTTATCCTTACATAACTTAAAGCAAATGATCAACCACAGAAATTACTAATTCTTCTGCAACTTAAACTCATTTGGCCTTTCTCTCTGTTTTATTTATCTCCACTGTGAAAACTACAGTCTTTGTTAAATCCAACTGTTTGTTGGTCTAATCCTTGCCTGCAACCCTGTAGACAGCATGCTTGAGGGGGAGGAAAAAAAGATATGCCAATGATTTCCAAATTTTTATCTTCAACCAGAAATCTCTCCCAAGTTTCAGATTCTTATGTCTGAATTCCTACACAGCATCTCCAGTAAGGTTTAATGACATCTTAAACATACTGTGCCTTCAACTGTCAAAACCTTCACCTGAAGCATCTCCCATTTGCTAACAGTTTACACTGCCTTTCCAGTTGTTCATTCTAACAAGCTCAGCGTCATCACGAGCCCTCTTCTTGAATATCCAGCAATTTGATCATCTTTTGGGAAATCCTGGTGATTCAAAATTTCCCCAAATCTACTTTTTTCTCTGTGCCTCTGTGTTTATCTCCATGTTCCACACCACTATCATCTCTCCCTTGAGTTGTCTCATTTCTATCTACTTTTGACCTGGCCCATTTCAGTAAAATTTCGATAAAGAAATGGCATTGAACCTGATTTTCCTTTGCTTAGTAGTCTTCACTTTGTTTCTACTTTACTCAAAATCCTTACAAAGACTCATTAAGACACTTTACAATCGGATATAGTCCACATCCCATCGCCTCTCTGTCCTCCTTGCGATTTTCCGCTCATTTGTTCCATTCCCAAGGTATCACTGCAACCTCCCCCTTTCTTCATACTTCACAGACTACCACCTACTTTGTATTTATCTTTAATAAATACAGTGCTTTATATGGCTCAGTAATTTACCTTCCGTGTCTTTTTGCTAAAATGTCCTCAAAGTGGTGCTTTATCTAACTATGTCACAAAACATTTGAATTACCTCCTAAGCTTTCCCAATTTCCCTTCCCTTTGTTGATTTTTCTCTTTAAACAATCTGACATACTATATATATATATTACATATATATATTGTTTATTGTCTCTTCCTCTACTGGAATTTAAATTTCATGAGGCTAGGGATTTTTGACTATTGTGTCAACTGTAACCTACACCTGTAAACAGTGCCTAGCATTTCAACAAAGGTAGATTATTCTTAAATTTCTCTTTTAAAAAGTGTTCTTTGGATTACAAAACTGCAAAATGCATCTCAATGAAAGGGTCTATGATGATGTTTAAAAGCACATTCATGATAAAATACTCTCTTGGACAGTTACAGTGATTTTTAATATAACAAAAGTATTTTTAAATACTGTTGGAATATATCCTTGTTTTTGTTCATGGACTACCTAATAGCAAATAGAAAATCATTTTTGTTTGGGAATTGATGAGCTTGATGGTTTATTTATTTTTTATTCTTAATGAACTTGGCAGCATTAAAAAGTCCTCAAAAATTTACCTACAAAGCATGTATTTAACTGAGAAAAAAGTCAAGAAGAATCTGCTCTAGAGCCTGGAGACATTTTTAGAAATCTTTATATTTTGATATATGGCAACTTATTTGCACTTCCTTTGGACTGTCAAAAAACCTTGCAGAATATTATACATTCATTTGTAGAATAAGCATTAACAACAAAGCTGAAACATCTAGAGATCCTGCATGAACCTATACATGGGAAACCACTTGTCATAAACACATCTACTAATTAGTGAATATAAATATAGATAGTCCATGAAATTTGCTCCTAATTAATGCACTGACCAAAAATATATTGACAGATAAATCAAGTTGAAACATACAGAGGCTGGTGTATTCTCTGGAATACTAGTGGGAAAGAAATTTGAGAATAACCTCAGAAAAGATACATGAGAAACATAATCCAGGAGAAAAGGGACTCAAGCCAGACTTTGGAGTGCTTGCTTTATAAAGCTGTTTACAACATCTATAGGAGAGAAAATTAGGGATGGCAGGTAGTTGGAAAGTAAGCCTGAGATCTTTGTATTGAAACCATTTCTAATGACATTGTATATGTTGTTTGTTTTAAGAATAATGGAGTTTATGTGAAATGGACTAAGAATTTCCTCTCTGGGACTTAAGCCACCTTTGTCACTATTGTTATGATCAGTATAGTGAAGTAGATGTTATATTAAATACACTATAGCCATACTACTAAATCCTCATTTTAAATGTGTAAGTTATGCTTTATTATCAAAGTTAATAGAGGTTAATCAACTTATTCAGAGTAAGTGACAGTTCCAGGAGTCCATCCACGTTCTGCAGCCCTCCTGACCATTATTACATATTCTTCACATAAGAGACCAAGAGAAGCCTGGAGAAAAGGAACAAGGAGTCAGAAAACATTTTAGAGGGAAGATACACCAGAATGGTACTTTGAATATAAATCACTACATGATCATGAACTATGCAATCTCTCAACATCATGAACCTTTTGGCAAAATTTCACATCTCAGTTTTTCTTTGAAGTATTCTTTTGAGTGTTGAATAGAGATACTATGATTCACTCCAGGGATAACAGAAATGTTCATGGAAATACAACTTACTCATAAAGACAACTATTATTATTACCTTTTAATATAAATTAAGGCACTGAAATGAAAATCATTCTGTCCAATACCTTTATTTTTGTATATCTTTAAGCCATTTACACTATGGTCTATATTTTGTAATAATTTTGATAACTGTCATTACGTGTAAATAAATTCTATCTTGTATAGATTTTAATTTCTTAATGTTTGATTTTCTACAGCATATGTTAAATTCTTAATGTTTGATCTTCTATAAAGTTAGAAAATCATCCTATAATAAACCCCCATTAAACAAAGGAAATCAGGTCCAGTAGTAATATCTTGACAACAGTCAGTCAGTTATCATTTTTAAGAAGATTCTTACAACAGATATGAATTCAAACAAATATTTATTGAGCATGTCTTTCATGTCATGGCAGCAACTGGATGTAGAATCAATTAAAAGGAAGACAAAACAACCAAATTCATAATAGATAACATAAAATCTTTATATGCAGAGTACATCATGAGAAATGCTGGGCTGGAGGAAGCACAAGCTGGAATCAAGGTTGCCGGAAGAAATATCAATAACCTCAGATATGCAGATGACACCACCCTTATGGCAGAAAGTGAAGAACTAAACAGCCTCTTGATGAAAGTGAAAGAGGAGAGTGAAAAAGTGGCTTAAGGCTCAACATTCAGAAAACTATGATCGTGGCATCTGGTCCCATTACCTCATGGGAAATAGATGGGGAAACAGTGTCAGACTTTATTTTTCTGGGCTCCAAAATCGTTGCAGATGATGATTGCAGTCATGAAATTAAAAGACGCTTACCCCTTGGAATGAAAGTTATGACCAACCTAGACAGCATATTAAAAAGCAGAGACATTAATTTGCCAACAAAGGTCCACCTAGTCAAGGCTATGGTTTTTCCAGTGGTCATGTATGGATGTGAGAGTTGGACTGTGGAGAAAGCTGAGCGCCGAAGAATTGATGCTTTTGAACTGTGGTGTTGGAGAAGACTCTTGAGAGTTCCTTGGACTGCAAGGAGACCCAACCAGTCCATCCTAAAGGAGATCAGTCCTGGGTGTTCATTGGGAGGACTGATGTTGAAGTTGAAATGCCAATACTTTGGCCACCTGATGTGGAGAGCCAACTCATTGGAAAAGACCCTGATGCTGGGAAAAATTGAGGGCAGGAGGAGATGGAGATGACAGAGGATGAGATGTTTGGATGGCATCACCGACTCGATGGACATGGGTTTGGGTGGAGTCTGGGAGTTGGTGATGAACAGGGAGGCCTGGCGTGCTGTGGTCCATGGGGTTGCAAAGAGTCGGACTCGACTGAGCGACTGAACTGAACTGAACTGAACATAAAATATTTCCTGACTCAGAGGGCTATGAAATCCATTGGCAGAAACAGATATCTGTCTAGGAGCACAGAAGGAGGATTCCAATCCAGCCCTGGGACAAAGAGATCAGAAAATTCTAGTTTGGCTCAAAGTATGCATAAGCTTCCCTCATGGCTCAGATGATAAAGAACCTGCCTGAAATGCGGGAGACTAAGGTTTGATCCCTGGGTTGGGAAGATCCCCTGGAGTAGGGAATGACAATGCACTCCAGCATTCTTGCCAGGAGAATTCCATGGACAGATAAGCCCAGTGGACTAAAGCCCATGGGATCACAAAGAGTTGAACATGACTGAATGACTAATACCCTATGAGTAGGTATTGGTCTATTTAAGAATAAAGAATGCATTATAATAAAAAGGAATGGCATGACCTGAGATAAGTAGATAAATTATAGGATGTATTGAAACACTTTTCTTTTCAAGAAACAGAAAGAATTAATATGTATGATGGGGGAGAACCCTAAGAAGAAATAGCATTCAACATGCAATGTACCATGTGCCAAGAGGCAATACCAGTGTAACAACTTGAGGAGAAATAATTCAAACAGTGAAGTGAAAAGTGTGTTCAGATTTGTAAAGATCAAGGATAAGGACAAATTATATGAGCAAATATTGATTAAACACTCTGATAATTATCATGACTTCTCATAATTATTTTTCTTCTCTTTCCAAGTTCATGATATGATTTCACTTCCCTATCCTCATTTTATTACTTCCTCACACATTTGATTTGTTTTGTTCAATATCATGTTGTGCTTTGCTGCATTTTGCATTTAAGGAGAAGTTTAGAGGTACTGTAATTTGCTGCACTTTTAAATCCAAACTGGAGAGAGAGGAAGCCTAAGTCAGTACATCTGCATCATCATAGTGACTAAACGGCTATATAAGTGAATGATATGAATGGGAAATAAACTTTTTTGGCCTGGATTTTTTTTTCAGTTCATAATAATCTAGTCCATCAGAGTAGCAAACAAAATTTTAAAAATATTTTATGTATGAGGTATGATGCTATCATTGAAATCACAAAGAAATAAATTCTGATATAGCACTAATGGAAAGATATATATTCAAGAACTGGGTAGAAGCACTCAAGTTTGCTTTATTTCCATGTTCTTACTAGGTTTTTTCTCTTCACTCAGAATATGGAATGGAAACAAGACACTTTTCTTAAGAAAAGAAAGTAGATGTGGAGCATGGGGACAAAGAGAGAGAGAAATTTAATCATATAAAATAAAATATTTGGGGTGAGCAAAAGTGAATAATGAGAATGATCAAGTTCTCATTTACATGGTTTTATCCAACCTTTATTCTACACTGTTTCAGGGAAAAATTAAAAAATCTAATGGTCAATGATCATGGCTTAGCGTTCTCAGTAATCAATAAACAGATGGTTGAAAGAAAAATAAAAGTGTGTTATTGAGAAGTTGAGTCTACTTTCTTCTGAACATGTTTTAGTATACTCATGCATTATAACTACTAGATAAATTGCTGGAAATATAGCTGCTAGAGGGGTTGGAATTCAATGGTTTTGATGATAGTGATGATATTTATGAAACTAGTCAGTATCATTTATTGTTCTTTAATGAAGAGGGGTATGACACAGGTAGTTTTAGTTCAATTTCTCTATCCATTCTTGGTTCTAAGGCTTTTGACAAATAACCTAACTACAGCAAGCCTCAGGTTCCTCATCTATGAAATGGGAAAATAATATAAAATCACTACAGAAGATGGTTACTGGGGTTAAATGCATAACATTTGTCTCTGTTACATAGAAAAAGCTCAGTAGTGAGTTTTTTTTTTTTAATTTTTTAAAATTTATTTTTTAACTTTTTAATTTAATATTGGAGTGCAGTTGATGAACAATGTTGTGAAAATTTCAGATATACAGTAACATGATTCAGTTAAACATAAACAGGTACCTATTCTTTTTAAAATTATTTTCCCATTTAGGTTGTTATGTAACATTAAGTAAACTTCCCTGTGCTATATAGTAGGACATTGTTGGCTATTCATTTTAAATATAGCAGTGTGTACATCTCAAACTTCCAGATGTTCAAGCTGGTTTTAGCAAAGGCAGAGGAACCAGAGATCAAATTGCCAACATCTGCTGGATCATCAAAAAAGCAAGAGAGTTCCAGAAAAGCATCTATTTCTGCTTTATTGACTATGCCAAAGGCTTTGACTGTGTGGATCACAATAAACTGGAAAATTCTGAAAGAGATGGGAATACCAGGCCACCTGACCCACCTCTTTAGAAACCTGTATGCAGATCAAGAAGCAACAGTTAGAACTGGACATGGAACAACAGACTGGTTCCAAATAGGAAAAGGAGTACATCAAGGCTGTATATTGTCACCCTGCTTATTGAACTTATATGCAGAGTACATCATGAGAAATGCTGGACTGGAAGAAGCACAAGCTGGAATCAAGATTGCTGGGAAAGTAGCAGTAACCTCAGATATGCAGACAACACCACCCTTATGGCAGAATGTGAAAAGGAACTAAAAAGCCTCTTGATGAAAGTGAAAGAGGAGAGTGAAAAAGTTGGTTTAAGGCTCAACATTCAGAAAACTACGATCATGGCATCTGGTCCCATCACTTCATGGGAAATAGACGGGGAAACAGTGGAAGCAGTATCAGACTTTATTTTTCTGGGCTCCAAAATCACTGCAGATGATGATTGCAGCCATGAAATTAAAAGACGCTTACTCCTTGGAAGGAAAGTTATGACCAACTTAGACAGCATATTAAAAAGCAGAGACATTGCCAACAAAGGTCCATCTGGTCAAGGCTATGGTTTTTCCAGTGGTTATGTATGGATGTGAGAGTTGGACTGTGAAGAAAGCTGAGCACCGAAGAATTGATGCTTTTGAACTGTGGTGTTGGAGAAGACTCTTGAGAGTCCCTTGGACTGCAAGGAGATCCAACCAGTCCATCCTGAAGGAGATCAGTCCTGAATATTCACTGGAAGAACTGATAGTGAAGTTGAAACTCCAATACTTTGGCCACCTCACATGAACAGTTGACTCATTGGAAAAGACCCTGATGCTGGGAGGGATTGGGGGCAGGAGGAGAAGGGGACGGCAGAGGATGAGATGGTTAGATGACATCACTGACTCGTTGGACATGAGTTTGAGTAAACTCTGGGAGTTGGTGATGGACAGGGAGGCCTGGAGTGCTGCATTTCATGGGGTCGCAAGGAGTCGGACATGACTAAGTGACTGAACTGAACTGAACTGACATCTCAAAAGATGTACACATCTTCTAATCACAGAAGGCTCCGTATATACCCTTAATCTTTTTACTGTTTTTTTTTTTTTTATTGTGCTCATCTGAGCACAGAACTCTATAGTCCATTTAGTTGTTTCACTCCCTAACCTAGCAGCACAATTTTCATAAGATATAGCCATCATTTAGCTGACTCAGAAAGATTTCTGTTTTGACAATAAATGATATAGTCAGTTAAGACATGATTCAAAGAAGGGTAAGAGTTAGCATGGAGAATAACCATATTTTGATAAATAGCCACCCTAGAAAGCTAAGTATTTTATTTCTAGGAAATGTTTTTTCCTAAAAAAAGGAAAGTTACACCCCCAGGCAGGATGTGATGATTAATATGTGTGTCAACTTGGCTTGTCTATGGTATTCAGTTGTTTAGCCAAGCACCAGCTTAAAGTTTGCCATGATGATATTTTTTAGAAGGATTAATATTTACAACCAGTAGACGTTGAAGTATTACCATTCATAATGTGGGTGAGCCCCACACTATTATCCAACCAGTTGAAGGTTTCAAGGGCAAAGATGGAAGTTTCCAGAAGAAATTCTGCCTGAAAATAGCAACATAGAAAGCCTCATTTCAGTTCAGTTCAATCGCTCAGTTGTGTCCGACTCTTTGTGACCCCATGAACTGCAGCACACCAGGCCTCCCTGTCCATCACCAACTCCCGGAGTCCACCCAAACCCACATCCATTGAGTCGGTGATGCCATCCAACCATCTCATCCTCTGTTGTCCCTTTCTCCTCCTGCCCTCAATCTTTCCCAGCATCAGGGCCTTTTCAAATGAGTCAGCTCTTCACATCAGGTGGCCAAATTATTGGGGTTTCAGCTTCAACATCAGTTCTCCCAATGAACGCCCAGGACTGATCTCCTTTAGGACGGACTGGTTGCATCTCCTTGCAGTCCAAAGGACTCTCAAGAGTCTTCTCCAATACCACAGTTCGAAAGCATCAATTATTCAGCACTCAGCTTTCTCCACAGTCCAACTCTCACATCCATACATGACTACTGGCAAAACCATAGTCTTGACTGGATTGAACTTTGTTGGCAAAGTAATGTCTCTGCTTTTTAATACAGAAAGCCTATTTTTTATTAATTCATTGCTCAGCAGATTACAGACTGGCCAGCTCCCATAACTGTATGAACCAGTTCACTAAAATCTCTCTCTCTGGTTTATCTTTATTGTTGTTACTTATTTGCTAAGCTTTGTCTGAGACTTTGCTACCCCATAGACTGTAGCCAACCAGGCTCCTCTGTCCTTGGGATTTCCCAGGCAAGAATACTGGAAGGGGTAATAATTTTTTTCCTCTAGGGATCTTCCTGAATCAGGGATTGAAACTGCATCTCCTGCTTTGCAGGCAGATTCTTTATTGCTGAGCCAACAGGTAAGCCCCCTCATATGTCTTAGATTGAGAAATATGAGGTTAAATATATATATAAAAAAATGTATATATATATGTATATATAAAGAAAATGTATATATAGGTATCTTCTGTTTCTCAGGAGAATACTAATGCACAGTGTTAAGATGAGAGGTTCAGGTAGCTGAGAAAACAATGGAATATGTGGAGAGTGGGGTAGAGGTGAACACAGACCATTTTCATGAGAAGAAGTTGGGGGATAAAAGGACACATTATAAGCAGTAATTGATTGTAATTTGGTTCCAGTATCTTTAGTCATTAATGACTGAGTTTGTCAGTATTTGGTTTATCAGGATCAATTTGCATATGAGTATTTACTAATATTTGAGATTTATTTATTTATTTATTTATTTTCATTTATTTTTATTAATTGGAGGCTAATTACTTAACAATACTGTAGTGGTTTTTGCCATACATTGACATGAATTAGCCATGGATTTACATGTGTTCCCCATCCCGATCCCCCCTCCTGCTGAGATGTTTTTTAAACTCTAGACTACTACCAGAACTTTTAAAATTCTGGACATGGAACAACAGACTGGTTCCAAATCAGGAAAGGAGAATGCCAACGCTGTATACTGTCATCCTGCTTATTTAACTTAAATGCAGAAGACATTATGAGAAATGCTGGGATGGATGAAGCACAAGCTGGAATCAAGATTGCCGGGAGAAATATCAATAACCTCAGATATGCAGATGACACCACCTTTATGTCAGAAAGCTAAGAATTAAAAAGCCTCTTGATGAAAGTGAAAGAGGAGAGTGAAAAAGCTGACTTGAAACAGCATTCAGAAAACTAAGATCATGGCATCTCCCATCACTTCATGGCAAATAAATGTTTTTGGGGGGCTCCAAATTCACTACAGATGGTGACTGTGGCCATGAAATTAAAAGACACTTGCTCCTTGGAAGAAAAGTTATGACCAACCTAGACAGCATATTAAAAGGCAGAGACATTATTTTGCCAACAAAGGTCCATCTAGTCCAAGCTTTGGCTTTTCTAATAGTCATGTATGGATGTGAGAGTTGGACTATAAAGAAAGCTGAGTGCCAAAGAATCGATGCTTTTGAACTGTGGTATTGGAGAAGACTCTTGAGAGTCCCTTGGGCTGCAAGGAGATCCAACCTGTCCATCCTAATGGAAATCAGTCTGAATATTAATTGTAAGGACTGTTGCTGAAGCTGGAACTCCAATACTGTGGTCACCTGATGCATCAAACTGACTCACTGGAAAAGACCCTGATGCTGGGAAAGATTGAAGGCGGGAGGAGAAAAGGACGTTGGAGGATGAGATGGTTAGACGGCATCACTAACTCAATAGACATAAGTTTGAGTAAGCTCTCGGAGTTAATGATGGACAGGGAGTCCTGGCATGCTGCAGTCCATGGGGTCGCAAAGAGTCAGACATGACTGAGTTCAGTCACTCAGTTGTGAACTGAACTGAACTGAGACAACTACCAAAGAGAAGAGGTAAATTTTTCCTTGCTTACATTAGGGTAATGATAAATGTTAGAATTTTTTTGCATTTTTACAAAATTCCTTGGTACATTATCACTCATGTCAGTATTGTGAACTGGTTTACTGTTAATATTGATATCACATTAATTTCTTTTCACGTATATGTTTAGTAATGCCCTAGCCGTAATGTTTTATCACTTTTTATTGTCATTTTATTTGCTCCAAGCTTAAACAGTTTGAAAATAAAATCAGTATTTTTTATTGTTTTTGCCCAATGACCTACCAAAAAAACAGTGTATCTGGGAAAGATACTCAATTTTTGCCAATTTGTTGGATCACATTTTATTAGGAATAGCTAGCATGTGCCTAATGAAGGGAGCTATCCAAAATTAAGCTCTGAAGTTTTGGAAAACAGTTCTTGATTTAATTGAAGCCTATTAGTGAAGTGTTGTGGCTGAGATTATATCCAAATATTTGTGCAGAAATGTAGATTGAGGCCTGTAATGCTGACATGATTTTCACATTTTTTTTTTTCGATCTCAAAAAGTTTCTGTTTGGACAATAAATTGCAAAGTCTTTCTAGCCACGGTCCAAAGGAGAATAGAGTTGGGATGAAGGAGAATCAGTTCTTAATATTCTTTTAGTTTATGCCAAGAAATCCGCAACGTGCATACAAAGCCAAGTTTGTTCCCATGTTCTGAAATACCTCTTTTCTTATGCTGCGTATTTTTCCATGGTGATAAGGCAGGAGGTAGATGTCTTGCCCCTCTCCCTGCCCTCCCAGGAAAAGCAACGTGAGTTGTTCTCTGTGGACACAAACTCCAAACAAGGAGAGCTTCTTGACCATACAGGCACAGAAATGTTCTTTGGAGGTCAAAAAAGGGAGTGATGTCAAGCTACATATAGGCCTGTTCACTAGAATCCATCTTGGCTAAAACACACACACACAGAGGAGGACCCTGAGATAAACCAAATATGACTCAGAACTAGGCAAAGTAATATAGCTAGCCAAAGGAAACACAGAAGAAATGTCCCATTTAAGTGATTCAATCTACCATGAAGGCAGAGCAGTCTGTCTGAGTCCAACCGTGTCTTTCCATATATACCCTTTTTCTTCCTAATAAACACTTTACTAGTTTCACTATTTTCCATCTCTATGCAGAAATTCATTTCTCTACATTGACCTTGTCAATGACCACTGATCTAGTGGCTAGGATTTTGTGTTCTCCTTGCCATGGCCTGACTTCAGTCTCTGGGTGGGAACCAAAACCCTGCTTCAAGCTGCTGCAGACTGAGGTCACCCAAGATCAGTGGGATTTTAACACCATCATGCAGCTTGTATTCATACCGGCTTTGCAGCCTGCACTGAGTGACATCTGCACTGGTCACAGGACAGTGTTTGCCCATCAGGGTGATAGGCATCCATGTGACAGGTGTGCAGCGGCCAGGGAGAGTATGAAGTGTGTGAAAACAGGAGCCAAGGCCCTTGAGATTCTACACTTTTGCCCAAAGAGTGTCCAGAAAGCCAAAAAATGGTATCCAAGCAAGAAAAACACCACAGACAGGTACAAGGCTACTGAAGTAATAAGGAAAGGGAGCTTGGGTCTGCAGTTGTGTTCTTTGGAGTTTAGCAAAAATCCACAAGTGAGCGACAGGGAGATATTTCCAAAGTGTGGAGAGCAAATCTAGGAAGAGACATATTTCCTATTATATACTCAAGGACTGTGGGCAATGACCATCCAATACATTGAAGCTATGAACAGAGTATGGAGAATGTCCGTTGAACACAAGCAACCAGATTAGAGGATAAAATCCAGAGGTAAAAAGTAGGGCATAAATGCCATGGAAAAGAACAATTGTATACAATATGATATCATTATTGAAGACTAGAGTGGAAACAAATGATAAGGACCCTTGACAGCCTGTAGATTGAGTTTTTAAAAGATAATCATTAAAAACAATTTATCATCTTAGAAGGAAAATATTAAAAAAAACATTGCAAAGTAAGCAACACATAGCTTGAATATTTTATTTCAGGAACCAGGTTGATGGTCCTGGATGGACACTCTTGAGGCAGGTGACATATGGTGCTGACCATAGTAAAAGAAAAATAGGCTGCAAACTAAGGATGCATGACTCTGGGAGGAAGAATCAAAGAAAATTAATTCAGTATGATTTACACATTTGCCTAGATGTTTAATATTACCTGCACAGAAAGGTCTTGCCTGGTGGCTCAGATGGTAAAGCGTCTGTCCGCAATGCGAGAAACCCGGATTCGATCCCTGGGTCGGGAAGATCCCCTGGCGAAGGAAATGGCAACCCACTTTAATATTCCTGCCTGGAGAATCCCATGGATGGAGGAGCCTGGTAGGCTACAAGTCATGGGGTTGCAAAGAGTCGGACACGACTGAGTGACTTCACTTTCACACTTTAATATTACCATTAATAAAACAACTGGCGTTGCAACAATACGAACAAAGTCAAATGCCTACAAAAACGATGTGTATCTGCACTGTGTTAGGTAACCAGTTTAGGTTGATTCATAAACCTAAGGAAGGAAATAACTAGCATCTAACATTGGTGTAAAAAACGTTCAAAACAAACGTCAACCATTTTCATTAAGAAACTGTGTTTCGATCCCACTTAACTGAAATGAAAATAGTTTTCAGACCAGATCTTAAAAGAAAATACTTTATCACAATTTGCTTAAAAAAAAAAAAAATCAGCTGAATACACTGAATATTTTCAATGAATGTCACGTGCAAGAAAAAGAACTAAAAGAAACTTTCTCGAATTCCACTCCACGTGAAAAGTGAACTTTCTCCACCTGTAGACTGCATGAAAATCATTGCTTCATTTAGGACTCCCCCCTCCCACCCCCGCCATCTTGTTAACATTGCGAGAAGATAAATTTAAAACACTTTTAATAGGGAAAACTTATCATCATAAAATAGTTTAATTTCCCTGAGCATGAAATATTCTCCCCCCAAGGAAAGGATCTATTAATGGCATGCTATGATTAATTAATTGGTTCTGGGAACTATTATACCGTATTAGTCACTTTCATATTGCTGTTCCCAAGAGTGGCAAATAAATAAGACAGTGACTGCACTTCTACATGTCCAGCCTTTTCCTGCCAAGACATTTTGCTGAGATGTGACTTCTGTGCAATTTCCCACAGTGTACTTTTCCGCCGACTTTGTTCAAGCTTTGTTAGTTTAATGCTTAGAAATGACTCTTGTACTAGCAGGAAATCTTTTCCTCTCATTATTTTTCTGTGATATTATAGGCAACTGTGTCCCTTGGGGGCATGACAATTGATCTCAGCAGGGTTATTTACAGTGACGTGGTGACACCATTGCCAATGGGGGGTTGCCAAAGGGGAGGCTTCTTCAATGTCAGTTTTAACCTAGCCGCGGTTTCTGCAGTTGTAAATAATTCTATTTCATTTCTGGTCAGGTAACTGCTGTCAAATTAAAGAGGTGCTGAGAACTCATAGCATAGTTTTGCTTTTTCATTATTACATACCCAATTTGATTGGTGTGATATATTTTCTTGCATGAATGTCAATTTAAAGAGATGGACATTTATAGGAAATTTATTCAAACTTGAGAGACTTTCATTTTTTGTGTGTCAACTGTCTGAATTCATATTGCAATGATATAAGAATGTCATTTAAGTAACAGTATTAAATGTAATGAAATTATTTTCCTAAAATGTTGAAGCATAGCTTTCATTGATGTCATATGTCCATTAGTTGACTTGGGTAAATATAATAATTTTGATTGTTTAAATATAATGTTACTAAAATTAATGTCAACCTTTACACTTAACATTATTTAATTCAAACTTCATAATAATCTATGAATAATATATATATATATAGTTATATAAGATAACTGATTTTCAGAGGTAGGGATAACTTTCCCAAATTCACATGTTTATTAAGTCTATTGTCTGAATTATCTGACACAGAATGTAACACACTTTTCTCTATGCCATGTTAGTTCTTCACATTCAAAAAGTATCAAATGATGCTGAGGGAAGGCCAATGGTCTTTGTCTGCATTTTAACAACCAAAGTGACTGTCACTTTTGTTTTCAGACTTATCTTGAGATCAAATGAAATGCTCTGATTTTCAACATGACAGATACTCAGACCCATGAAGTGAGTCATATGACTCCCACATCTCCTTTTTTCCATTTTTAACTGTTATTCCTGAAGTTAGAGTCGAGCTGAAATTCTCAGTACCTGACAGTATGTTTAATCCACTCCAGTTTTTTAAATAATCTTCTTCATGTGCAGTTCTCAAATTTATAAACATATTTAAGGTATCATCTGATTATTTTCCAAAAATTATTGATTTGTTTTAAAAAGTACTTTTGTGGGACTTCCCTGATGGTCCAATGGTGTGGACCATTGAAATGCCTTTCAATGCAGGGGACGAGGGTTTGATCTCTGGTCAGAGAGCTAAGATCCTGCATATTGCGGGACAGCTAAGCCTGCTTGCCGCGTGCAAATAGAGAACACACGCTACAGTGAAGACACAGTGAAGCCAAAATAAATAAATAGTACTTCTATGAGATTCAGCCAAAACACGTAAATCTTCATATTTTTTATATGTTTTAGCTCAAAATGCATATCTTTTACCTGCAAAATGGCAACAGTATTTACTCATAAACACTGGGGATATGAAATTTGGATCATAATTCTCTATAAATAAGCTTAAAATTTAGGACTTTTAAGTCAGCATGTTCAGATTCTAGTAAAAAAGTATTATACAAATGCAAAATATTTAAAATATTGATTAAAATATAAGTATTTAATTGGTTTGTCACCTTATTAAGCAATGTTTGCTTGGTGATAAACTTATTTTTCACTTACAAATAAGAAATGAATTGAATCCTAGAGATCAATATATCCTCACCATTTTGGATAGACCAGATCCTTTAGGATAATAGCACGCATAGACACAAACACCACCCAAAATGTACCTATGTGACCGCTTCTCATCTTGTGTGATAAATCTTGTGTACAAGTATCATATTTATAGTAATAAAGAAATATTTTTCTCCTAATGTGTTCTAATTGCTTTGCTTATGTTCATTTTAGTTGGGAAATGGTATTTTGTCATATTCTTATATGTTAAAAGGTTAAAAAAACTAGGCTGGAGTAAAATACAAGTAGTGGCAGTGTTAGGATCCACTTGATTCTTTGAATTTTTTGTTAAATAGGCATTGATATTATGGGAAATTAAATTTAATTACATACTCAATTTAAATGAAAGAGTGAATCAATATCAACTTGGATCCATTTAACTTCTTTTAAATCTGCTAGCTATAATCAGCTAGACAAAAAAGGGTAAAAAACCTTAAATTATTGTAAAACAGGAATGGCAGATAAAATATATGATCTCTAACTCTTTCAGAGAATTCCATTAGGGACAATTCCAAGGACAATTGGAATATTAATTTATAGTTAATTAAAATAATAAAACCTAGCTCACATGTAAACATGAAAATGAAATGTGTTGGTATAAATTAAGGTGCTTTGATTTGAATGTACTGCCACTAGGAGAATAAGCTATTAGTAAATTAATATCTTGCTTCTATTAATTGCCAATATGTTGCAAATAAATCTGGTTCATAGGTGATTTGGATCTACTAATCCGGGGTAAGACATTGTCTTTGCACTAAAGGATATTTAATAAGCCTAAATATAGATAAAGTTAATTGCAATTTAATGAATAGACTTAAGGAAGAATATCCTTATTACATATCATTTCTGACCATTAAAATAGAAACTAGAGTCTAATCAATTTTGCTAAGATTTTAGTTACTACAGTGTTCTTGCAGGTTCTGATTAAAGTTTAAAGAGCTAACATTTTGTCACCAATGAAATAAAATGTGGTTAACATGTACAAAGAAAAAAAGAAGAACCTAAATAAAATTAAATGTTGATCAAGCCATGTATTGTGGATTATAATTGCTATTATTTCTATAGACTAATATATTTATTTTCCAATTGTTCTTTCCAAGTATGGATTTTAACTATCACCAGTGTGTCTATGCATTTTCCCATGCAACAGAAGTTATGATTCTTGAATAGTTATGAAAGACATTACTTTTATTATTTAAGAACCTTACACGGTGAAGAAAAAAAATGCATCTATAAATGATGGGTCATAACCCAAGTAAAAATAATAAATAAATACATAAAACATGTTCTATAAAGTATATTTTAAAATCAAATCCATACATGCCTGTATGGCCACAGAGATCTCATTTAGAGGAAATCATTTCTTTCACAATTTTATTCAAACACTATATTCAAATACCTTTGAAAGTTAAAACATGCTTATTGTCACAGTTTAACAGGAAGAATCAATGCAAATTTTTTTTAAAGTGGTGGTTTCCAGAATATTGATTTGCATTCAAAATTTGAAAAAGATATCTCTGAGGTGTTTTTTAACCTGATGAAATTTCCACAGCCTGCATATGATATTTGTTAGTTGCTTAATATGTTCATAAATCAAATAGCACCAAAACAATTCTTTCTCCTTCAGTTCACAATTGAAGGCAGGATTTCCATGGCACTGTAAGCAAAATGGAAAGCAAATTTAGATAAGCACCTCTAAATGAATTTCCTATATGCCTGAGGCCAAAAGATGGCTAGTATATACATCACAAAGTTACTATGTGATTTTTGACCAATCCAAAACTGTTGCTTCTGATTTATCTCATTTATCAAATAGGGATAATAAAAGTAAACCCTCCCACATTTAAACTCCTGTCATTGTCCTGTAAATGCCATAATATATGACTAAGTTTCTTTTACAAATACAAGATGAAAATAAAGTCACAGACTTAATTTAAATAAAAGAGTTTTCCACTATTATAGAGGTTAGTGGTCTGTACCAAGAAAATATTTATTTTCTAAAAGAAAAAGATATTTATGCAAAAATGACAAAAAGTAAAGGAGCAACATTAAAGAAAAGTTTGAAAATGAATTACAACATTTTGTAAGCATACTTGGAAAACTTGATTTCTGTTATTTCCCTGACTTTAGTTACCATTTTATTGATCATTTTTAATTAGAATTTTACTGAAGTTAATTTATTATACTCTCAGAATTCAAAGCTATGTTTTACTGAAGGAGCTAACACAAGTAAATTATATAGCCCTCTGCCTACCACATGTTAATAACTCAATACAAGTTAGCTGAAAACTATATTTATAGTAGTCATAGTACTATAATGTTCTCACATTTTCTTTTTTTTCTTCCATTTAAAGGCATGTATACAACCTTTCAAATAAGAGACTCATATCAGAACACGTCTTCTAATTATCCTATTTGTTTCTAAGAAAACACTTGCATCTAATTGTATTTAACTGGTTCTTCAAAAGTGATTGGAACTTTGAAATACTCTGATAAAAAGTGACTTTTGCTGCACAGAAAATGTTTTCTAAGGTTCTGCCTGATAACTTAACTAGAATTCAGTGCATGCATCATTGCCTTGATGTTTGAGGCAAATCGATCTAAGTAATATTAATTAGATGCTATTTGAAGGGGGGAACAGGCATAGGATAGGGGAGTAAAGCTTACATTTAAGCGTGTGAATTAACTAGAGCAACCCATCAGGTTGTTTGGCTGCAAACACTCTGTTGCACCTTCCTGCATTATCTACAGCTGAATACATTGCCTGACAATTTTACTGGCTTGATAAGCATCAAATAGCAAATATTACTGGCTTTTTAAAAAAATATAGTTTTTAACACTTGTTTGAAGTTTTAACATATATACGGAGAGATTATTTAACAAAAGGTCATAGAGGAAAAAATGTCAAATTCAAGATGAGATGTTGGAAATAGAATATGAGCAAGACTATAGATGTTATCAAAAAACATTTTAAAGATGAAACTGACAAGGCTGAAAACACTGGAATTATTATGGCAGCATAAAGGAAAATCAACAACAACCAAAGAAGTCATTGTCATAAAGGAACATTTCTAGAATAAGCTATGTAAAAATAGCGCATACCATGTCTTCTTAAATGCAAGTTAAATGGACAATTGATAGGTTAGATGCTTTTTAACTCTGACAATCTAGTAAACGTTGGTTAGATGGACTAATGATACTAGCACTGTGAGACTGCTGTAAGAAATATGAAAAACTAAGGAACTGGGAGTAACAGAACAACTGAACAAAATGCTGCAAGTTAAATTATTAAGTGTTAAATTACATAATCAGAAGATAAGTGGAGCTAGAAAGCTCAAATTTCTCACATTAAATTTTGAAGTGGCAAGAAAATATAATTATTAAAAACCTAACCCTGCCAGATACTTTCCAAATATTTTCAATATTAAAAAAAAATATTTATTTATTAATTGAAGGATAATTGCTTTACAGGATTTTGTTTTATGTCAAACCTCAACATGAATTAGCCATAGGTATACGTATATCTCCACCCTCTCGTATATATTCTTTACACATACACATAGAGTTTACAGAGTAAATTTTTTTCTTCCTATTTACAAGGGAGAAGTTGAGATGAATAAAGAGTAGACATGGCTAAAGAGAATGCAGTTGACAGGTGCTAGATTTTGAATTTAGATCTAAGACATTTGAATTTTATATTAGATCCAAGACATTTGAATTCTAAAATTCATCTTATTCTCTTTGAACTACTCCGTGCTATTTACAATGAACATAAGATACCTAAAACAATATTTAACTTTGGATGGTGATCCTCATCAAATTCATATGCAAAAGTGTATGTTAGATAGTATAGTTTTTGAATCTAGAATGATTTTTCAGTTATACCAAATTCAAATATCATTACATTACAGAGATTCTAAATTTCTGCTTTCAAATGTACTTTACGGCTAACTAGGGAAACAAAACAAAACAATAAAGAATCTAGAGCCAAAGTTTTCACAAATTTATTGAATAAGAAGATATGTTGAAATCCTAATCTTTTGATAAGAAGACTTACCATTCAAGGTTGAATCAGTCAGGTAGAAGCACTAGATGAAGGGCGTGATATGCGTGCTTGAGGGTGATGTGTGCATATATGTGTGTTACATGTGTATAAATATGACAGATTTGTTACATAGATTTTTTTTCCAGCACAGTTGTAGGACTGAAAATGACTTTTATGTGGCTATTGTTTCAGCGCACGGCAGGCAGTTCATAAGGAAACAAGGATACATGCATGGAGCAAAAATGGCAACCCACAAGAGAGGAACACCTCCAAGAAAGGATTAAACTTGAATCAAGCTCTCACTGCCCCAAGCAGGGAAGTCTCCTCCAGCACAATCCTGGGCCCTCTCTCATGAAGCTGGACCAAGATTCAAGAAACTGAAGCGGGAGATTCTGGAGAAGATGGAAGAGCTGTGGTCCCTGCTGCCCACAACAACCAAATGAACCAGCAGGTAAATGATGACACGTGTGTGAGTTGTAATGACCCCTCAGACCCTGTGCACACCTTCTGGTACCAACAGAAGACAATCGCTGCTTCACTTGGGCCTCAGAATTCTGCTACAACACGTCTCTTGTCACCAATTGCCACAATAACCTGGGGCCATGAAAGAATAGAATTCTCGGAGATTCCTGAACTGACACAAAGGAAATTCACCTCAAAAGAGATATTAAACATTGCATAAATCCAACATTAAATGTTTTCATAAACACCAGACTGCAATAAGTTCAATGGTCTTCATTTCTATTTTGTTTATTTTTTAATAATGAAATTAACTTATGTTCATCATCATCCTGAACTGCTTCTCTCACGACATCACAAACCACAACGTGCTCACTCAATTTCTCCCTTTCTGTGCTAAGTTGCTTCATTTGTGTCTGACACTTTGTGACCCTATGGATGGTAGCCCACTAGGTTCCTCTGTCCCTGGGAATTCTCCAGGCAAGAATGCTGAATGGGTTGCCATTCAAGGTTCCCTACTCCAGGTTCCCTACAGGGAATCTTCCTGACCTAGGGATGGAACCCACATCTCTTACCTCTCCTGCATTGGCAGGAGGGTTCTTTACCTCTAGTGCCACCTTCTTTCTCCCTACTCATATAGTACTCATATCTCCATTTCATCTGTTATTTCATTTTTATCAAATATCCTTAGTTTTTGGGGAGTGTCTTTTTGAAATATTCTGTTTATCCTATCACTAAATCTTCCCAGATTTAAAATATAGTAATGAAGGTCAGAGTAGGATGATGCATACCTGTGCATATGTATGCAAAGAAGTATGTACTAGGGTGATGTACCATATGTGTGCTTGAGAGTTAGAGTGAGAAAATTTTATAATGACTTCTGCTATTGTCAGCCAAGATATACTCAAGAGGGCATGTAAGCTCTATTACAGTAAGCACAATTTGGGGTTGTTGTTTGCATGATGAAAAAAAGAAAGTTAGTTACTAAATGTCTAATCAAGCTTTCATTAACTTATAATTTCTTGTTGAAAAAATAAAAATATTCTCTTCAATCTTCACTTCTTACCAGACCAGCTTGCCTAGTTCCCCAACTCATAAACTGAGAAAGATGAAAAAGAGCGAGAACAGTGGAAGGGAGAAAATAGGAAGTAACAGTTGTATAAAAGGAATTTTGAGAGTAAAAAATTTTACAGAATTTAATCCACTCAGAGTAATTAATCAAAATTAATATTTTTTGAAAAGTATTTGGCTGTTCTTTCCACCCTAGAGGAAGTCCTCTTCTAGAATTAAATACTATAATGTCGCTGTTCAGTCGTTCAGTCGTGTCTGACTCCTTGTGACTCCATGGACCGCAGCACGCCAGGCCTCCCTGTCCCTCATCACCTACTGGAGGTGATTTTTGTAGATGCTCTTAATCAAATTCAGGAAATTCCTCCTCTATTCCTATTTTTATGAGAGTCCTGAATCATGAATAGGTGCTGATTTTGCCAAATGCTTTTTCTGTATCCATTAACAGAGCCAAAATTGAGTCTGCTCACCTGCATGCCGTAAAGCCAATGCAGTGGCACCAGGTTATGGAGAAGGAAAGTGCAGAGTCTATTTTAAGGCACCATGCAAAAAGAGTCTGGGACACTGAGGACTCAAACGTGAACTCTTCAATGGGTTTCAGAAAAGCATTTTTAAAGCCAAGATGCAGGAGGGGTGTCCCAGAGCAAGGGATCAGCTTGTGCACAATTCTGAGTGGTTGATAATGAGGTACCAGGGGAGTGTCACAGAGGCTAACCTTATGAATCCTTAGGCACCAGTAGGTCTGTGGACTTCGTGGTCAAGGTCATTGAGCAGTTAATTCCTTTCATTTGGTAGGAGTTTTAGCACCTGTAAAACAACTCAAGGAATGTACATCAGATTTCTAATATCTGGGTACTTCAGAAAGGAACTACAGAAGAGGATGTGGGGATGAGTCTGTCCAGGAAGGACCCATCGATCCTGCTCGTCTACAATAACACTAAATGTCAGTTAGTGGTGAAGCTACCACTATAAATATCCATGGAACACTCTGAGTTCAGAAAGACCGTTGAGGTTGCTCTTAATATGGAAATTCCTGGAGAAAAAAGTAAAGCAAACAAAAATACCCAATACAAGGAAAGTTAATTTATGTTTGAAACTAACCAGTGCTCTGGAAAATCATGTTATTCTCTTAGCTTTCTTTAGAGTCTGCTATATTTATGACTTTTCTCAAAATGGTGTTTATGGTTCTGAAAATAAATGAAAGGTGTTGACATCTGGCACTTCTTTACCCATGCCTACTGTCAGATCAGAGCAGTTATAGTAAATGACTTGGAAGGGCTTGTCAGATTTATTTAAACTTGCTAGTTTCAACAACACATCAAATTTTGAGACTGTCACTACCATTTCACAAATTTGAAATAGAATTGTTCAAATATTTAAAAAGCTGAAATTTTGTAAGTTATAATGTGAAGCTTGCTACATGTAAGCAGAAATAATTCTGCAATTACTTGTGACAAATGATAAGGGAACACTTAGGGGGAAAAAACTGATTCCCAGAGGTTAAGACGACTTTGCTAAGAATAAGACATGAAATGTGATATTTTATCTCTGGATAAATTCAGTCTCAGACTATAAGTTTAAGAAAATGTGATAGCTTACATTTTCATAATACTATTTTTTAACAAAGTAAAAAGTATGAACTGAAGCATTATTAAGTTTGGTGCATACAGAACTGCATGCATAATTTACACAAACATTATTGATTATTATTTTAATGCCATCCTAGAGAAGAAGCTCTTACTGGAATACAGCAGAACCAAATAATTATTTAGTAAAGCCAATCAATATTTATCCAATAACTTTGATAAAGATGTACAAGAGGATAATTAAACTTGGGAATAAATAACACTCAGCAATAAAGTTGATACATTAGTTGAAATAAATAATGTTTATAATATGGCAAATGGGATGGGTTAAAAGAATAAAGTTAAATATCACAGTGGTTACTGTAAATCCTGCAATTAGCATTAAAAAAGAGAT
Organism: Muntiacus reevesi; assembly: GCF_963930625.1. Lineage (NCBI taxonomy): Eukaryota > Metazoa > Chordata > Mammalia > Artiodactyla > Cervidae > Muntiacus > Muntiacus reevesi. The sequence continues at coordinate 63,694,101 of NC_089253.1, read as the reverse complement.
CCTGGAATATGTGTGAGCTAGATCCTAAAAGATAAGAAGAAGCAAAGTAGATGGAAGGATAGGGCTAAATATTAATCTAAACTTACAAGCAAAGATTTAGTCTGGACACATATAGGTATGAAAATCAGCAGCAATGAGATAGTCACAGACAAAACCAACAAGTAGATCAGATTTGACAGAAATAATTAAAAATGGGTTAAAATGCAGTTCAATTCATCTGATGTGTCCAATTTCCACAATGCTAAAAATTTAATCTGAGTTTATGTATTTTGCAGCTGATGGTATAAATACATAATAATGTATTTCAATATCTGGAAAAAGTATGAGAAATTGAAACATACCTTATTGAAGCTTTCACATTATACATAAATGATAGTGGGCTAACTGGATATGACTTGATTCCTGACACTACAAGCAATGTTTCCATCATCAGCACTTTCACACAATCACAAATTGTTGAGTTTCTATTGTCACACACAATTAATGATTTGAGGAGAGAGTATGGTACATGGCTGTGAATCTTCAATGGAAATTTTTATGCCTATTAAGCAGCAACATAGAATGCTCCCAGAATGCTGAGTTCAAGGACAAATGTATTAAGTTATTCTGTGCTCAGATATTTACTCAAAGAGTATAGAAATAATATGGAATTAAATATCACTAAAATAATCTGGTATGAATTAAGCAAAATAAATTATTCTCTAAATCTCAACCAAAATATTTTGTGTAACAAATAAACATTTCTTCAATATTTAAGATAAGGCACATTTAACTTTAAAACACAATGACAGCAACTACAGCAAAACTCACAGCTGTGATCCCAAAGCAATTGCAGAAAAGGAAAAAAGAAAGTGAAAAGGAAAAGGGAAACATTGTAATTAGTATCTTTTGCCATTTGAGATACTCCATAAGAAATATTTTAAAATTTCTTCCTCGCCTTCTGTAAAATTTACCCTCTTGTTATAAAATGCAAATATAATTGCTGGGGAGTAACACCTTTGAAATTAGCAGCAAAATGAAATTCAAACACATATCTCATATGAAGAAAATACTCTCCCAGTGTATTTGTTAAACTACTTTACAACTTTGAGTAAGTCTATTAAATGCAGTCTGTGAAATTCCGGATGTTCAAACTGGTTTTAGAAAAGGCAGAGGAAACAGAGATCAAATTGCAACATCCGGTGGATCATCGAAAAAGAAAGAGAGTTTCAGAAAAGCATCTATTTCTGCTTTATTGACTATGCCAAAGGCTGTGACAGTGTGGATCACAATAAACTGTGGAAAATTCTGAAAGAGATGGGCATACCAGACCACCTGACCTGCCTCTTGAGAAACCTGTATGCAGGTCAGGGAGCAACAGTTAGAAATGGACATGGAAAACAGACTGGTTCCAAATAGGAAAAGGACTACGTTAAGGCTGTATATTGTCATCCTGCTTATTTAACTTATATGCAGAGAACATCATGAGAAACGCTGGGCTGGAGGAAGCACAAGCTGGAATAAAGATTGCCGGGAGAAATATCAATAACCTCAGATATGCAGACAACACCACCCTTATGGCAGAAAGTGAAGAAGAATGAAAGAGCCTCTTGATGAAAGTGAAAGAGCCTCTTGATTAAAGTGAAAGAGGAGAGTGAAAAAGTTGGCTTAAAGCTCAACATTCATAAAACTAAGATCATGGCATCTGGTCCCATCACTTCAAGGCAAATAGATGGGGAAACAGTGGAAACAGTGGCTGACTTCATTTTTCTGGTCTCCAAAATCACTGCAGATGGTGATTGCAGCCATGAAATTAAAAGACACTGACTCCTTGGAAAGAAAGTTATGATCAACCTAGACAGCATATTAAAAAGCAGAGACATTACTTTGCCAACAAAGGTCCATCTAGTCAAGGCTATAATTTTCTTTTTTTTTAAATTTTATTAGTTGTAGGCTAATTACTTCACAACATTTCAGTGGGTTTTGTCATACATTGACATGAATCAGCCATAGAGTTACACGTATTCCCCATCCCGGTCCCCCATCCCACCTCCCTCTCCACCCGACTCCTCAGGGTCCTCCCAGTGCACCAGGCCCGAGCACTCATCTCATGCATCCCACCTGGGCTGGTGATCTGTTTCACCATAGATAATATACATGCTGTTCTTTTGAAACATCCCACCCTCACCTTCTCCCACAGAGTTCAAAAGTCTGTTCTGTACTTCTGTGTCTCTTTTTCTGTTTTGCATATAGGGTTATCATTACCATCTTTCTAAATTCCGTATATATGTGTTAGTATGCTGTAATGGTCTTTATCTTTCTGGCTTACTTCACTCTGTATAATGGGCTCCAGTTTCATCCATCTCATTAGAACTGATTCAAATGAATTCTTTTTAACGGCTGAGTAATATTCCATGGTGTATATGTACCACAGCTTCCTTATCCATTCATCTGCTGATGGGCATCTGGGTTGCTTCCATGTCCTGGCTATTATAAACAGTGCTGCGATGAACATTGGGGTGCATGTGTCTCTTTCAGATCTGGTTTCCTCAGTGTGTATGCCCAGAAGTGGTATTGCTGGGTCATATGGCAGTTCTATTTCCAGTTTTTTAAGAAATCTCCACACTGTTTTCCATAGTGGCTGTACTAGTTTGCATTCCCACCAACAGTGTAAGAGGGTTCCCTTTTCTCCACACCCTCTCCAGCATTTATTGCTTGTAGACTTTTGGATAGCAGCCATCCTGACTGGCGTGTAATGGTACCTCATTGTGGTTTTGATTTGCATTTCTCTAATAATGAGTGATGTTGAGCATCTTTTCATGTGTTTGTTAGCCATCTGTATGTCTTCTTTGGAGAAGTGTCTGTTTAGTTCTTTGGCCCATTTTATGACTGGGTCATTTATTTTTCTTGAATTGAGCTTCAGGACTTGCTTGTATATTTTTGAGATTAATCCTTTGTCTGTTTCTTCATTTGCTATTATTTTCTCCCAATCTGAGGGCTGTCTTCTCACCTTGCTTATAGTTTCCTTTGTTGTGCAAAAGCTTTTAAGTTTCATTAGGTCCCATTTGTTTAGTTTTGCTTTTATTTCCAATATTCTGGGATGTGGGTCATAGAGGATCCTGCTGAGATTTATGTCGGAGAGTGTTTTGCCTATGTTCTCCTCTAGGAGTTTTATAGTTTCTGGTCTTACATTTAGATCTTTAATCCATTTTGAGTTTATTTTTGTGTATGGTGTTAGAAAGTGTTCTAGTTTCATTCTTTTACAAGTGGTTGACCAGTTTTCCCAGCACCACTTGTTAAAGAGGTTGTCTTTTTTCCATTGTATATCCTTGCCTCCTTTGTCAAAGATAAGGTGTCCATAGGTTCGTGGATTTGTCTCTGGGCTTTCTATCCTGTTCCATTGATCTATATTTCTGTCTTTGTGCCAGTACCATACTGTCTTGATGACTGTGGCTTTGTAGTAGAGTCTGAAGTCAGACAGGTTGATTCCTCCAGTTCCATTCTTCTTTCTCAAGATTACTTTGGCTATTCGAGGTTTTTTGTATTTCCATACAAATTGTGAAATTATATAGATTCAATGCGATCCCTATCAAGCTACCAACGGTATTTTTCAAGGCTATAAATTTCATTGGTCACGTATGGATCTGAGAGTTGGACTATAAAGAAAGCTGAGCACTGAAGAATTGATGCTTTTGAACTGTGGTGTTGGAGAAAACTCTTGAGAGTCCCTTGGACTGCAATGAGATCCAACCAGTGCATCCTAAAGGAGATCAGTCCTAGGTGTTCATTGGAAGGACTGATGTTGAAGCTGAAACTCCAATACTTTGACCACTTGATGCAAAGAGTTGACTCATTTGAAAAGGCCCTGATGCTGGGAAAGATTGAGGGCAGGAGGAGAAGGGGATGACAGAGGATGCGATGGTTGGGTGGCATCATCGACTCGATGGATATGGGTTTGGGTGGACTCTGGGAGTTGGTGATGGACAGGGAGGCCTGGCGTGTTGCAGTTCATAGGGTCACAAGGAGTCGGACACAACTGAGCAACTGAACTGAACTGAACTGAATGATCTTTTAAAGGCAGAGCTAGAATGTGTTCACTTATTAACTTCACAGGGTCATATATACATGCATGTGTACCTACACATGTGCATCTTAATTGTTGTTGTTGTGTTAGTTGCTCAGTCGTGTCCAACTCTTTGTGACCCCATGGACTATAGCCCACGAGGCTCCTCTGTTCATGGAATTCTCCAGGCAAGAATGTTGGAGAGGGTAGCCATTCCCTTCTCCGATGGTCTCCCACATTATAGGCAGATTCTTTACCTTCTGACCTATCAGAGAAGCCCATTTGCTGGATTGCAATCAACTGCTGTATCTGTTGTATTTGTCTCTTCCAGGATCTCCACACAACCCTCACACTGATAGAGCCAATGCCAAATATTCAGGCTTAGTAACTAATTTGGGAATGAATGAATACAAACTTACCAGTGTATATTCAAAGCATAACTTTTCTCAAACTCTCCTTGCCATATATATTACCCTTGTAACTAATCACCTTTTCCAGACAATATTCATATCCCAATTATTTCTAGGACATAAAAGTCATGATGCCAGTTTAGGAGGTGATTTGAAAGTGTTTGATTTCTGCCAAGTGGTTATAAACTGTGTAATATTGGCAGGCTTCAAGAAAGGATTTTTGTGCTTACATTTGATTCAGATGGGATAAATAAATTCTATCAATAAAGCATTTTATTAACTCTGCTTACAGCATATATAATAGTCGTTTGTTTTGTCTATAAATTATTCACTTTTATTGGTTATGTCATTTTAAGTAAAGCATAAAATGCAGCTACATAACAACCTAAAGGCAGAATGGAAAGGATTTTATTGACAATATAAAAAAAAATTGGACAAGGTGATAATGTGACTGCTAAAAAATTTGGTCAGCACAGCAATAACACCCTAAATAGAAAAAAAAAAGTCATGAAATATTACTATTTAAATAAAATTCTACCTTATTAATGCCCATCATATTAGCATAAATTATTTTTGAGTAATTACTTTATAAATATAGTACTTTGAATTAACCTGCAGTTAATAATTATATATGAAGTGATCGTTTCTTATATGTTACACAATCAAATAGATAGCATAACTCCACTGGGATACATTTCAACCACTAATTTATATGAGTTTTGGAGTGAATTAATTTCTCTAGGTCTCACTTTTAACAGTGTAAAAAATAGCACGTATGATAAGTTAATCTTTTTCTTTGTTAATTTTATCTCAATTCTATTTTATCATTCTTTTCAAAGGCTCAGTTTTTGGTTTGATCATCCTCTTATATCTATATTTTATATTTCATTAATTTCTCCTCAGGAATTTCCCCTCCTTTCACATGCATTCATTCTCCAATTTATTTTGCAAGTTTATTTAAGCTTGACACTCAATAATTTTATTTTCTGTCTTATTTTTTCCCTAAGAATTTAATACTGCAAATTTCCCTTTATTTAACACAGTTAGTATATCATAAAACTTTTTTTATATGTATTGGTTTCTTTATTCTTCATTCTCCAGTAGGTTTTTTATTCCCATTTTGATATCGTCCTTGATCCATCAATTTTTATATGTATGGTTTCAATTTCCAGGGTTGAAACTTTAATATTAATTTCTCCTTTAATTGAATTATATACACAGAAATAGTTTGCATAATTAAATTGTTTGAACATTTTGGAGTGTACTCCATTAATAATTATGGCAAACACTTATATAACACATATTTCATGTCTGGAACTGTTCCAAATGTCTTACACATATTAAGTCATTTAATTATCCCCATAACTATGAGAATATGGTTTCTATGTCTATGTCACATTTTACAGTACAGATTGCTAAAAGTGAAAAGAAATTGTGGAATTGAGCAGTTTTAAAATAACCCATAAAAAAAAAAAAAACCCATAACAGTTGGAAGGCTGAATTATAATAATGTTCCTCAGCCTTCCCTCTATTTATAGAAATTAAAACAACTCTGCATTCTTCTTGTAGAAAGATGGAATAGGACATATGCAAAAACAGGTAATTCATGCTGAGAAAATATCCATCTTGGCTATGCTAATTTTCTCCATCACTAAGAATGGAAGAATGTGCCATCAATCAAAATCACCATCTCCTCATGTGGAAGGGGGTGTGCACCAGTGAGGCTGATGCAGAACTGGAAACTTTGTTGTAAAGAAAGCAGGTCGAACAATAATAAAACTTAAGAAAAATTGATGCAAAATAAAAAAACCGAATGCAGTACTAATATTTATCCTAATATCCACTTAGCTTCTTTCTCCTCCCACGCCTAAATCCTGGCTGCTGTCTCCTATTGGTTGAATCAAACCTGAACCACAAAGCAAGTGGGCGGTGGGTGTTTCAGTCAATAACGGTCCAGAAAGTGAGGGCTGAGAGAGTACAGAGCAAGGTGGGAATGGAGAGTGAATCTCCAGGGGAATATGGAAGATACATGAACAGGAATAAACAACAAACCTTTATTATTCAGTTATTATTTTATATATTTATTTATATATATTCAGTGGTTATTTTTAGAACATTAGTGTTTCATGCTAACAAGTGGGCAGTAAATATTTAGCAAATGAGAGTATGGGCAAATTATCAAACATACTTCATAACCTAAAAACAAACTACTGAAAAGGAGATAAAATTAATCTAGTTCCAATAAGGCAGTTTGAATTAGAAATGTCACATTGGAAATTGAATATAACTTATTTTTAAATTGAGTATTGTTTTCTTAATGCTCATTAAAAATTTATATAATATCTGATATACATGTCTCAAGGTGAATGCATGAAAGAACTTTCTTTTGAATCTAGTCATTAAAATTAATACATCTATCTATTGAGAAAAGGACATGAACTTGGGCAAACTCTGGGAAATGATGAGGGACTGGGAAGGCTGGTATGCTGCATTCCATCGGGTCATGCAAAGATGGGCACAATAAAGGACAGAAATGGCATGCGCATACCAGAAGCAGAAGATATTAAGAAGAGGTGGCAAGAATACACAGAACTATAAAAAAAGATGTTCAAGACCCAGATAATCACGATGGTGTGGTCACTCACCTAGAGTCAGACATCTTGGAATGAGAAGTCAAGTGGGCCTTAGGAAGCATCACTATGAACAAAGCTAGTGGAGGTGATGGAATTCCAGTTAAGCTATTTCAAATTCTGAAAGATGATGCTGTAAAAAATGCTGTGCTCACTATGCCAGCAAATTTGGAAATCAGTAGTGGCCACAGGACTGGAAAAGGTCAGTTTTTTTTTTTTTTCCAACCCCAAAGAAAAGCAATGCCAAAGAATTTTCAAACTACTGCACAATTGCGCTCATCTCACATCCTAGCAAAGTAATGCTCAAAATTCTCCAAGTCAAACTTCAACAGTACATGAACCATGAATTTCCAGATGCTTAAGCTGGATTTAGAAAAGGCAGAGGAATCAGAGATCAAATTGCCAACATCTGATGGATCACCAAAGAAAGCAATAGAGTTCCAGAAAAACATCTACTTCTGCTTTATTGACTATGCCAAAGCCTTGACTGTGTGGATCACAACAAACTGTGGTAAATTCTTCCAGAGATAGGAATACCAGACCACCTGACCTGCCTCCTAAGAAGTCTGTATTCAGGTCAAGAGGCAACAGAATTGGACATGGAGCAACAGACTGATTCCAAATCGGGAAAGGGATATGTCAAGGCTATTTATTGTTACCCTGCTTATTTAACTTATACAAGGAGCACATCATGAGAAATGCTGCACTGGATGAAGCACAAGCTGGAATTAAGATAGCTGGGTGAAATATCAATAAGCTCAGATAGGCAGATAACACCACCCTTAAGGCAGGAAGTGAAGAAGAACTAAAGAGCCTCTTGATGGAAGTGAAAGAGGAGAGTGAAACAATTGGTTTAAAGTTTAACATTCAGAAAATTCAAATCAAGGCATCTTGATGGGGAAATAGTGGAAACAGTGACAGATTTTATTTTGGAGGGCTCCAAAATCATTGCAGATGGTGATTGCAGCCATGAGATTAAAAGACACTTGCTACTTGGAAGAAAAATTATGACCAACCTAGACAGTATATTAGAAGCAGAGACATAACTTTGCCAACAGAGGTCTATCTACTCAAAGCTATGGCTTTCCCTGTAGTCATGTATGGATGTGAGTTGGACTATAAAGAAAGCTGAGCACTGAAGAATTGATGCTTTTGAACTGTGAGAGTCCATTGGACGGCAAGGAGTTTCAACCGCTCCATCCTAAAGGAGATCAGTCCTGACTACTCATTGGAAGGACTGATGGTGAAGCTGAAATTCCAATATTTTGGCCACTTGAAGCAAAGAACTGACTCATTTGAAAAGACCCTGATGCTGGGGAAGATTGAAGGCAGGAAGAGAAGGGGATGACAGAGGATGAGATGGTTGGATGGCACCATCAACTCGATGGACATGAGTTTGGATGGACTCCGGGGGTTGCTGATGGACAGGGAGGCCTGGCGTGCTGCAGTCCATGGGGTCACAAAGAGTCAGACACGCCTGAGCAACTGATCTGAACTGAAGTGATTGGGGTCGTAAAGAGTTGGATATGACTTGGCAATAGAACAGCCATTAAGGATGTACTACTAATTTAAGATGTACTCCTCATGAAATCTTTGGAAGATTATTTTGCATTTATAAAGTATTATTTTTATTTCTAAAATATGTTAACTTTAACATGGAATGAATAAGAATATTTATTGATGTATTTTATATGCAATAACACTGTCTTAGTTAACTACATATGAATACCTTCTAAAACTAATTTTAGCCCTATGAGAAGTATTTAGATTACCCGTTTTGAAAAGAAATAAACAATTTGAGATATTTCAGCTAGTTGTCCAAGGTCTTGTGTCTGGAAAATATGAAGTTAGAGATTGACCCTGTGTCTTTGATTTATGACCAATGTTTTTATCCACATGTCATTATACTGAAAACCAAATGGGAAAAAAAAAAGTTTTTTGCAGCTCACAAACCTCTTTATGGTACTCATTTGAATCATGATTCTATATTAAGAAATCCATAATAATAAATGCAAGTATTAGTACAAAATAATGGATGACTCATTTGCTTAAATGATAAACTCTTTGACGGAAGAAATATTTATATTTTATTTAGAATCTTTGTTTAATCAATTTGTATCACTGATGTAATTGATTTCTTATTGCAGAACCTACATGAGATTTCCCTTCAGAATACACTTGTTCTAAGTAAAATTTAAGAGAAAATACTTACAGAGAAGTAGTCTGTGGAAATGATTTCTAATGTTTAATAAATGGTGACCACAGAGACCAAAGAATATTGGATTATTTTGTTCAATTTGTTATATATTCTATTGCCTCCAGTATAATTTAAATTTAACTTAGTACCAAACTATTGCTCCCGGCTCTAACTTCAATGATAACATATAAATCTTTAATAGCATTCAGTCCCAATCAATGAGGAACTTTCCTATGTTTTTCTCAGCAATAATAATCCAAGTGCTACATTTATTTCCAGGTTGCACTAATCATAACCAATGTTTTATATTATATTTTATGTTCTTTATATTATATCTGGTACCTAGCCCCATTCTCCTCAGAGGCTACTCATTAAAACTGATTAATCATTTCTGAAATCATATAATACAAATTCCTCTTTTCTCACTTGAATGTATAGAGTTGTCATCTAAGCAGCTTATTTTTTACTATATAAAATAACTTTTTAAACTATTTGTATACTTCATGATTGTGGGTTTCCCAGATTGGCACAGTGGTAAAAAATCCCCCTGCTAATGCAGGAGACACCAGACACATGGGTTCCATCCCTAAGTCAGGATCATCCCTAGGAGGAAAAAATGGCAATCTGCTCCAGTATTCTTGCCTGGAGAATCCCACGGATAGAGGAGCCTAATGGGCTGCAGTCCATGGAATTGAAAAGAGTGGACACAACTGAGCGCACGCGCGCGCGCGCACACACACACACACACACACACACACACACACACATTCATTATTGTGCTAAAAACTGCAGAGATGATTTAGTATTTACACTCTATGTTCCTACAGAATTTGTTTTGTAATTTTTTGTCAATAAATCTACTTGAATGTGAAACTGATCTCCTAAGTTTCAAAATCATAATATCTGTGACACATATTGAGAGTTGATTTTTCTTCTTTCTTTTTCTGAAATATTAGTCCAAAATATTTCTTTATAGGTTACTCTCCTTTTAATAATATGTGTAATTGATTGTCAATATCCATTTTTAATTGGTTAAAGATGCAGAAATGAAAGGTTAATTGTAGAGTTCACGTTTTTCAGTTGCTAAGTCCTGTTTGACTCTTTGTGACCCCATAGACCGCAGCATACCAGGTTCTTGGTGTCCTCCACTATCTTCAGGAAAATGAAAGGGAAAGTCATTCAGTCCTGTCTGACTGTGACCCCATGGACTCTACAGTCCATAGAATTCCCCAGGATAGAATACTGGGGTGGGTAGCCTTTCCCTTCTCCAGGGGATCTTCCCAACCCAGGGATTGAACCCAGGTCTCCTGCATTGCAAGTGGATTTTTTTTACTAGCTGAGCCACAAGGGAAGCCCACTATCTCCCAGAGTTGGCTTAAATTCATGTTCACTGAGTCAGTGATGCTATTTAACCAATTTATCCTCTGCTTCCCCCTTCTCCTTTTACCTTCAATCTGTCTCAACTTCAGGGTCTTTTCCAATAAGTCACCTGTTGACATCAGGTGGTCGAAGTACTGGAGCTTCAGCTTCAGCATCAGTCCTTTCAATGGATATTTGTTTTCTTAACATCAATTTTCACCGAGTCTGCAGTCTACTTTAATCTTATTTTTTCATGTCCAGACTAGTACAATAGCTGAGATTTCACTGCATCTAATCTATCCTTCTCCTATCCTTCCTGAATATAATGACCAATTTCATTTTCCTAAATCCATATTTTCTTTATAGCTTTTTTTCTCAAAATATTCAGTGGATCTCTAGTGTCAAATAAAATGTTAAATACTTCAATCTTGAATTCAAGGTACTAGAAAATACCATCTTCCCAGGCTTAGCTTCCATGATTCTTCTACATAGAAAATGCACTTCAGTGAAACTACACTACCTTAGACATAAAATTTTCATTGCATTTTTCACTGCTATTCTTTTATTACACCATTACCCTCAAATGTTCAACTGCTTCCCCCCACACACACATGTTTCCCTCTCTACATTCTACCCTACCCTTCAATCTCTAGCTAACTTACTTCTTGCTTATTCCAAAAACCCATTTTTAAGCACTCCAGGCAAAAGTATTACTGCTTCTACTCCAAATGCCCGTGTAATTTAGCATCTGTCTACACTTTTGAATGCATTATTCACTAGTTCATAGAACTGTGAAAAGCATTTCGTATGTTTAATTTCCTAGATTGATTTTGGAGACCTAGTTGAATCACCCTGGCTCTTAGAAGGGTAACTTCCTAGCATTAAATATATATTTAGTGAGTGAAGATGTTGTTTACCTAAGAAGAAAAGAAGGAAATAATAAGGAAATTATGCAAAATAATGAGTTAGTTCATAGTACTACTAATACTTAGTTTCCTTCTGAAATAGAATCTTTTTCCTTATTTCATATCCTCCTTCAGTGATATGATGGTTTAGCATTTATTGAGCATAGAAAATGTGCTGGCACTAGGCACAGCTCAATAGATAGGCCTGGTTTCTGCTCAATGAGCTTGAAATATTTATCATAAAAACAGGGCCAGAAAGGATATGAATGACTCAGACCAAAGTGGTGTCTTTATTATCAACCCCTTCCTTTCCATTCTTTCTACTTTTCTCCTCTAATTTTGATCCTCTTTTTTCATATCTGGATGATTCCCCTGGCTTCCAAACTAGTTTCTCTAAAGTACCATTCTTTCCTAAATACTGGTCTTTCCCAAATTTCATGTATGTAAATATTATTTTTATCTATATTCCTCCCATATCTAAAAACATTAAATTTCCAGTAGCTATTACATGAAGTCATTGTAGACACTTTTTATGTCACTGTCTGTCTTAATCAATTTCCACTTGTGTTTCTCCCAGTACTTTTGAAAATGTTATTTCTATTCCCATCTAAAGCCAGACCCAATGTCACCTTCGTCAGTTATTGCTTCCATGTGTATTCTAGTACATTAAGAATTCCATTAATTTTCCATACATTCAACCTTTCTCTATTTTCTCATATTCATGTATGCCTAGAGAGCTCAGATGTATCCTATCTCAAAGAAAAAACCCAAACTAACTGAACACAAAACCTAGAACATATGCTCCTCTAACTTCCCAGAGCTGTTCTGCTTCCCATCATAGTCATAGCAAAACTAAGAATCTTTATTCAAGATGATACAATCTTAAATCAAATAGCTTCAAACAAAAAATGAAATATCTTTCTCATGCACCTTAAAAAAAAAATGTAGGTTCCATTTTTGGCTTGGTTTCATGGGAAATCTCAATGTCCATGCTTTAGATTTTTCACAAGCCAACCACTCATATGATGGTAAATGCTTATAGGAGCTATAGATCTCATGTCCTCAATGACCGTAACTTAGGGAAGACAGTGTGCATCTCTATCTTTAAAGCTCCAACATAGATCAATCACATGTGTTGTTTCTAATTGGTTAAATGAATCAGTTGCCTAGCTATCGATGTGGGTTATGCTTACTGACTTATTGGCTAGAGACAAGCCCTAGAACTGTAGTGAGGTAAACATTGGTGAGGATATAAGAAAAGTTAAGTGCCATGAAGAGAAATCATTGTGCTTTTGATTAATGATGGATTATAGTTGTTATGGAGGCAAACAACAAATACCTACTATGTTAGTTCAACAACTCAAATAAATTTCTACACTGATCACTTATCCGTTTTATTAACACCTCACAAAAATACATATAAGTTTTTAAGTTCATCAGTTTACTGAAATGTCCCTATCCAAATCCATTTTTGACTAATGCCAACTCTTTTTTAACCATTCATTTATTCACCAAGTGTTGAGATCAGCCTGTGTCTCTGTCACTGTTAACATACACTTTAAACTCATAAAGGGTCTTTGCCCTAATGGAGCTTGTATGTGGGAGGAGAATACAACAGTAAATATTAAACATTCTAACTTAAGAAATATGGGGACTTCCCTGGAGGTTAAGACTCCAAAATTCTACTGCAGAGGGCACAAGTTTGAAATCTAATCCCTGGTTGAGGAACTAACATCTCATATGCCATATATATGGCAAAAAAAAAAAAAAAAAAAAAGAAAGAAAGAAAGGAAAATGTGTGAAGTATGACAGATTACCAGAGTATGTCTTACTGAGAAAAAGATTTGAACCAAGGATTGACAAAGGTGATGGAGTTTACCAAAGGGTGAAGAGGATGCACTGGTTTCCAGGGAGGTTGGAACAGTTGGAGTAAAATTACCTCAGTAAAGTGTAGAAAAGATTAGGTCAGAGTTCAGGTACAGGTATAATCAGAATGGACGACCATTATAAGGCTTATGGGTTTTACTCTGAAGGAAACAGATGGGCATTTCAGGATTCTGGACAAAGGGGTGTGTAATCTGATTGATATTTTAGAAAGAATTGCATCCATGTGTTGAGAATACTGCAGGGAGTCAATAGGAAATCAGCTAAGATGTTGATTTATCCCATGGTGAGCTTATAGGGGCTCTGCAGAGAGTGGACGCTGTGAAGGTGTGGTCAGAGGACAGATTTTGAAGGTTACTTCCTTACCTATCTTTCAAGATATGACTTTAAAACTGTCACACCAGAAATTTAAGTTCTAGTCTTTCAATTATTTATTTATCTGTTTAACAGATAATTTTGAATATCCTCATAAAGCAGTCACTCTACTAGGTGCTAATCCAGTTTAAAGTAATCAGTATATAATACATGCACCCAGGATCTTCTACACTTTCATCTTTCTATATAGACTATCCTCCTTGACCCTGGCCCTACTCATTGATATATCTGCTATTCGACCTTCAAAGCTTCATTTTTAGGGTCATGGAAATTTCACAATAGTCAAATGTTCAGAAACAGAAATGAAATAGCAGCATCATACAATTAGTCACTCAGTCAAGTCCGACTCTTTGCGACCCCATGGACTGTAGCCCGCCAGGCACCTCTGTCAATGAGGATTCACCAGGCAAGAATTGGAGTGGGTTGCCGTGCCCTCTTCCAAGGGATCTTCCTATCCCAGGGATCAAACCCAGGTCTCCTGAATTGCAGGTGGATTCTGTACCATCTGAGCCATCAGGGAAACCCAAGAATAATGGAGTGGTAGCCTAATCCCTTCTGCAGCAGATCTCCTGACCCAGGAATCAAACTAGGATCTCCTGCACTGCAGGTGGATTCTTTCCCAGATAAACTACCAGGGAAGTGAAAAGTCAATTCAGAATATAAAATGAAGATATGCATAGAAAGGAAATATAGCAAAAAAAAAATATTAAAAACCTTATAACAAAAAAAATATATTTTAATATATTGAATGGGGCATTTTAAAAGGGAATTACACATATGCAGAGCTTGAAAAATGGCTGTAATTTTAGCTTTTTTGCATCCTATGTAATAAATTGGCTGAACATGAAGAAATACTGTAAATCAGAAGATCAGCATTATCTAAGGCAACTAGAAAGGGTCATGGAAACTTCACCTGTATCTTCTAGTCTAAAAATGCACATTTTATAAAATTGAACTCAGTGGAAAGCACAAAAAATGCCTAAATTAATAGCACTTATTTCTCTAATCAGATATCTTAACCTTTTAGATTTTTGTCACTCAATATTTTTCAAAAATTTTAATATGTTAATTTGTACTTCCACGGCAAGTATTATAATTTGAAAAGCACATAGTATAGCAAACAGAAGCCAAAAAGCAGTTTTTTATCTATAGCACATTAAGTAAGCAATATGCTAAGTAATATAAATCATCCCTAAAAATAGTAAGAGAGTTTGGATTTAATATGTCAGTGGGATTAAAACCAACAGGCAGAAGTTTCATTGACTTTTCCTCTTTCATTTCTAATTTTGTGTATTTGAGCCCTTTCTTTTTTTCTCTTTGCTAGTCTAGTTAATGACTTGTTGATTTTTGTTTACCTTTTGAAGGAACCAACATTTTCATTTCATTGATCCCTTCCATTGCTTTTTTTTCCAGTTTCTATTTTATTTATTTCCATTATTTTCTTTATTATTTCCATTTCTTATGAATTTTGGGCTTTGTTTGTTCTTTTTCCAATTCCTTTAAGTGAAAAGTTATTTTGAACTTTTTTTCCTTTCTTGAAGAAGTCATGTATTGCTATGCATTTCTGTCTAAGAACAGCTTTTGTTGCATCCCATTGATTTTGATACATCATATTTCTGTTCTCACTTGTCTCTCGGTATTTTCTGATTTCTCTGTCATTTTCTTCAATGACTCTAGAGTCTATTAAAGTCCTATAACTCTC
This sequence comes from Muntiacus reevesi, assembly GCF_963930625.1. NCBI lineage: Eukaryota > Metazoa > Chordata > Mammalia > Artiodactyla > Cervidae > Muntiacus > Muntiacus reevesi. Next base: position 63,678,597 of record NC_089253.1, on the reverse strand, counting down.
AAGGGAAAGACATGAAGGTAAATTATGGTCCGTTTCAGTGTTTAGTACTGTAGTAACTACCCATCCTCCACCCCTAACACCTTGGCAGATAGCTATACACATATTTTGGAGCAACCTGCAGAGGTTGGGCTTCCCAGGTGGCAAAATGGTAAAGAATATACCTGACAAAGAAGAGGAGGCTGGGGACACAGCTTGAATCCCTGGGTTGGGAAGATCCCCTGGAATAGGAAATGGCAACCCACTCCAGTATTCTGACCTGGGAAATCCATGGACAGAGGAGCCAGGTGGGCAGCAGTCCATGGTACCAAAAAGAGTCAGACACAAATGGACGTGCATGAACAGGGGCACAGAGTTTACTGGAGTCAAGATGAACAGAATTCACTCTGTCAAATATCAGTGATCTGTGTTGTCATCACTGGTTGTGGCTTTGGATCACAGAAAGGTAGCCAAAGTAGTGGTAGTCATTGCATTTGATTTTCCTCCATGTCAAAAGCCCTTTATCCTATAGCTAAATGATTTTCAGAGGACTTAAAGGGCCAGTTGCCTTTTTCTTCCAACCTCTTTTTTTTTTTTTTCCTTCCCACTTTTCCCCTTTAGGAGCCAAGCATTAAAGACTAGGTCATACAAAAGCAACTAATGTACAGGAAATTTGTCACACATGGCCAGGAAAATGTGGAGGTACAGAGAAGACCCAAGAAGACCTTACGTTTACACCTTAGGCGGATGCAAAGAAGCAGAGTGTAACAATCAAAATTAAATTAAATTAAAAAAAAAAAAAAAACAGCAAACCTAATGGAAAGAGAAGCATTTGATTTCCAGAGCTAACATTTCTTTAGATTTCAACATCTGGTTTTCAATGAAATGTCATAAGCCATAAAAAGGAGAAAAATATGGCCCATTCAGAAAATAAATAAATAAATAAATCAACAGAAAATGTCGATGAAAAGAATTTGGTAGGAGATATACTACACAAAGACTTTAAAACAGTTATCTTAAGATGCTCCAAAATCTGGAGAAGGAAGTGGAAACCCACTCCAGTGTTCTTGCCTGGAGAATCCCAGGGACAGGGGAGCCTGGTGGGCTGCCATCTATGGGGTCACACAGAATCGGACACAACTGAAGCAACTTAGAAAAAAAAAATGCTTCAAAATCACTGTGGACAGTAACTACAACCAAGAAATTAAAAGATGCTTGCTCCTTGGAAGAAAAGCTATGAAAAATCTACATCTCTATTCAAAATCAGAGACATCATTTTGATGACAAAGTCCGTATATTCAAACCTATGGTTTTTCCACTAGTCATGGATGGATGTAAGAGTTGGACCATAAAGAAGGGTGAGCACCTAAGAATTGATGCTTTTGAACTGTGATGCTGGAAAAAACTCTTAAGAGTCCCTTGGACTATAAGGAGTTCAAACCAGTCAAACCTAAAGGAATTCAACCTTGTATATTCATTGGAAGGATTGATGCTGATGTTGAAGCTCCAATATTTTGGCCACCTGATGGAAATAACTGAATCATTGGAAGAGACCCTGATGCTGGGAAAGATTGAAAGCAGGAGAAGAAGAGGGTAACAGAGGATGAGATGGTTGGATGGTATCAACTCAATGGACATGAGCTTGCACAAACTCCAGAAGATAGTGAAGGACAAGGAAGCATGTCGTGCTGCAGTCCATGGGGTCTCAAAGAGTTGGACACTACTGAATGACTGAACAGCAATAGAAAAGATGCCCAGAGGACATTAGCAAGTAGACCAACACATACACTGTCAGTGTTTCAGAAGAAGAGAAGGAGAAATGACAGATAATGTTTTTGAAGAATTAGTGTTTAAAATGTTCCAAATTTTAAGAAAGAAATGAATATAAAGCTCCAAGAAAGTGAAAAACTCCAAGAAGGAAGAACTCAAGAATTCCACACTCAGATAAGTATAATCACATTTTAAAATTCAATGACAAAAAAATAACCTTGGAAACAGCAAGAGAGATGTAACTTGTCACTAAGAAATTCAACCATGACTTTTTTTCTATTAGCCATTTAAAATGCAATAAACCTTTTCTATATTTTTTTACAAATGATTTATTTGATTTTGGCTGCTCTGGGTCTTTATTGCTTTATGAGTTTGCTCTAGATGCAGTGTGTGGACTTCTCATTACAGTGTCTTCTTTTGTTTCAGAGAATGGGCTCTAGGGCACACGTTTCAGTAGTTGTGGCACATGGGCTTATTTGCCCCTCAGCATGTGGAATCCTTCTGGAACAGTGATCAAACCTTTTTGCCCCACATTGGCAAGGAGATTCTTAACCACTGGACCACCAGAGAAGTCGCTATACTTTTTAAAAATATTCATTCCTTTGACCACACTAGGTCTTAGTTTCAGCACACAGGATCTAGTTCCCTGACCAGGATTCGAACCTGGGTCCCCTGCATTGGGAACATGGAGTCTTAGCCACTGGACCACCAGGGAAGTCCCTTCTTCTCTGTACTTTTAAAGAAGCTCAAATGGCCTACCAATCATTCTTATGTCCCTTTACACTCACAGTGAGTTAGAGGCTGTAGATTTCCCTCTTACTTTTTGCTCTTCTTCACTGATTAGCCAGTGATGACAGTAGAATTCACTAGATCTCTGTTCATTCATGAATTCATTCATCTTCCTTCTGTTTCCAGATATTTCCAGTCATCGTGTAAGTCATTTAGCTGTTGATGATCTGTCCCCATCTGTATTTGTGGTCCATCCCAATCTACATAGACCATCATAGGTTTATAGATTTCTCTTGACAGATAGCATGCATAAATATATATAACTGCATTCATTTTTATAAAGTATAATTGGTATAGGACTTCCCTGGTGGCTCAGACGGTAAAACATCTGTCTACAACGCGAGAGACCCGGGTTCGATCCCTGGAGAAGATCCCCTCCAGTACTGGCAACCCACTCCAGTACTCTTGCCTGGAAAATCCCATGAATGGAGGAGCCTGGTAGACCATGTGTGTATAGATAGAAGTATTTAATTTATATATGAAATATGTATTTTAACTAAAATAATAAAGCATAACACATCATAAAATGTTTAAAATAGCTTTTTGCTGCTCTGTTTCTCAACGTATAATTTCTGTACCACTTGCATCAGATTCAACTGGTATAATGGTTCATAATTCAGATACCTCTTCCTCAACTCCCAATTAACTGGAACCAAAATCTCTGTAATCTTAAGACATTCTGAAGGTGATTTTTACATAAATCCAAAGACAGAAATCATTTTCTCAAGTGGGAGATAGCTTGCATTATTTTCTATGACTACTTTGATGGCATCTTGACATTCTTTTACTACTTTATATTTATACAAATATTTATGCTTAATTATATACCAAATTTTACCTCAAATCATCATGATAACCAAAAAAGGGACAAATAATAAAATACAACTACATTCCTTATGCTGTATATTCATGGTTAGTTCTCATTACTTCACAAAAATTCAGTTTGTCTCTCTCTTTCTGTTTTATTTTAGTTCCACAAGACAGGCAACGATGCGTATTTTAGTAGTGGTTGGTTGATTGTGAAATAGTTCTCATAGATCAGAATTTGATTTCTGGTGTTGGCAATTCAATGAATCATTTATTATATCTTGCACAGGTGTTCATTAGGAAAGCATCATACCCTAGTGGAAAGAACAGCTATTCTCTCAAGATCATTCAAGTGCAAAATTGCATTAGGGACAATGATAAGGGATTAAGTGACCATAAGTGCCATTTTTATGTATTATGTTATAAGCAATAGAAATGACCCTTATAGTCCCTACGTTCCAAGCAATAATATATAGCCCTTTAAAAACACTGACACAGGATGCTCAGCTTTTCCAGAGAGTATCACAAAACTGGGCAGTCACACTGGCTTCTCAATATTGTTCTGCAATTCTTGTCTTTTGCCTAGTCATCATCTTCAAATTTATAATGTGTTATTACTGCTACTTGGAAAGATTTTCATTGTTTCTCTTAATTCCTTAGTAAACACCCTCAGAGTAATCCCTCTCAACTCTCTCTCTTGTTTCCTTTCTTAGTTTCTCTGCTTCATATACTTTTTGAGTAGACATTTTTTTCTCACTTCTCATAATGCATTTGTTGCTATTGCTCAGTCACTAATTCAGGTCCAATTCTTTGCAGCCACATGAATTGCAGGATGCCAGACTTCTCTGTCTTTCAGTATTTCCCAGAGTTTGCTCAAATTCATATCCATAGAGTCAGTGATACCATCTAACCATCTCATCCTCTGTCACCCCCTTCTCCTACTGCCTTCAATCTTTCCCAGAATCAGGTTCTTTTCCAAAGAGTCAGCTCTTCACATCAGGTCACCAAAGTATTGGAGTTTCAGCCTCAGTGCTTCCAATGAATATTCAGGGTTGATTTCCTTTAGGATTAGGACTAAGGGACCTTCAAAAGTCTTCTTCAGCACCACATTTCAAAAGCATCAACTCTTCGTCATTCAGCTTTCTTTATGGTCCAACTCTCACATTCATATATGACTACTGGAGAAACAATAGCTTTGATCATACTGAACTTTGTCAGCAAAGTTATGTCTCTGGTTTAAAATATGCTGTCTAGATTTGTCATAGCTTTTCTTCCAAAGAGCATCTTTTAATTTTTTGGCTATAGTTACTGTCTGTAGTGATTTTGGAGCCCAAGAAAATAAAATCTATCACTGCTTCCACTTATTCACCATCTATTTGCCATGAAGTGATGGAATCATGTACCATGATTTTAGTTTTCTGAATCTTGAATTTTAAGCCAGTTTTTTCACTCTCCTCTTTCACCTTCATCAAAAGCCTCTTTAGTTCTTTGCTTTCTGCTGTTAGGGTGGTATCACAATAATGAACAAAAGTAATCTACATAGCTAGTTGTGTGTATGCTTTTCCTGATTTTATGTACTCATATTCTTCTTCTTAAACAGTTTTTATTTATTCTAGCAAAAATTGCTCTTTCCTGGCAGGGCAGTGGTTGAGATTCCATGCTTCCAATGCAGAGGACACATGTTCGATCCCTGGTTGGGGAATTAAGACACCATATGATGCATAGTGAAGCAAAAAAAAAAAAAAAAAAAATATATATATATATATATATATATATATATATTCTAGCAAAAAGTAAGACAAGAACTACAAAAACATGAGAAATGACCTTTAGGTCCAGAAACCTAAATTCTTGAGAGGATCTGGTAGAGTTTGGAAGTTTAGAAGCTAAATAGACAGGCAGGAATCCTTGGTCATAAATGTGAGAAGAATCCCAGGGAGACCAAAAGTGAGAGATAGTCCTACATAATGGCCTCTTATGAATCTGCCCCTCTTACTTCTGTGAGTTATTCTCTTCCCACACTACCCATCACATGCAATACACTCACTTTGGCATTGCTACTTAGACACATCACACACATTCCCATAGTCCATTTGCTCTTTCTTCTATTGGAATGTGCTTCCATAAACTTCGGAATCAGTAACTTTCTTATTTCTTGTAGGTCTTGTTCAAATGTATCCCTATTAAATAAACAGGATTTTGCTGATCACTGAAGGGTAAATGGCAACCCCCACCACATTCTCCATCCTTTTTAAGAATTTATTTTACATCACAGCACTTAGCACCATATGGCATTTTATGTATATATATGGATACCACACACTTTATATATCTTCTATATATATTTCCTTTTTCCTTGCTATAGCTTGTCACTAGTATGAAAGCCCCCTAAGGAAGAATCTTCTTTATTTTTCACTCTTTAACCCCAAGTCCTGTATTCAATAAATATTATAAATAAATCAAGTAAGCTTGATACCCACTATAATGGGGCATAAGAAGTTATCAGCTCAATTGGGTTCGACTCTTGTGACCCCATGGGCTGTAACCTGGCAGGCTTCCCTGACCATGGAATTCTCCAGGCAAGAATGCTAGGGTGGGTAGCCATTCCCTTCTTCAGCAGATCTTTCTGACCCAGGCAACAGACCTGTGCCTCCCACATTGTAGACAGATTCTTTAGCATCTGAATTACCAGGGAAACCCTATAAAGGGGCAATTCAGGGGTAAATATAAACATCAGGGCTGCTAGAGGGGAGTAATCTTCCAAACAAAGGATAGGAATTCAGGTGTAGAAGGTAAGTGAGATTCTCAACCTGGAAACTGATTCACAAGTAATGAGCTTTGACAGTGAGAGATTTTTCTGCCTGCTTCATTACATGAGCAGAGATGATGACAATACACATGAACACCTTAGCTGTGACTACCTGCAGGTGAGTTTGTGTGTTCTCTGGATCAAGGCTGATGATATGATAGTGCCCAACCCAGCATCAACTTTAGACCGGCATGAAATCCATCATCAATTATGATTAAAGAGTGCTGTTCTCCTAGTAATGTCACCCCATGCAATTCCTGGAAGAATTCAAATTCCTTGCTAAAAAATTTCAAATTGTTCTCTTGATTTCCACATCAAAAGAAAGAAGATATTCAATAATTTCTTATGATCTATTTCTGTGGTCTATTGTTACTTTTCTCCACACAGAAGTCTCACACAGACAGGAACATTTTATAGAATTTTTCTTTTTCCAACCACCTGTACAAAACAGATCCAACTTCTGGTTCCTCTTGGCATGATAACAAACTTAATTATCTAAAGGAGGTTTAAAAGTTTTCAGAAGTCAAGTACAATTCAGCTGACTATTCACACTGTCAGTTACCTGCAAAGCCTGCAATTGCATTAGTTTCCAGCAATGTTCTAGAGTTCTCCTTGGATGAGATTAAAATGATGAAAGGGAGATTGCGTCTAGAATAATTGTAAGGGGCTGATAAAGACATTTCAAAAAATCATACACAATATTTTGTGGCTTGCATTATTGTTATTTGCTAAGCCGTGTCTAACTCTTTGCGACCCCATGGACAGTAGTCCACCAGGCTCCTCTGTCCATGGGATTTCCCAGGCAAGAATACTAGAGTGGGTTGCCATTTCCTTCTCCAGGGGATCTTCATTACCCAGAGATCAAAACTATGTCTCCTCCACGGGCAAGTGGACTCTTTGCTATTGAGCTACCTGGGAAGCCCAGGTTTGCATACGTTTCACTGATTTACTGTGACTATTTTTACTTTCATATCATCTCAACTTCAGTGGAATGTAGGGATATTGTGCCAGATTTAAATCCATCAACTGGAACTTTCCTTCAAGGGTAGGTACCTTGTCAGAAGGAAGCATATTAGTAGGTACTGAATTTTGAAAGACATAGTAGAAAAGATTTTGAAAAATTGTCAAGAAACTGTGTTCATTGTTATCTACTAAACATTACACCCATAGCAGACAGTTCTATGGGAAAATATCTAACTAAAACCAGGAGGCAGATGGTGGAGTTGGGAGACAAACACGATACTGCAATGAAGACATCATAACAACTGATATAATGTGGAACCGCCTTTGTCAGTCTCTGTAGTTAGGCAGTAATTGCCATTTTAAAGTTCTCTTGATGTTCTTTTTCTACAAATCCCTGCCATAATTTCATGGAAAGTTATTTTGCATAGTAAACATACAAAAGAGCTAGCTGTATGGCTTTCTGTGATGTTAGCATTGAACATTTTAGGACTTTATACTCAGTATAAGATTGTCTTCAAACTTTAAATGAAATGACAAGTTGGTAACTTGATAAGTGAAGACTCCCAAAGTGGATAATGTCTAGTGGTCTTAACAGTCTCTTAATTGGTTATGAACTCTAAAATAAACCAGAGGAGAAATATCAAATCCCTTGCCTTCTTCTGTGGGGACAAATCCTTAGAGCATCTCCTCATGTGCACCCTTAACCACAGTTTTGTAGATGATTCCATGATTACCACAATTTTGTTGTTGTTTTTTCTTTGCCCATACCCATGGCATGTGCTTCCCTGGTAGCTCAGCTGGTAAAGAATCCACCTGAAATGTGGGCGATCTGGGTTCAATCCCTGTGTTGGGAAGATCCCCTGGAGAAGGGAATGGCGGGAATTGCTACCCATTCCAGTATTCCTATCTGGAGAATCCCATGGATTCTATAGTCCATGGGGTCTCAAAGGGTCGGACACGACTGAGCAACTTTCACTTTGACCTTCAGAGTATGTAGATGGTGAGTAGAGCCACGAAATTAAAAGGCACTTCCTCCTTGGAAGAAAAGCTATGACAAACCTAGACAGCATTTTAAAAAGCAGAGACATCACTTTCCAAAAAATGTCTGTCCGGTCAAAGTTATGTTTTTTCCAGTAGTCATGTATGTATGTGAGAATTAGACAATAAAGAAGGCAAAGTGCCAAAGAATTGATGTTTTCAAACTGTGGTGCTGCAGAAGACTCTTGAGAATTCCTTGGGAGGCAAGGAGTTCAAAACAGTCAATCCTAAAGGAAATCAACTCTGAATATTCACTGGAAAGACTGATACTGAAGCTGAAGCTCCAATACTTTGGCCACCTGATGGAAGAGACGACTCATTGAAAAAGACCCTGATGCTGGGAAAGATTGAGGGCAGGAGGAGGAGGGGACAACAGAGGATGAGATGGTCGAATGGCATCACCGACTCAATGTACATGAGCTTGAGCAAACTCCAGGAGATAGTGAAAGACAGTCATAGGGTCACAAAACCCGGTGTGCTGCAGTCCATGAGGTTGCAAAGAATCAGACATGACTTAGTGACTGAACAGCAAAATGGTATGTGAGATCTTAGTGCCCCAACTATGGTTCAAACCCATGCCTCCTGCACTGGCAGTGAGGAGTCTTAGGTACTAAGCACCAGGGGAAGCTTCATGATTGCCACAGTTTTTGTAGCTAGAGACAGAATAACACAATTATGCCTTTAGACACTTTCCAATACTGATTTTTTTGTGTTTTACTGGAATTTGCTGCAGCAGGATTTGAGTAATGGATAATACACTTTCTCGTCCATGTATTAAGTTCTGGAGTACTGCATGTATTAAGTCCTGGAATGCTGCTCTGCTCTGAGTTTCTTTCCTTTACTTTTGCAAATCATTTGTTTATAGCTGTGCCACAAGGATTTCTATTATAGTGAGAAGACAAGGCATTTTCATCAGCCCATTAATATATATGTATATGTATATAATGATTTCACCTCATGGAAAACATATTTGAGCCATTTGTTCCTAAGGTCTAGTGTTCTTAAGCTTCAAAGACACTCTCTATATAATTTTTACTACACTGTATAATTCAACCGCTCCTGCTTTCCTAGAGAAATATATTTCTTTTTTTTTTTTTTTCTGGAGGGAGGGGGGGACTAAAATAAATTATCAAGGGAAAATGGACAAAAAGGAGAACTAATAAAAGTTCTAGGCACAACTGAGTACTCAATGAGAAAAATTATGTTGATTATTCTCTAATACGATGTGATATTTTTTTCCTCATAAACAATTTCTGTTAATGAGAAAGGACATTATTTATGGCAGGCATTAGACTGTAATTGGGTGTGTATTTTCAACAGTATGAGTAGCTTTCTTAATTTTGCATTGGCTATTTTGTGCAACTGGAAGTTTCTTCATCCCCCTCATCTTTATATCATAATATCTTTGTAAACGTCAATTGTATGTTCTGTTAATATTACCTATAAAGTTTAGTATTTTTAGAGTTAAGATTCCATTATTTTTTTTTTCCAAGAAAGAAAAAGAAGACCACAATACTATTAATCATTGAAAGGTTGTTTAAAATATCTATGATATTTTTATTTTAATAAATAAAATGTTAGTATGTATTAGCACAAGATAATTTTTATGTCTTTAAGACTTAGCATCCAGAAGATTTTTTTTACTAAAGAAAATAGTCCTTCTCTTGCCATGCATTATGTTCATTTGCATTTCAGGGAAGGGTGCTTCCTAATATTAGACATCCATTTACATTTTCAAAAATGCAAAGGCAAATGAAATGGTGCTAAATTATTTAAATAGTAATGTTTAGATGACTGCATTTCTATCAAACCATTTTTCCAAATTTGCCACAGAACCCGAGTAGTAGAATCAGAAAATTCCTGTGACTTAGTTGAATTTGATGGAGGAAACAGCCTTTTAAGTATGTAAAATTAAACTTTCTGATAACTAAGGTAATGGTTCTATTTTTTTCATAGGACATTCAATATTGTAGACAGTAATGAATTGTCCCTTTTTAAGGTAATAAGTCCTTATTAACAAATAGCATCCAAAATATTACTTAATTTTTAATTCTTGTTTAAGTGCATTACTGCCACTAGGTAATTTTGCTTCTGTTTTAAATTTTGAAGCAGTTTCATTTAATGAACATGAGGATGTATTATTTGTTCCCATATGTTTAAACACTGTATTTCCCAATTTTATTTATAAATGCATCTTTGTCATTGTTTCTGATGATACCAATTAATCCAAGTGGCAATTATTTATCTAGTTCATATACTTCTTTTTCAAATAAATCTTCTCTGTGACTTACCAAAATAATGTTATTGGCACTCAGAGGTTAGTGATCTGTACATAATTAGCTTGTGGCTTCATTCATTTCTTTAGGAAAATAAGCTAATTGCAAACATACACTTTTATTCATGTATTATTTCTATAGGAAATAAATACTAATAACATATTATCAATAAGAGAATAAAGAGGCCGTTCCTCAAAAAGAGCCAATATTTCAATGTAAGGTGAGTTTGAATTTGGATCCACTTGGATTTGGACTTAACTACTTGTGTTGTAATTAACTTGTGGCACTTAGCCGATTCCTTAAGCTCTTTTTATTTCTACTCATTTAAAAAATTGAAGATAGCTATAATCATCTACAAGAGCTGTTCTGAAGATTTAACAGCAATGTCTCTTGAGAAACCTGTTTGCAGGTCAGGAAGCAACAGTTAGAACTGGACATGGAACCACAGACTGGGTTCCAAATAGGAAAAGGAGTACTTCAAGACTGTATATTGTCACCCTGCTTATTTAACTTATATGCAGAGTACATCATGAGAAACACTGGGCTGGAGGAAGCACAAGCTGGAATCAAGATTGCCAGGAGAAATATCAATAACCTTAAATATACAGATGACACACCCTTATGGCAGAAAGTGAAGAGGAACTAAACAGCCTCTTGATGAAAGTGAAGGAGAAGAGTGAAAAAGTGGGTTTAAAGCTCAGCATTCAGAAAACTAAGATCATAGCATCTGTTCCCATCACTTCATGGCAAATAGATGGGGAAACAGTGGAAACAGTGCCAGATTTTATTTTGGGGGTCTTCAAAATCACTTGCAGCCATGAAATTAAAAGATGCTTACTCCTTGGAAGGGAAGTTATTACCAACCTAGACAGCATATTAAAAAGTCCTGAATATTTATTGGAAAGACTGATGTTGAAGTTGAAACTCCAATACTTTGGCCACCTGATGGGAAGAGCTGACTCATTTGAAAAGACACTGATGAAGGGAATGATGGAAGGTGGGAGGAGAAGGGGACAATAGAGGATGAGGTGGTTGGATGGCATGTCTGACTCAATGGACATGTGTTTGAATTAGCTCCAGGAGTTGGTGATGGACAGGGAAGCCTGGCATGCTGTAGTACATAGGGTCAGAAATAGTTGGACAGGCCTGAGCTACTGAACTGAACTGAACTGATAAACATTTTATTCTAAGAGTACTCAGGAAATGAAAGTAGCAAAAAATATATATATTTTTTCCTCCGTATTTTAGTCCCCAAATTTAAAACTATGAATTCTATAGTCAGGATAAGTCATATTAAGCTGAGCAATCAAATTAGAAGCATATTCCTTTTTTGGGTCTTCCCTAACTGAATGATACAGTCAGCTTTGCCTTCTCTGTTAGGCCACATATTTGACCTCAGTATTTTGAAATAAATATTTTTACTTTCTTGATTAATATTTAAAATATTAGATTGTTGCTCTTCTGAATTTATTGGACTGGAAGAGTAAATTTTTGCAACAAATATATAAAGACATTAGATTGCAAAGAAACTTGACTACTTTCTGCAACGTTCAAGTGTACGTTGAATGAGTTAAGCAATCCTTTTTCCTCCCGTTTTTGGTTAATTGGCAAATATTAAATCAAAAAGCTTCTGCTAATATATTCATTTCTCTAAGAACATCACAGTTACCATTCTTAAATATACATATAAATGACCTGATATTGATTTCTTGAGGTCTGAGACCAAGACTAATTTGTTTACTCCTTGAATTCCTTTCCTAACACAGAACCTCATACTTAGTAGATCAGTTCAATTCAGTCACTCAATCATGTCTGGCTCTTTGCGACTCCACAGACTGCAACACACTAGGCCTCCCAGTTCATTACCAAATCCCAGAGTTTACTCAAATTCATGTCCATTGAGTTGGTGATGACATCCAAATACCTCATCTTCTGTTGCCCCCTTCTCCTCTTGACTTCAATCTTTTTCAACATCTGGGTCTTTTCAAATGAGTCAGCTCTTCATATCAGGTGGCCAAAGTACTGGAGTTTCAGCTTCAACATCAGTCCTTCCAATGAACACCCAGGACTGATCTCCTTTAGGATGAACTAGTTGGATCACCTTGCAGTCCAAGGGGCTCTCAAGAGTCTTCTCCAACACCACAATTCAAAAGCATCAATCCTTCAGTTCTCAACTTTCTTCACAGTCCAACTCTCACATCCATACATGACCACTGGAAAAACCATAGCCTTGACTAGATGGACCTTTGTTGGCAAAGTAATGTCTCTGCTCTTTAATATGCTGTCTAGGTTGGTCATAACATAGTCAGCTACATAGTACTATACTATAATGGACGTATAATACTTTTCACAAAAATAATATGCAAAAAGCAAATTCAAAAAATAGAACATTTTTAATCTTTCAGTACAGTACCTTGTAAAGTGTAGCAGTATCAGCTACATCAGCATTGCATTTAGACTTGCTTCTGGACATCTTGAGCTTAAAATAAAGATACTTTTGTTCTGTATTCTATACAATCCTGTTCAGTACACAGAAGTACAACCACTTATAGAGAATGCACACCTTTGACAAAGTACAACAGACATGTGAACTCTTTTGCTTGAGCATGAGAATGCATGTTTATATTTTGAAAGTTTAACATGTGAAGATTTGTATGCAGAGACTAACTGTAGTTTAAGACCAGAATCATATCTAATAATAAGCACAAGAGGCATGAGACTATCTGAAGAATATTGCAGAACAGTATCTCTCATCTGTAGTCACTCAAGGACACAAGATTATTGATAAGCTGAGAAAGGGAAGACCTACATTATGCAAATCTTCTCTCTCTCTCCTCTCCTTTAAAAAAAATATGTGACACATATTCAAATTCTTTATAATTTAGAAATGAAAAATATGATGCTCACTTGCACGCACACTGTAATGTATGATATAAAATAGATGAATATGAGGTTTTAAAAAATCCATAGCAAAATGCTGGAATGAAAATATATCATAGCAATGATCATCTCATAGCAATAAGTATGGCATTTTGCCCTTTTGATTTTCTGGATTTTCTGGATATATAAATTTTCTATAAACAGCACAAATTGTCCATATCACATTAAATCCCAAGCTTCTTAGCAATACAAAGTAATGTTAAAATGCTCATGTAGCAATGATATTTTAAAGTATTTGTGGCAATTTTCACATGGAGCTTAGGAACATTCTAGCTTTATTTAAGAATTATATTCTGTGGTAACTCTCTTCTGTCTTTTTAAAAATATTTTGGCATGTTACATATAGGGCTCTACATCTTGGAATGATGAACTCTAAAACTGAGTGTTTTTTTTTTTTTAATTTAAATCATCAAAAAAGATAGGGTAGGACATGACAGAATGGAAGGGATGATAATATTTGGGGTAAGAATAAGTACAATATAAGTAGAGTAGGTGTAGGAAGAGGTATCGAGACCAATCTCATTGGATCAAAGAATTTTTGTAAGTAGGGAATATCACTGTGTTAGATTGAAGACAAGTTCCTGTGCAGCTGCAAATACCAAATGCAGATAATGGGGAGTTGTTAGTTTTCAAAACAGTTAATAATAGAACAAATGTTACTTTTAGAGATTTATCGTGTCCATGAAGTTCAATATGAATTATATTTTGTTATTCAAAATTTTGATATTTGAAATGTAATCCTACAAAGTAATAAATAATAAAATATATTTCATACTTTATGCTTGCAAACTAAGGACAAATTAAGGAAATTAAATCTAGCAGAAATTACCATATGATTAGTCATTTGTAGAAGCTTCCTGCTGCTAGTGATCATATAAATGTGTTACTGATTCAACTAAAGCATTCCTCATATCTCATCAAAGGCACTAACCTTAAATCATGTTGAGAAGACTACCACAGAAATAATGCAACATAAAAGTTTATCTTCTTTTGAAACAAAATTTTATAACAAAAGCAATCTGCATAAAGACAGGAAAAATAAAGGTGAACATGCCCTTTTATTTTTTTAATTCGTGGCATTGACTAGGAAAATATTTCATGTTTCATGATGAATGACTTAACACAAACCAAATAAGCAATCACAGTAACTGAGATTGATGGATAATCTATTAGTACTTGACAAATTATGTTCACTATGGTAATATGCTTTCTTGATTCCCAGATTACCTTCACCTAAGTCTCTTTGCTCTTTTAAGTCTATTCTTAGGATTGTTCTATGAGAATTAATTGCCTCTGTTATCTTGTGTCATTTAGTGTGTTAGCAAACATTTATTGAAGATTATCACATGAAACAATATACTCAATTTTAAGGGAGTGCCAGCGCTACCCTGAGGAGTTCATTTCTTATTGAGAGAGAAATGTAAACAAATAGCACTTTCAATGTAGTGTTAAAAGTATAGTGATCAAAACAGATATAGCATTAATGAGTAACAAGAGGTAATCTTGGCTAGTCAGGAAGTATTGTAAAAGAATCAACCAACTCAATCTAGATCTTGAGGAACAAGAATGTCGAGCAGGATAAGAAATTTGAAAATGGCATTCCAAATTTAAAGATTATGAAAAAATGCTCCAAAGTATACCATGACTGTGATAAATAAAGTAGTTCAACAGATCTGAAGTCATTTGAGGAGGCTGATCAGTGAGGATGATTGCATGTCTTCTAACTATGACAATGACGTTGGGTACATATGGTGAAAGTTCTCTCAGCATCTGCCTACCTTATTACATTGATTTATTACGTTGTCTTAGCAGAATTTTACCGTATTCTACCACTTTTGTCAACCAAACATTCAAACTTCTTGTCTATGATCATTTTTACTGCAGCACTTTCTATTTTAATTTTGAAGAAATTGAATCATTTTTCTGTATATCCTTAACTTACTCACATATCACATAAGAATCACCTGAGGGAGACGTGTTCAATGCATATTCCTGATTTTCTTCTTTTGGAAATTTTGATCCCATAAGCTTGAATTTGTGCCAATTAAATGTGTTTATTTTGTATGAATCTATAAGAATTTTGTATGAATTTAATAGAATTAAAGCAAAGTAGGGTATCACTGATTTTTTTATACATATCTGGGTGACATTTGGTTATATATGATAATTACAAAACAAATTGAGAAACTGCTTGTAAAAATATTGTAATGTATTTTAGTGCTTTGTATATATGCAGTTCAACTTTATACTTGGTCTCCAGAATACTAAGATTGGCAATGTGGAGAAACAGAAAATACATGAACAGAAACTTGAAAGAAAGTAGTTGGAGAGAAAGAA
Source organism: Muntiacus reevesi (assembly GCF_963930625.1). NCBI lineage: Eukaryota > Metazoa > Chordata > Mammalia > Artiodactyla > Cervidae > Muntiacus > Muntiacus reevesi. The sequence goes on along the minus strand of NC_089253.1, from coordinate 63,662,892 downwards.
TACTGACTGCTATCTTGTAACAAGAGAACAAAAGAGAAAGGAAGTGTCATATTTTTGTAAATGTAGTTGGTTGCATCTAAGTTATGATCACCAATGATATTTCTAAGAAAAGCAACAATACAAATTTTCACAGGGGACATTGCCAGTATTAATTTAACGGGAAAGAGCAGTATACTCTATTTTGTTATATATACGTAAACAGACAAGAATAGGGTCATTTGTAAAGAAAGAAAACTTATTTCTGCTAAAGTATTTTAATCCCCTATCAGATCGAGTTGCCATGAAACAAATAGAAAATAAAAAGGCTGAAAAGTAATTAGACTGAAAACAAAATCCTCTGCTCTCAGCAATATATTCAGGACCCCATTTATTTATTATATATCCACCTAATTTATACTTAATTTTTATGTTATCTGTGTTACATAGGCATATATACAATTACCAGTAAATGTGAAATAACTTGAAAAATTCTCCACTCACCTTAAGTTATCTTTATGGAGTTTTTCTTACTTTTGCTGTTTTCTTTGCTATAATTTTTATGATCACTCCAGTTCTTTTTTTTTTAATGTTAAATATATCTGAAATATTTTATTATAACTGACAGATAATTTTAATTTTTAATTGGATTATGTATTGTTAGTAAGAGGGCTAAATGTCTTCCCTATGTGGTTCAATATCCTACAAAGGACTTGTGTCTTTTATTTTATTTTTTTCTTTCTTTCTTTCTTTCTTTTTTTTTTTTTTTTTTTGGAGCCTCTTTTAAAAAAATTTTTTTTTCCATTTATTTTTATTAGTTGGAGGCTAATTACTTTACAATATTGTAGTGGTTTTTGCCATACATTGACATGAATCAGCCATGGATTTACATGTATTCCCCATCCCGATCCCCCCTCCCACCTCCCTCCCCATCCCATCCCTCTGGGTCTTCCCAGTGCACCAGCCCTGAGCACTTGTCTCATGCATCCAGCATGGACTGGAGGTCTGTTTCACACTTGATAATATACATGTTTTGATGCTGTTCTCTCAGATCAGCTCACCATCACCTTCTCCCATATAGTCCAAAAGTCTGTTCTATACACCTGTCTCTTTTTCTGTCTTGCATATAGGGTTATCGTTACCATCTTTCTAAATTCCATATATATGTGTTAGTATACTGTATTGGTGTTTATCTCTCTGGCTTGCTTCACTCTGTATAATGGGCTCCAGTTTCATCCATCTCATTAGAACTGATTCAAATGTATTCTTTTTCATGGCTGAGTAATATTCCATGGTGTATATGAACCACAACTTTCTTATCCATTTATCTGCTTATGGACATCTAGTTTGCTTCCATGTCCTGGATATTATAAACAGTGCTATGATGAACAGTGGAGTACACATGTCTCTTTCAGATCTGGTTTCCTCGGTGTGTATGCCCAGGAGTGGGATTGCTGGGTCATATGGCAGTTTATTTCCAGTTTTTTAAGGAATCTCCACACTGTTCTCCATAGCGGCTGTACTAGTTTGTATTCCCACCAACAGTGTAAGAGGGTTCCCTTTTCTCCACACCCTCTCCAGCATTTATTGCTTGTAGACTTTTGGATAGCAGCCATTCTGACTGGTGTGTAATGGAAAGCAGGAATAGAAGGAACATTCCTCAACATAATAAAAGCTATATATGACAAACCCATAGCAAACATTATCCTCAATGTTGAAAAACTGAAAACATTTCCCCTAAAATCAGGAAAAAGACAAGGGTGCCCACTCTAACCCACTACTATTCAACATAGTTTTGGAAGTTTTGGCTACAGCAATAAGAGAAGAAAAAGAAATAAAAGGAATCCAGATAGGAAAAGAAGTGAAACACTCACTGTTTGCAGATGACATGATCCTCTACATAGAAAACCCTAAAGACTCTACCAGAAAATAACTAGAGCTAATCAAGTAATATAGTAAATTTGCAGGATATAAAATTAACACAGAGAAATCCCTTGCATTCCTATATAACAATGAGAAAGCAGAAAGAGAAATTAAGGAAACAATACCATTCACTATTGCAACAAAAAGAATAAAATACTTAGGAGTATTTCTACCTAAAGAAACAAAAGACCTATACTTAGAAAACTATAAAACACTGATGAAAGAAAGCAAAGAGGACACAAATAGATGGAGAAATATACTGTGTTCATAGACTCATTGTGAAAATGAGTATACTACCCAAAGCAACCTATAGATTCAATGCAATCCCTATCAAGCTACCAAGGGTATTCTTCAAAGAACTAGAACAAATAATTTCACAATTTGTGTGGAAATACAAAAAACCTTGAATAGCCAAAGCAATCTTGGGAAAGAATGGAACTGGAGGAATCAACCTGCCAGACCTCAGGCTCTACTACAAAGCCACAGTCATCAAGACAGTATGGTACTGGCACAAAGACAGAAATATAGATCAATGGAACAAAATAGAAAGTCCAGAGATAAATCCACGTACCTATGGACACCTTATCTTTGACAAAGGAGGCAAGAATATACAATGGATAAAAGACAAACTCTTTAACAAGCGGTGCTGGGAAAACTGGCCAACCACTTGTAAAAGAATAAAACTAGAACACTTTCTAACACCATACAGTTCTAAAGTACTAAAGTATATCTGTTCACTAATCATACCAGAGCCCTGCATGTGACTGAACCTCCAGCAACTGGCAGGTGTATGTGTATGTGTGTATAAGGTTTGTGTGACAGAGCTCATTAGAAATGAGAGCTTAATTTATACTTCTTGATCATGCACTAGCTAGTTAATCCTAGGTAATTTCCAACAATCTAATCAGCAGTATTTATTTAAATCTCCACCCTCTCCCCCATGGTTTCCCTCGTGGCTCAGAGGGTAAAGAAACCGCCTGCAATGCAGAAGGCATGGGTTCAGTCCCTGGATTTGGAAGATCCCCTGGAGAAGAGCATGGCAACCCACTTCAGTATTCTGGCCTGGAGAGTCTTCATGGACAGAGGAGCCTGGTGGGCTACAGTCCATGGGGTCGCAAAGAGTCGGACATGACTGAGCGACTAAGCACAAGCACCCCCTTGCCCAGGGTTGCAAAGTGTCTGACACCACTGAAGTGACGTAGCAAACAGTTACACACGACATACAGTACAGATTTTGCTGTTCTGTAATACTATTCATACATGTGTATACATGCTCAGTTGTGTCTAACTCTTTTATGACCCCCAGGGACTGTGGTCCACCAGGCTCCTCTGTCCATGGAGTTTTCCAGGCAGAAATACTGGAGTGGGTTGCCACTTCCTCCTGCAGCGAATCTTACCGACCCAGGGATAGAATACATGTCTCCTACATCTCCTGCACTGACAGGCAGATTCTTTACCACTGAGCCACCAGGGAAGATGTAATGACACATCATTAAATCACACAGCATACAAGTGCGTTTTAATGGAAGAGCGATGTGACTTGCAGAAAATGTCAGGGGAAATGAATGGTGAGTGGCCAGCAGATAGAGAGTAGGCACATAAAACTGTAGAGCAATTATGCTGTGTTATTGAGTGGCATTATGTCAAAGAGAATGCAACTGGATTGTTTTTGTAGCATCTCTTTTATAAACATTACTGGTATAAAGTAATTGTTAAATTCATATAGCTAACTACTTGTTATTTTATATTAATCATATAATTTGAATTACTTAAAGTCCACGAAATGTTCATGACCCTTAAAATGTCTCCATTATATTTGTTGATGACCGATAACTTTCTAAAAATAATACTAACAATATTTGCAGGAATTCATTTTCATCACTACTTCAGAGAATGGGAAAATAGTTACATAAAATATTGATGTCTAATGTGGTTTTTCAGTACTAATTATTGAATCTAAAGTGAAAGTGAAATTTGCTCAGTCCAGTCCGACTCTTTGTGACCCCATGGACTTCTCCAGGAACTCCATGGAATTCTCCAGGCCAGAATACTGGAGTAGGTAGACTTTCCCTTCTCCAGATCTTCCCAACCCAGGGATCGAAACTAGGTCTTCTGCATTGCAGGCAGATTATTTACCAGCTGAGCTTCAAGGGAAGCCCAATTACTGAATAGAAAGTAGGTCCAGGTACAAAAGATTATTTACACTTTACAAAACAATACAGCTTTTGGTTAAAGTTGCAGTACAATTTTAACCAAAACTTGAAATTGAGTCTCTCAGTCATGTCCAACTCTTTGCAACCCCATGCGCTTTACAGTCCATGGAATTCTCTAGGTTAGAATACTGGAGGGGTAACTTTTCCCTTCTCCAGGGGGTCCTCCCAACCCTGGGATAGAACCCAGATCTCCCCACATTGCAGGTGGATTTTTTACCAGCTGGGCCACAAGGGAAGTCCAAGAATACTAGAGTGGGTAGCCTATCCCTTCTCCAGGGGAACTTCCCAACCCAGAAATTGAACTGGGCTCTTCTGCATTGCAGACAGATTGTTTACCAACTGAGCTATCAGGGAAAGCTTGGTATATCTCAAATCTTAGAATATAGTCTTTCCTAAGCAAGGAGATCCAACCAGTTCATCCTAAAGGAGATCAGTCCTGGGTGTTCATTGGAAGGACTGATGCTGTGGCTGAAACTCCAATACTTTGGTCACCTCATATGAAAAGTTGACTCACTGGAAAAGGTCCTGATGCTGGGAGGGATTGGGGGCAGGAGGAGAAGGGGACGACAGAGGATGAGATGGCTGGATGGCATCACTGACTCGATGAACATGAGTTTGAGTAAACTCTGGGAGTTGGTGATGGACAGGGAGGCCTGGCGTTCTGCGATTCATGGGGTCGCAAAGAGCTGGACAGGACTGACTAAACTGAACTGAACTGAAAGTTGCAACAAATGTTGGAATTTTGTTTCACCTTCTAAGATTTAAAACCAGAAAGTTACTTATAAGAGTCATGCATGTAGCCTTTGTAGATGCTACTTCATATAATAAGAGCTTCAAAAGTTAAGAAAAGTTTATAATGTGATAAATGTTGCTTTAAAAATTTCTCAGAAAGTTTCAGTAATAAGTGTAAGTGAACTGCAATGTTTAACATTTTCCCCATTTTGCATTTGTATTATTTTTAAGGGAAATAATTTTATTGAGGAATAATTAAGAAAACGAATTATTTTGATATTAGCCGCTCGCATTCTTCATGTACTCTAGAAAAAGCAGAAAATTCTGTCATAATCCAAAGAAACCCAAAGCATGTTCTGCAGAAGATGGTTTTGCAAGGTGATCTTTTAGAAGAAACAGGGAATGGAGTAGGAGGGAGTAATTGGATGGACAGGGAGGACTGGCATGCTGCGAATCATGGGGTCGCTAAGAGTTGGACATGACTGAGCAACTGAACTGAACTGAACTGAGGAAGAGAAAGAAGAGGAGGGTGGAATAAGAGGAGTGGGAGAGCGGCAGGGGAAGAGAAGGGAGAAATAAGACAGGAAGAAAGATACCAAAGAAATTACATGACTTAAATAACTGGGAAATGATGTAAAGAATTTCTATACGACCTTATCAATTAACAATTTTCATTCATAAGCATATTAAATCTTTGAAATAATGCAACAGAAAAATATGTTCATTTTTGCAAAAAATAAATGTTTCACATATACATTATCACTGCATACATATAATTGTGTTTATTTGTTTGGTTTTTCAGTCTTTAAATGGTTTTCCCTCTTTTTTTTTTTGGAGGGGGTGTGATTTTCCCTCTTGATGTTAGAAAAAAGTTGTCATTTGATATTTTTATACTATATACTTTTGATCCTTAGCATACTAAGCTTGAAATTATTTCATTGACTCATAAGTGTACTCGTTTATTTTTAAATTCATTTTTATTGGAGTATAATTGGTTTAGAATGTTGTGTTGGTTTCCAAATATGCATTATTTTTAAAATAGGCAAAAGATTTGGAAGACAGTCACCACAGAACACATTTAAATGCAAATAAGCACACGAAAGGGATATGCAGCACCATTAGTCACTAGGGAAATTCAAGTTAAAGTCTCAATAATTTACTATTCCACACTGATTGAATGGCTGAAGTTAGAGTAGCAATACTGGCAAGGAAGGATGGGACAGAACTGAAGCTCTCATATTTTGCTTGTGTGGGTGTAAAATGACAGTCACTCTGGATAATACTTTGAGATTCTTACAAAGCTAAACAAACAAGCACTAATAATGAGAGCACATAATCTCATTCCTAGGTAATTGCTCAGAAGAAATTAAAACATCTATCCACATAGAAACTAGTACCTGAATACTCACCAAGGCTTAATTCATAACAACCAGAAATAAGAAACAACTTAAATGTTAGTCAACTGATGAAAGGATTACCAAATTGTGGTTCATCTTTAGTATGTTACTGTTCAGTCACTCAGCCATGTCCGACTTTTTGCCACCCCATGGAATGCAGCATGCCAGGCTTTCCTTAGTTACATCCCAGACTTTGCTCAAACACCTGCCCACTGAGTCAGTGATGCCATCCAACCATCTCATCTTCTGTCATCCCCTTCTCCTCCTGCCCTCAATCTTTCCCAGCATCAGGGTCTTTTCTAATGAGTTGACTCTTCAAATCAGGTAATCGAAGTATTGGAACATCAGCTTCAGTACCAGTCCTTCCAATGAATATTCTGTGTTGGTTTCCTTTAGGATGGACTGGTTTGATCTCCTTGCAGTCCAGTGTAAGGAAGTTCAGTATATGGGGAGCCTTACTTGCAAACAGACACTTGAGAACTTTCTCTCATAATGAAAATATTCTGATTCTTAAATCGTAATGATGATTATATGACTGTTAACATTTTCCACAACTCACTTAATTGTACTCCAAAGATTAGTGAAGATTTCTGTACAGAAATTGAAATTTAGAAAAGTGATCATATTAAAAAAAATAAAACCCTCATGAGATGAGCTCTGCCCTCTCCCTCCCACCTAGCTTTTAATTCTCTCTGTCTCTTTTTTTCTCTCCGTCTGTCTCTCTCAGTCATACACACCCCACAAGTACACACACACACTCACACACAGGTTTCAATATCTGGCATATATGAAAGCTGTCATCTTTACCTTTAAAATGCGGTAATTAAAAAAAAAATGCAGTAACTCCAAATGGTGTTTTCAAATGCACCTTCTTACCCTCACTACTCAATAACTATACTATAGATACTTCCTTCATCATTGCAAAAGTCTACTACAGAAAGTTCTTGGGGAAACAACAAGAAATATTCTAAAATCTTATTTCAGGGATCTTCAAAGTTACTCAGTAGCCATATTCGATCCTGATTCTACATTCTGTCAGTGACTTTCTTTCAGATGAGTTTACACACAGCAATCAAAGTATGCAGTAAAAAATCTCAACCATATCATGACACATGAAAATAAAACACTGCAATGACTTTCCACTCGAAGTCTCTAATTTAGTTTACAAGACCCTGTATCTGGACCCCTATTAATTCTTTAATCTCTACAATCCCTGCTATTCTTTCTGACCATGTATGCATTTCTCTCATATTAGGCTTAAACTTCAAGAAAATGGACAACTTTACACTGGTTTTATCTCCAGGTGTTAAATTCATCTGGTAGATGGTAAGGGCTCAGTAAATATTTTCAAATAAGTGAATTATTTAAAATCTTTTCATATGGCTGTGTCACTTTGCTGTGCACCTAAAACTACCACAATATTGCTAATCAGCTATAACCCAATATAAAATTAAAATTTAAATATTTTTTTCTTTGAGTGTATATTAAAGGGTTTTAAAACTCATACCTTTTATTCAAGAAAAAAAATTTGGCTTAAAGAGTCCTTTTGTTTTAAGTTTAAAGTAGGAAACTGCAAGCATTTTCTAAATTTTGAAATAAAATGCATGGGATTCAAACATCTGCTCTTTTTATTCAAAGAAATAAAAGAGAGACAAATGTATCTTCTATTTTTAATACTGCATATATACATAATATGGAGTCTAATTTTTTCCCTCAATCCCTAAACAACTAGTCCTGAATGTTTTTTAAAGTCATTCATCACTTTTATATGATTTTTTAATGATTCACTTCAAAGACAAAATTTGTAAATATATTTGCAATTGCTTTTAGATTACCTTGTGTACCAACAAATAACTTGCAAAATAACATTAGCAGCATAATTTTTTCATGAAGAGTCATTAATTTGATTTGCTAATTTATTGATTTCTGGCTCTAAATCCATAATTACATTCAAAGATCAACAAATCAAGTTCATAGGATGTGGTATAAATTTATTATATATCACATCCTATGAATTTGATTTGTTGATCTTTGAGTCAGGAGTTTATACATGTACTTTTATTTAAATGGGTCTACAGAATTCTTTTCTTGGTTTGATTCTGTTGTTATGTTTTCATTAGTTTAGCTCTACTACTGTGTATTTTGATGTTGGAAGCTTCACAAATTCTATAAATTTAAAAATAAAATTGATAGAATTTAAATATCTATTCCACAAAATTTTGGACAAAATAAGAGCATTTTTTTAAGTAGTAACTTAAGGGTATTTTCAATTTCTTCTGTGTGTTTTTTTTTTTTTAACTTATATTTTCATTGAGATAATTCTTGATAACAAGAGGAAAATATTTAATTTTTCATTTGAAATAAATGTGGTTTAGTTGAAAAGAAATACAGTTACTATAACTTGATCACTTCTAATTAAAAAAAAAAAAGAAAAAGTAAGAAATCATGCTCGAAAGAGAACTAGTCATGGGTATTTACTGCAGAGTGGGAAAGGTCACCTTGTTTTGCCTGGAATAACACAGGTTTATGGACTCAGCCGTGACTTCCAGATGTTAAAGCTGGTTTTAGAAATGGCAGAGGAACCAGAGATCAAATTGCCAACATCCGATGGATCATCGAAAAAGCAAGATAGTTCCAGAAAAACTTCTATTTCTGCTTTATTGACTATGCCAACCTTTGACTGTGTGGATCACAATAAACTGTGGAAAATTCTTAAAGAGATGGGAATATCAGACCACCTGACCTGCCTCTTGAGAAACCTATATGCAGGTCAGGAAGCAACAGTTAGAACTGGAGATGGAACAACAGGTTGGTTCCAAATAGCAAAAGGAGTACGTCAAGGCTGTATATCGTCACCCTACTTATTTAACTTATATGCAGAGTACATCATGAGAAATGCTGGGCTGGAAGAAGCACAAGCTGGAATCAAGATTGCCAGGAGAAATATCAGTAACCTCAGATATGCAGATGACACACCCTTATGGCAGAAAGTGAAGAGGAACTAAAAAGCCTCTTGATGAAAGTGAAAAAGACGAATGAAAAAGTTGGCTTAAAACTCAACATTCAGAAAACTAAGATCATGGCATCTGGTCCTATCACTTCATGGGAAATAGATGAGGAAACAGTGGAAACAGTATCAGACTTTACTTTTTTGGGCTCCAAAATCACTGCAGATGGTGATTGCAGCCATGAAATGAAAAGACACTTAATCCTTGGAAGGAAAGTTATGACCAACCTAGATAGCATATTATAAAGCAGAGACTTTACTTTGCCAACAAAAGTTCATGTGGTCAAGGCTATGGTTTTTCCATTGGTCATGTACGGATGTGAGAGTTGGACTGTGAAGAAAGTTGAGCACCGAAAATTGATGCTTTTGAATTGAGAAGACACTTGAGATTTCCTTGGACTGCAAAGAGATCCAACCAGTCCATCCTGAAGGAGATAAGTCCTGGGTGTTCATTGGCAGGACTGATGCTGAAGCTGAAACTCCAGTACTTTGGCCACCTCATGTGAAGAGCTGATTCATTGGAAAAGACCCTTATGCTGGGAGGGATTGGGGGCAGGAGGAAAAGGGGACAACAGAGAATGAGATGGCTGGATGGCATCACCGATTCAATGGACATGAGTTTGAGTAAATTCCAGGAGTTGGTGATGGACAGGAAGGCCTGGCGTGCTGCGATTCATGGGGTCACAAAGAGTCAGACACGACTGAGCGACTGAACTGAACTGAACTGATGGACTCAGATTATTCCACAAAGTTACTTTTGATGTATTTATATGCGAACACAGAAGGAGCATAAAAAATGTACTTGTCATTGTCAGTTTTGGAGGATATTACATCAGACACAAATTAGCACAAAGAGAGAGAGTGTGAGGAATAAAAGTCACCTGGCTTAGAGTGAACAGGGCCACACAGTCTGAGAACAACCTTGTGATTGTGCATTTTATATTAATAACATGCAATTATCACTGCATAGGGCTTAATGTTTGTTATATTTTAAACAAAAATAATTTCAAATTTTAAGTAAAGAAGTATCTTAGAGAACTAAATCATCACACACCACCATATATGAGTGTGTATGTGTATAAGTGAGATTCCCTGGTGGCTCAGATGGTAGAGTCTGCCTGCAAGGAGGGAAACCTAGGTTCAGTCCCTGGATCGAGAAGATCCCCTGGAGAAGGCAATGGCAACCCACTCCAGCATGCCTGCCTGGAAAATCCCATGGACAGTGAATGGTGGGCTATGGTTCATAGGGCTGCAGAGAGTTGTACACAACTGAGCAATTTCACTTTCTTTCTTTCTTCCATGTATATAACTGCATTGAGCCTCCCAGTGGCACAGTGGTAAGGAATCCACCTGCAGGAGATGCAGGAGACACAGATTCGATCCCTGTGTTGGGAAGATCACCTAGAGAAGGAAGTGGCAACCCACTCCAGGATTCTTGCCTGGGAAATTCCTTGGACAAAGGAATCTGGTGTGCCACAGTCCATAGGGTAGCAAGGAGTCGGACACAATTGTATGTGTATATGAACACATATGTATATATGAATATGTGTGTGTTCGGTTCTGTTCAGTTCAGTTGCTCAGTCGTGTCTGACTCTTTGCAACCCCATAGACTGTAGCATTCCAGGCCTCCCTGTCCACACACATGTGTGTGTGTGTGTGTATAAACATATATGTATTGATATATATATTTCTGTTGTGTAAATACTTCCCTCAGACCACCTAGCATTCTTCTCATATTTCTTATATAAATTATCTCTATATTTGAGCTTTTCACTTCCAACATTAGGCTATACACATAAATAATAAAAGTATTATATAGCTTTTCTATTTTAATAGGGTTGATTTAAAACATTTCAGATAAAATAATCAAATCACTGTACAAAAAATTCATTTTCAAAATCAAGGAAAAATGGTTAAGATAACTTCCTCATTACCTTAAAAATTCTGTTTTCCATTATTTCAAATAAGTTTCATTTACTGCAATATTTTATTGAGAGCATAACCATCTAGATATATGAGACTATTGGCATGTAAATAGTGAAGATTATTGATGATAATGTCACATGAAACTATTAAACAGAGGAACAAAAGCACCAGCTGCTTCAGGGTCTTCTAAATATTACAAGATCAGGTGAAAGATGACACAGAGATGATAGAGGCAGATATTAACAATACTTGGAAAACAATTTTCATTATATTACTATGAACTATTAAGGTGTTAGTGGGCTTAGATATTACTCTCCACTGAGGTCCACACCTTTGTGTGTGAAAAACAGGTGAGCGAAGGGGGCTGGAGAGAAAGCACTAAGATTATTCTTGGATAACTTAGCTAGAGAAATACAAAGAGGACCAGAGAATGACAGCGCGCAAGTCACTTTTGAGGAAACAATCTCATATATTCAGTTGTATAGTTTCCCTAAAATTATAAAGTACTTGATCTAAAGTCAAATGTGATTATTATTAAGTACAGCTTATTATTTGTTGTCTTTTACCAAGTTATATAAATCATCTCTAAAAAGTTTCCTGTTTTGTTGCAACTTCTTATTTTCCTAATAGGAATTTGTTTTCTCAAATCCAAGAATTTCCCTATAGAAATGTAAAGAACATCCCAGGCTTATCTAATCTATCAAACATGCACATAAAATCAGAGGAGAGGAGATGGGCCATCAATGTCAAGCATCAAGGATGAAGATAAGGGTCACATTGACATATTTTACATCCAGTTTGTGAGCAAAGATGCCAGTAAATTCTGACAGGAAGCAGCAGTACCTTTCCTAAATTGCTATAATAAATTGTTAAGCTCTTTTAAAAGCTGGGAGGTGTCGTGGGTGAGGGGATGTGTAATCCTGAACTTTATAACTCGTGAAAATTAGCTATAAATTTAGGGAACGAATGGAACAGCAAGAGCAAAGGGTGTCTTTTTAAATTTTTTTAAAGACTGCACTTAGAAAATATTTAATCTTCATTCATAAGTCCTTTAAAATAACATGCAATTAGCATGCATTCCAATAAAGGACAGCAATGGAGTCCAAATATTTTTATGTGAGGTAATATATTTTAATACATATAATTTATTTTATTCTTTGGCTTCAGCCCATCTCTAAATTGTGAAATAAATGAGTGAATAATATAAATATGAATATTTTCATAGTTAAAGCATACTATGAATACCACCTCAAGTTTGTCTCTTTCTGTATATAGAGACCCTTGTAAGAAAAGATAATATATCTGCATGTATTTGAATTTTTGCTTATAAAGTAGGGCCTAATATCTCAACACATATTTTATTAATTATTTGTATTAGACCATACCAAAGGAATGCATCTGGTTAATTGACTATATGTGAATCATTGATTTACCACACATAATGAATAAAGGAATTAAAGAATATGGCATTCATAGATAAGGAAACTAAGTACTAAGGAAATTAACTGACTTTCCTAGTAGAAAACTGCATTTTCTCAGAGCATAATGCCCATTTTTAAACTCAGAATTTTATTCTCATGTTTTAAATGACAGTTTAAATAATTTAAGTGTTATTTTAAAATTCTATTAGTTCAGTTCAGGTGCTCAGTAGTGTTCAACTTTTTGTGACCCCATGGACTGCAGCATTCCAGGCTTCCCTGTCCATCACCAACTCCTGGAGCTGGCTCAAATTCATATCCATCGAGTTGGTGATGACATCCAACTATCTCATCCTCTGTCGTCCCCTTCTCCTCCTGCCCTCAATCTTTCCCAGCATCAGGGTATTTTCCAACGAGTCAGTTCTTTGCTTCAGGTAGCCAAAGTATTGGAGTTTCAGCTTCAACATCAGTCCTTCCAATGAACACCCAGGACTGATGTCCTTTAGGATGGACTGGTTGGATCTCTTGCAGTCCAAGGGACTCTTGAGAGTCTTCTCCAACAAAGCATCAATTATTTGGGGCTCAGCTTTCTTTATGGTTCAGCTCTCACATCTATACATTACTACTGAAAAAAACATAGCTTTGACTACACAGACCTTTGTTGGCTAAGTAATGTCTCTGCTTTTTAATATACTGTCTAGACTGGTCATAGTTTTCCTTCCAAGGAACAAGTGTCTTTTAGTTTCATGGCTACATTCACCATCTGCATTGATTTTGGAGCCCAAGAAAATAAAATCTGCCATTGTTTCCCCATCTATTTGCCATGAAGTGATAGAACTGGATGCCATGTAAAATTCTATACTTTCATATAATTCTTTAATAACTTAAAAAGTCATGATGTAAACATTTTATATCATTTAATGTTTAAATGTCTGGGGATAAGAACTAATTGGAAAATGAAACCGTGAGGAAAATCAGTGGGTCATGGTATGCTAAAATCAAAGGTGAAAAGTGTCCTTGGAAGTGTATGATCAATAACATTAAATCCTACTCTCAAGATCAAGTAAGAAGAGAATAGATTCATATACTTAGTTTACAAATGTCATTGTGATTTTGAAGAATGAAGTTTTGGTTGAGTATGGAAAATACTGAAATTGACTAAAGAGGATGGTGGGAAAAGAGGAAGTTGAAACAGTCTAGACAATCTTTTGGATGACTTTTTTTCTGAAAAGGGGCATTAGATGGAAACAAAATGTGAAATTAGGGTTGAAATGGATTTTTTTTTTAAGCAATGGGAGACATTAAACCACACACATTTAAAGTACATATGTTTCAAAAGAAGTATGCTCCATGAAAGGGTTTCCCAGGTGACTCAGTGGTAAAGAATTTGCCTGCCAAGGAGATACAGGTTTGATTCTTGGGAGATCCCCTGGAGAAGGAAATGGCGATGCACTCTAGTATTCTTGCCTGGGAAATCCTGTGGACAGAGGAGCCTGGCAGGCTATCATCCGTGGAGTCACAAAAGAGCTTGACATGACTTCAGTTGTCACTCAGTCGTGTCTGACTGTTTGAGACACCATGGATTGCAGCACGCCAAAACTCCCTGGGTTTCCTCAAACTCATGTCCATTGAGTCAGTGATGACATGACTTAGGAACTAAAATAGCAGCAAACATACTCCATAAAGCAAAAACATAATCAAGAAATGGAATCTATCCATCATCCCAACTGTATCTTTATAACTCAGTAATCTGTTTCTCCCACTTCTCCAAGGCTCTCTTTCATATGCCAGGCCACCATTGTTCTGCTTTCTGTTGCTATAAATTTGTTGAAGTTTCCTACAATTTTTTATAATGAATCACATCATGTGTACTTCCTTTTTTTGTCTGGTTTCCTTCATTCAGCACAATTATTTAATAGTCATCAACACTGTAGAAATAAACAGTTCTTTCCATAGTATTGTTGGTTAACAATATATGACATCTTGATTTTCCTTTAATAAATTGATAGTTGGTTGGGTTCTTTTCAACCTTTGACTATTATGAATAAAACTTCTATGGACTTTTTTGTGCATGGACTTGTGCTTCTTTCCTTACGCTTACTAAATGCTAAAAAGTAGGATATCTGGTGAATCATATAGTAAGTATATGATTAGTTTTTTAAGAAACTGCCCAAATATTTTCTGAAATGGTTACACACTTTTGCATATTCATAAGCAATGCATGAGCATTCAGATTATCATATGTATTTGCCATCACTAGATATGATCAGCCTCTTAAATTTCACCCATTATGATAGATGGGTAACAACATCTCATTGTGGTTTTAATCTGAATTTCTCTAAAGACAAATTGGACTTTCCTGGTGTCTCAGTCTGTGAAGAAACTACCTGCAATGGAGGAGATCTGGTTCCAGTCCCTGGGGCAGAAAGATCCCCTGCAGAAAGGAATGGCAACCCACTCTAGTATTCTTGCCTGGAGAATTCCATGAACAGAAGAGTCTGGCAGACTACAGTTCACACAGTCGCAAAGAATCAGACATGGCTGAGCCACCAACACTTATCAAAGACAAGTTACACTGCGCATCTTTTCATGTGATTATCTGCTAACTGTGAGGGTGTACTCTGAGAGGACCCTTGTCATCATCACCTCTTGCCTTCATGCTTTTGTGTAAAGTCTCCCCACTCCTTCTTTCTTAAGAATGGATGAGATTTTCTGACTTAATTCTAAAACCAGTTGAATACAAAAGCTCATACGACAGATAGCTGAGGGTAACCTCTGACCTGCAATCAGCAAATAAATGAGCCCATCAGTTTGGTGCCTGCAGGACACTGAATTCTGCTAGCAACCACACAAGTTTGGAGGTAGGTATTTCACCCAGTGAATCTTCGAAGAGATACCAGCCTGGACAATACCTTGATTGTCGTATAATGAGAGACTCTGAGGCAGAGGACCCAGCTAAGCCTTGCTTAAATTCGCAGCCCACGGACACTGTGAGTTAATAGAGGCATTTTGTTTAAGCAGCCAAGTGAGTCAGCATTACTGTGCAACAACAGATAATAAGGCACCACTTCTGTAGTCTTCTTGAGGGAAAAGTTGGTTCATATCTTTTGCACATTTTTAATAGAATTATTTTCTATGCACATTTTGACCCTGCCTTACTCATTCACAGTACAAACTGTTTATTGGATATATCTTTTGCATATAATTTCTCCCAGACTAAAGTTTGTCTCTTCATTTTTTTCACTGGTACTGTTGTTTAGTCTCTAAGCCATGTTCAATTCTTGTGACCCCATGGACTGTAGCACAAAAAGCTTCCCTGTCCTTCACTATCTCCTGGAGTTTGCTCAAACTCATGTCCACTGAGTCGGTGATACCATTCAATTATTTTATCCTCTGTCATCTCCTTCTCCTCCTGCCCTCAATCTTTCCCAGTATCAGAGTCTTTTCCAATGAGTCAGCACTTCACTGTGAAGACACTATTTTCTTCATAGTGTCTTCCAAAAAAGACAATATCTTAAAATTTTCATGATGTCTAATGTGTCCATTTCTTAATTTTATAAATCATGCTTTTGTGGTTCCACTGACTGTGGATCAACCAAAGATTACACTGTTAATACTTAGGGAGGAACTTCAGTACCCATAATGTCAGAATTCATGCTATTCTGGATGAATTCAATTTGGCAGTACAAATTCTTTGTGAGCATCTGCATTGAAAATAAAATGTTCATAAAACTCCTAGAAGAAAACATAGGTAGTAAGCTCCTTGACAATGGTATTGACAATGATGGGCTTCCTTGATGGCTCAGTTGGTAAAGAATCTGCCTGCAATGTAGGAGACACGGGTTCGATCCCTGGGTCAGGAAGATACCCTGGAGAAGCAAATAGCAATCCACTCCAGTATTCTTGTATGGGAAATCCTATGGACAGAGAAACCTGGAGGGCTACAGTTCATATGGTCACAAGAATTAGACAGCACTTAGCAACTAAAGGACACAGAAAGCAAAGGCAACAAAAGCAAAAATAAAGACATGAGACTATATCAAACTAAAATGCTTCTGCATAGCAAAGGAACTCATCAACAAAATGAAGAGGCAACCTACTGATTGGAAAACAATATTGGCAAATCATATTTCTGACAAGGAGTTAAATACGACCTACTTAAAAAAAAAAAAAGAAAGAAAGAAAGAGAAAACTTCATACAATAGAATAGCAGAAAGCAAACAACTTGATTTTTAAAATAGCAGAGTATCTGACGTTTTTCCAAGGAAGACATACAAACACCTAAAAGGCACATAAGAAAGATGCTTGATATCACTAATCACCAGAGAAATGCAAAACAAAACTACAATGAGTCTCCTCACACCTGTTAAAATGTTTATTATAAAAAGGGGAAGAGATAACAAGTGTCATTGAGGTTGTGGAGAAAAGGAAGCTCTGTGTATTGTTGGTGAGAATGTAAATTGGTGCAGCCGTTATAGAAAACACTATGCAGATTCTTTAGAAAATTAAAAACAGAACTATCATATGTTATAGCAATACTACTTTGGGTATTTATCTGAAGAAAGTGAAAACACTAATTTGAAAAGATAAGTGCACTCCAATGTTCATGAAAAAGTATTAGTTGCTCTGAAAGTGAAAGCTGAGAGTCACTCAGTCGTGTCCAAATCTGCAATCCCACAGATTATATACATATATATATATATATATATATATATACACACACAATCCATGGAATTCTCCAGGTCAGAATACTGGAGTGGGTGGCCATTCCCTTCTACAGGGATCTTCCCAACCCAGGGATCAAACCCAGGTCTCCCTTACTGCAGGCAGATTCTTTACCAGCTGAACCACAAGAGAAGCCCAAAAACACTGCAGTGGGTAGCTTATCCCTTTTCCAGGGGATCTTCCCAACCCAGGAATCGAATCGGGGTCTCCTGCATTGCAGATAGATTCTTTACCAACTGAGCTATCAGGGAAGCCCTGATAAGTTAAACAGAGAAAGACACATATCATAGCGTCTCACCTTTATATGGAATCTAAACAAACAAACAAAAATGTTCATAGCAGAACATTTTACAATTGTTACAATTGTCAAGAAGTGAACACACACAACCTGAGTCCATTGACAGATGAAAGGATAAAGAAGATAGTTGAAATGGGTAAAGTTGTGTTTCATGTGTATGTAAGTATATGTACTTTCACTCAACAAAATGTTGTTAGCCATAAAAATGAGTGACGTCTTGCCATTTGTGACAGTTGAATGGACCTTAAGGGAATTATGTTATGTGAGATAAGTGTGACAGAGAAAGAGAAATTTAGGACCTCACCTTTATGGTGAATCTAAACAAATAAATAAATAAACAACAAAAACAAAACAAGCTCATAGTTAGAGATAACAATTTGATAGTTGCTGTGGTGGGTCTGTAAGTAGGAGGATAGATGGGCAAAATTGGTGCAGGAAGTCAAAAGTTACAGACATTCAGCTACAAAATAAATGTCATGCGGATTTAATGCATAGCATGAATTTAATAATACTAGTACTTAATAATACTCTCCTGTGTATTTAAAAGCTGCTAAGAGGATAAATCTTAATATCCCTAAAAAAGAAAAAATTTCTATAGCTATAAATTGTGACAAATGTTAACTAGGTTTGTGGTAAACATGTTACAATATAAACAAATATTGAGTCATTATGGTGTATACCTGAAACTAACACAGCGTTGTATGTCAATTATACTTCAATAAAATTAATAAATAATAAAATAAAGTGTTTGCTATTATTGTTGTTTGAATAGAAGAGACTATGCTAAATGATTTAACTTTATGTTTTTATATTTTTATTACAATTTCAGCAAAAACATCTGTTGTAGATAATATTTTGAAGGTAAAAAGGGGTTAGATTTTAGTCTTGACTAGGGAATAATTTACAAATTATCCCCTAAAATTTTGATGAGAAGTATGTTGAAATATCTGAATGAAAATTTTCTTTGAAAGCCTATAGATCACCAAAAATCTACCCCACAGGTAATGTGATTTCAGCTTCAGATTTAATATGAGTTATTTTTAGTATATTATTAAGTAAGACTATTTCACTTCAGTTCAGTCACTCAGGGGTGCCAGTCTCTTTGTGACACCATGAACGACAGCACACCAGGCTTCCCTGCCCATCACCAGCTCCTGTAGCTTGCTCAAACTCATGTCCATCGTGTTGGTGATGCCATCCAACCATCTCATCCTCTGTCGTCCCCTTCTCTTCCTGCAAAGAACTGACTCCTTGGAAAAGTCCTGATGCTGGGAAATACTATTTGCATTCTCTTTAAGTATGAAAATATTAACTATTCTACCTAGATTAATTTTCTGACAAGTAATACAGTGTTTCCCACAAGTAGATATTATTCATGAATCTGACTTTATTAAACTTTATTATAGAAAAATGCAGTTTTGAAATAGAGAATTATTTTTACAAATCATAAAATGGAACTATGTGCTCAGAAAATAATATAGTCCAAAATGTACTAGTTAATTCTTTAAAAAAAATAATTTTGTGAGTGTACTTCCTTTAAAATAGTAGATTTAAAAATGAAGAAGCTGATTTCATATAATTATCTGTAAGATTTGACATGTCATTAATGCATCTAGAGGACTTTAAAAATGTGAATACATTTTTAGCTATGTAATGAGAAAATCTTCAGATGAGCATCTAAGCAAACTGTAAATAAACTTGTCATATTTTGTTCTATCAAAAACAAAAAGGTTTTGTACTTGAAAGGTCAAGAACAATGCTAGCTAATGGTGTTACTCCAGAGATCACTTTATTCTTTGATTGTTGTTTTTTTGTAGTAGGTAACCCTGCAGCTCTAACCTTAGCTGGATGAGCAGTGAGTGGAAATGGCACCAAAGCAGCTAATCTATAGCTCTGAGGTGGCTAAATCATTTTCTGGTAACTTGTTCTATTTCAGTTGCTAAGTCATGTCTGACTTCTTGTGACCCCATGGACTGCAGCACACCAGGCTTTCCTGGCGTTCCCTAACTCCTGGAGCTTGCTCAAACTCATGTCCATTGACTTGGTGTTGCCATCCAACCTTCTCATGCTCTGTCACTCTCTTTTGCTCCTGCACTCAATCTTTCCCAGCATCAGGGTCTTTTCCAATGAGTCGGCTCTCTGCATCAGGTGGCCAAAGTGTTGATTATAAAAGGGGCCTATAATAGAAAAGAATTATTTTAAAAAATCTAGTTATAAAAGAGTTCAAATCACAAATAGGGAAGAAAGTAAGAATGTAAGAATGTAGAAGTGGAGAGAAAAAGTTAGCTAAAACCATGGCTCATCAAAATCCATGAAATAAGCAGAAATGTAAGAACTTTAAAGGACTGAGGGCTGAATCCACTGAATTTTGGATGGTGCTAGGGGTAGACTTATATCTGGAGGTTTGCTAAAGCTACATTTTTTTTTTCTCATTAATCTTCAAGCTCCTGAGAAATATTGTGTTCTATGTCTGACTAAATAGTAATTCAGAGTGTTTGAAGGGTGCCGGGAGCCAACACACGGGACCCCACCCTTGGAAAGGCCATAGGGGAGAAAACCTTCCGAACAAGGGCGAATCAGGTTATCAGGGATTTCGAAAAGGTCAGCTCACGAGACCCTGCCCCTAACAAGGGCGAATCAGGTTATCAGGGGTTTTTTGAAAAAGCCAGCTCACGAGATCCCACCCATGACAAGGTCATGAGGAGAAAGCCTGATAGGCAAGGCAGATCAGGTTTTCAGGGATTTCGGAAAGCTGCCCCCGGCTCTCACCTTAAAGATGATATCTGTCTTTCTGATGCCTGCCTCAATGGACTACTCCCTAATTTCTCTGACACAGGCAGGAAGGCCTTCCTCGATCTCTTCCCAAATAAGAATCAATTTAGAATTTTAATCAATAAGTTTCCCAGGTGGTGGTATTTTATGACATTATTTAGGGTGAAAGGAGTGTTTTAATTCAAACTCCTTTGCTGGTAGTTTTGTTAGCCAAATGCATTTATGCGCTTGGTACTAATATACATGATTGCTTATAATATCCTAATCATAAAATAACATAAAGAACCTGATTATATAAAAGCCCTAATAGATATAGAGCCCTTTTAAGGGGTAAAGGAGTCCTATTGGAAAACATAAGAAAATTATTCTATAGGTGGTTATTGGGTTGTGATTTGCTTGCTATGTTTTACTTGCTGTGTTTTGCTTGCTGTACTTTTGCCTTTGATGTGCTAAGGTTGTGTTATAAAAACCATTGTTAATATAGTTGAAGATCTAGGGAAATAAAAACTTAGCCCTAGTGTAGTAACATTGAGATGGTTGTTAATTGTCAGCCAGGAGTACTAGGTAGAAACTGCCTCACTGAAGCCACAGAGTCTGTATGGGGTAAACTTCTTAGATAAACGCAACTGACAACTTTTGCAGAAATATTAATTTTTGTATTAACAAGAATATAATTCTACTCTGTACTACTTCTCTATGACCCTGTTACCTTTCAGTTAAGGTCACCATAAAAACGGAAAATAGGTTTACAATCACCTGATCTGCATAGAATGTTAAGAGCCTCAAAGATAATATGCTAACAATTGCTATAGAATTTAGAAAGCAAAAAAATCCTGCTTTTCCTAAAAAACAAAATGATGTAATGCTAATCCTGTGTAATCATTAGTAAGCATCTTGTACCTTGAAAACGTTCTGTAAAAGGGTATAAAACGAGTTGTCAAAAAATAAAACACGGACTTGGCCCCATCAAGGCTAGTCTCACTTCTCTCTCTCTCTCTCGCCGACGCCGTTCATCCTGAGGGTATCCCCTGGATCCTGCCGAGGCTGGACCCCGGCAGAAGGGATAACATTTTTTTAACTTACCTGTATATTTTTAGAGCAACTTTAAAAATTAAACTCATCTGAATATGTATCTTCACTGCAGCTCCCAAAATCCCAGGTGACATAGCCATCTACTTTGGGAATTGTCATTAATGAAGTTACAAAAATTTACTTATTTAGGACGTGGCCATGTAAATTTGGACAAAAAGCAGGTAGCAAAAGTGGCTGTGATGCCAGGCCACTAATCATAAGTTCTAAGGTTGTTCAAGCACACACTTAGTTTTATTGTTAAAGGGGAAGTTGAAAAGAGTAGATTGCACTTTTTTGCAGCTTGCTGAAAAATACACTGTGTGAGTTGCTCAGTGCAACTAGAAGGCATCCATCCAGTTTTGACCTCCAATCATCTTTGTGTTTTGTAGTCGTCTTATTTCTCTTTCACTGTGAAAGTAAAAGTGTTAGTAAGTCGTGTCTGATCCTTTACAATTCTGTGGACTATAGCCCTTCAGGCTCCTCTGTTGATGGGAATTCTCCAGACAAGAATACTGAAAGGGTTGTCATTTCCTCCTCCAGGGGATCTTCCTGACCCAGGGAGCAAACCTGGGTCTCCTGCAATGCAGGCAGATTCTTTACCATCTGAGCCACCAGGGAAGCCCAAAAATCTTCATTCTTCTTTGTAGAGGATTCCATATGTTAAATTAAAAAACCCATCCCTAACTGTAGAGATTTTATAATTAAAGCAAAATTCTACTCAAATTGGACTTCCATGCTGACTCAGCTGGTAGAGAATCCACCTGCAATGTGGGAGACCTGGTTTCCATCCCTGAGTTGGGAGGATCCTCTAGAGAAGGGAACAGCTACGTACTCCTGTATTCTGGCCTGGAGAATTCCATGAACTCTATAGTCCATGAGGTCACAAGGAGTTGGACACAACTGAACAACTTTCCCTTTCACTACTCACATTATTTTTTAATTCATATTTTGGGGAATATGTCTTTGAACTTGGCAACAAGAACTTAAAAGAATCCCCAGAAAAAGTTGCATTTCCCACATTTGTATAAGAACAGCACTAGCAGCCACACTAAGACACCTACTCCTCTGAGCTATTACCTTCCGACCACCTCTGTGCACTCCATACCAAGGGCTTTATCAACACCGTCTTACTTAATCTACACAAGCATCTTTGAAGTTAGGCATTGTTATCAACATTTTACAGATGATGAATCTGAAACTTAGAGCAGTTAAATAGTGTGTTCGGCATAGTACAATTATCAAATGGCAGTGCTATCATTGAGCCCAGACTGGTTTGACCTCCAAGCCCATGCTCTTAACCACCTCATTATCCTGACTTCATGCTTTGTAAAGCATGATACGCTATGATGTATGTGTTCCTTCAGTTGGCTAATTCAAAATTATATGGAGTAGGTCTTCCTAGTGTTATCAGCATCTTACAGATAATAAAATCAAAACATAGAGATTGCACTAAAAACACAAGATTATTTATTCAACTATATCAAAGAGTTTAAGAAAAAATTTTCCATTACAGTGGTTTGTCATTGTACTGAGGTCACTCAGTCGTTTCCAACTCTTAGCAACCCTGTGACTGCAGCCCTCCAGGCTCCTCTGTCCATGAAATTTTCAAGCAAGAATACTGGAGTGAATTGCCATTTCCTCCTCCAGAGGATCTTCCTGATCCAGGGATTGAACTTGTGGGTCCTGCATCTCTTGAATTGGCAGATGGATTCTTTACCAATGAGCCACCTGGAAAGCCCAGTTTGCTGTTGTTTTTTTGTTATTTTTATAATCTTGCCTACTAAGATGTATCATAGGATAAAAGTGAGGGACAATTCCAAAGTTTAGAGACAATGTGGTGAACCACTGTTTCATCATAGATTAAAAAGAATAAGAGTAATTTGGAAGTTTCTATAAATTATTTGATGTATCTAAACACAATGATTTTGATCTAGATGTCCCCCCCACCCTCCAAATACTTACATGTGGCCACATGTGGCTATTTACATTAATTGCAATGAAATAAAATTTAAAAATCAATTATTCAATCATATTTCAAGTCTTCAAAAGCCACATGTGGATAATAGTTAGCATATTTAAAAGCACAAATGGAGAACACTTTCAGCATAAGAAAAATCTGTACTGCAAAATATTAGTCTAGACACATAAGCATATGTAGATGTGCCAAATTGGGTTAAGATGTTATCCAAAGCTAATCCTCAGATTTACTGTCAGACAAATACATATGTTATCAATGTCCTGCTGATATAAGAATTGAGAACAAAATGCATGCTCCTGACTTAGGGGAAATAAACAGTTGGATCAATGATTATAAACATATAAATCTAAATTTTTGTATTCGGTGATTGGGGATTTAGTTTTGACTGACAATTGTAAAGGGTCTCATTTCTAATTTGCTTATTAAAGATTTTTAAATGCTAGATTTACATAATCATTTAAAATCTGCTTGCAGGTAGAAAGCCATAATAGCAATCATCTGAGTATGCATTTTGTTCCAAAAACATAGTATTGAATGATGTCAATGCATTGCATCATTTAAGCTTTACAATAAAGGAGTTTTATCTTCAAATGTTAAAAAATAAATAATAAACAAGTGTTACTGAAGAAAATGCCTAGCATCCAGTCGATAGCTTGTAGTTCTAAAAGTAGGAAATAAGACTCAGATCTTGAATATACTAAATATTCTGAGCTACAAAAGTATATTTGATGTAAATCTAAGCTAAAGTAAAAAAAAAAAAAAAAGACAATGCTGCTCAGTGAGTTTGTAACTTAGGGATATAACTCAGCTAATATAGAATTATTTTCAATGTTAATAATTATAAAGAATTAATGACATATCTGGAAAAAATGCCACAATAAATAATTAAATATTTAGTCTTTTGTGTAATTTTAATAAATAACCAGCCAAAC
The DNA here is from genome assembly GCF_963930625.1 of Muntiacus reevesi. Classification (NCBI taxonomy): domain Eukaryota; kingdom Metazoa; phylum Chordata; class Mammalia; order Artiodactyla; family Cervidae; genus Muntiacus; species Muntiacus reevesi. The sequence goes on along the minus strand of NC_089253.1, from coordinate 63,638,524 downwards.
TGATGTGGAAAGAAAAATTGACACAACTCAAAACATCAAAATGAAATTGCAGATATAAAATCAGCCTCAGAGGAAATTAGAAAAACCACAATGTTATATTTTCTTTGATTCTAAATATATTAGAAAACCTGGATAGGTAATTTCAAAACTTAACAAATCTATCACTATAGAAGTCACATAAAAAAAGTCTAAAAGTCTCCAAACTTCTGCAGAAAAAATTGTGAACCTAGATAGAGTGAAGGTGAATTATTGTTCACTACAAATATAATTGAAAAGTTATTTTAATTTTTCAAGGAAAGTTTCCAAAATTGCCAATCAAATCAACATAAAATAAACACTGAAACCTGTAGAGAAAACATGAAAAAACAACATGATTCCTAAAAAAGTAAATTGCTTCAAAATATAGTTTAGCCTCAATATACCCATAAAATATTCTACATAAAATATGTACAAATATAGTCTATTAAAAATAAATAACAAAAATCTCACTAAACATGAGTCAATGAAATTTATTCAAAGAATACAAACATTTAAGATATAGATAAATTTAGTAATATAAGGTGTATGTGAAAAAGGATAAATGCATTATTATATCACTGAACTATGAACAGAGATTAGATAAAATTTGTGGTTCACTCACCAAGTTATGTTCGACTGTTTGCAATCCCATGGGCTGCATCATACCAGCCCATGTCCATGTCCCTCACCACCTCCCTGAGTTTGCCCAAGTTCGCTTCCACTGAATCAGTGATGCCATCAAACCATCTCATCCTCTGTCACTTTATTCTCCTTTGGCCTTCAATCTTTCCTAGCAACAAGTTATTTTCCAGTGAATTGGCGCTTTGTATCAGGTGGCTGATTCAGCTTCAGCATCAGTCCTTCCAATGAGTATTCAAGGTTGATTTCCTTTAGGATTGACTGGTTTGATCTCTGTGACATCCAAGGGACTCTCAAGAGTCTTCTCCAGCACCACAGTTCAAAAACATCATTCTTTGGCCCTCTGTCTTCTTTATGGTACAGCTCTTACAACTGTACCTGACAAATGGAAAGACCATAGTCTTGACTATACCAACCTTTGTCAGCAATGTGATGTCCTGGCTTTTTAACACACTGACTAGGTTTGTCATAGCTTTTTGGCCAAGAAGCAGTAATCTTCTAATTTAATGACTGCAGTCACCATCCACAGTGGTTTTAGAGTCCAAGAAGAGGAAATCTATTACTGATTTCACATTTCCCCCTTCCATCTGCCATGAAGTGATGGGACTGGATGCCATGGTCTTAGCTGTTTTTGTTTTTTATTTTTTTAATTCTGAGCTTTAAACCAGCTTTTTCATTCTCCTCCTTTGTTTTCATCAAGAGGTTCTTTAGTTCCTCTTCATTTTCTGTCATTAAAGTGGTATCATCTGCATATCTGAGGTTGTTAATATTTCTCCCAGCAATCTTGGCTCCAGCTTGTAACTCATCCAGCCCAGCATTTCACATGATGTACTCTGCATATAAATTAAATAAAGAGGGTGACAATAAACAGCCTTTTTGTACTCCTTTCTCAATCCTGAACAATTCACTTATTCCATACAGGGTTCTAACTATTGCTTCTTGACCTGCATACAGGTTTCTCAGGAGACAAGTAAAGTTTAGTTTAGATTAAAAAATTATTCTTAGTGAAAAAGAATCAAAACTGTTATTGTGAAGTGTCTTTTCACATGATACATATATTTAAATATATACATATATATGTATATATATATATAGCTATACTTATATTTTCCTCTATCTGTATCAATAAATAATAGATGTGTGTGCCTGTGTGTGTATGCATGTGTCCTTGTGTGTGTGTATGAGACCAGTAGCCATCCATTAACTACAGAGGTAAGAATGATGTGGCAGATTGTATAGTCATCAAAATATTTTCTCACCCTTCTTTTCAGACTAATGATAAATGAGTGGAAATAATTGTGCCATTTCCAAGTAAAATAGTTTTTAGAATTATCTTACAGTTGTTTCCTGCATTGGCAGGCAGATTCTTTACTTCTGAGCCACTGGGGAAGTCCTAGAATTTTCCTACAGTTGTTATTCTAGTGTCCACTCTGCCATGAGACCAATTCGAGCCAGCTTTCAGCCTGGGATACAGTAGACAAAGAGGATTCTCAACTAAACAGAGATGGACATGAGTATAAGAAGTAAGCAGGTAGGTCGCTGACATTTTGTCATTTGTTACCACAGTATATGTGTGAAAGTGAAAGTGTTAGTCAGGAAGTCATGTCTAACTGTTTGCGACACCATAAACTATAGCCTATCAGACTCTGTGCGTGGAATTCTCCAGGCAAGAATACTGGAGAGGGTAGCCATTCCCTTCTCCAGGCAATCTTCCCAACCCAGAGATTGAACCTGGGTCTCCTGCGTTGCTGGCAGACTGTTTGCCCTCTGAGCCACCAGGAAAGCCCATACCACAGCATCAGTTCAGTCAGTTCAGTTCAGTGGCTCAGTCGTGTCCGACTCTTTGCGACCCCATGAATCGCAGCACGCTAGGACTCCCTGTCCATCACAAACTCCCAGAGTTTACTCAAACTCACGTCCATTGAGTCGGTGATGCCATCCAGCCCTCTCACCCTCTGTCGTCCCCTTCTCTTCCTGCCCCCAATCCCTCCCAGCATCAGGGTCCTTTCCAGTGAGTCAGCTCTTCGCATGAGGTGGCCAAAGTATTATAGTTTCAGCTTCAGCGTCAGTCCTTCCAATGAACACCCAGGACTGATCTCCTTCAGGATGGACAGGTTGGATCTCCTTGCAGTCCAAGGGACTCTGAAGAGTCTTCTCCAACACGACAGTTCAAAAGCATCAATTTTTCAGTGCTCAGCTTTCTTCACAGTCCAACTCTCACGTCCATACATGACCACTGGAAAAACCATAGCCTTGACCAGATGGACCTTTGTTGGCAAAGTAATGTCTCTGCTTTTCAATATGCTATTTAGGTTGGTCATAACTTTCCTTCCAAGGATTAAGCGTCTTTTAATTTCATGGCTGCAATCACCATCTGCAGTGATTTTGGAGACTAAAAAAATAAAGTATGACACTGCTTCCACTGTTTCCCCATTTATTTCCCATTAAGTGATGGGACCAGATGCCATGATCTACAGCATAACTTACACTAAATTGACTGAAATGGAAAGTGAATGTCACTATTTGACATTGTTCTAGGAGCTGTGGACACTGCAGTTAGATATGCAAAGAAATGAAAGTAATAAGGTACAAATGTAAATATAGAGAGGCAATGTCTTCACTATTTACAAGAAATACTAAAAATTAACAAAAAATGTTAAAAATGAAAATGTTGTTAGAAGTGATTAGGAAATTCATAAGTGTGGCTACATAGAAATGTAAGAAATGCTTGAAAAGCCATGAGAAATTGTTTTCTTTTGCTTAGTCCCTTTTATCAAGGAGGAGGAAGAGGGTAGTAAGATCTCTGAACACTTACCACAGGAATAAGATTTTATTTCACATGGGAATAAAAAGATGATAATTTCTTCACTTCTATAAAAATTCCACATGATCTGTGGGCATGCTTTCCAAAATTTACACTTGCTTCACATATGCCTAAAAAGCTTCAGTTAAAATAAAATCTCAAAGTGTCCAATATTTTGCTTACCCATATTTTCTATTGACAGTAAAGAATATGAATATAGTTTAGTACTGAAATGTCAAATTAATTGATACTTTGGCCACCTGATGCAAAGAGCCAACTCGCTGGGAAAAAACCCTGATTCTGGGAAAGATTGAAGACAAAAGGAAAAGGGGGCAGTAGAGGATGGATGAGATGGTTAGATAGCATTGCCAACTCAACTGACAGAAATCTGAGCAAACTCCAGGAGATGGTGAAGAACAGAGGAGCCTGGCGTTCTGCAGTCCATGGGGTCACAAAGAGTAGGACATGATTTAAAGACTGAACAATAACAAGAAGACTGAGTCACAACCTTGCCAATCATCTCTGATCTATGTGGGCTAAATCAGCCACTTTGTGACAGGTAAAACCTTATATGCTACTCTCTACCCGAACTGGGAGGTATCCACTGTCCATGGACCACTTTCAAGCCCACAAGCATATGTAGGAATCATTTCTGTGAAATTGGGAATCTGAGGGAGAGAAGACTTTGCTCTCCTTTGCTTGGTGACCCAACGGTGCATCTTCTGCATCTCTCTTTCCCTGCCCTGACTAAAGGAAAAGCTGGCTAACTCTGCTTTTTAAGCAGAAAGCCAAAAGAGCGTCTCCAAAAAATGGACTTCATCATCACTGTGTGTGCTGTGCTAAGCTTCTTCAGTCATGTCCAGCTCTTTTTGACTCTGTGGACTGTAGCTCACCAGGCTCCTCTCTCCATGGAATTCTCCAGACAAGAATACTGGAGTGGATTGCCATGCCCTCCTCCAGGGGATCTTCTTAACCCAGAGATCAAACCTGCATCTCTTGAGTCTCCAGCATTGGCAGGCAGGTTCGTTACCATTAGCACCACCTGGGAAGCCCTCATAATCACTGGCTGCTTTCAAATTAGTTCCATCTCTCCCAAGTACCTCCTTACAGAGTGAGTACCCTACATACAAACCTTCGATTGCAAACTACCAAAGATGGGAATGTGTATTCACGTATAAAACTACGTAAGTTAGTCCACATGTCTGGTGTACATTGTCACATGTGTGCATCCTCTACGATGGGTTGTGTTCTTGTGTGTACTTTATTGTATAGTACTGTATAGAGTACAGTAAAATAGCATCTTTGCCCAGGATGTCTGGAAGCAGGTGTAAAAGCAGCAGTGATGTAGTACTGCACTTTTAAGGCACTATACTGCAAGATTAAAAATGTTTTATTTGTTTTTATATATTATTTGTGTGAAAAATATTATAAACATATTACTGTAGAGCGCTATATTGCTGATTGTGTTTTTTGGGTACCTAGGCTGACTTTATTGGACTTACAAAAAAATTTGACTTATAAACATGCTCTCAGAACAGAACTCAATCACATGTAGGGGGCTTACTATACAATTTAGGCAATTATGATGCTGTGGATGGATTGTTGTCTGAAGTGAGTCCTCAGAGTAACTCTGGAAGATAGATGCTAATCGTGAGTTTCACTTTATTTCTAAATTTAAGATAAGAATTCAGACTTTCCTTCCCTCAAATCTGAGCATAAGCTTTAATTTTGGGACTATTGGTAGAACTTCCACTATTACCTATTCCACTTGTATAAACTATAATTAAGTCTTTTAAAAATTATCTTAAGAAGATGCTTTGTGATTTAGAACTGAACACAACACAGGAACCAAATTCCTTTTTCATGGTGCTTCTTGAATATATTGGAAACCAGATCTCAATATTAAAAAATTCATTGAAAATATTTGAGTATTTCCTCCTGGAGAAGGAAATGGCAACCCACTCCAGTAATCTTGCATGGAAAATCCCACGGACGGAGGAGCCTGGTAGGCTACAGTCCATGAGGTCGCAAAGAGTTGGACACGACTGAGTGACTTCACTTTCACTCACTTTGTTTTATAGGATTAAATTCCTTTTCATAACCATATTCCTTAAGCAAAACATTTAAGTGTGATTGTGGTTGCTTTAATACTTATTTCATGGTAAGAATTCATAACTATAGTAACTATAACTGCCTATAAACATATGGCCATTTGGAAGCTTTTGCTTAAATATAAATCACCGTCGAAAACATTACACTACATAATTGTCTGGTCACACACATCTGAGAACACATAATTTTCAGTAAATGAAGGAATATGCTCAGTTTCCATGTAGCATAATTTTTTAAATGTGCTTAGAAAAGCCATTTGTTGTCTGCATTTTGGTTTAAAAAACCTAAAACAGCGCTAATTTCCACTTGCTTTCTTTCCAGATTGCCTTAGATAACTTATTTGTAGAATATTTTTAACCACAGAAGTTCTAAAATGGCTTTCAAGCAAACTGTAAATAAACAGCGTTTCAATATTCTGGTTAAAACATAATAGGAAGCAAGAGTTACAGTGTATTAGATGACTTGAATTCAATATTTTGTTGCTTAAAAATTGAGGTATCTTTGTATTTCTTAGCTGTTTGTGATATTTTCTATATCTTCATGTACTTGAGGTTGTTTGTTGGATGACAAATTTTCAAAATTAAGAAAAAAAAAAGGCAAACAGAAATCCAAAAACGTCATCACTATCAATGACACAGGCGGATACTAATCTTTCAGTTAGTAGGATCCATAGACTTATTAGAAAATAAACATTCCAACCAAACATCACAGGTTTTACATTTTTATTATTTTTAAAATCTTGTGAAACTTTTCATCTTCCTGAGTTTAAGGCTGTGGAATAATATGAAGAAGACACAGTGTTAAAGTTAGAAATTTGGAAGGGATAGGAATAGAGACACAGACATAGAGAACTGACATGTGGATGAAGTGGGGAAGGGGCGGGTGAAATGAATTGGGAGGTGGGGTTGACTTGTATACCCTATGTATTCTACACTGCTGTGTAAAGTAGATAGCTGGTGGGAACCTGCTGTATAGTGCAAGTAGCTCAGTTCAGTGTTCTATGATGACACAGGTGGCTGGGATGAGGGGTGGATGGGAGGTCCAAGCAGGAGGGGATAAATATAGCTGATTCACTTCACTGTACGGCAGAAACCAACACAATACTGTAAAGCAACTATACTCAAATTTAAAAAAAAATGAACTTGTGAAGTAGCTAATGCAAACTCTGTATCTAGAAAGTGGCGTAAAGTCCTAGGAAAAAAAGGTTTTTAAGTTTTAATAATTTGGTAATTAAGACATTAATGTGAAGGGAATGAGCAAATGCATGTTAATGTATCATTATTGCAAGCATACACACAACCTGACATTGCTGTTGATGTTAATGTTAATAAAGTGGCTGAGCTAGTGTTCGCTAGATTTCTATATTGTCAGTTTTATTCCTCTTGACACTTGATATTCTTTAGCAGAAAATCCCAGATGCATTCACATTCAAGCCGTGGAGAGTTATGCATCACTTCCTTGAGGGTGGACCACCTACAAAAATACCTGGAGTTTTTCTGCATGTAAGATTTATTATTTTCCTTTATTTATGTATTTATTAAATGATTTATTTATATCAGCATGGACTCAGGGACTTGGGGCATTTTAGATGTTGTATATGATCTAATACTATTTTCTTTATTTGATTGCTAAAATTATTTCAGCTTTGCCTAGATTTCTTCAGGAACTCTATGCCTCCATGTTTCCATTTGTTGGAAATATAAGAGGTTTCATGCTCATCTTGTATATTTCCCACCTCAGGACTATAATCAATAATTGGACCAAGGAATCCAAGTTACTTTGTTGAAAAGTGATATTAGAAACTAAGATCCAGGAGAAAGGTACAATTTTGCTACCAGCGTATAATTGCTCCTAAGATCTCTCAGTGGACAGAGCAAGAGGGTACATGTTCAAACTAACTCAGGTATAAATACACACACACACACACACACACACATATATGGTAACCATCTCTATGCAAATCAACTAGATAAATAGTAATGATCAGGATTACTGGATTATATGATAAGATCATGTTTAACTTTGCTAGAAACTTCCAAGCTGTCTTCAAAGTAGTTACACCATTTTGTACTCCCACCACCAATGAATGAGAATTCCTATAGTTCTATATTCTCACCAGCAATTGGTAGTGTCAGTTTTTGGGGTATTGTCCCTTTTAATAGATATGCAGTGGTATCTCATTGTTGTTATTAATTTGCATTTCCATAATGACAAATGCTATTGAGCATCTTTCCTATGTTTATTTGCCATGGGCTTTGTTTATTTGTATGGGCTTCCTTGGTGACTCAGCAGTAAAGAATACATCTGCCAATACATAAGATATGGGTTCGATCCCTGGGTCAGGAAGGTCCCCTGGAGAGGGAAATGGCAACCCACTCCAGTATACTTGCCTGGGAAATCACATGGACAGAGGAACCTGGAGGGCTGAAGTCCATGGCGTCACAAAAGAGTCAGACATGACTTAGCAACTAAACAACATCAATAACATCTTCTTTGGTAGGCTGTGTCTGTTCAGAACTTTTGTCTAATTTTGTAATAATTGCATTGCTTTTTTCCTTCATGTTAGACTTAAAAATTCTCTAAAAATTCCCTGTCAGTCCAGTGGTTAATACTTCGTTCTTCTACTGTGGGAGCATCATTCGATCCCTGGTCAGGGAACCAAGATCCCAAATGCTATGTGGCACAGCCATAAAAGGGAAAAAAAAATAGTATTTTCAAAAATTCTTTATATATATTGGATCCAAATTCTTTAACAGATGTGTGTTTCTCAAATATTATTTCCTGTTCTGTGACTTGTTCATTATCTTAACATGTCTTTTGAGAAGTAGAAGGTCTCCATTTTAGTGAAGTGCAAATTACCTGTAATTTCATTCTTGGATATTGTTCTAATGTTTTATTCAAAAACTCATCCTTCTTAAGGGGAATCTTCTTGAATCTTAAACTTGAGAGCCAGGTACGTTTCCTGGAGGCAAACCCCATGAAAGTAAGGTAACTCCCCGAAGACCACAGTCAAGGAGTTTTCTAACTTGCAAATTGGTTCCCGTGCGTTCCAGGAGTTTGTCAGTTACCGTTTGAGTTCTTGAGCTTCCCTGGTAGCTCAAATGGTAAAGAATCTGCCTGCAATGCAGGAGATCCAGATTCAATCCCTGAGTCAGGAAGATTCTGTGGAGAAAGGAATGGCTAACCACTCCAGTATTCTTGCCTGGAGAATTCCATGCACAGAGGAGCCTAGTGGAATCCATGGGGTCACAAGTCAGACACAACTGAGTGACTAACGCTTTCAATTTTTCACTTTCATTTGAGTTCTTACCACTATGGCTTCAGTAGCTTATGCTCTAGAAAGGCAGAATTTTCCTGTGACTCTCTAAAGTTGACCATCTTTCCAGATTTTATGGTGGTCGTTTCTGTTATCTCACTTATCTAATGGGTATAAGGAAATCCATTGATTTTTATATTTAGATTTTGTTGTAAAAACCTGAGATACATCTTCTAAGTTCTTTACATGTCTGGACTGAAAACAGAGTAATAGCATCTTTGTATGTAAGTTATATCTCAGTAAATTTTATTTAAAAGTAAATTTTAAAAATATATTTTAAAATATATTATTACTCATCTGTATAATATATACCATTTAAGAGGTATCTTACATGAAAAACTATTAATAATATATATTAAATTACTGAGGAATAAGAATTCTGTTCCTAACATGCCATCAAATCACCATAATATGCTTGGTCAATTTAGAAAATGCATCATGATATGCATGAATGTCATATTTAATTTATTCCCTTTGTCAGGGGATTCCTTTTTGATTGATCATCTTAACAATCACCTCAAAATAACAACTGTTGCATAAATATTTATTAAATGAACAAACACACACACCAAGTATAAATTTATTATGAACATAGTTAATCAAATTTTCAGAATTCATCTGTCAGTGATGTCAGCATTGGTAAATAGAACAAAACTCACAAAAAAAAGTTTTATGTTGTTAGCCCAAAAGTTTGAAAGCAAATCTGGCTGAGTTAGTGAATTCTTTAAAGCAATTATGAGCCATTTACTTTTACTACCACTCAAAAATATTGAACAATTTATATTTGTATTAGGAAGAAAATTTTTTTGAGTTATATATTGCATAGATTTTTTTATATTTGTTATGCAGAGGGGTTATGGATGCATATGAGTAAGATTATACAATGAAGATGAAAATAGGTTTTTTGGAGGGAAAACTTAAAGGGGAAAAAATAGCATAGCTACTGTTTCTTCACTCATATTTATATAGCATGGGGAAACTCTGTCAGGCCAGTGGGTAGGACTATATGCTTCCACTGCAGAAAGCCTGGGTTCAATTCCTGGTCTGGGAACAAAGATCCCACCAGCTGCAGCTCTCTGCCAATAAATAAATAGATAAATAAGTAAATAAATAGCATGGCCTGTACATAGCTGTCAGTAGATACGATAGTCAAAAGATTCCAGCAGTGATGTGCCTTTCTGGGTAAGAACATTCCAGAGAAAGTCAACCTCGCTCTCAGCTTATGCAAGACATTTTTTAGTTGATTTCTAGACCCAAGAACCATAGCAGGGAGATTGCAGAAGAGGACTAACAACTCTTTTGAAATTTATAATCATTTTTGGTTGGTGCATGTAGTTGTATTCTTGGACAGATTTTCACACTTGTAGAGTTTTTCAACAGGAAGTGTTAGCTCGAGCATCATACCCAGACCCAAAGGGCAGAGGTATGGAGTTCGGCCTGGAAGTCCTCCGCTATGTCCTGTGGATGGTCCTGGGGTTCAGGACAGCCCAGTAATTTGTTGGCACAACATTTACAGTCATCTGCCTCTTAGGAGAAAACCTGTCCCTGATGGACCCCATTCAGCATCCCAGGTCTGCCTTTGATTCTCTGGAGAAGAATGTGAACTAGGTCCTGCTTGGGAGTCACTAGCCAAAGGCTCATGGTCTCCTAATGCTTCTCATTAAGGACCCAGGTGGTGGAACAAGTAAATGGTAGATTCAGGGACCATGTCTAAGGATGTCCAAGGCTGAAGTTCTCAGAAACCAAGAGCCAGAACAGGAAGAAAAACCTGAGCAAGAAGCTACTAGAGAGTATACCATACAGTTTTACTTATGAGATTTATAAACTGAAAGAAATTTTCCTAACTAAGCTGTCAATATCAGGTTAAATCTTTTTTAAAATTCAGTCAACCACATAGTAAAGTAAGACTGAATTACCTTTCCATGGTTTCTATAAGGAATTACAAAGTTCTGTTATATTTAGAGGCAAGAGTGTTCATTTGAAAAAATAGAGGAAAACTATTATAGAGTTCTTTCAGATAGTTAATTAAAATAATAATTCTAATTCTAATTAAATTGTATATTCTTTGAGCAATAATAGTTGAGCAAATTGTATATATATATTTTTGGTTACTGAATGCCTCTACAATTCTTCATAAATTTGAGAATTCATCATCTCTGCAAACCTAGAACTAATCTTTTATGTAAAGGATAATCTATAATTAAATTTCTCACTTTGTATAATTTGCCTTTAACTATAGGATTTACTAATATAATGGAGATCAGTTTTTTTAATAGAATTGAACTGTTATAATAAATAATTTTTCAATTAGTTACAACATGTAACTAAACTAATAACTTACTTTATTTTTTCCCCCATTTATTTTTATTAGTTGGAGGCTAATTACTTTACAATATTGTAGTGGGTTTTGCCATACATTGACATGAATCATCCATGGATTTACATGTATTCCCCATCCCGATCCCCCCTCCCACCTCCCTCCCCACCCCATCCCTCGGAGTCATCCCAGTGCTTACTTTAAAAAAATGAGTATTAATGGTCAGTTATTCTTCAAGAATATTTTGGGAACATTAGAAGGAAGTATTAAGTGTTCAATAGACTTTGAAACAAGAGTGAAATGAATCTGTCAGTTGAGATTTGCAGTCAGCAGAATGAGGAAATGGGCTGGGAAATGGTGTTTATGCTAATAGTTTTACTGATCAATATCTAGAAACTTCAGTTTTAAGACTAGGAAGAGTTGTCATTGTCACATTTGGTAATAATAAGGATGGTTGCAAACCCTTAAATATATGCATGGAAATCATTTTAAAATATATTATCTATACCTACATTGATTTACCTATTAAAAAAAAAACTAAACATAAAAAGTTTTACAGGAGAAAAATTAAACATTTAGAAATAAGTAAAAATTTCAGTTACTATAGTTAAGGGAATGGCCTCTTTCCTGGCTTGAATTCTTGTTCTAGGACTCTCTGATCATCCTCTACAAGTCTCAAAATGTCTTTCCGGAATATCTACCTCTTGATTTAGAGCCCAGGCTTAATTTCAAGAAATCATTAGTCTTTTCTTATAAAATTGCTCAAAGTTCACATTAAGAAATAAATCTTTTTCCATAGACTCTACAAAGGCTTTGCTTCATTCCAGTAATTTTGGAGATGCATTGGCTGCCTGGTTTATGAGATAATGAGAATTTCTCCATTCTGTTGCTCTAACCTAAAATTTCCAACCTACCTATTTGTCTGCATTTACTGTTCCCGAAGCTTTATCTCTGCCTCTAGCTTTGACAGTAAGACTCACTTCCTGATTAGCTTCCAAGTTCAAAATCTATTACTTCTTTTCAGTGCCAAGATACATTGAGAATGACACTATTAAATATCATGCGGTCACTAGAACCTCAGAGAATTGTTATCAAGCATTTTATTATCCAATATCTAATAGACTTAACAGTGTACCTAGAGTACAAAAAATAACCAAAGGAAAATGAAAATATGTGCATATATATGTATTATTTATAGCTGCTCACAGACTATATAGTATACCATGCAAATCCCTGCATATTAACTCATTTAACTTTGGCATTCCTATCAAAGAGTTATTGATAAGACTATTTAAACAAAGACGAACCCAAGGCCCAAAATGAATAATCCAGTTTTCCCTGGTTTTTTTTTTTCCCTTAAATATAATTGCTTTACAATGTTGTGATATTTTCTGCTGTACAACATGAATCATCCATATGTATGCATATATCCTCTCCTTGGACTTCCTTCCCACTCTCCATCCCACTCTTCTAGGTTGTCACAGAGCACCTAGCAGAGCGTAGTGTATATATGTCAATTCTAATCTCCCAGTTCTTGATAACACTTTACTTTTAAGTGCTATATTTGGCTTGTTAAACTCGTAGAGTTGTAAACTCTAAACCATGTTCTTAATACATGCCATCACTGCCTATTAAATCTAACATGGTACAGATTTTTGTGATTTACTCATTTTAAAATTTATTTATTGCAGACATTAATTGTGCATCTACTATGCAGTCAATAGTAGATTGCAGTAATTTTCTAGCATTTAAAAACATTCACTAAGCTGCCATTTTAAAACAGATTTATCAGGATAAGGATAGAAGCAGGGTAGATGCTGGCAGTTCAGGAAGGAGATAATGATGTTAGGTGGTAACACTGACCTTTGTTGGTGATGAGATATAGTCAGGTGGCTCAGAGGTAAAGAATCTGCCTGCAACACAGGAGACTCTGGTTTGATCCCTGAGTCAGGAAGATCCCTTGGAGAAGGAAATGGCAAGCCACTTCAGTATTCTTGCCTGGGAAATTCCATGGACAGAGGAGCCTGGCAGACTATCGTCTATGGGGTTGCAAGAGTCAGACACAACTTAGTGACTAAGAAACAATGAATACTTATATATAATATAACAAAAATATTTATATATTATATATAGTGATTATGCCTTATATCTATGCATTAGGCCTGAGATATTGGAATGATGGACTTTATTTATGAGTTTAGGGAGGACTGGGAAAAATAGATATGAGTAGGTGGAGATCAGAATGCTTAATTTTCATATGTATTGCTAAATACCCTTAATTTAATGTCTAGGTGGAGATATTCACCAACCAGTTAGATTGCAATATGCCTTCAGAGGAGGTCCGAGATAGAGATACATATTTGGAAATCATCAGTTTACAGATTAATTTTATATATCATTTTTGGTGTATTCCATCATAAAATGAAGATAAGTACAAAATAAAATATCATAGTATAGTACTTTTGTGATGTTACAATGATATATTTGAATGATGGCATCAGAAATAATGCATGTCAAATAACACATTTAATTAAAAAATCAATTTAAAAATCTTTGGTGATTACTATTTTTCAACTAGTTGTGCACTCTAACTAAATTAAGGTTTTATTATTTCAGTTCCTATTATTAACAGTTATATTAAAATGATGAATATTGCCATTTCTTTTATCTGGCATTCTACCTTTAAGCCATAACATTTTAACTACAAAATGTAAAAATAAGGCACTAGAAAAACTTTTTTTTTTTTTAAGGAAAAGTATTCATCCCCTGAATGTAACCATGAACTTATGCAAAATAACAACCAAAATACCAAAATTTACTCCATGGGCATTTATTATTAACAAGAAAATCTTTATTCTAGCCTTTTTATTTGTTTAAGCTTTTTAAAAATTGAGGTATAATTTACAGTGTTGCAGTAGTTTCAAGCATACAGCAAAGCGATTCAGTTATACATATATATGAGCCTGGTTTCCCAATCCTTTCCAACTCTGCGACCCCATGGACTGTAGCCTGCCAGGCTCCTCTGTCCATGGGATTTTCCATGCAAGAATACAAGAGTGGGTTGTCATCTCCTTCTCCAAGAGGTCTTTCTAGCCTGGGGATCAAACTTCCATCTCCTGTGTCTCCTGCATTGGCGAGAAGATTCTTTACTACTGAGCCCCTGCGAAACCCTTTAAAAAAAAAAAATATATATATATATATATATATATATTTATATATTTATTTATATAAAATGGATTCTTTTCCCTTATAGATTATTGCAAGATATTTAATATAGTCCCTGCCAATTCAATAGGTTCCTGTTGTTTGCCTATGTCATATATAGTGGGGTGGCAATTGTTAATCCCAAACTCCTAATTTACCTCCCTGCCCTCACTCTGCTATCTCCTTTGGTCACCATAAGTTTGTTTTCTATTTATGCAAATCTATTTCTGTTTTGTAAATAAGTCCATCTATCATTTTTATATGCCGCAAATAAGCGATGTCATGTGATATCTGTCTTTCTCTGCCTTACTTCACTTAATATGATAGCATCTAGATCCATCTATATATCTGCCAATGGCAATATTTCTACAAATGGCAATATTTCATTCTTTCTATTCTAGCCTCTCTCTAATAAAAATAGCTACAGTTTTTATTAAAACATGTAGAGAACTAGCTGCACACCGCACCACAAAAGGGTGGGCAAATCACCTAACCCACCCCTCCAGTCCAACCTCTGGACGCACCCTACCCTCACCCCACATAAGAAATGAGCTTGCCCCGCCTCAGGGGGCAAACCAGGCAATCTGTTACTTGTTTTCACTGCCTCCTAAAGCTGGCACAGGAGCCCAATAAAGCCTTGCCTGAAATAAATAAATACATAAAGCTATTTAATCATTGATTTTGAATTCAAAACTTGAATTCAAAACTTTGAATTCAAAAGACCCTGAAAAAAAAGCATTATCAAGTAATAATACTCTTAGCCACTCTGCATTCCGACCACGTTTTATGTTGCACTGTCACACAGAAGGATGTGATATACTAAGAACTCTCTAACTCACTCCTTTAGGCTGTCCATTTCACATAATTAAGATAAATGGAAAGTGTTAGTCGCTCAGTTCTTTCCGATTCTGTGACTCCATGATCTGTAACCCACCAGGCTCCTCTGTCTGTGGGATTATCCAGGCAAGAATACTGAGGTGGGTTGCCTTTTCCAGGGATCTTCCCAACCCAGGGATCGAACCTGGGTCTCCTGCATTGCAGACAGATTCTTTACCTTCTTGAGCCACCAGGGAAACCCCATTTAAGATAAGATAACTCAGATCAACCAGTGTTCTATATTAAATGTATAGTTTTCTCCAATGGGGAAACTACCTAACATATTTAAGCAGTCCTAAAACAGAATATTTTAATAGGAAAACCACATTATTTATGAAAAAGAAAAAACTTGAAACCGTTTATTTTCCTACCTGTATCACCACTGGAGATTACTTAATTCAGAGTATTAACTTGAATGAAAAATGCTACCCTATAGTATTTTTATATCCTACAAATATTACATATGTTGTCATACATTGTAAGTCACTCAGTCATGTCTGACTCTTTGTGACCCCATGGACTGTAGTCTGACAGGGTCCTCTGTCTGTGGAATTCTCCAGGCAAGAATACTGGAGTGGATAGCCATTCCTTTCTCCAGGGGATCTTCCTGACCCAGAGGTCTAACCTGGGTCTTCTGCATTCCTGGCAGATTCTTTACCATCTGAGTTATTAGAGAAGCCCTGTCATACATTACATAATGTAACATTATAATATGTCATTTGTATTGCATTGTTTGACTATACAGACCTTTGTCAGCAAAGAATATCTCTACGTTTAATATGCTGTATAGATTTGTCATATCTTTCCTTTTCAGGAGCAGTGTTAAAGTGTTAATAACTCAGTCATATCCAACTCTGTAACTCCATGGACTGTAGCCTGCTAGGGTCATCTGTCCATGGAATTCTCCAAGCAAAAATACTGGAGTGGGTTACTGTTTCCTTCTCTAGGTGTGAGGGGCAAGCGCCTTTTAATTTCATGGTTGCAGTCACCATCCACAGTGATAATGGAGCCCAAGAAAATAAAATATGTCATTTTTTCTAATTTTTCTTCATCTATTTGCCATGAAATGATGGAACCAAATTCCATGATTGTAGTTTTTTGAATGTTGAATTCTAAACCAGCTCTTTCTCTCTCCTCCTTAACTCTCATCAAGAGACTCTTTATTTCTCTTCACTTTCTGCCTCTAGAGTGTATCATCTGCATATCTGAGATTGTTGAGTTTGGATGTGAAGGTTAAATCATAAAGAAGGCTGAGTGCCGAAGAATTGATGCTTTTGAATTGTGGTGCTGGTGAAGACTCTTCAGAGTCCCTTGGACTGCATGGAGATCAAACCAATCAATCCTAAAGGAAATCAACCTCAAATATTCATAGGAAGGACAGTTGTTGAAGCTGAAGCTCCAACACTTTGGTCACCTGATGCCAAGAGCTGACTCATTGGAAAAGATATTGATGCTGGAAAAGATTGAAGGCAAAAGAAGAAGGGGGTGACTGTAGATGAGATTGTTAGATGGCATCTCTGCTTCAATGAACCTGAATTTGAGCAAACTCCGGGAGATAGTAAAGGACAGAGGAGCCTAGCGTGTAGCAGTCCACAGGGTCACAAAGAGTAGGATACGACTTAGCGATTGAATAAAATTATGTTGCTACATGTTATGTGCTATGTTGTACTATATTGTTTTGTACTACAATTAGATGGTCAGAATTAATGCTATCATGACAAGTTATGGGCTTCTTTAAAACATTAAATTTCTATCATTGATATTCATTTAACTTACAGTGTTACATTGCATCAGCCACATGTAGGAAAGAGCTTGATTTCTTATCAGGCAAACAAAATATCAGTAAAAGCTATGTCTTATTCATCAATTGATTTGACATCAATGCAACCTCAATATGCAGAATTCTGAAAAATTCATGTATCCACCTACATAGAAAGGATATGTTTCCATCTGAAGGACGGTGTCCAAAGAACTCTGCTAGAAATGGCACTGTCAAATTTTGTTTTGGTAACTATCATAGAAAATCTCAAGTTTCTTCATGTCCAAGCCTGAAACAGCATTATACATTATTTATTTCAGATACATTACTTTCAATAAAGCTCCATGTGATAACACTTCTGACTTACATAACTGCATATTTTTGACCCCAAATACCAAACATTGGAAATAGAGGTTCTTTCAAAGACCTGGTTGTTTCCTCTTTTTTTAGATCCTCGGCATCTCCATGTCTCAAGTGTCTATCAGCAAAACTGAAAATATAGCTAGCTTTCTTTTTGTTCAATCCTTGTAACATTGGGACACATGGCTATGTACAAAATCACTGACCAAAAAAGTGAGTAAACTACTGACTCTTGTTTGTAGCTGTAATCGATTGAGTTTATAGTATAAAATAACTTCAGTAGCTTATGTTCAGTTCATGTGTCTATTAGATTACGTTCATGCCATACTAGAAATCTGGGTTTGTTACCTTTCAAAGTAAGGCAAAAGAAGTTTGATCACATTAATAGAATATCCATATAAGGATATTGTTGATTAAGGAAGGTGACTTAGACAATGTAATATGAAAAATCTTACAACAGCATTATTCTTATTATAGTTGTTTTCTTTTCTTTAACAAAGCTTTAAAAATGTACTATGTAGAGATAACCTATTTATCCTTACCCAACCTTGTAGGGGGAAAATTGCTGTGAGGGAAGAATAGCTTTTTAGAAACTATTAATAGTGTTTTCTGTAAAATAACAACTTCAAGAGGCTTCCCATTGCTCTTTGAAGCCATTAAAAGGAATATCTGGATTTCTTATGCAAAATTAAATTTATCCTATGTGATGTGAATGTGTGTGCATGCTAAGTCACTTCAGTCGTCTTCAACTCCTTGTGACCTGATGGGCTATAGCCCATCAGGCTCCTCTGTCCGTACTATTCTCCAGGCAGAAATACTGCCATGCCTTCCTCCAGGGGATTTTCCGGATCCAGGGGTCAAGCCTGCGTCTCTTTCAGTTGCTGCATTGCAGGTGGATTCTTTACCACTGAGTCACCAAGAATGAAGAAGGCAATGACAACCCACTCTTGCCTGGAAAATCCCATGGGTGGAGGAGCCTGGTAGGCTGCAGTCCATGGGGTTGCAAAGAGTCAGACACGACTGAGCAACTTCACTTTCACTTTTCACTTTCATGCATTGGAGAAGGAAATGGCAACCCACCCCTGTATTCTTGCCTGAAGAATCACAGGGATGGGGGAGCCTGGTGGGCTGCTGTCTATGGGGTCACACAGAGTCGGACACGACTGAAGCAACTTAGCAACAGCAGCAGCAACAGCACCAAGGAAACCCTCTTTTGTGGTATAGTAGTACAAAACTTAATTAAATGTATAGTATAAAAAACAATTCAGAAAACTTTAAAATTATTGTTTCAATTTTTGTAACATTTTGGGGAAGAGAATTATATATAGTTTTATAAAAACTAAATTCACAAAAGCATACTGTCTTTATAAGAAAATGCTATACTTGTGAAAGTCATTTTAAATTGAAGTGTTTACCTTGTGCAATAGGGATGGTCAACACCATTTACATGGTTTTATACCTTAATTAAACCTAACCGGTATTATTTGAGCAGAATGCTTGTTAAGTGGCATAGTATGATTATGTAGTTTCACTAAAGTAAATATGCCTGATACTTCAATTCTTCTCTTTTGCCTTTAGAATTCTTTCTCTGAGCAGTAATATTCCATATGCATGACATTTTAATGGTCTCTTTCCATAGAAATTGATGAAGTGTATATTCAAAAAGGATAACTGTCTTAAAATCAGGTAGTTTAGAATTATTGTGTTTAGAAAGATAAATGAGCAATGATCCTTACTTATTTTCTAAGATCAATATGAAAAGCCCTAAAATTTGAGTTTAGTTTGTATGAATATACTTTACAGAATATACAAGGAGTGACACTATTGTAAGGATACATTTTGAAGTATGACTTTTCAAAAAATAATGGTAGAGAATAGAAAGAGTGGTAGGTAGATAGCACACTGGCTGATACCATAATGCTATTTTTTTATCAGCAGCGTCAATAAAAAATTCAGTCAACATTTGCTTATTTTTTGACATCTTGCCAGCAGCAGGTTACACTGAAATTTTTTTCACTGAATAAGGGAAAAAATATTTTGTGTCACTCTCTGTAGGGAAATCATGATCTGTTATGACTCTTGCAAACTGAAAAAGGAAAGGGAAAGGCTAGTTTGAATGAGCGTTATTGGCTGAGTTTTTGACTGCTATAATCATGTCTTTCAGATAGACATCAGACCCAAAATAGCTTCAGAAAATCATTTCTTCCCCTGCGACAATGAGAAGATATAAACAACCAGGGGTTCCTGAATGTCGAGGCAACCCAGGTGATAACCTGGAAGAAGCAGCCAGATAGACCTCCAGCTGCACTCTTGATTTGGTATTTAATTCCTCCTAAAAGAGCAAATCTTTAAGGAAGAAAGAGGGGCTTTGACATGGATTCTGAATGTCATATCATATGTTTCCAAATTTATTGAGGGAAAAGCATCTACCTGAGACCCATTTCTTAAATGTTTGAGAATTTAAGCATAAGACCATGATTTGAGGATTTTCCCTTTGGAATAAAACTAAACAACATGGTTTTGCTTGGTGTGCTTTATCTGTTTCATTTTTGGCAAAGAGTGTTCCAGGAATGAAATTTCAGTCATAAAAATTCTTCTTTGAACTCTGAAAAAATAGCATAATTCCTCTTGCCATGACTGTTTGTGAAGTCCCGTGGTCAACGACGTCTTTGCTGTTGTTCAGTTGCTAAGTCACGTCCAACTCTTTGGACTGCAGCATGCCAGACTCCTGTCTTTCACTGTCTCCCCAAGCTTGCTTAAGTTTATGTGTACTGAGTCTGTGATGCTGTCTGTTAATAACCATCTCAAAGGTGTTGAGCAGATCAGAATCAAGGTTTTTGTGACTGTCTTAATGCAGCCTCCTAGCAGAGGAAAACTTCATTCCTTCTTTCCTTCTCCCCATGCTTATCTAGGGGCCTGAGTGTCTGTGTTTGTGTGAGTGGGTAGAAATTTAGCAGAGTATTTCCCTGTGACCTGATCACATTTATGAAATCATCTCTAGGCTGAGATTGTCAATGAGCAGGAACAACATGGCCACTCTTGAGCTGATTAGAAAATCATTTTATTTGCTCTCCAACTAACAGGCTATGGTCTTTGAAAATAAGTTTTCAATAGATGAGAAAATGAGGACGTGTTAAAAGCACTATATTTTGCTCAAACTATTGCATTCAGTTGCAATGGGTCATAAATATCAATTCAGTAAATACAATATCACTGTATTCATTTGTGCATTCCCTTCTGATTTTCTTCATTTTAATAAATAAATAAATATGAATTTATAATTATATGAATACAATCTGATATTCTTTGAAAGCATTTTATTATATTTCATTGAAAATAATGCTTAATGAGGAGAAGAAATATGTTTACTTTGTTCAATACTGAATTTCCAGCTCCAAAATTGTGCCTGACATATGAAAAATTTTATTTTCTTTGTTTTAAATTTCTTGCTTTTTAAAACAAATTGATAGTGAATGAGGGGGAAAAGCAGAGAAATTTTATGTTACATTATAGACATATGAAATAGGAATTTTGGAACAGATTTTGCTTTGCAAGTGCTGCAGGTTTTATTTAGAATCTATAGAAAAAGAAAAATGAAGTAGATCTTTTATTAAATAGAAAAGTCTGTTTTGAGAACATGGCTGGATGTCTTTTTGAGTGTGTTCTAACACAAAATGATTTACTTTTGAGAAGCAATTTAAATTAGATAGATGAGGAATATAAAATTTACAATGCAGTAAAATCAAGTGAATGTAAGACAAAAACCTGTTTATATAAAGAATTAAGCTAAATTTGTCAATGTATCATAGATATCAATCAGCAAAAGGTGAATACCTGTACTTTCATAGGCTCATGGCTTCTGATTATTAACTTTAAAGGATCATAAAAGAAAGAATACTTCATTTGGCAGGTCAATATTAGGATTTTGTTGATCTCATAATGCCATGTCAGATTTTGTTGGTCTCATAATGCCATGTCATAGATCTTCAAAACTGTCCATACATGTCCTGCTTATGAATCTTGGAAGGATATGCATTTACTGTCAACGTTAGCTATCTTAAAGGTGAAATTGTATTTCATATCTAATTTTCTTCTTTTCCCTTAGTATGCTATATTAATTTCCCTTGGTGGCTCAAGGAGTAGAAGAACTCACCTGCCAATGCCGGAAATGCAGGTTCAATCCCTGTGTCAGGAAGATCCCCTGGAGAAGAAAATGGCAACCAACTTCAGTATTCTTAGCTAAGAAATCCCATGGACAGAGGAGTCTGGCAGGCTACAGTCCACGGGGTCACAAGAGTCGGACATAGCTTAGTAACTGAGCATATGAGCACGAACGCAACCAATGACCACAAACTGAGCGGCTTAAGACAGTAGACATTTGTTCTCTCATAGTTCAAGATGCCAGAGTCCAAAGTCAAGGTGACAACATGACTGGTTTCCTCTGGAGATTCTTGTCAATAAACCTCCTAATTAATTGTCTCTTTCCTAGCTTCTGGTGGTTTCTAGGCATCTTTTGTATCCTTGACTTCAGGTGGCATAACCCCAAACTCTGCTTCTTGGAAAGGTCTTTGAAACACACTTTAAAGATTTAAGATTTTAGCACAAAACATTATTGTGAGATACCAATCCTTGTGTAGGGGAGTGTATGTTACTTTTAAAAAGATCCAATAAATTGACATGTCTATAAATTGAGAATTTTCTTTAATTCAATTAACTAAATTAATTAAGTTTAACTAACCCATACAAATTTAGATATCTTTAGTAAAAAGAACAAAGAAGCTTAAGCTCTATTTGTCATTTTGTTTTTTAGTATAATTCTATGTTTATAGCCAGAATTTATAGATAATACAACGTTTTGCTTCATTTCCCTTTATGTAAAATATATATTAAACTTAAAATTTGCTTCCTTATTTTGGTATTGTAGAAATTCATAGAGATTTACATGTACTAATATGTATACTTGACTTTGCCATAAAATCCTAATTTATGGATAGTAACACATATATTATTGTATATGCGTTTTAATAATAAGCATTTAAAAATTGAGAGTATAAATTCACCTTATACTAACTTATTGTAATACAGTCTTTCAGCCTTTTCTTGTTTTATACTCTAATTTCAAATCCTGGAATATTTACTGATATCTAATTTCCTGATGACAAGAATGCAGACTATTATATTGCATTTCCTTGCATTTCCAAGGAGATGTCTGTATCAGAACATAAGATAAATACAGAAATTAAGCAAAAAAAAAAATGTATCTTATTCTACTAAATTGAAAACTCTGTTTACACTTGGAAAGCAAAATGAAGATTGGATACGCTCATATAGAAAGCAAGTTACTTCATTTCTGAAAAGGATTTGCTTACAGCACACATTCATTCATTCTGTCATGTAGTTGGTTAACATAGCAGCTTCTGTGAGGCAGGCACCAAAATCAGTACACTTACCTCATATTGCCCAAACTCTTCACATCTGTTATGCAGAGGGATACAGATAATTTCATGCACTTCATATTTTGAATTTAATATTGCATACTATCATTCAACTTCTCAAATATACTTGTTAACATTGCTTTTAAAGTACTATCAACTGGATGTTTACTACACTTACTCAACGTGTAACTGACTGTAAATATTAATATATTATCCATATGTAATACATATACTAATTTTGTACACCAGTTAAACAGTTGCTAAGTAATTTGTATGTTTCAATAGTCATTTTTGTTTGAAATAAAAAGTTCTAATACATCAGAGGTTTGGTTTTATTTTTGGTCTCATTTTTACTGCTAAATGGATAAAGATTCTAGAAGGATGAATGCTCATTACTGCTCCAATGAAAAGGTAAAGGAAACTCTAATTTCCAGCTTCTGATTTACAAACTGTGGTTATTTAATCATCAGGCAGCAGTAACTTTTGGAACATTAAACAGGAAGTTGTATTTCAAGTCATCCTTAGCCACTGATGGTCCATATGTGCAATTTAACAGTGTACGCCCCTATGTAAGCGGCTTCCCAGGTGGCTCAGTGGTAAGGAATCCATTTGCTAGTGCAGGAGACGCAGGAGGTACAAGTTTGACACCTGGATTGGGAAGATCCCCGGGAGAAGGAACTGGCAACCCACCTCAGTATTCTTGTCCGGAAAATTCCATGGACAGAAGAGCCTGGAGGGCTTCCATCTGTGGGGTCACAAAGAGTTGGACACAGTGGAGCAACTGAGCATTCACTCATCCCTATATAAACAGAATGGTGATATATGGATTGGGTTTTCAAGATAAACTATATCCTTTTGCACTCTGCAGGCAGAAAACAAAACAAAACAAAACTATAGAATACCTATATATTCTTTTTTTTTTTTTTTTTTTTCCCCTGCTCTGAATTTTTTTTTTTTTTTTTAAATATTATTTTATTAGTTGGAGGCCAATCACTTTACAACATTTCAGTGGGTTTTGTCATACATTGACATGAATCAGCCATATAGTTACACGTATTCCCCATCCCGATCCCCCCTCCCACCTCCCTCCCCACCCGACTCCTCAGGGTCCTCCCAGTGCACCAGGCGAACGTGAGGGTGGGATGTTTTGAAAGAATACCTATATATTCTATACACGCTGTTGTTTCTGTCGGTAGGTCATGTCTGACTCTTTTGTGACCACGTGGACTGTAGCCTACCAGACTCCTCTGGCCATGGGATTTCCCAGGCAAGGATACTGGAGTGGGTTGCCATTCTCTTCCCTGGTATTCTATATATATAAGCTATCTATAAGAGCTTCAAAGAACAATGCTTCATTATAAAATGAAAATGAAGGAAGAACCATTTGAAATATATATGTATATATATGCATATATATATATATATATATGAAAACAAACAATTTGATTTTTCAAAACTATGCTATGTTGTTGTGGAAACAATGTCACATAAAAATGATGACGGGAAATCTGTATCAACATGAAATGAGATATTTTGAGGGATATTGAGCACTCTTCATTATCATGGAAACAGGACAAGGTTATTTAGCACAGGTGTTTCTGTAATTGTGATGCATTAGCAAAATTAGCTGTGTTCAATGGCCCTCACACTTCCTTTGCCACCTGTACTTGAATCGGTGTACTGTTACTACCAAGAGATTGAAACATGTACTGTAGAAGTAAGTTCATAACCACAAAAATAACCTATTTGTGACTTTATCACCTTCCTTTGGTAAATAAAAACTGTTTTTTCCAACATTGTCTTCTTTCTTATTTCTGAGAGAAAAAATAAAAAATAAAAAACCTTGGAAAATGAGCACAATGTGATAAATTCTGAACTGAGTTGGAGAGAGAAAACTTCCAGGATAAACAACACAATTGTGTAGGTCACAGTGAAAGTTAAAGAGTTTTTTCATACTGAACGATGACCAACAATTTAAAGTTGTTTTCATACTGAGATACTGCTTATCCATTAAGCTCTGAGGATTCTAGATAAAAATTTGAAGACTCTGGGCCCAGCCTATTAAATGGGACTCTGACAGTATCCCAGTGATTCAGCTTCACATTCAACTTTTCCAACCATTGATCAGACAGTTAAGAGGCATGAAAGATGCATGATTTTTTTAAAGCAAGATAATATTATTTGAAATACCAGTGTACCATGCTTGCATTTGCAGGGAACATAAATATTAGATGATACAGAGAGCATTCCTTAATAATTAGTAGCTGTAAATGCATTATTATTTTCCTCATTTTGAAAAAAATGTAGAAGGTGCCGTGAAGTCATGAATATTTTACTTAAACTTGTTTCCAAACCACTGAATTCAAAAGCAGGACTGCCAAAGTCACTGGTGTTTGAGCTTTGGGATTGATAGCCTTGAATTTTTATAAATCAAATGAATACATAGCATAAACTATTATATTCATTTATTTCATTAGAAATTAAATGCATATACAAGCAATATTTGAAAAACTATTTCCCAATTAAATGTTTTGTCATCATTAAGATAAATCTTAATGATGAATCTGACTGCTTCTTTTTAATTTCAGATCTGACATAAAACTGATAATTATAATTTGATATTTTATAAAAATAGCCTAAATGATTATAGGAAATTGTTTTAATATGTCAAATTAGTTCAATGATACCAGCAGTTACATAAATTATATATTAGTACTTGGGCATGTGTCTGTGGCCTCTTTTTTAAATGTCAAGCCCCAAGTTGATCATTGGCAAATAGTCAGTTAATTCTGATTCATTTCATTGGGACCATAGGAATGTACTGGAAGCACCAATTTCATTCCTGTTTCTATTTCTGGATAAACCTAGGAAAACCTCCCATAGTAACTGAGTCTTTTGCCAGCTCATATATTAATATTTCAGAGAAACAACTGCCCTGATAGGTGTATCTTATTTGGAGTTGTAATATTATATCTTGTTATCTCAGCTTTTTTGTAAACCAACAGTGTTATGGAAATGCAACTTCATATTTTGTTTTAAATTTACTCAATTCAAAAAATAAGTAGCAAGCATTATTTGCCATTGACTTAAGAATCCAAGATAATTGACATATCTGACACAGTAAATATTGCTCAAGTCCTTCACAAAACGTGATACTATTCTTCTAGACTCCAAAATGCACATGTCTTTGACCAAATAATAACTTTATTCTGTGAACAGATGTCCTGGACTATCACAACCTGCTTACTCAGAACATTAAGCATCCTACATCCATGAAATTTTCAAATTGTATTTGTCGGGTTCTTTGGGGTTCTTCTACCTCACTGTGGACTTCTAGGAGCAAACATTATGGATCATAAGAGTTAACTTGAGCTATTTTGGCCCCTGTTAATCCACCCCAGTACTCTTGCCTGGAAAATCCCATGGATGGAGGAGCCTGGTAGGCTGCAGTCCATGGGGTCGCTAAGAGTCGGACATGACTGAGAAACTTCACTTTCACTTTTCACTTTCATGCATTGGAGAAGGAAATGGTAACCCACTCCAGTGTTCTTGCCTGGAGAATCCCAGGGACGGGGGAGCCTGGTGGGCTGCCGTCTATGGGGTCGCACAGAGTCGGGCGCGACTGAAGCGACTTAGCAGCAGCAGCAGTATCTGAAAAGTCTTTCATCTCTGCATTATTACATCATCTTTTATCTGAGGATTAAGTGATCCCATGTTATTTGCAGCTATAATTCAGTCACCATAGTTCATATCTTGAAGTAACCTTTAAATCATCTCTTGATTTCTTAATATCAAAAATATTAAACTCATTATTACAGTTTCTATATATTCATTACCTTTTTATTTTCATTAAGCAGCATTTATGTCATCAATTCTATGTTTGGTGTAAAGTAGGGACTAAACATGTATAACGAGCAATTAGTTCAGTAAAGAATGAATGTGTCAGTCTCTACACCCAGATCACTCTTTCAAATCTTTTTTAGTGGAGTGAGAGTACCCTGCCAGATCTAGACTAATAACTCTTTCTCCCTAAACTTGTAATGATAAGAGAATAACATCACAGTCTGAGCTGTTTCCAAGGTGTCTGAAATAGCCACAACTACATTTAACAATTTCTGAAGATATCAGAGTTTATATGTATTAGATTCCATTTCCTTTCCTTTTTTTATATAACTCTGTTTTTTGTTGGAAAAAAAGTCAAAGCTTCATGTTTATAAATATAAACACATTTTATATGTAGTATATAATACATTCAAATTAGATGCTGGGATATGCATACAGACAAAGATTACAATTTTTCTTTTACCACATAGGTACTTAGCACTACTTTGTAATGTTGATATAAGATACTTTTTAATTCCTTTTGTCTAACAGATAAAAGTTTCAAGAATGACACAAAGAAAAAAATTTTTCCTTGTTCCAGTAAAATGATATTGTCAGACACAATCAAGCACATTTTTAAAAGATGCTTTTATGAGGTTGTCAAGAGTTTATCTAGTCTAGTCTATGGAACTGTGTCCTTGGCATTCTTTTTGTTGACTGAGTAGTCTGGAGTGACTTTAGAATGACACGGTCCCCTCAAACAAGCAAATGTCCTAGATAGCATTCTGCAGAGTCACAAGAAAATGTAATTTCCTGATATGTTTGCTTCAATAGCCCTGTGATCAACAATTTCTCCTGTCTCCCAGAGCCCACTCTTTTAGTTTGAATTAAACAGTTCTGCCTTAACCTATGAACCCCAAAGCACTTCACCCACCAACCCTAGTAAAGGCATGTTTTCTGTCCTGTCTTTCTCTGCCTTGATGTCCCCATGTGGCCCCTCAAGGTACACTGCATACATCTTCCAGGGAATGTAGAGGATTGGTTTCTCGATTTCCATGTCTTCTGTGGTCTATTGTGGAACTGCAGCTCACTATAGGGCATTCTGTGTTCCACTTAACAAGCATCACTTTAACAAATTCATAACAGGGGTCAAGGACCAAAGAGTTCACAAAGAAGAAGTGTCAAGTAGCCTTTTATGTGGTGAATGAAGGTCATTCTTACATTTCTGATCATGGCAGAGTACATATTTTAGAATAATTCAAACTAGCTTTCACATGCAATTGAAAACACAGTCCAAAATTGACAGGCTATGATCTAGGAGAGAAATAAAATCTAGCGACAAGCGTTGCAAATGCCCAGGAGCATTTGTTATTCAGGATGGGGGCAACCAGCTAGTGGTACAATTTTGCTGGTCTTGAAGGATTAATGAAGCAAAATTTGGCAATTAGGACCCACAAAGTTTGAGAATCTATTTAGGACCAAGACACTAATGGCTGTTGGTGTACTAAAGTAGTAAAAAGGAACCAGAATTAAATCACAGGAGACACAGGTTCGATCCCTGGCTCAGGAACATCTCCTGGAGGAGGGAATGGCAACTCACTCCTGTATTCTTGCCTAGAAATTCCCATGGACAGCGCAACTTGGAAGGTTACAGTCCATGGGATCTCAAAGAGTCGGCCACGACTGAAAGAACAAGCATGAACATGAAGTGGCAGTGTGAGAGGGAATCAGCAGACACAGGATTAGAAACACTTTAAAAAATAAATCAAAGTACATTTACTATGTCTGAGGAGATGAAGTAAGCTTGGAAAATTCAACAAGAAAGTAATATCTAGAAAAACGTGACATGTGAAAAATTAAAAAC
The DNA here is from genome assembly GCF_963930625.1 of Muntiacus reevesi. Taxonomy (NCBI): domain Eukaryota; kingdom Metazoa; phylum Chordata; class Mammalia; order Artiodactyla; family Cervidae; genus Muntiacus; species Muntiacus reevesi. The sequence continues at coordinate 63,609,999 of NC_089253.1, read as the reverse complement.
AGAGAAATTCAAAGACAAAAATGTGAAGAAAGCAACCCCTCAATAGTTTCCTGTAATAGTTAGACACAGTGAGGTAGAGAAGTGGAGATTTACAAGTGGTACCACAAAAATCAGCCAGAAAGTAGCACTCTTATGGGCAGAAACAGTCTGTTTTGTTTCTGGTTAGAACTTGTAGCTGCATTCAAATTTAATCTAGCACACAATAAAACCTGTGCATGTTTTAGAAGTTTTTTGTTGGAGTATAGTTGCTTTAAATTGCTGTTTGTTTCTGCGGTACAGCAAAGTGAATCAGTTATACGTATACATATATCCGCTCTTCTTTGGATTTCCTTCCCGATTAGGTGATCACAGAGCATTGAGTAGAGTTCCCTGTGTGCTTTTCAGTAGGTTCTCATCAGTTGCTTATTTTATGCATAGTATCAGGAATGTAAATATGTCAATTCCAATCTCTCAATTCACCCCACCTGGTTTCCCCCTTTGTTGTCCATGTTTGTTCTCTGCCTCTGTGTCTCCATTTCTGCTTCACAAATGGGTTCATCTGTACCTTTTTCTAATTCCACATATAGGTGCTAATAAATGATATTTTGTTTTTCTCTTTTCTGACTTACTTCACTCTGTATGACAGTCTCTAGATCCATCCATGTATCTGCAAATGGTGTAATTTCATTCCTTTTTACAGCTGAGTAATCTTTCATTTTACTCAAGGAGGCCTGGAGTGCTGCAGTCCATGGGGTTGAGAAGAGTCAGACATAACTTCGTGTCTGAACAACAAATATTTCATTTTTGTATGTTTTGTAAACACTATTTAAATGACTGACTAGATGAACGGAGGACTTATTTTCTCAGAAAACTGTGATTCAGATACATTAAGTAACTTAAAGAATTGTTGCATAAAAGTCAGGAGTTTAAGAGGGTTTCCCAGATGGCGCTAGTGGTAAAGAACCTGCCTGCCAATGCAGGAGATGTAAGAGATGTGAGTTCAATCCCTGGGTTGGGACGATCCCCTGGAGGAGGTCATGGCCACCCACTCCAGTATTCTTGCCTGGAGAATCCCATGGACAGAGTAACCTAGCAGGCTACAGTCCATAGGGTCCCACAGAGTTAGACATAACTGAAGCGACTTAGAGTGCATACATGTAGGAGTTTAAGCTCTTCAGAGAGAAAAGGTGCATTTAAATCTAGGTTTTGCTTTTTACATATGTCATTAGGTATATTTCTTAAATACTCAGTAACAATTTCAGTTTCATTTTTGTTAAATATTTATTAGTAGACCTTTGAATCAAGTGCTTTTTGTAGTTCTATAATTTAGAAGCAAATACCAATAAGCTGATTAATAGTCCTAGAGAAATACTATTGATATAAAAATTTTAAAAACAGAAAAACATTACTGGTGTCCACTGTTACACAGAGAAAATAAAGGTATTGTGCAATTATCTCATTAATTCAAATTACATGTGTGTGTGCCAATTGAAAGCATTCTCAAATACTAAATTATAGCTACAAACAGATTGATTAAAGAATGATTATATTCAATGTGAAACAATTCCTCAAAAAAAAATTAACTTAGTTGAAATTCCCCTTTTATTTTAAATTAGCTATTTACTAGCAAGTAAATCCTAAAAAAAGACTAAGACAAAAATACTGAAACACAGTTAAGTGTTAGCTACCTTTGTAAAAATAAATACAACTAAGATTATACTCTAAGTTCATGGTCTATATGTACTGGTGATTGCAAAAATTAATATTAACTTAGGAAATCTCTAAACATGAGGGCACAAATATGGATCTGTTTTATTTTTCTAATTTGATTTCCTGATGATGCTATGAAGAATCTTTTTTTTTTAACATTCAGTAGAATGTCTAATAACAAATGGATATTCCTTTATAAGTCTGTAAATAATTTTAATAGAATAGTTTTATTTCCTGATCAAAGTTTCAGTTTGATTTGTCTTAAAACATTCTCAAATTCTACTCAAAGTTTAGCTCACTTGCATCTAGTTCAGTGGGGTTGTAACGGAGGAGGAAAGTTAATCCGTGTGTTTCAGCTCTGGTGTTGGAACAGGAAAAAGATAGAGGAGGTGGATCTCCATAAAAGAATTTGCGGTGACCAGTTGTCTCATCTAAGAGTGCCTTACTGACACACTTTCTTCAGTTTCATTGTTGATTTTTGTGATGGGGTGTACTGAGGAGATTCTTCTGAAGTCTGGGGGAGTCACCCTCCTGCTGTGCCCTGATATGATAAAAGGAACTCTATCTAGACTCTCTGCTCCTCTTCTCTTTCTTCTCCTGCTCTCACCAAATGACGTGCACCTCATTTGCTTATCTGTGCACCACATACAGTGAGCTATACTCCCCTGGTGAGTGCCTCTTCTAGAAGTGACAACAAGGTAGCTCAAGCCCAGCTACCCGCTTGGGGAGCCCTCACACCATGAGGGACTCAAAACGTGGGAGAGTATGGGCTTTGGCTGCAGCAAAATCTCTCACTGCTTTTCCTCTGCACAGGTTGGTACACGTGCTGAAGACCGAGGCCATTGTGCAGACACGCATGCGCTCAGGGAACTGAGCTTTCCTGCTTTAGGGAGTATCTTCTGGAGTCCCTATCGGTTGGCTTTGGGAAAGAGAAGAATCTCTCCTTTACAAAGAAGAGAAAATAACCTCTTTACAAGGCATCCCAATCGATTCAAAGATCAATATAATTTCTGCTCTCTTCTCTGGCTGTTGATGAGAACAGTGATCATGGTAATTTGGGAAAAAGGATTGTTCAGAGAGAGTGCTGTAAGGAGGGGGCAGATCTTGACTATCAAAAGTTTAGTCATTCAGTCATGTACAACTCTTTGCAACCCCATGGACTGTAACCTACCAGGCTCCTCTCTCCATGGAATTTTCCAGGCAAGAGTACTAGACTGGGTTGTTAGTTCCTTCTCCAGGGGATCTTCCCATCCCAGGAATCAAACCTGAGTCTCCCGCATTGCAGGCAGATGCTTTAAAATCTGGGCCACCAGGGAAGCCGTTAAAAATGACTGTTAAAAATGGGTCTTATAACTTAAAAGGTAGGTTAAATTGAGGTTCAGGTCTCAATTCCAGAATTACAGGAAAATTTCATCTCTCTGTCTCTTCATGAAATATTTAATTTTAATTATTAGTCCATTAGATCATTAGATCTGTATCTCTACCTATAACATCTATATTTGTTGTCCAACCTACTCGAATATATATGTGTGTATATGGATATATATACACACATACACACACATAGCTTTACTAGAAGTCAGCAGACAACTATGGAATTAGTACACCTAGTAATACTTTTAATGAAAGAGGTTAACATTCTGATCTCCATCTTCAGGAATTCAAAAATAGATTATTTTACTTTATTAGAGTATAATTGTTTTATAATTTTGTGTTTCTGCTGTGTAACGAAGTGAATCAATTATACATATACATTATCCCTTCCTTCTTGGACTGCCCTCCCACTACCCCATCCCATCACTCTAGGTCATCACAGAGCACTGAGCTGACCTCCCTGTGGTATATAGCAGATTCCCACTAGCTATCTATTTCACATATGGTAATGTATATATGTCAGTCCCAATCTTCCAATTCATCCTACTCAAGTTTCCCTCTGCGGCGTCTATACAGTTGTTCTCTAGGTCTGTCTCTCTATTTCTGTTTTGCAGATAAGAGTATCTGTACCATTTTTCTAGGTTCCACCTATATGTGTTAATATATGATATTTGCCTTTCTCTTTTGATTTCCTTCATTCTGTATGACAGAAAGAATGTGAGACAGGTATAGTCTCTTAGCTCAATATTCTCTCATGCTTTTGATAATAGCCCCCTTTGCTGGTGGTTCACAACAAGGCAGCTCCAGCAATATTTATTTTAATAGTTACCTTCAGTGAAAATAACTCTTTACAGGTGCACAGTTTCTCTGGTTATCATTTTTAAATAATTCACCACAAAGTCCAGGAGCAATAGTTTTCAGGACAATGATGATAAGGCTAATTACACTTGCTGATGGCAATCAAATTCATTTAGAATATCTTATGACTCTAAACAGTAATTGAATCTTTCACTTAGCATCTTTGGAAACACTGTCTCCTTTTATAAAAATATGCTTAAAATATGTTTAATTTTAATAGCACAGAAAACTAAGAAGTAGGAATTTTGGACATAGAAAACACGTGGTTGGCTTGATTTTTTAATTTTACAAGCTTTCTGGAAATTTGCCTTAAATATATTTAGACTTTCAAATATTGTTCTATTATTACATGCAAAATGTGATCTTTTTCCATGTATACTAATAAAACAATATTTTCTGGAATGAAAGAACATATGATAGAAATTACTTCTAGTGGTTAAAATTAACATAAATCCTGCTGTTTTAAAGGTGCTCAAATACTTGCATTGAATTTTTAAGAGTGGGAAATATATTAATACAAAATTATTTATAATATGTGAACCATCTTTTGAACTAGCTACTTTAAACTTCAAAACGAAAAGGACAGTGTGTCTACTCATTTTTTTAATTTCATGTCCATCTATTATTAGTAATAATATTAATCTCATAAATATCACAAAATAATAAAGAGCCAAATACTAATCTATGTTCAAAGAGTAAGATAATCTACATTTAATATATAAAAAGATCTTGGCTGGGAAATTTGTAATTGCCAAAAAAAATAGCCTAATGATCTTTCTGTCAATAAAGAAGCTTAAAAAGGGAAAGCCAAAAGAGAACTAGAAAAGCTCAGATAATCACTTTGATTACTTGAGTGAATTTTGATTAAATGGATATTTTTTTTTAAATGGATATTTGATTAGGCATATTGAATGGGGCATTGAATGGATATTTGATTACTTAAATGGATATGAAATAAAAGTGTGTAGAAATGGAAAAAGTATAGATTTGCGGAAAATAGTTTCATGACATCCTTCATGATCTGATACCTCTGCAGCGGCTACAGTCTCAAGGCACTTGGTTTTGCCATGTAATTTGCAATACTGTCTTATTTACTGACACTAAATCTCTATACTGCGAGAATGAGATGAGAGTTTAGGGGATATTGAACTTGGTGACTTTTTCAATGAATGTCAATTGGAGAAACACCTGTGGTCAGGGGCTTTGGGCCAGTCTCCTGGGGGAATGGGGGATAAATCACTACAATTCAAGACAAGATTTTATTGTTTTGCACATGGCATCTAAGTCTTACAGATTCAAAAGATTTTTTTGTATGTTCAATACAATCTCAAACTTTTAGTATACTAGATATATGTGTGTGTGTGTGTGTCTTCAAAAATTTTACAATAATTTTAAATATAAAACAGAATATACTAAACTTTGTAAGATAATTCATCAAATACAAAACATGGACTATTGAACATTAATAGGAGTTCTTCCAAATGAAGGGAAGTATAGCCAGGTTTAACTTAAATTCAAAGGAAAGTATGAAAATTGTGGGTAAGTATGCAAACCAGTATCCCATAACAGCAATGGACTGTAGCATAATTTGTAATATTGCATCAAGGGGAAATGCTACATATAAATGTAAAATATACCATAAAAGTAGTGAAAGAATAAAAACTAAAGGGATTATACTGAAGCTGTGTACTTATGGGGTTTCCCTGGTAGCTCAGTCAGTAAAGAAACTTCCTGCAGTGCAGGAGACCAGGGTTTGATCCTTGGGTCAGGAAGATTCCCCTGGAGAAGAAAATGGCAACTCACTCCAGTATTCTTGCCTGGGAAATGCCATGGACAGAGGAGCCTGGTGGGCTACAGTCCATGGGGTCGCAAGAATCAGACTCGACTTGTTGACTAAACCACCGACATGTGCTTAATACTCTCACATTTTATTTATCTGAAAAAGATGTTCATTTCATCCTCTTTATTTCAAGAATGATTTCACTGATTATAGCATTTGAGTTGGACAGTTGTATGTATGTGTGTGTATTCTCCCAGAACGTTATTGATATCATCCATTGTTTTATCTCCCTCTATTGCTTTTTGGGGGAGTTGGTTGATATTCATATTATTGCTTATCTACATATAAAGCATGTCAGCTTTTGAGATTTTCTTTGTAACATTTTACATTTAATGGTGATATGTCTTGGTGTGATCCTATTTGGTTTTACCCAGCTTAGTGTTGAACAAACCTTTATATTTCTCAGTCAAGATATTTTTATTTTAAATTAGAAATGTTCCATCATTATTTCTTCAACTATTTGTGTGACCTCACCTTTAATTTTACTCTGTGTCTGGTACTATAGTTGTTAATAATAGTGGGGTTGCTTGCTGCTCAAAAGCCAATAAATAATCAAGGTTGGTGGGAAGGAAAGTTTGCTTTATTTTGGATGTTGCAAACTGAGGATGGGGCGGTCTCCTGTCCAAAGGTTTGTTCCTAAAACTGACGATCAGTGGGAAAGAGCTTTTATAGACAAAGAGAGGGAACTACATGTAGAAATAGCTATATGTAGCTGACAATCATCTTGAAATTGGTCATGCAGTGGTCTGATAAAATACTTTAAGTACAGTTAACTTTCAATTACAGGGTCATTTTGTTCCCATATCCTTGAGGCCAGTTCTCAGAATTGTGGAAGTTTATATATTGGCTATAGTTTGGTTATCATGTAGATAACTTCTTCCATCGGTGGGGGTTTTAGCATCTACAAGACAACTCATAGGATATAACTCAGAATATTATCTATAGCCCTTGAAGAGGAAATAAAGGTCCCTGACTTTGTTTAATAACTAAACTTTTATTTGGATCTGTTTAACTGTTTTCCTTTGCTTCTGCATTTTCTAACTTCTCTGCTTACATGTATTCTCTCACTAAAGTGGTTTTTTTTTTTTGTTTTGTTTTGTTTTTTTTAATAGACGGAAGCAGGAAGAGGTCATTGAGGGGGACAGATAATAGCATCCTGCTCTGTTTCATAATTTCATGTATATTAAAGCCTTAACATTGTCTTACATGTTGAAATCTCTGTTTATTATTGTTATTTTGAAATCCACTGTCACTTACACACCTAGCTCTAACATAGATGTTGTCAATATTAACATTGGTCACTATTGATTATGTTTCATTAGTCTCTGGCTATGGGTCGATTTTTCCTTCTTAATACATTCACATTGCAAATTGCTTTTTAAAAATCTGCTATCTTGATATCCATTATAGCTTATTTAAGTTTCTACAAAAATGTTGAAAGAATCTTGTTTCTTAATACATTTGACAAGAACATACAGGGAAATCATTAATGGCATTTATTCATCTGGTTTTTTTCCCTCTAAATATGTGAAGATCTTTTACAAAATATAGAAGTATCTGTAATTACATTTTTGTAGTATTGTATATAAAACTTGCTGATCAGAATTTTTCAAATGTATAAGGGTAAAGAAACAGTTTGTTCCTACAAAGAGATTAAGTGGACAACATAATTATTCAGTGTTACTTTCTCAATGATTTCTCTAGGAATTAAAATCATTAATTTCACTCCCATTGTCACCCCCACCCCAACCCTGCCACTCACACATATAGCTTCCAGCCACAATTTTCTGAGGCAAATATATATGTACATATATATGTCTATATATACACATACATACTGGATATATTAATATCTACTCTGAATATATATAAATATATAATATATATGGTTCTTAGTATATGTGATCTATACAGTACAAGAATTCAGCTTATACTACTTCTGTATTTCTATCATATTTCTATTATGTAGCATTACATGCATTTTACAAAGCCAAGAAGGTATAATACATACAAAATTTGCAAAGTCAGTTTGTCTCTTACAATTAAAGCAGAAGCTTAATTGAACAACTGAATCTTTCTCAGGACTAAAATTCCAAGACATATTTGCCTTACTCAGGCTAGAAAGAAAATATTACATGTAGCGTTTTAGTGTAACATCATCATGATATAATTTTAAATTGTAAATTTTCATTGATAATAATAGCTATAATTATTAGTCACAACTCAGACATTTAATCACAAGTACTTATTTCTGAAAATTTCATAATACTTTGAAATATTTGAAGATATGCTTGTGCATATCTCTTTAAGCAAATAGCCCTAATTATGAACAGTGCTTTAAAATTCTTAAGAAACCCAGCACATTAGATTGCTGTACCAGGAAAATGTACCAGGAAAATAATTAGCTAGAATTTAAGTAGTAAAAGGGGATAAAAAAGACTCTCATGGAGATATTTCATGGCAATGAAGTGGCTGTTTATGATATAAGTGAAATTTAAAGAAGGAGTTCTAGAAAATTAGCATCCATAAGATTAAGGATAATCATATCAATTTTCTCTCAATGCTTTTTCCTTTGGGAAAAATAAATGCTGTGACAAAATTAAAAAGAAAAGAATTATGTTAAAAGAAGCCTTGGTTTTGTATATTTTATTTTAGAGGCAGATGCTTTTCTCATGGAAGGAATAGATCATTGATTTATTAAGGCACACTGAGCAATAACTGTCAAATATGCCATCCAAAATTAATTTAATTAAATACTTGACTCATTAATTTTATAACTTGTAGTTTTGAGTTGACATGAAACTCATCCAACATTCTTAATTGAAGAGTCATATCAGGCCACTGCAAGGATAATTTGAACTGAACAAATCTACCATATATGACCTAGTACTAAATATAATCCAATAAGAATTTTCTTACTCTTGAATATACTTTGTCTTGTGCAATAATCAAAACCAATATATGAATAATTACTCTAAAAGTGATATTTTAGGTCCTATATGTACATAAGGTGGATTAAAGTGAGCATTGAGCTATTCTTAGACATTAAGTTTATATTAGAATTGATCTCTGCAAAGTAATTAGCAATCCTAGGGACCATATTGATAATTAGGAATGCCAAATTTAATATTTCTGATGTGATCCTTTAAAGTCTACATGTAAAATATTTCTCTTATTCTAGACATTTTCTTTTTCAATAGATCTTTATATTTTAGAAGAAGCTTTTATTCTCCAAAAATAGTAATCATTATCATAGAAATTCTATTGAGGCAAATGGAAAATCATCAGTGTTTTCATGTTCAAATAACAGAAATTCAGATTATTATAGAGGAAATCCTTAGTGGTTCAGCAGTAAAAATCCATCTGCCAGTCCCTGGGTTGGGAAGATTCCCTGGAGAAGGAAATGACAACCTACTCCAGTGTTCTCTCTTGGGGACTCCCATGGACAGAGGAGCCTGGTGGGCTACAGTCCATGTGGTCCCAAGGGTCAAACATGACTTAGGTACTAAACCACCATCACCTATTATTAAGAATGGTTATGCATATTGAATATCTTTAATTTCAATTATTTTCATTAATTAATGCATTAAAATATTTAGTATCTCTTGCATATTGATCATTGTCCATTATCTTTATAATACATATGTGAAATGCATCTCTTATTCCAATCATTTTCTCCCAGAAATATCTTGATATTTTATGCTTGATGCTGGCTTTCCATGCTATTTATAGCCCTTAGAGTCTGATGGTTCCATGTAGTTGGATTTCTAATGTGGAGTTTTTGTCTAAAAAGTGTTCAAAAGATTCAAGTGTCCAAAAATGGTCCAAAGGATTTCCAACTGTTCAGAAACTTCAGACAGAAACAGTTTGACTTTTTCTGATTTTCCATTGTAAGTCACACAGCACCAGTTCTGCCATATATAATTGACTGAAGTCAACATCAGTCAACATAAGCCAATACAGATAAAGAAATTAAAGAAGAATGAGACACTATTTTTGTTTGGAAAGTAGTAAGTTCACAATGTAGATTATGGAGGATGGGGAATATTGTTGAAATCTCCTTGGAAAATACATCCAGCCTCATGAAATCAGTATAAAAGAAGAGTTGTTTATGAAAGTCTGTAGCATAAGTCTTTTTAGTTAACTAGACGAGAGAGATGAGGGATAGACAAAAGCTTATCAAGTGAGATAATTTTCATTAATATGGAGGTGCTAGAACTGCAATGTTCAGCCTCATTTCATAAATTAACTCTTACGGCTGTTCACAAGGATGACTGGGCTGCATATGAATTTGACAAGTTTGTAAAGAATGAATACAAATTGACTTTTGTTTCATGTTCTAAAGATTTAAGTAACAGGAATTTTAATGGACATAATATACTTTAAAATTCTTAAAATCACGTTAGAAAAGCATAAAAGGAGCAAAAAATTAGGCAGCATGCAGGGATAGTTCAATTATACTCTTCTGTTTTGAAGAAAGACATTAATACTGTATCCATCACCACAGACAGCAACTGTCTTTGAAAACAGAGATTATGAGGATAATATTAGTGAATTCTAGTTTTAAGCAAAAGGATTGGTAAAATGTATACCTCATAAACATAAAGAAAGAAAGAAAAATGCTCTTTTAGAATCATGATTTGGCAGCAACCAAAAAATTCTAATAAATATTGGATGAATGTTTATCAAACTCAACTATACAAACTTTTAACTTGCTTTGAAAAAGCACTATTTTAATTTTAAACTTGATTGCATTCATTAATAATGCTTGATCATACATTCAATCTAAAAACTAGATTCAAGAAATTTAACCTGAAATCTTTATCCCAAACAAAACAAAACATTATAGATAATATAAATATTTGGACTGCCAAGCATATAAAGTAAAAAAAAGTATATATAAATAGAGGAAGAAGAGACAGGAGCAGGGCAGAGTGATGTTCATTCTGAGTCTCTTGCAGACCCACATGCATCCTTTAATATTGGACCCCTTAAAAGTGGCTGTAACTCTGAATGCTTTTCCAAAGGGAACATGGTTTGTTATCTATCTTAGGTTAGACTTTCTACAAGATAGGATCTGAGAAGATTTGCTTATAAGAATCAACAGACAATGTTTTCAAACAACACCAGTAAGGAAATGAAAGAAACTGACTGAACAGAGTGAGAAGCTAATATAATTTAGTTGCCACATATAATGGAATACACAGGAACTGTGCCCCTTCAAGTGAATTCTAGGGGTGTGTGTGTGTGGTGTGGTGTGGTGTGGTGGGTGTGTTCAGTTGCTCAGTCATGTCTGCGTCTTTGCAACCCCATGGACTGTAGCCCACCAGGATCCTCTGTCCATGGGAATTCCCAGGCAATAATACTAGAGTGGGTTGCCATTTCCTCCTCCAGAGGATATTCTTAACCCAAGGATCAAATCTGTGTCTCCTGCAAGTCTCCTGCATTGCAGGTGAATTCTTTACCATTAGAATACCTGGGAAGCCCAAGTTTGAGGCTTTATAATAAATTTAAGATTTTCTTTGGAGTTTCATAATATAGGGCTTCCCAGGTGGCTTAAAGAGTAGTAGATAATATTTCTTGGAGTTAATCTGCATGTATATATTAGCCACTGTGTTCACTATATTACTTCTATTGAATTCCAATAAAAGCTTCTCTTCTCCAGTGAGCCTGAGTCAGTGGAAATAGAAACAAATATTAAAACCTAACTAGGACATAAAGATTAAAATTCGCAATTTTCAAGGGGAAGAGAGAAAAAAGAAATATTTTGAGGGGAAAATCCAGGAGCTCTGAGTAGAAGCCAATTCAACACTGAGAATTGGAACCTGTTATTGGCAGGCAGAAACATTGATCAGCCTTTTGATCTTCTAACCACCTGAATAGGAGCAGTGTATCATCATTTCAAAGATTTGTCTTCCTCTCTTCTTATGACTAAACAGTGAATTTTCACAGTTCTGTAGTGAAAAAACCCTCAGCAGTCTTGAGCCCTTAGAACTGAAGATGAGAGAATGGGAAGTTGAGTGTATCTCTAAGGAAAAATTGTTAGTCGTGATAGTGGAAAGACTCTATTAAATTACTTTAAAACTACTTTAAAGTTGCTCACTTAGCTGGAAGAGTAGTAAACACACCATATCTATTGCAATTAGGCCAGAAATCATAAAACTGTAATACTTAGCAAAAGTCTTACATTTTGAAATCAGACAGAATATTAATGCATTGCAAATCTTGTGTAACATGCAAAATGCAACCAAGAGCTTTGTTAAATGGAAAAAGAATATTAAGAGACAATATGGGAAAACAAAAATTCTGCCTATTTTGGAAAGAAAAAAGTACTATCAATGACAAATTTGTTCTTGCTAAGGGAAGCATCTGCCATCTGCCTCTGTGGAGACTGGAGCCTGTGATGTCGCAGCTATTGACCTTCTACATGCCCTGAAGGGAGTTCCTATGGAGAATGAAGCACTCTGCTCCAGGGAAACTGGTGGAATGGGTCTTTAGACAGTTAGATATTTTCAGGAACTGATTTCCAGCTTCTAATCCTTGCATCTCCTCTTACCTAGAAAAGCACTAAATCCCTTCATGGTGACATCAGTTCCCTATGACTAGCAGAAAAAACCTTTGTAAAAGAGTGCTTGATTGTGTGAACTCCTACATCACCAAGCCATATATATTGACCTCTCCCTACTGCCTCTTTGGAGTAGTCTCTCAGTTATCTGACGTGCTGCCTCCCAGGCTGCAGTCTTCATTTTTCACCCCAAAAATGTTTAACTTGCTATCCTCACATTGTGCATCTTTTTTAAAGTCGATAGTATAGACAGCTTCCTCACCTAAAATTTTTAATTATAAGTTTTCCAAATGACTATTTTGGTTAATAAATTTGTCAAGTGGACAAATTAATAATTGCTCAAATGAGTTTGTACTTTCCTGCCTAAATATGATTTTAAAAACATGCAATTAAGTTTTTGAGCTTCTTCATTTGGCTCCCCATTTTTCCTTGAGTACTTCTGCTCTAAAAGCATTAAGACAGACTCCTGAGAAAGCCAAAGACTTTGATTCTTTCTGAGTGTTATTCACTTTCTTCTGAGATGAGCTTCCAACATTTGAATTTCCATAGATATATTTAAAATTTTTCCTGTTTGAAAAAAAATGTGTGTGTGTGTGTGTGTGTGTGTGTGTGTGTGCATGCACATACTCATATGGCAGTACTCAGGTATTAAGATCCTGGCTAATTTGTTTTCCTTTTATTTCCTTGACTCATGCATCTTTCTACAAGGCCCCAAGGATTGCAAAAAAAGCTATCTCAGGAAAAATAGGTAGAATGAAACAGTAACATTTTCCCAACAAAGAGAAGCCATCAGGAATGAATTCTACCCGTCAAAAAAGAATATTAACTCCCCTGGAATGTAGAAAAAGCAGTAGTGAGAAGTAAAGCCCAATGCTGTGAAAAGCAATATTGCAAAGGAACCTGGAATGTTAGGTCCATGAATCAAAGCAAATTGGAAGTGGTTAAACAGGAAATGGCAAGAGTGAACATCAACATTTTAGGAATCAACGAATTCAAATGGACTGGGATGGGTGAATTTAACTCAGATTACCATTATATCTACTGCTGTGGGAAAGAATCCCTTAGAAGAAATGGAGTAGCCATCATGGTCAACAAAAGAGTCCAAAATGCAGTACTTGGATGCACCTTCAAAAACGACAGAATGATCTCTGTTCATTTCCAAGGCAAACCATTCAATATCACAGTAATCAAAGTCTATGCCCTGATCAGTAATGCTGAAGAAGTTGAAGTTGAACAGTTCTATGAAGACCTATAAGACCTTCTAGAACTAAAAACTAAAAAAAGATGTTCTTTTTATGACAGGGGGCTGGAATGCCATTGTAGGAAGTCAAGAAACACCTGGAGTAACAGGCAAATTTGGTCTTGGAGTACAGAATGAAGGGGCAAAGGCTCATAGAGTTTTGCAAAGAGAAAGCATTGATCATAGGAAACACCCTCTTCTGACAATACAAAAGAAGACTCTACACATGGACATCACTGGAAGGTCAATGCCAAAATCAGACTGATTATATTCTTTGAGCCAAAGATGGAGAAACTCTATAAAGTCAGCAAAAACAAGACTGGGAGCTGACTGTGACTCAGATTCAGACTTAAATTGCCAAATTCAGACTTAAATTGAAGAAAGTAGAGAAAACCACTAGACCATTCATGTATGGCCTAAATCAAATCCCTTACGTTATACAGTGGAAGTGAGAAATAGATTCAAGGGATTAGATTGATAGAATGCCTGAAGAACTATGGGCGGAGGTTTGTGATATTGTACAGGAGGCAGGAAAAAGAACTGCAAAAAGGCCAAATGGTTGTCTGAGGAGGCCTTACAAATAGCAGGGAAAACAAGCAAAGCGAAAGGCAAAGGAGAAAAGGAAAATATATATCCATTTGAATGTAGGATTCCAAAGATAGCAAGGAAAGATAAGAAAGCCTTCCTCAGAGATCACTGCATAGAGGAAAACAATAAAATGGGAAAGACTAGAGATATCTTCAAGAAAATTACAGATACCAAGGGAAAATTTCAGGCAAAGATGGGCACAATAAAGGACAGAAATGGTATGGAACTAACAGAAGCCAAAGATATTAAGAAGTAGGAAGAATACACAGAAGAACTATACAAAAAAGATCTTAATGACCCAATAATTCCAATGGTGTGATCACTCACCTAAAGCCAGGCATTCCGGAATGCAATGTCAAGTAGGCCTTAGGAAGCATCACTACGAACAAAGCTAGTGGAGATGGAATTCCAATTGAGCTGTTTCAGATTCTAAAAGATGATGCTGTGAAAGTGCTCCACTCAAACTTGCCAGCAAATTTGGAAAACTCAGCAGTGGCCACAGAACTGGAAAAGGTCAGTTTTCATTCCAGTTCCAAAGAAAGGCAATCCCAAAGAATGCTCAAACTACCGCACAATTGCACTCATCTCACACGCTAGTAAAATAATGCTCAAAATTCTCCAAGCCAGGCTTCAACAGTAAGTGAGCCAGATATTCAAGCTGGATTTAGAAAAGGAACAAGAACCAGAGATCAAATTGCCAAAATCTGTTGGATCATCAAAAAGCAAGAGAGTTCCAGAAAAACATCTACTTTTGCTTTATTGTCTATGCCAATACCTTTCACTGTGTGGATCACAACAAACTGTAGAATCCTTAAAGAGATGGGAATAGCAGGCCACCTCAACTGCCTCCTGAGGTCAAGAAGCAAGTTAGAACTGGACATGGAACAATGAACTGGTTCCAAATCAGGAAAGGAGTACTTCAAGGCTGTATATTGTCAACCTGCTTATTTAACTTATATGCAGAGTACATCATGAGAAACCCTGGGCTAGATGTAGCACAAGCTGGAATAAAGATTGCCAGGAGAAATATCAATAACCTCAGATATGTAGATGACACACCCTTACAACAGAAAGTGAAGAAGAACTAAAGAGTCTTGATGAAAGTGAAATAAGAGAGTGAAAAAGTTAGTTTAAAACTCAACATTCAGAAAACTAAGATCATGGCATCCGGTCCCATCAGTTCATGACAAATAAGTGGGGAAAGAGTGGAAACAGTGACAGACTTTATTTTGGGGGGTCCAAAATCACTGCAGATGTTGACTGCAGCCATGAAATTAAAAGATGATTGCTCCTTGGAAGAAAACTTATGACCAACCTAGACAGCATATTAAAAAGCAGAGACATTACTTTGCCACCAAAGGTCCATCTAGTCAAAGCTATTGTTTTATCAGTAGTCATGTATGGATGTGAGAGTTGGACTATAAAGAAAGCTGAGCCCTGAAGAACTGATGCTTTTGAACTGTGGTGTTGGAGAAGACTCTTGAGAGTCCCTTGGATTGCAAGGAGATCCAACCAGTCCATCCTAAAGGAAATCAGTCCTGAATATTCATTTGAAGGACTGATGCTGAAGCTGAAACTCCAATACGTTGGCCACCTGATACTAAGAACTGACTCATTGGAAAAGACCCTGATGCTGGGAAAAATTGAAGGTGGGAGAAGAGAGGGAAACAGAGGATGAGATGGTTGGATGGCATCACTGACTCAATGAACAGGAGTTTGAGTAAACTCCAGGAGTTGGTGATGGACAGGGGGGCCTAGCGTGCTGCAGTCCATGGGGTTGCAAAGAGTCGGACATGACTAAGTGACTAAACTGAACTAAGAAGGAGAAAAAAAGGAAGAACAGTGAAGAAACAATAGTCTAACCTTGGGGACAAGGTCTTGATTCTTCAAGATATATACATAGCAATGCTTCCTGAGTAGCTCAGTTGGTATAAAATCTACCTGTATGCAGGAGACTTTGGTTTGATCTTCCACTGGAGAAGAAAATGGCAAATCACTCCCGTATTCTTGCATGGAAAATCCCAATGATAGAGGAACCTGGCAGGCTACAGTCCATGGGGCTGCCAAGAGTAAGACAGGACTTAGGGACTAAACATGCTTAGGTGGAGCACGGGGTAATCATGTCTTTTTCACACGAGTCTCTTACATCTTCTACATTGGCAAGTAGGTTCTTTACCAGTAGTGCCAACTGGGAAGCTGAATATGCATCCACACTTAGCTTAAAACTTACCCCATTTTGTTACTGGGGAGACTGTTCTTTGGGAGAGATTTAAAGTATTCTCCTTACATGTTGCAAGTAATTATAAATCTTTCCTTCTCCCAATCTTCAGCTTGATTGTGTCTATTGGGTCTACATTCACCAAGAAGGGAACCCAGTTTTTGGGTAACAATAGCACTTTATTCACCGTCATCAAAATTATCTTGGCACTTTACCTTGTTCTTTTTTTTATACATTTTAGGACAAACTATTGATATTATCTGAAAAGATTTTTGGAGTTGTAACTACAATTGCTTTGATTTATTTGCAAAGATTGGCTTCTCTTTTTATGAAGCCTTTTGTCCAAAAACATGCTGAATCAATTTATGAATTGAAGAGTTTAAATAGAATATTCTTTAAAACAATTCAATAGCATTTTATTCATTATGATGAAGATGATTTTCCTTTACTATATTTGAGTATATATTCTTTTGTATATGCTTTACTGTGTATGTGAAAATGTTTCTGAATATAAAATTTTTCATGGATATAGTCTTTGTAAACATAAAGATCAACGAATGAATTTTGCTTTTTCCTTATAAAGCTTAACATTCATCTTTGTCTGCCTGTCTCTCCCCTCAATAGTTTTCAGTTCTGAACTTGCTGCCCACTCATGCACAATAAATTCTCCTTTTGCTTCCTTTTTTTCTGCCTCAGCACCTTTCAGCTATAGCAGCAGCGGCCTAGGGAAGAAACATTTTGTATAGTCATTAGAATGAACTACTGGAAGCAATGTAAATTGTTACACTAAATCTAAAAGTTAAGAGGGGAAACAAAAGTAAATTAGTTTAATTTATCTCTCAAGAAAACTTATTATTTAAAAAGAAATGAGTGGCAAATATGCTGAAAAAAAAAAAAAGGCAAACAATCAAGTAATTAAATAATCAGGCGAGTGTCACCATGTTCAATGGTGGCACCGAGATTCCAATTTAAGACAGTGTGTGGGGATTCTGGAAGAAGCACCAGGTTATGGGATCATCAGTTTTTGTAGGGGTGGGTAATTTCATAGGCTCCCACTATGAAACAAGGTATCTTTGAGTTCTGCTGGAAGGCCCTCACTTAGGTGGAGCATGTGGTAATCATGTTGACCTTCCTGATCAGCTAAAGTTTGGACACTGTAGACCGTTGCCCCAATTCTACGGTGAATTCTCTTTCAGTCAAGCTCCTTCATGAATATGCATATGCATACATCCTAAGTCATGCTTCCCCACCTGGGAAGCCAAATATGCATGTACCTTTAGCTTAAAACTAAGTGGGAGGAGTAGCAGTATTCCCGCTATTTTGGGGAAGAGGTGGGGATTACCAGGAATTAGGCCACTGTCCACTTTTTGATCTTTATGTTTGGCCTTGAAACCGTTAAGATGCCTGTAGGTATGTCATTTAGCTTGCTGCTGAGTTACAATGAGTGAATACTGAGGCTCAAAGTCTAGTGGAAACCTACTCATCTGCCATCTTGGACCTATTTATTATTAGATTGAATCAGTTTATGTCATGGTCCCTGGCTATGCCATTCTTTGGAGATTGTACTCTGCCCTCTTCCTGTTCTAATTGTATTTAAAGGCAAAAAATGAAATGATAATGGTTTTAACAAGATGTCCAAGGTACAGCAAAGGTAGATGGGAATTAGTAAAAGCCCAGATTGTCAAGAAGAGCTTTTGGCTACACATGAGAGGATCCACTTATAAAGGAGACGTTACGTTGTACTTGCAATGAAAGAAATACCCTCTCTGATCTCTCATCTTGAAAATAGTCACAGAGATGAATGGTATTGTTTCCTTAATTTCTCTTTCTGTTTTTTCATTGTTAGTGTATAGGAATGCAAGGGATTTCTGTGTGTTAATTTTATATCCTGCAACTTTACTATATTCATTAATTAGCTCTAGTAATTTTCTGGAAGAGTTCAGATTGGGACCTGAACCCATGTGCCTGGACCCAAATCCAATCCAAACCTAGTTTGGGACTTGAACCCACAAAGTCAGGACTCAAATCCAGCCACAACCCTGCTTGGTACTTGGATCCTCAATCTTTTAATTAGAATCACTCACCTGGTGTCTGAACCTACTGAGACTAAGGTTCTTTGTGTCTCAACACAGAAGAAAGTAAGAGAGAGGCAAAGTGATAGGCAAGTAGATTTATTATATAGGTTCTGCCTTATGAGATATACAAAACAATATCTTTGAGCTTTTTGCAGAGCTCAAACCCCCAATAAACAGAAGATGAACTGTTGCAGGAAGGGGGATTCCTTTCAGGGTCTGGAAGTGGGCTCTTGTCTAACACTTGGAAATGAATTGCTGAAAGAGACATACAAGCTGACAAAGCGAGAGATTTTTCTGGAAACAGCACACAGGTGGAGAGCAGTAGGATATGGGAAACCAGGAGAACTTTGCCTCATGGCTCACAGTCTCAGGGTTCATAGAGATGGGTTTCATTTGAGGGTTGTCTTTGACCAATCATTCTAACTCGGGGTCCTTCCTGGTGGTGTACATATTGCTTCACCAAGATGGATGCCAGTGAGGAAGATCCTGGGAAATAGTCAGACACATGGTGTCTCCCTTTGACTTTTCCCAAACTTCTTCTTCTTGGTAATGGCCCATTAGTTTCCTGTTCTGAACTAGGACCTCCTGCGGTAAAATGACTCACAAATGGTTACTGTGGTGCTTGGCCAGGGAGGGCGATTTCAGTCAGTGTGCTTCCCCTGACAGAACTACTTAGGGAAGCAGTTTTCCTTCCAAGATTATTCAGTTTGATATAATCTGGTTCAAAATTGGGAAAGCAGTGCATCAAGGCACACTGCTTATATAACTTATATGCAAACTGTATCATGAGAAATGCTGGGCTGGATGAAGCTCAGGCTGAAATCAAGAATGCTGGAAGAAATACCAATAACCTCAGATATGCAGATGACACCACCCTTATGGCAGAAAGTGAAGAGGAACTAGAGAGGCTCTTGATGGAAGTGAAAGAAGAGTGTGAAAAAGCTGGGTTAAAACTCAACATTCAAAAAACTAAGATCATGACATCCGCTCCTATCACCTCATGGAAAATAGATGGGGAAAGAATGAAAATAGTGACAGACTTTATTTTCTTGGGCTCCAAAATCAGTGCAGACTTTGACTGCAGCCATGAAATTAAAAGACACTTGCTCCTTGGAAGAAAAGATATGACAAACCTGTGTACTGGGCCTGGTCGCTCAGTTGTATTCGACTCTTGTGACCCCATGGACTATAGCCCATGGGGCTCCCCTGTTTCTGGGGGATTCTCCAGGCAAAAATACAGGAGTGAGTTGTCATGCCCTGCTCCAGGGGATATTTCAAACCCAGGGATCGAACTCAGGTCTTCCACATTGCAGGCAGATTCTTTACTGTCTGAGCCACCAGGGAAATCGATGACAAACCTAGACAGTGTATTAAGTAGCAGAGTCATCACTTTGTCCACAATGGCCTGTATAGTCAAAGCTATGGTTTTTCCTATAGTCACATACGGATATAAGAGTTGGACTGTAAAGAAGGTTGAACAATGAAGAACTGATGCTTTCAAACTGTGGTGTTGGAAAAGACTCTTGAAAGTCCCTTGGACAGCAAGGATCAAATCAGTTAATCCTAAAGGAAATTAACCCTGAATATTCATTGGAAGGACTGATGTTGAAGCTGAAATCTTCAGCTTCAGGTGTCCAATACTTTGGCCACCTGATGGGAAGAGTCAACTCACTGGAAAAGACCCTGATGCTGGGAATGATTGAGGGCAAGAGGAGAAAGAGGTGACAGAGGATGGGATGGTTGAATGGTATCATCAGCTCAATGGACATGAGTTTGAGCGTGAGATAGTGAAGGACAGTGAAGCCTGGCATGCTACAGTCCATGGGGTCTCAAAGTGTTGGACATGACTGAGCAACTAAATAATGTCCTAAGTCATTTCAAGTTACGTCTGATTCTTTGTAACCCTATGGACTGTAACTCACCAGGATCTTCTGTCCATGGGATTTTCCAGGCAAGAACACTGGAGTGGGTTGCCATGCCCTCCTCCAGGAAATCTTTCTGTCTCAGGGATCCAATCCAAGTCTGTTATGTCTCCTGCATTGGCAGGCAGGTTTTACTACTGTCTCTGAGATTCAATTCAACACCAGTGCACAGAGGTAGAACATTTGGCATCGGCCCATAATAAGGAACTCTAAGTTTTCTAGTCTTTCAAATAAAAAACAACATTAAGTATTTTGCATATAAACAAGTATATCATTTTTTTATTGCCTGCCAAAGATCATGGCTATTTTCTTCTAAGTCTAAAATTAAGCTACAGAAATGGTCTCTGACTAAATATGCATTCATACTGTGTGGCTTTTAGAATTTTTTTTCTTTTAGAACAAGGTCAAGAGCACTATAGCTTTCCTTAGTTTTTTTTTACTAACTGCATGTCTGTTGTTTTTTGAGAAAAATCCCTACATTTTCCTATTCCTTTGTCATGTTAAAGACTTGCTTCCCCCCTTTTTATTAAATATAATTTGAAATTTTGTATTTTTATACCATATGGTTTTGGTTGAATAGTTAGGTTTATGCTGAGTCTTATAGTTATTTGTGGTTTCAATGGACAGTTACAACTTTAAGATGAATGTTGTAATGCTTTCTTCACTGTTTTTAAAACAAAATAAGATATAGCCTTATTAAGAATATCTTAATTATCTAATAAGATAACTAGAAGGTAGTATAAATAGCACCTATTTCTTCTGAGGCGTGAACATTTTGGAAATTTGATAAAGCAAGGATAGTCATCCCAAAGGTAATGAAGCTAACATGAGAAATCTATAGAGTTGAGTTCAGTTCAGTCGCTCAGTCATGTCCAACCCTTTGCAATCCCATGAAATGCAGCACACCAGGCTTCCCTGTCCATCACTAATTCCCAGAGCCTGCTCAAACTATGTCCATTGATTTGGTGATGCCAACCAACCATCTCATCCTCTGTCATCCCCTTCTCCTCCCAACTTCAATCTTTCCCATGAGTCAGTTCTTCACATCAGATGGTCAAAATATAGGAGTTTCAGCTTTAGCATCAGTACTTCAAATGAATATTCAGGACCGATATGGATTTCCTTTAGGATTGACTGGTTTGATCTTGCAGTCCAAGGATCTCTCAATAGTCCTCCCCAACACCACAGTTCAAAAGCATCAATTCTTCGGGGCTCAGATTTCTTTATGGTCCAACTCTTACATCTATACATGATGACTGGAAAAAACATAGCTTTGACTAGATGAACTTTTGCTGGGAAAGTAATGGCTCTGCTTTTTAATATTCTGTCTAGGTTGGTCATAGTTTTTCTTTCAAGGAGCAAGTGTCTTTTAATTTCATGGCTGCAGTCACCATCTGCAGTGATTTTGGAGCTCCCAAAATAAAAGTCTGTCACTGTTTTCAGTGTTTCCCCATCTATTTGCAATGATGGGACCAGATGCCATGATGTTAGTTTTCTGAATGTTGAGTTTTAAGGCAACTTTTTCACTCTCCTCTTTCACTTTCATCAAGAGGCTATTTAGTTCTTCTCTTTCTTCCATAAGGGTGGTGTCATCTGCACATCTGAGGTTATTGATATTTCTCCCGGCAATCTTGACTCCAGCTTGTGCTTCATCCAGCCCAGCATTTTGCATGATGCACTCTGCATATGAGGTAAATAAGCAGGGTGACAATATACAGCCTTGAAGTACTCCTTTCCCGATTTGGAACCAGTTCATTGTTCCATATCCGGTTCTAAATGTTGCTTCTTGATCTGCATAGATTTCTCAGGAGGCAAGTTAAGTGGTCTGGTGCACCCATCTCTTTAAGTTTTTGAACTATCTGATTTTAAAAGACATGAAAATGCAAATTATTTTGTACTGTCTGATTTTAAAAGACATGAAAATGTGATCCTAATTTACAAATGAATAGGATTATAAAAGAGCTTTCCTGGTGGCTCAGAGGGTGAAAAATCTGCCTGTAGCACAGGAGTATAATTTGAAGAGTGGTACTTTTGTTTTGGTTTAGATATTAATAAAGCAATTAATTAACTAATTGTGTTATTTTGCATATGAGCAAATAAGAAAATAAGTAACATTTATTGACTTCTTTCAATAAAGTTATAAATATAAATAAATATATGTAGTCTAAATACATATATCAATCTATTTGTTTCACATTGACCCTTTAAATTCAATCCTATAATGATGTCTTCTCTACAGATAAGGAAATTGAAGCACTTACAAGTAAAGTACTTGTCCAAAGCCAGAGAATTAAAAGAGATGAAGTGTAAGCCACTACACTTTGTCCCTCTAATTGGTGAATAAAATACATTCTGTGACACTACAAATTGAAATTGGTAGGATATTGATTAAGGATATGCATTATGGGTATCACAAATTCACCTTGAAGTGTGCTTTCAACAATCTTTTTCCTATCTGTGACATAATTTGTACCCTAATTATCTGATATTGTTGTTCTTGACAAAGCAAAACATGCATTTCAATGTATTTTCCCAAGATTGGAAATTAATTCTTACTGATCTTAAACTTTAGTCATTGATTTTTAAAGATCAATTTTATATTAACATCTTAGTAATGGGATTTAATTTAATGTTATGTTTAGAATAGCATGGCTTGCCACAAGTCTATCTTCCATATGTATGAACTAACAAAAAAATGTTTAAAAATCTGATGTTTATATATTGAATAGGAGAATCAGTCCAGTCAGTCAGTTCAGTCGCTCAGTCATGTCCGACTCTCAGTGACCCCATGAATCTCAGCACACCAGGCCTCCTTGGCCATCACAAACTCCCGGAGTCCACCCAAACCCATGTCTATCGAGTCGGTGATGCCATCCAGCCATCTCATCCTCTGTCATCTCTTTCTCCTCCTGCCCCCAGTCCCTCCTAGCATCAGGGTCTTTTCCAATGAGTCAACTCTTCGCATGAGGTGGCCAAAGTATTGGAGTTTCAGCTTCAGCATCAGTCCTTCCAATGAACACCCAGGACTGATTTCCTTTAGGATGGACTGGTTGGATCTCCTTGCAGTCCAAGGGACTCTCAAGAATATGTCTTAGCAATTGAAACAGTTTTAATGAGAGCTCTAATCTTTACAGATTTGGTGATATAGGCTCCAAAGTGCAGCTTAGCTGAAACTGCTCTGTCTGTCTTGATGTAAAATACTTAACATAATAAGTTTTATTCTACTACATGTAAAATGATAGGGTATAAATTTTGCAGTTATTTTTTATTTGATGCTTACAGAACATTTTAGCATTGACAAGTTGAAGTTTATTTCAGATAAATTTGGAATTAGAACTGATTTACTAGAGCCACATATTGTGAATTACTTAGGCAATATATTTCAAGATACTGATATATATTGCCATTGCAATATAGAAACAGATTGCTTATTTTACCATGGCAGGATTATTTTGCTTTAGGGAATGAATATTAAATTCCATGAATATTTGCTGAGCCTGTTTCTCTGCGTTGAAGAACGTGTTGGTCCCAAGTGTTTCAAACTGAAACAGTATAAAATCAGGTATTTCCTTGCATGAGGTATTACTGCTGCATCAGAATCTGTTCAGAGCTCTGGCTCCACAGTCTGCACTTCAGATGAAATAACTTAGCTGCTATCTCATCAAACGACTATGTCCTGGGTAATACTTATGTATGGAGGGTCCAGGAATTGTGGTATAAAAACAGATCACTCCTCAAAATGATGCAGGGATTCTCTGAAGTAATCAATGAGTCATATTTGTTGAGGCAGTTATTGCTTTCTTGGTGTCTGTCGCTTACTCCTTAGAAGAAAAGTTATGACCAACCTAGATAACATATTAAAAAGCAGAGACATTACTTTGCCAATAAAGTCTGTCTAGTCAAGGCTATGGTTTTTCCAGTAGTCATGTATGGATGTGAGAGTTAGACTATAAAGAAAACTGAGTGCCAAAGAGTTGATGCTTTTGAACTGTGGTGTTGGAGAAGATTCTTGAGAGTCCCTTGGATTGCAAGGAGATCCAACCAGTCCATCCTTAAGGAAGTCAGACCTGAATATTCACTGGAAGGACTGATGTTGAAACTGAAATTCCAATACTTTGACCACCTGATGAGAAGAGCTGACTCACTGGAAAGGACCCTGATGCTGGGAAAGATTGAAGGCAGGAGGAGAAGGGGATGACAGAGGATGAGATGGTTGGATGGCATCATTGACTCAATGGAAAAGAGTTTGAGTAAATTCCGGGAGTTGGTGATGGACAGGGAGTCCTGGTGTGATGCAGTCCATGGGGTCACAAAGAGTTGGACATGACTAAGCAGTTGAACTGAACTAAAATGAACTGATAATTTCCCAGTGTATCCTTGACTACATTAAGTCACTTAATTCTGTCAACAGCCAAATGGGATAAACAGTAATTTACAAGCAAGGAATCCAGGGACAATTTGAGGGTAAGCAGAGGTGGTAAGTGTCCATGATCTCTACCTTCTTCATGTTTTCATATGATAATTGACTTGATAATAATTGCAGTGAACATTTATTTTCATTCATTTTGTTGAAATGATTTATATAGTAATGAAAAATGCAAGTGAGAATTCTTGCTTTCTCAAATAATTGTCTACTAATGTACTACCTATTTTGGCAGAAAATATTATGGGCAAAAATCAAGCAGTCTTTTTTCCAAGCATATATATATATATATATATATATATACATTTTTAAAAGTGGTATCAAAAAAACCAGTGTGTATGTGGAGCAGGCTTATACTGGTTTATGGGAGTTCATTATTAAATTTTCAGAAATTTCACATTTGTTTTAAAAATAACTGCTATTTAAAATTAAATTATATAAATACACAATTATATATTATCAAAAGCAAATATGATAAATATTTCAAATATTCACTGTATAGTGAAATACAACCAATAGTATTCCTATGGTTCATTCCAACTCTATATTAAGTGACATCATCTTGGCAGATTGAGCACCACGATGGGAATATCTATACCATCACTTATATATGCTTCACTGTTTTGTTGATTGCCTAGACTTAAGAAAGTGTTTGAAAAATGTTAATAATGCAGATATTTGCAGTTATTACATACTGGCTAGTGCACCAAGATGAGCACACACAAATACAAAAGAGAAATGTTCCTGTGATAACAAAACACTATCACCTGATTCATCAAACAACCCATTGATTCCATTAATTAATGAGGGAATTTCCAGAATGCATTTTTTATTTTGTTCTTATCCTTTTGGCTAAATAAGAAAAATTATTAAATAATATTCTTGCCAAAGCACACTCATTTATCAATGATATGAGTGACTTTCTTGCATTTATTTTTAGCCTGATTTTTTTTTTAATCATAGTGAAGTTGCAAAGATAAGTTTGCTACAAATACAAGAGGTCACAAAAAATCAATAAAAGCATTCTGTGAAAATCAATTGGCTATGTGGAATCACAATAGAGTATTGTATTTTTGTTATTTGTAAATTATACCTTATATATCTTCTATATCAGTATCAAAAAATAATAAACTCATACAATATTTTCAGAGAGCTCCTTGTTAATCATTTACCAGCACACTACTGGTAGTACTGAAAAATAGTATTGAAAAGAAATATATAGTTTCTTGTTGTTGTTCAATCACTAAGTTGTGTCCAACTCTTTGTGACCCCATGGACTATAACTCACCAGGCTTCTTTGTCCAATATACAACTTAGGAAATCTTAATAAAAATCCTTACAGGGTATACATAGAGAAACACTGAAATTTTTTATCATGAATTCATAATAAGCTAATGGGGAAAAACAGATTGGCAAAATAAAGTTTAAGTTAATTTCAAGAGCAGCTTTTTTATTTAACTTCAGTCTTCTGACGGGCAATTTTGTAAACAGGCTTTCAATGATTCCTGCTTCCTGACCCCCAGGTCCTTGTGTAATCAACCCCCTCCCTTTGAATGTGGCTTGGACCTAGGGATTTATTTCTAATGAGTAGACTGCTATTAAACTGATCTCAGACCACCTCTGAGATTAGACAGTGAGAGACTGTCTTCCATCTTTCTTGCACTCTATCTCTGGTTCTTCTCACATGCTCGCTCTGATAAAGCAAGTTGCCATGTAGTGAGTTGCTCTACAGAGAGTCCATCATGGTAAGGAACTCAAGGCAACCAACAGCCAACAGCCAGGGAAGAAGTAGCTTCCCAGTGGTGCAATAGTAAAGAACCTGCTTGCCAATGCAGGAAATACAGGAGACATGGGTTCGATTCCTGGGTTGGGAAGATCCCCTGGAGAAGAAAATGGCAACTCACTCCAGTATTCTTGCCTGGAAAATACCATGAACAGAGGAGCCTGATGGGCTACTGTCCATGGGGTCACAAGGAATCAGACACGACTGAGCAAAACACAGCAACAAGGAGGAAGCAAAGCCCTTGGTCCAATGGCATGCTCTAAATTGAATCCTGCCAACAATGATATGAGAGATCTTGGTAACACATTATGTCTCAAGTAAGTCTTCAGTTTGGGCTTCCCAGGTGGCTCAGTGGTCAAGAGTCCCCTTGCAATGCAGGAGATGCAGGAGACATTTGTTTGATCCCTGGGTTGGGAAGATTCCCTGCAAAAGGAAATAGCAGCCCACTCTAGTATTCTTGCCTGCAAAATCCCACGAACAGAGGAGCTTGGAGGGATAGAGTCCACGGGGTTGCAGAGAGTTGGACAAAACTTAGCAACTAAACAACAGTAACAAGAAGTCTTTAGATGAGGTCCCAACCTTAGTCTAAACCTTGATTTCAGCCTCTGAGAAATCTTGAAGGCAAGACACAGCAAAGTCTTACCCAGAGTCCTTACAACAAAAACTTTGAAATAATGCATTCTGTTGTTCAAAGCTACTAGATTTTGCAGTACTTCATTAAACAGTTCAGTTCAGTTCAGTTCAGTCACTCAGTCATGTCCGACTCTTTACGACCCCATAAACCACAGCATGCCAGGCCACCCTGTCCATCACCAACTCCCGGAGTCTACCCAAACCCATATCCATCAAGTGGGTGATGCCATCCAACCATCTAATCCTCTGTCATCCCCTTCGCCTCCTGCCCTCAATCTTTCCCAGCATCAGGAAATGGGTCAGCTCTTCTCATCAGGTGGCCAAAGTACTGGAGTTTCAGCTTCAACATCAGTCCTTCCAATGAACACCCAGGACTGATCTCCTTTAGGATGGATTGGTTGGATCTCCTTGCAGTCCAAGGGACTCTCAAGAGTCTTCTCCAACACCATAGTTCAAAAGCATCAATTCTTTGGTGGTCAGCTTTCTTTATAGTCCAACTCTCACATCCATACATGACCACTGGAAAAACCATAGCCTTGACTAGACAGACCTTTGTTGGCAAAGTAATGTCTCTGCTTTTCAATATGCTATATATATTTGCTATAACTTTCCTTCCAAGGAGTAAGTGTCTTTTAATTTCATGGCTGCAATCACCATCTGCAGTGATTTTGAAGCCCAGAAAAATAAAGTCAGCCACTGTTTCCACTGTTTCCCCATCTATCTGCCATGAAGTGATGGGACCGGATGCCATGATCTTAGTTTTCTGAATATTGAACTTTAAAGCTAACTTTTTCACTTTTCTCTTTCACTTTCATCAAGAGGCTCTTAAGTTCTTCTTCACTTTCTGCCAGAAGGGTGGTGTCATCTGCACATTTGAGGTTATTGATATTTCTCCTGGCAATCTTGATTCCAGCTTGTGCTTCATCCAGCCCAGCATTTCTCATGACATACACTGCATATAAGTTAAAAAAGCAGGGTGACAATATACAGCCTTGACGTACTCCTTTTCTGATTTGGAACCAGTCTGTTGGTCCATGCCCAGTTCTAACTGTTGCTTCCTGACCTGCATAGAGGTTTCTCAAGAGGCAGGTCAGGTGGTCTCGTTTTCCCATCTTTTTCAGAGTTTTCCACAGTTTATTGTGATCCACATAGTCAAAGGCTTTGGCATAGTCAATAAAGCAGAAATAGATGTTTTTCTGGAACTCTCTTGGTTTTTTCGATGATCCAGCAGATGTTGGCAATTTGATTTCTGGTTCCTCTGCCTTTTCTAAAGCAGTAATAGATAACTAATACAATCATCATGAAAATAAAATTGAAGTTACATATCCTTTAAAATTATATGTTGCTGCTAAGTCACTTCAGTCATGTCTGACTCTGTGTGACCCCATAGATGGCAGCCCACCAGGCTCCTCTGTCCCTGGGATTCTCCAGGCAAGAATACTGAAGTGTGTTGACATTTCCTTCTCCAATACATGTAAGCATTCTAAGGCGCTTCAGTTTTGTCTGACTCTGTGCGACCCCATGGACAGCAGCCCACCAGGCTCCTCTGTCCCCAGGATTTTCTAGGCACAAATACTGAAGCGGGTTGCAATTTCCTAATAAGCAATATTCTTACTATTAGTCTTAAAATTTAGAGTTGCTTTGTTCCTTTGAAATGCATTTTGAATTTTTTTAAAGTCTTAGTATTAAAATCTTTCTTTTGTGTCTAAGATATCTCTCATGACATTTCCACTGTGGTACTGAAGTATTGTATAAATATTCTTGCATCTCTCTTTTACAAGATAGAGCCAAAGGAATAAAATCATTATAATTGTACATAGGTTGGCATTTATTTCTAAGTAGTTTATAATCCCACCATTCCTTACACCTGAATTTATGACCTCCATTTAATATGTGTAATAACAGCAGTTCAAACTCCATATCACTGTAAAGAAAAACAGTCAATATTTATCTCACTACTTTTTTAAAATATACAAGCAAGTTGCCCATTTCTTCCTTGTTAATTTACAAGTATCTTAGATGAAGGTATTGAATTAATCATTGTCATAAATGTATTGATGATAGGTTTCCTGAAGGAATATTTTTCTCAGAAGTTTGAGGCCATAAAGTAACCAGAAACTAGAGCCTTTAACTGAATATACTGTTCATATTTTCTATTTTTTCCCCTTAAACCTGTAAGTATTCAGTTGGGTAGCCGTTTCTAATAATCAGAGAGGCACCTGTCAAATTCTGCTCAATACTTTTCAGGTTGTCCACTCTCTATATTATTTCTAATTTAAAAATTATTTCACTACAAATATTTTAAAGCAGAAGCAAGGAACAAATGTGTTCTATATATATTTGACACCTCTGAAATTCAATAAGAAAATCTGAAACATCTTTCAAGATTACGATCTGTGACAGTTCCCATATATATCTGGATATTTCTTACACACACTTACTGAAAGCGTCCCTGTCTTTATTAAAGCTAACTGCATATTTTTTTATTTCCTGTAGATATTTGTAGTTTTTCTTCTAGGCTTTACCCACATCTTTTCTATTGGTTTATTCTCACATTGATTTTCTGCTTAATAATTGTTATGATTTCCCACTTCCATTTGGGAAGAATGATATTTAAAGAGAAATCAAATGTAATTTTGCTGTACTTATATTCTTATTTGCAATGAGATAATATTTTACTCTGTTAATAAATATAATTGACTAACAGGTGAGGTAGTGATAATGCAATTATTTATAAAGGGTAAATATTCTCCAATAAACTTAAGCATACTGTGTGATTAATAAAATTTATGATCTAATGAATTCAATCAGTGTGATTAAATATAAAGTAAGAAAACTTCTACTAAAATGAGTTGCTTTTTGTATCTCAAACATATATGTTTTGTTCAAATGATCTTATAGTAAGACTTTGTCTTGTTAGATGTCCACTGTGAGAGCTAAACACTTTTATAATATTTAAATATTTCTAAATGGTGCTTTCTAACCTATAAAATTCATTACTCTGAAAACAATGTGATTATGGTCATAAACATTTCTAGAAAGCCTTGCATTTGAAGAATAATGACTCTGCCTAAATTGATTTCTAACATTGTTATATCTCCAGTGTAATGTTAATGAAACCTAAAATGAGGTGATATTTAACAAGGTTTCCATTCTAGCAACTTTTATTATTTGCATCTATTCTTGCAACAGAAGCTGTTTTCAAATTAAAAAAAATCTCTATAAATTCAAAGGCTTATTTTAGGAGAATATTCTCATCCACAAACTGCAAGTAGGATATAATAAATAAAAATAAATTTAAATGTTCTGATGAAAAATAAAACACATTTTAAATAGCAGTTCAGAATATGGAATTAAGAATGTCCCTAACCAGAAGGAATTTTCTGGCTGATAATAATAAACAAGTATAAATTAGCATTTGCATCTACAGAGGATAATTTCTCATGAGTTCTGGGTAATAACCTCGATATAATGACACATATTCAAGGGCTATTTAGCACAAGTTTTAGATTCAAATATTAAGCCACAATTATTTTGGCATTCTTCTTTTAAATGGCAATGAAAATAAATTGTCTAAAGAAGATATTCTTTGCCATATCTGGAAATTTCTTTGCTTGTGGTTCAACACTGTGTGGACAGGATCCATGTGAATTTTGCCTTACCAATAGTGATTTTCATTGATTTATTACAAATTAGAAAAGACTAAACTCAACCAATGTTAATCAAAATCAATTATCAATAACTGTTATATTAATCCTAGTGATTGTTTTTTTTCTCAACCAGTTAGTGATACAATTGCTTCGTTTGCATATTCAACCAGTCCATCCTAAAGGAGATCAGTCCTGGGTGTTCATTGGAAGGACTGATGCTGAAGCTGAAACTCCAATACTTTAGCCACCTCATGCGAAGAGCTGACTCATTGGAAAAGACCCTGATGTTGGAAGGGATTGGGAGCAGGAGAAGAATGGGTTGACAGAGGATGAGATGGCTGGATGACATCACCGATTTGATGGACATGGGTTTGAGTAAACTCCGGGAGTTTGTTGATGTCCAGGGAGGCCTGGCGTGCTGTGATTCATGGGGTCTCAAAGAGTCGGACACGACTGAGCGACTGAACTGAACTGAACTGATGACAAATATATTGAGCATCTTTATTTTATGGCTCACAAAAAAAGTGAAATGCTAAGTTGCTAATTATCATTCTTCTCTTAGTAAATATGTAGGTCCCACTGATTTCACTTTATTCTCATATTTAAATTTCTGCAGAGTATTATGGTTATAGGATATAAATTTACAGCATAAACCAAACTAGATTCTGTTTTTTGGGATACTATAGCTCACTGCTTTCTTATTTATAAATTTCTCTGAGTAAAATTTTTCTAATTAGGTACAAATGATTGAAACTCACATATGAAACTTAGTTTTTTAAACAAATTCATCAAATTTCTCCCACGCATCTTTTCATTTCAAAATACACAGTTATAATAATTATTATGGTAATAAAATCATACATAGTTTGGTAATGGGCTTCCCTCGTAGCTCAGCTGGTAAAGAATCCGCCTGCATGCAGGAGACCCTGGTTCAATTCCTGGGTTGGGAAATCAGCTGGAGAAGGGATAGTCTACCTACTCCAGTATTCTTGGGCTTCACTGGTGGCTCAGTTGGTACAGAATTCACCTGCAATGCTGGACACCTGGGTTTGATCCCTGGTTTGGGAAGATCCGCTGGAGAAGGGAAAGGCTTACCCACTCCAGTGGAGAATTCCATGGACTGTAGTCACAAAGAGTCAGACATGCTGAGTGACTTTCACTTTCACACTTGTTTGATAGCAACAACACAGTGATAGTGGATTATAGCTATATTAAAATGCTTTCTCATTTTATTTTTTTTAACTTTTATTTATTATTTACTTGGCTGTGCTGGGTCTGGGTCTTCGTTGCTGTGCAAGCAGGCTTTTCTCTAGTTTCAGAGAGCGAGGGCTATTCTATAGCTGTGCTGCATAGGCTTGTCACTGAGATGTCTTCTCTTATTGTGGAGCACAGGTTCCAGACACCCGGGCTTCAGTAGTTGTGGAACACAGGCTTATTAGTGTTCAGGCTCTAGAGTGTGAACTCAATATTTGTGGCACAAAAGCTAAGTCGCTGCACAGTGTGGGGAATCTTCCCCGACCAGGGATTGAACCCATATCCCCTGCAATTACAGGTGAATTCTTACCCATTGCATCACCAGGGAAGTCCATCAATTCACTTTAAATTTGCAGAGCTAGATAAAGAATGAAGTCTAATAATAATAGTTAATATTTTAGAGTGCATATTTTCCCATTCATGTTTTTAAGTGCTTTATTAAGTGAAGTCGCTCAGTCGTGTCCAACTCTTTGGAGTTGGACCCTGTGGACTGTAGCCTACCAGGCTCCTCCCTCCATGGGATTCTCCAGGCAAGAATACTGGAGTTGGTTGCAATGGCCCTATGAAATGGCATTATTTTTATCTGTTTTATATATGCAGAAGAAATAGAGAAGTAATATAGTTTTCCCGTAGCAAATAAATAGTAAATATTGAAATCAGAAAATGGATTCAGCTCCAGAACCCAAGCTCCTAACTACCTGGACTTAGAAGGTATTATTATGTTTAGTGAAATAACTTATATGGAGAAGGACAAATATTGTATGTATTCATTTATATATAGCATCTAAAAAATAAATGAAAAAAGAATACATATAACCAAAAAGAAACATACTGATATGGAGGAAAAAAAATGATTTAGTGATTACCAGTGGAGACAGGGAAAGGAGGAAGGGCAAGAAGAGGTTGATAAGAGATACAAACTACTGTGTATAAAATAAATGAGCTAAGAGGATATGTTTTACAGCTCAGGGAGTAGAGCCAATATTTGTAATAACTTTAAATGGAGTATAATCTGTAGAAGTATTAAATCACTATGCTATACACCTGAAACTAATGTCATATTGTTAATCAAATATACTTCCATGAAAATAAAATGAAAATTAGGTATTATTGTATTGCCAAGTAATTCAGAGATTTAATATATATATTTTAAAATTTGATAAATTAATGATAAGGAAATAATACTAACAACATTTAAAACATTTGTATGTATATGTTGTTGTGACACTTTGGTTTATAAGAGTATAGTTAAGGGAATGTACTTTGAATTCTTACAGACCTTGCCTCCAATCATGGCTCTGTGACATTGAGCAAGTTATTTTCTGTCTCTGAGCCTGAATATTTTCATATGTAAAATGGGGGACAATAATGCCTATTGAGGCACTTGCTTGGTGGTCCAGTGACTAAGACTCCACTCTGCCCTTGCCGGGGACCAGGGTTCGATCCTTGGTCAGGGAACTAGATTTCACATGCCTCAACTAAGAATTTGCATTCCACTATGAAGATAGAAGATCCCGTGAGCCACAATTAAGACCTAGTGCAGTCACATTAAAAGAAAATAATATCTGTGATTAGAAAATAAATAAATAATGCCTACTGATAGGTATGGACTTCGTGGCTCAGTCGGTAAAGAATCTGCCTGTAATTCGGGAGAGCTGGCTTCGATTCCTGGGTAGGGAGATCTCCTGGAGGAGGGCATGGAATCCACTCCAGTGTTCTTGCCTAGAGAATCCACATAGACAGAGGTGCCTGGCTGGCTGCAGTCCATGGGATTTGCTGGCAGTCAGACACCCCTGAGTAACGAAGCACAGCACAACACCAATAGGTAAGTTGTGTATAAAAAGCTAAGCATACTGCCTACCAGTCAGTTAGGAAGTACTCATAACTTCTAATTATAATTGCTTCTATTTTAGCTATACTTTATTAATTCCTGAAAATAAAAACCAACTTGGCATTTCTCATTATTCTGGCAATAATTTTGTAACACAAAGGCTAATGCTGTTTTTAAAATACAGTGCTGTATTATCTCCTTATTAGATCCCCTTGAGAAGGAAATGGCAAACCACTCTAGTACCCTTGTCTGGAAAATTCCATGGACAGAGGAAATGGGTGGTCTACAGTTCATGGGGTAGAAAACAACTGGACGTGACTTTGTGACTAAATAAACAGATTTTTCAACTAGTCCATTTATAGTCTTAAACATTTAGTGGTCTGCAGGGGAAAGAGAAATTTGGTTCTGAAGCAGGGGATAATTGACAACACATTGTGATTGAAGAACTTCGCAGTGTTTCATTTCTCCACTAAAATCTCTGATTATAATTTGATATTTTAAGGCCCCATTCATATCTGCACAGAATTTCAGTGCGTTAGTGTTGCAGCCTGGTGGCAAATGGCGCCCTAGTGAGCGTCCTAGTAAGCATGCGGAACTGGACATTCTTGGGGTGGGACGTGCTCTCTGCTCCGCTTCACTGCCTACTCTTGTGCCTGTCCCCCATGGAAATAAAATAAGAAGTTCCTGATCAACAGCTGAACCTTAACTTGACTCCATATTTATGGTGCGATAATAAAACTCTTAGTATAGCTAGCTATTCCCTAAAGATCTCATGAGACTTCTGCCAAAAAAAGTTTGGGCTGAAAGGAGCCATTTTGTTTTCCTGCCGTGGAGAACAGAAAGGCCCCCTGAGACCCCGCTTGCCAAATTCAACGTGTCCGTCTTTTCATTATGCTAGCGCCCTCCTTTCAGGTCTTTCTTACTGGCTATGTTAGACCATTATATCTACTACTGTGGGCAGGAATCCCTTAGAAGAAATGGGGTAGCCATCATGGTCAACAAGAGTCCAATATGCAGTACTTGGATGCAACTTCAAAATCAACAGACTGATCTCTTTTCGTTTCCAAGGCAAACCATTCAATATCGATAATCCAAGCCTATGCCCCAACCAGTAACACTGAAGAAGCTGAAGTTGAATGGTTCTATGAAGACCTACAAGACCTTTTAGAACTAACACCCCCCAAAAAATGTCCTTTTCATTATAGGGGACTGGAATGCAAAAGTAAGAAGTCAAGAAACACCTGGAACAACAGGCAAATTTGGCCTTGGAGTACGGAATGAAGCAGGGCAAAGGCTAATAGAGTTTTGCCAAGAGAACGCACTGGTCACAGCAAACACCCTCTTCCAACAACACAAGAGTGGACTCTACACATGGACACCACCAGATGGTCAACACCAAAATCAGATTGATCATATTCTTTGCAACCAAAGATGGAGAACCCCTATACAGTCAGCAAAAACAAGACCGGGAGCTGTGTGTGGCTCAGATCATGAACTCCTTATTGGCAAATTCAGACTTAAACTTAAGAAAGTAGGGAAAACCACTACACCATTCAGGTATGACCTAAATCAAAGCCCTTATGACTATACAGTGGAAGTGAGAAATAGATTTAAGGGACTATATCTGATAGAAAGAGAGCCTGATGAACTATGAATGGAGGTTCGTGACATTGTACAGGAGACAGGGATCAAGACCATCCCCATGGAAAAGAAATGCAAAAAGGCAAAATGGTTGTCTGAGGAGGCCTTACAAATAGCTTTGAAGAGAAGCAAAAAGCAAAGGAGAAAAGGAAAGATATTCCCATTTGAATGCAGTGTTCCAAAGAATAGCAAGGAGAGATAAGAAAGCCTTCCTCAGCAATCAATGCAAACAAATAGAGAAAACAACAGAATGGGAAAGACTAGAGATCTCTTCAAGAAAATTAGAGATACCAAGGGAATATTTCATGCAAAGATGGGTTCGATAAAGACAGAAATGGTATGGACCTAACAGAAGCAGAAGATATTAAGAAGAGGTGGCAAGAATGCACAGAAGAACTGTATGAAAAAGATCTTCATGACCCAGATAATCACAATGGTGTGATCACTCACCTAGAGCCAGACATCCTGGAATGTGAAGTCAAGTGGGCCTTAGAAAGCATCACTACGAACAAAGCTAGTGGATGTGATGGAATTCCAGCTGAGCTATTTCAAATCCTGAAAGATGATGCTGTGAAAGTGCTGCACTCAATATGCCAGCAAATTTGGAAAACTTAGCAGTGGCCAGAGGACAGGAAAAGTTCAGTTTTCATTCCAATCCCTAAGAAAGGCAATCCCAAAGAATGCTCAAACTACTGCACAATTGCACTCATCTCACACGCTAGTAAAGTGATGCTCAAAATTCTCCAAGCTAGGCTTCAGCAATACATGAACCATGAAATTCCAGATGTTCAAGCTGATTTTAGAAAAGGCAGAGGAATCAGAGATCAAATTGCCAACATCTGCTGGATCATCAAAAAAGCAAGAGAGTTCCAGAAAAACTTCTATTTCTGCTTTATTGACAACACCAAAGCCTTCAACTGTGTGGATCACAACAAACTGTGGAAAATTCTGAAAGAGATGGGCATACCAGACCACCCGACCCACCTCTTGAGAAACCTGTATGCAGGTCAGGAAGCAACAGCTAGAACTGGACATGGAGCAACAGAGTGGTTCCAAATAGGAAAAGAAGTACATCAAGGCTCTATATTGTCACCCTGCTTTTTTAACTTACATGCAGAGTACATCATGAGAAACACTGGGCTGGATGAAACACAAGCTGGAATCAAGATTGCCAGGAGAAATATCAATAACATCAGATATGCAGATGACACCACCCTTATGGCAGAAAGTGAAGAGGAACTAAAAAGCCTCTTGATGAAAGTCAAAGAGGAGAGTGAAAAAGTTGGTTTAAAGCTCAACATTCAGAAAACTAGGATCATGACATCTGGTCCCATCACCTCATGAGAAATAGATGGGGAAACAGTGGAAACAGTGTCAGACTTTATTTTGGGGGGCTCCAAATTCACTGCAGGTGGTGACTGCAGCCATGATATTAAAGGACGCCTACTCCTTGGTTGGAAAGTTATGACCAACCTGGATAGCATATTAAAAAGCAGAGACATGACTTTACCAACAAAGGTCCATCTCATCAAGGCTATGGTTTTTCCAGTGGTCATGTATGGATGTGAGAGTTGGGCTGTGAAGAAAGTTGAGCGTGGAAAAATTGATCCTTTTTGAACTATGGTGTTGCAGAAGACTCTTGAGTGTCCCTTGGACTGCAAGGAGATCCAACCAGTCGATCCTAAAAGAGATCAGTCCTGGGTGTTCATTGGAAGGAGTGATGCTGGAGCTGAAACTCCAATACTTTGGTCACCTCATGCAAAGAGTATATTCATTGGAAAAGACCCTGATGCTGGGAGGGATTGGGGGCAGGAGGAGTAGAGAATGACAGAGGATGAGATGGCTGGATGGCATCACCGTCTCCATGGGCATGGGTTTGGGTAGACTCCGGGAGTTGGTGATCGACAGGGATGCCTGGTGTGCTGCGATTCATGGGGTCACAAAGAGTCGGACACGACTGAATGACTGAACTGAACTGATGTTGGACGCAGCACATTAGTAAATCATATCATAATAATAAAAATTAGTATTGTGTTCTAAATTCAAGTTTCATCTTCACTAAAGCAAAAAAGACACTTGCTCCTTGGGAGAAAAGCTATGACCAACCTAGACAGCGTATTAAAAAGCAGAGACATTACTTTGTCAACAAAGGTCTGTCTAATCAAATTATGGTTTTTCCAGTAGTCATGTATGGATATGAGAGTTGGACTATAAAGAAAACTGAGCACTGAAGAATTAATACTTTTGAATTGTGGTGTTGGAGAAGACTTTTTAGAGTCCCTTAGACTGCAAAGAGATTCAATCAATCCATCCTAAAGGAAATCACCCCTGAATATTCATGGAAGGACTGATGCTGAAACTCTAATACTTTGGCCACCTGTTGTGAAGAACTGCCTCATTTGAAAAGACCCTGATGCTGGGAAAGACTAAAGGTGGGAGGAGAAGGGGACAACAGAGGATGAGATTGTTGGGTGGCATCACCAACTCAATGGACATGAGTTTAGGTAAGCTCTGGGAGTTGGTTATGGACAGGAGGCCTAGAGTGCTGCAGTCCATGGGGTGGCAAAGAGTTTGACATGATTGAACGACTGAACTGAACTGAAAGTTAAAAAAAAAAAAAAGAAAGAAAGAAAAAGGAGAGAGAGAGATGATTTTAGTACCACACCATAAAATTGTAGTTTTGCTTATTAAGAAAATAGCTTTATTTCAAATTTAAATATAAGAAAACCATGGGAAGTCTACTATCAAAGAGATGAGTTATTATATTTCCATGTTATTTCTGCTAGTCTGTTGTTTACTCCTTTAACAGTGATTTGTGCCCATTTAAGACCAGGAGTCAGAAAGCCAAATTTAATTTTATATTACTTCAGTAACATATTCTTCATCTCCATCACTGCTTTTATTTTTCTCTCCAAATATTCCCTCTAAATATAAAAAGAGCATCACGCTCTTGATTTATGGAGGATAATTCTCTTTAAATTCATGAAATTTTTAATTAAAATTTCATTCTGTTCTTAAAATAAGCTTTTATTTTCGTAAAGCCAGGGTGTATGCATATGTGTTTGTGTTTCATCTTTGTCTTTCATGTACCTTGTTTTGTTCATGTTTCTTTGAGTCTTGTTCTCAAAATAGTATTAAGTTACAAAGACTATATAATAGTTGCTTCTATGAGTAAATGTTTCTAGGCTAGGTCTTTTCTTGTGTGACAATTTTGTGTAATGATATAGGCCTAAGATGAATGTTTGAAAAGCCTAGTATTAGAATGTTTCCTCCTTATAATGGAAAGAAAAATTTTAAAGGTTATAAGCTAAATTTTAACTTACACAGTAGACTCTGTCTTGTTCCAGAGCAAGATTTGTTTATCGGTTTAGGAAAGAGTTCAAAATCAGGGCTGTTAAGGTTCATTGGTAATTGGCTCTTCTGCATAAAGGACTAAAATGTCACCAGATAAAAATGCAGTCTTCTAATAAATAACAACATGAGTCTGACAGCAGTATCCTTTTCTGTAAAACAGAAACTAGAACACAATGAAATACAGTTTCAAAGTGTTAAGAAAAAATAACTGCAAAATTAGAATTCAAGCCTCAGTATATATGCCTAGTGTTAGAAAGACAAGCCCCAAAAGGAGACACTTGTTATCTAAGACCCACTTCACCAAACCAAGACTTAACTATAGTTTTGCTTTTCCAGAAATGGAGGCTTAAATAGACTGATCAGGAATTGCCTCCCTAGATTGACACTAGTTACATAACCTGCCAGATAACCCCCCATCATTCCCTATTAAGAAAACATTCTTATAAAGCCAACCTGCTCTCTGGCCTGATGTGACTTCCTTGTTCCTGCTTTCTTCTGCCTGTAAGTGTCTTTCATTTTGTACAGCTCTTTGGAGCTTCTTTTTATCTGCTAGGTTATACACTGTCTGATTCTTGAATTACTAAAGCCAGTAAAGATCTTTAAAATTGATTTGCTTTCAAAAAATAAATAAATAGACATTAAGTTTTTGGATTGGACAATGTGTTGTTTGGGTTTTTAATTTATATTATAGTCTAATGTCTTTGTGATGTATATGTACATGCCCGTGTGCCTATTCACGTCCAACTCTTTGTGACTCCATGGACTGTAGCTCACCATATATCCCTGTCCGTGGGATTTTTCCCACAAGAATACTAGGGTGGGTTGCCATTTCCTCCTCCAGTGTGTCTCCCCCACCCAAGGATCAAACACACATTTCATGCATTGCAGGTGAATTCTGAGCCACACAAGAAGCCCACATTTTCTTTTGTATGCATCAAATAAATATATGTCAGTAATAAAAACAGTTCACACATATAGCACTCAAAAGAACTAGAAAAACAGTTCAACATGCATCTAACATCTATGCTCCAAAGGACATTCAAAACAAATGTATACCATGTGCTGTGCTGCTCTCTACTAAGTGACTTCATTTGTCTCTGACCCTTTGGACCCTATGGACTCCTCTGTCCATGGAATTCTCCAGGCAAGAATACTGGAGTGGATTGCCACTTCCTTCTCCAGGGAATCTTCCCAACCCTGAGATCAAACCCGGGTCTCCCACATTGTAGGCACACTTTACCATAGTCTGGTAGGCTCCTCTGTCTGTGGGGTCAGAAAGAGTCGACATGACTGAGCGACTAAACTTTCACTTTTCACTTTCAAGCGGGACAGGCCAGATCCTATGAAGCAGGACCAAGAATTTCTCAAAACAGGTCACAATAACAAAACACCACCAGGAGAACAAAATCAATGAAGGTCAAAGAAATTTTAGGAGAAAGTGATCTGTTATAAAGGCAGGTTCCGCATAAGGGTTTATTTTCCTTGACTATTCTTCTGCAGGAAGAGTGACAATTAGAGCTGACATAGAAGCAATAATTTAAAATTGTCATTGACCTATGAAAACAGTTTGCTTAACAGTAGCATTGACTAATCAAAGCTTCCCAATATTTGTACAGATTCAGCTTGTAACGATGCCCTGCTAAAACTGACTTAGGAACTTTACCCAAGAAAAATTAGGTACTTAGAGTAGCCATATTGGAGAAGCAAATGGCAACCCACTGCAGTGTTCTTGCCTGGAGAATCCCAGGGATGGGGTCACAGAGTCGGACACGACTGAAGTGACTTAGCAGCAGCAGAGTAGCCATATACTATGCCTTGAGTAATTTTAAGGCTATTAGTCACATAAATATACTTAATTTTAGAAGAAGAATGTCATTTTGAAGAAAAATAAATAAATGATACAGTTCTCTGCTTGTAGTTAAGGAATTCTATATTAAAATTAAATTAATTAAATAATAAATTGTATCGCTTAAAATGAAATAGCATTATTTGTCTAATACCCTATCAATTTCTCACTCGGTCAAAATGAGAAAAAATTATATTATCTAGTAATAAGCATTTATCAGACAATAGCATTAAACTAAGTTGAATAAAAACACACTGAATAAAAATATGTATGTACCTTATACCTTAAAAGTGGTTAAATTTCAAGATAAAATATTTGAATTCTGTAGCAGGACTTTAAAATAATAGCTGATCATTATTAATTTCTTCTGGTATTTATTGTCACAATATTAATCATGATGAACTCATTTGGTATTAATGTGCATGTCATAACTAGTTCTTTAGGATTTCAGCAGTGATTTCATCAATGATTAATTGCACAATTATTTTAAAGGGTTACCAATTTTCTTAATGCCTCCTACCTGACAAAAGGGTTGAGCTGTATTTTTGCAGGTATAGAGAATAGCAGGTTTATTTAAATGTCTTCCATCCATGGAGTCAACATTAATCCCTGTGTTTAAGTCTCATGTGGCTACTTGGGCTCAATTCTTGCTATTTTCATTTATAATCTCAATATGTTGACCTGATTAAAATACCATCTTTTAAAGATTAATCATCTGATACAAGTGACTATATTTTAATATGAATGGGAGTTGAGAAGTGAGGAACTAGATCATTAGAGAAAGAGACAACCAAAAAATTCATTCTCAACTATTAATAAAAAGTGGGAGTAAGGTGAAAGTCTATAAGATGGTGGTGGGACAAAAAATAGGAAGAGAAACATCCTTGCAGAATTTCCAGCTTAATAAGGTTTTTCAACACTTAGAGGTCATGAAATGGATACTATGAGACAAGATATTGAGTTAGTCCAAAATTTCCTTTGGGTTTTTGTGTAAGACGTTATGGAAATAGAGAACAAACTTTTTGGCCAACTCAGTATTACAGGGACATAAAGAAATATGAATGA
Organism: Muntiacus reevesi; assembly: GCF_963930625.1. Lineage (NCBI taxonomy): Eukaryota > Metazoa > Chordata > Mammalia > Artiodactyla > Cervidae > Muntiacus > Muntiacus reevesi. The sequence goes on along the minus strand of NC_089253.1, from coordinate 63,568,150 downwards.
CAGATTTACTGATGGAACTTCAGTACCATAGAAAGTGGAAAATATTTAAATTATATTGGACACAAATATATCAAAATTTTTCAAGTCTCTGGTGGCTCGGTCATAAAGAATCTGCCGGCCAACGCAGGAGACGGGGGTTTGATTTCTAGTCGGAAGTATCCCCTGGAAAAGCAAATGGCAAATCCATTCTGGGAGACTTGCCTGGAAAATCGCATGGAGAGAGGAATCTGGCAGGTTACAGTCCATGCGGTTGCCATGGTTTAGCAACTAAACAATAACATCAAACTATTTTCTTATGGATTTTTTCATTATTTTTTCCTGTTTATTTGCTCTTCTACTAGCATTTTTCTCTAAAACTATTTCAAAAACTATTTCAGTGTGTTCTAATTCCAGAGGAAAATAAGTTAACATAGGCCCCATGTAAATGCACTTCATATCTCTTCCTTGCGCTTTTATCTTTCTTCTCTCACTGCCCCTATCCCAAGCAATTACACACATGAAGAAGTATCCTATTACACACCTGAGGACACTGTTTCTCCATATTTAAGTATCATTCCACCACTCCTGGCTATCTAATTTCCAAACTTTACAATAAATTCAATTCCTCAGGGATGGCAGCTCCTATCTTTAAAAACTGTGAATTTTATTTGCTTAAACTCTGTTAGGTGAAATTTTAATCTACTCTCATATAAGTTTGGGGATTTTAGAGGATTTAGCGCAATTGATAAAGTAGCAGAATACTATGACAGGTATAAAAAAATCAGTTATTAAAATAATTATGTAAAGAAAGAAGAGAGGAAAAATAAAAGTAAATGAACAGGATAATATAAAAATTGACTAGGAAAATTTGCCAAAAAAATTTATTAGAACTATGAGAAATCAGTCTATAGCCATACCACTCTGAAGGTGCCCAATTGCATCTGATCTCGGAAGCTAACCAGGGTCAGGCCTGGTTACTATTTAGATGGGAAAACTATGAAAAACCACTCGAGGTGATGAAATGAAAAAGTCAAATGATGGTAGATCTGAAGACAGAAATAATGAAATGAAAGATAATTTATATAATTTGCTTCATAATGAACACAAATAGAGATGGAATAATTTCAAACTCCACTGGCAAAATTGCTAGCATAAATTTGCTTTACATAGTTGTTCCTTTAAAACCATGGCTTATTCTCTAAGTAGAGTTGAATATACACATTTCTACATATTATGAATATTTATATATTGCCAGCCAATACCCAGTATGCTTGTCTATATTCAATTTCAAAAATGCATTTACACTTAAAATTTCCAGATTTTGCATCTGTAGAGAGCCCAGATCACATGTAAAAAGAAATATTTTGCAAGTATATAAAAACAATATTGAAAAGAAAGTAAATTAGGAAGTTCAAAAGTGGGTAAGGAGGTAGAAAGCAATCTTTATTAACAAAATGAAGTGTGGCACATGTGGTACATGCCTTGGTTTATTTATAATCCATGCAAACTAATGAGATATTGATATTTTCCCTATTTTAGAGATAAGTATATGGACACAGAAATATTAAAGAACCTGCCCAAGCTCACAGAGTGAGTGACCCTTGGTGTCCAGCAACAAATCCTGTCCGTGAGCCTCCAGCAGTCAAAGTGAGAAATAGGTCTGTTATAAAAGAAAGGACCAAATGCCAAATGTGTATTTCAAACAATGGTGATCCTTTAAATTGTTATTACCACTTTAGAATCACTGGCACTAGGAGAATAATCAGGCATATCTCTATAAAATATTTTAAAGGTGAATTTGTGTTTGGCATGGTTATTAATGAAGTTGAGAAATGGACATTAAGCAGAAGATTGGCAGAAAACAAAATGAGCTATCTTATCTAGAGATGCACTGATGCATTGAAATGTAATCTGCACAAGGAAAAATATTTCATTTTGGGTAGACAAGCTTATCTGTGTTCTAAGTGTAAAGCCAATTCAAACTTGGCAGGGATTTCTGCTTTGCTTTGTCTTGCATTATTTTCAACTGAATGGAAAAATGCTAATGCTACAGAATTGGCTAAAATTATCAGGGGAAGAATGTCACTTTTGAGTTTTTAAAGCAAAATTTATTTTTATTTCATCTGATTGAGATATTTAATTGAAATAATGTTACATTTCCAGAGCTTAAAATGCACACTTTCATGTTTAATGATTCTCTATGAAAAAAAGTTTATTGTAAAATTATTAAAATGAAACAATAAACATATTCAATATACATGTTTAAACTTTATTTCTTATGTATGTTTCTGTTCATAGCACAAAATTTAAAAATCACACTTACCACCTATTAATATTATTTCTTATGTATGCATTTTAAGTAAGTAAACATATAGTGGAAAAAATTACATACTAAGCTTTAACAAATCTTCTAGAAGTATTATATACTTATGTTTTTGCTTCTTGACAGTCAGGTAAGGAGTAAATTAAATTATTTTTCATTCATGTACTCAAAAATTATCACAACTAAAATTCCCATATGTAGAATTTATGATTATCATCAAACTTTTTCATCGGAATTTTTGTCTTATATTTATCATCTAGTTAACAAACACCATGATTGCATTGCCAAATGTAGCCATTCAGTCATTTTCCTTAGGGTATTAAAAGCTCTGTTATCATTGAAGAAAATATTGAAGAAATTTCGGTATAACATTTTTTGAGATATTCATTTTCACTTGTGTATTATTCTGTTTAAGTGACATGCAACTATATTCATACTCTCTATCAGGTTGGTTCATTTTTCCATAAAACCTGCATAATAAATATTTTGTGCATTGCAGGTCATAGGATGTCTGTCTCCACTGCTCAGTAGTGTTCTTGGGTCACCTATAGAGAACACATGACAAATGGATGTGGCTCTGTTCCAGTTATTTTTAAAACCAAAATAGGAATTAGTTGTATTTGCATATGATCTGATCTGTTTGCCTCTAGTGCCTCGCTGTGTATCACTCATGCCCTCATTTGGTTTTCTGTCTTCAATCAAGGTTCTGTTCTCAGATATACTTATTTTACTCCTGGACTAAATCTGTTGTACTCCTGTGTGCCCCCTGATTGTACCTGTCCATGCATCCAAAAGTTGGCTGCTTATCAAATGTAACCTGCTCATAGAGGTCTTGTCTAACTAGCCTTCTCTTGTAGCTACACACACACACACACACACCATTTTTGATGTATTAATAAGAGGATCAGATGTCCTAGTTCACAGTAAAAAGTCATGGTTTGCCTGGAATAGAGCTGGTTTATTTCTGCTAATCCCATTCTTTATAGTCTTTCTTCCAGATAGTATATCATTTGACCTACTTTTCATTAGCTCCACTATGTAAACTGGACTGGGTCTGACAGAACTAGTTTTTATACATCCTACTTTTGCTTTACATTCAGAAAACTAAGTTCATGACGTCCAGTCCCATCGCTTCATGGCAAATAGATGTGGAAAAAGTGGAAGCAGTGACAGACCTTATTTTCTAGGGCTCCAAAATCACTATGAATTCAGCCATGAAATAAAGATGTTTCTTGGAAGAAAATCTGTGACAAACCTAGACAGTGTATAAAAAAGCAGAGTCATAACTTTGCCAACAGTTTCATATAGTCAAAACTATGGTTTTTCCAGTAGTCATGTACAGATGTGAGAGTTGAACCATAAAGATGGCTGAGCACAAAATTGTGGTGTTGGAGAAAACTCTTGAGAGTCCCTTCAATGCAAAGATATCAAACCAGTCAATCCCTGAATACTCGTTGGAAGGACTGATGTTGAAGATGAAGCTCCAACACTTTGGCCACCTGACGTGAAGAGCTGACTCATTGGAAAAGACCACGATGCTGGGAAAGATTGAGGGCAGGAGAAGGGAGCAACAGAGCATGAGATAGTAGGATGGTATCACTGATGGACATGAGTTTGAGTAAATTCAAGGAGATAGGGAAGGACAAGGAAACCTGGCATGCTGCAATCCATAGGGTTGCAGTGTCAAAACATGTCTTAGCGACTGAATGTTAACAACAATTTATGCCTTAGTGGATTCTAACAGTACATAACATGCATGTTCAGGAACAGAATTCTCCCTTGAACACATCATTAGAGATAAAAGATAACCACTGATAACCTGTCTCTCTTTCCAAAACTTTTTCTAGAGGCAATGTCCTTACTTCATGGACATACTGCATCATGTGATAAAACGGATTATACTTGGACATAAGTTCTCATTCATGCCCAACTCTTTGCAGCTCCATAGACTGTAGGCCTACAGACTCCTTTGCCCATGGAATTTTCCAGGCAAGAATTGTGGAGTGGGGTGTCACATTTCATCCCCCAGGGGATCTTCTTGACCCAGAGATCAAACCTACATCTCATGCATTGCCTGCATTGGCAGGTGGATTCTTTCCATTAGTGCCACCTGGAAAGTCCTAAGTGGCTAGGGACAAATATTACCAGGTCAGATGTGCTAGAGATTTACATGCAGCTGTCCATGGTGGCTTCTTGATATGCCCATGGCATGATGGAAGCCTTTCACAAAAGGACCAGGGCTTCAGCCTGCAGGATGACATAAACATAAAAGTGGCTAAGAAATAGGAGTACAGAAAAAGGCATAATTATTGAATTTCAACCTCAAATTTTCTACACAGATTTTACTGTAAATAATGCTTCCATGAACATGGGTGTTCAAATACCGCATTGAGACCCTGATTTCAACTTTTTGGGGTATATGTAGGCAAGTGGGACTGCTGAATCATATGGCAATTCTGTTTTTATTTTTTGAAAAATTCTCATACTATTTTCTGTAGCAATTGCAGTATTTAAATTCCAAGCAGTACACAAAGTTTCCAATTTCTTCAATCCTGGCTATCACTACTTTTCTTTCATTTTTTTAAATAGTAGCAATGGTTAATATTTATTTTAATCACTAAATCATTTTCAGAATGGTTTTCTTCAGTATTTTATATTTTGGGAAATATAAATTCTATTTTCCTGTTATTATTTTTTTATAAATATTTTATATAATTCATTAAATTTTTACAATGATTTTATGGTTACTGTTTTTATTTTGGTACCTTACGGGAAATATTCTTTCAAACATGTCAATGATGCATCCTACTTGGAATCCTTTGTGAATGACTGTAACACACAGTTACTTTTCTTAAACTCTGCCATGTGTAAGTTGCTCCATAATGTTGAAATTAAGCTTTGATTTTTACCATGTTAAGCGTTTCTACTTGTGCCTTGTGGCAGTTATCTAATTCTGTTTACAGCCAGATTGTATCATCTTTTCATTAAAATAACTAACTTGAGTTCAGCCATTCATCTACCTTCCATGGCACTTTCCTGAAATATTTGTTTTGTTGTGGTTTATTCAATTCAAATAAACATACTTTTCTCAGTATGCTGCTACATTCCAGATGTCATGTTAGCTGTGTAAGGGATCAAAGCATAACAAGATTCCTCTTCTGGGGAAACATAATATTTTATTCAAACCCTAAGCAAAACGTGATATGTTATTCATTTGTCTGTTAACTTAGGTAAATCCTTGCTTATCACCTTTCTAAATGTTTAGTCCTTGTTCTACTTAGTATTTTAGTTTTATATTTGGCATTTTAATTTCTACATTATATTCTGTCCTTCAAGAACATATTTTTATTTATTGGACATTTGGTATTTTTCAGGTTTCTATGTTATTTGCTGCAATATAAGTAATTTTCTCTTCCTCATTTATATCTTGCTTTCTGTGACTTCAAAATTAGTTGATAATTTCTGTCATTCATGATCAATACAAAAGCTAGTTAATATAACTAGGTTTTATTGATTTTATTTTGCTCTTGTCTCTTATTTTTCTTTTAATCTCTTCATTCTATGTTTAGTTGCTAAGTTGTGTTCAGCTCTTTGTGACCCCATGAACTATAGCCTGCCAGGCTCCTCTGTCCATGTGGATTCTCCAAGCTAGAATACTGGAGTGGGTTAGCCATGCCCTCCAGGGGATCTTCATAACCCAGAGATCGAACCCAGGTCTCCCACATTTGCAAGCAGATTCTTTATCCATTGAGCCACCAAGGAAACCCAAGAATACTGGAGTTGGTAGCCTATCCCTTCTCTAGGGGAACTTCTCAACCCAGGAATTAAACTAGAGTTGCCTGCGTTACAGTTGGATTCTTTACCAGCTTAGCAATCCTATGTATATTCTTATTTTTATTTCTTATGCTTCAGCAATATCTTTATATAACCATTAGATTATTTTGGCTACACAATTATTCTTTAAATGCTATATAAACTTTACATAAATTTTCTGTATTTTCTGGATGATTACATTTTATTTAAAGCTTGAGAAAATATGCAGCATTTTTTTCCTTTCTAATCTAAGATAATTGATAAAAATAAATAAAGCTGGTGGCTCAGTGGTAAAGAGACTGCCTGCAACATGGGAGATGCAGGTTTGATCCATGGATTGGCAAGATCCCCTAGAGAAGGAAATGGCAACCTATTCCAGTACGCTAGCCTGGAGAATTCCATGGACAGGGGAACCTGGCAGGCTACAGTCCATGGGGTTATAAGAGTTGAAAGTGACTTAGTGACTAAATCACCACCAAGGTAATCAGAGCAGACTAATACATAAAATATTTTCCCACCCATGAATAATGGTGCTTCTTTGCCACAAAGCACATAGCTTACATAAAGCGTGATATTTTATTTCCATCCTATCTACGTATGATGAAAATTTCACAGGCTTTATGTCAATCTTCCTGAGCCACAGTGGCCAGATGCTTAGTCAGAAATTGCCTTAGGTAGTCTTGTGAAACTGTGGGGGTGAAATCGACGTGCAAATTGCATACTTTGAATGAAGCAGATTACTCTCAGCAATGTGGGTGGGTCTCAAGCATTCAGCTGAGAAACTTAATATAGTAAAGTCTGACCAAGGCCCCCAACAACACACAAACAAACAAAAAAGAAATTTTGGCAGCAGACTGCCTTTGGGTTCAAACTGCAACACAAACCACATCCTTTTTGTTCTGCTTCTCTAGAGAACTCTGACATATAAAGATCCTTGGAGATAAATTCTTCATCAAGTATCTTTTCTTTGCTGAACAAATAGGATTTCACTAATACATACATTACTTTTCTTGAAATTATATTCACTGAAAACAATTTATATACATGACTTATCTATCTGTAGTGAGCTATTTGTGGTGAAAGTAAAAAAAGTAAAGTACAATTGCCCTTTATTTCTACAGGTTTAGCATCTGCAGGTTTAAACAACTATGGAACAAAAATATGTGTAAAAAAGCAAAAATTCTAGGAAGTTCCAAACACTAAGACCTGTATTTTCTGCATCTGGCAACTGTTTACATTGTGTTTATAACTTTTACATTTGTACCTTGTATTAAATATTACTAAGTATTATAAGTGGGCTTTCCAGGTAGTGTAGTATTAAGGAATCCTCCTGCCAGTGCAGGAGACAGACATGCAAGAGACTTGGGAAGATCTCCTGGAGTAGGAAATGCAAACTGCGCCTTTGTTCTTACCTGGAGAATCCCATGGACAGAGGAGGCTGGTGGGCTACAGCCATGGGGTAGCCGAGCTGAACCTGACTGAGCGCCACATAGACAAATATTATAAGTAAACTAGAGACTATTTGAAATACATGGGATGATATGCATAGGTTCTATGCAAATATTATGGCCTTTTATATGAGAGACTTGAGCACCCTTAGACGTTGGTATCAGTTGTACGGGTCCAGAAACCAGTCTCCTTGCTGTGTAATAATAAGCATTGATAGAGTAGTAGCAATCTAAATGTAGGATCTGCATGTGAGAAAGAAACGTTGTGTGATGCTACCTTGTTAGTATATGATAAAACTGCTTTCCTTTGAATTTAACCCCTGCAACATTTCTTTTTTCAGCCTGCAATTACTTAATTAAGCTTCATTCTGACTTAGATTGCATAATTTACCCCAAAAATTTTCTGCCCCCAAATAACAATGACTAGATTGCCAAAGAGATGAGTAATCTTGTTCAAACAATCAAATGATTCTGTGAAGTCACATAAAGACCACCTTTCTTTTATTCAGTTAACCCGAATTACCTATTAATAGAAAATTTCTTATCTGATGCAGTTACTGGTCTGACTTTCTCCATTATTTCTTGTACTGGAGACATTTAACATGGAAAGTGGAGACATTTAACATGTGAAATTGGAGCTTCCCCTATGACCCAGCAGTAACGAATCTGCCTGCAATGTAGGAGACACAGAAGAAGCAAGTTCGATCCCTGGGTTAGGAAGATTTCCTGGAGTAGGAAATGGCAATCTGCTCTAGTATTACCTGGAGAATTCCATGGACAAAGGAGCCTCGCGGGCTATAGTTATGGGGTAGCTAAGAGTTGGACATGACCAAGCGTGCACTGGGCTTATGTGAAAAGGAGTTCCATAAAAGAAATAGATTAACTCTATCAGACTATAAATTCTACTTTACTCTCTCTTTTCCAAATGAGCACACATAGATACACTATTAATTTGATTTTTGCAACTGACTACTAAATCTATTTTAAGCTACTGTAAGCTCTCATTATTATACCTGTATTATTATCTTGCTTTATTTTTAAGTAGCTCTGGGTCATCACCCACCTCAAAGTGTGATGTATCAGATTAAAAAGAGAAAAGTATTATAAGAAATAAAAAATTCAAATTCCACTCATAATTAAGGATGCAACATAGGAAAACTTAATTTAGAAATAGATGAGCACACTACCTTAGGGAAATTTGGAAAAGGTCATACAAAGACTGATAATTAAAAAACACTCTTCCACATTTCCTATGCTGTTTGATCAGGATACTTCAGTGATCAAAAATCCAAGAACTATGAGAAATAATACATACAGTTTCCCCCAACCCCAGTTAATGATTTCAACTCCACCTGCATAATTTGCACAAATATGATTTTTAATGCTTTCCTGAAACAGTATATTGAAAACAGGATCAATAAATTATAATGTCTGCATGATCACATCATTATTTTACTTTGAAAAAATGTGAGAACCATGATGCTCACAAATGCTACATTAAGGAATCACACCCTGTAAATATAGCAAAATATAGCATAATTTCCTAATAGGTGGGGGTGGAATGTAGTTTATGGATGCTGATTAAAATTTATTTTAAAATGATCTGTTATTAACTCATTATTTCTGGAGCTCAGTTAATGTATTGAGCTAGTAAGCGAAAGCCAGATGACTAAAAATCGTGACTTAATGCTGTGTGTGTGTGCTAGGTCACTTCAATCATGTCCAACTCTTTGAGACTCTATGGACTATAGCCCACCAGGCTCCTCTGTCCAAGGGATTCTCCAGGAAAGAATACTGGAATGGGTGCCATTTCCTTCTCCAGGGGATCTTCCTGACCCAGGGATTGAATCCATGATTCTTACTTCTCCCGCACTGGCTGGCAGTTTCTTTACCACTAGTGATCACCTGGGAAGCTATATCCCCACAATTCAGTTCAAGAGTCAATTTATCTTCCTTACTCGGTGTTAAAGTGTTCTCAGATTAAGTGTTCTTGATTACACCAGGAGGAGACAGTTTGCTCACCTGGTTTGCCTTGAAGATCCTGATTGTGTATGTGTCACATGCATTTTCAACCTCTAACTTGAATCTACATCCTAATTCAATGCTATGTATACAATTTCATAACTTGTTTTCTAGCTAGAATTGCAATCATAAGTATCAGATTCATTCTCACTATCTCCATCACAACAGCTAAATATAAGATGCTCCTTATGTTCCAGACACTGTACAGATAACTTCTATACATCATTTCATTATTTCACTGAATCCTCACAGTACACTCAAAGCATCAACTGGGGTGAACAGAGATGAGGGAGCTCACACAAGGGTTTATAGTCAAGAAAAAACAGAGTGAGATGTATTCTCTGATTTCAGAGTTTGTGCTACTGATCACTACCCCCACCAGATGTCCTGCACACAGACTCAACAGTGTGGGGAAAAAAAACAAAAAACAAAAACCTCTTGGGCTGCTGCACTTAATTTATTATTCTTCCTAGCTTCCCTGTGTTATCAAACATCAATGTTAATGTCTTTCTTAGTCTGTGTTCTCATTTCTCACCTGTAATAATCTCATCAGATTATTATAGTCACTTTTGAACTGCTGTTTCTCTTCAATCTTTCCTCTGCTATGCTGCTAGATTTAATATTCCAAAATGCAAATATGATCTTGCTGTGTCACTGCTTGTAATCTGTCAGTGATATAGAAATACATTTCCAATTCTTATCATGATGCCCAAATACTCTTCACTCTGTGGCCAGTGTTAACTGCCCAGTGTCATCCCTCATATCTCTGCTGGCAATCATTAAATGTATGTGGACAGCACATTGAGCTATTTGTCTGTTGAGCATGCTGGGAAATAAAATGACATAAAACAGAATAAACAAAAAACAAATAAAAGCTGCCACCACTACCAATCATAAAAATGTGCTGCAAGAGGTCATGAGACCCAGGAACACATGAACTGAAGAAAAGTCAGTTCTGATGGTTTCAGCTGCCTGGAGCATTAAAACGAGTGATTGCCAAGTCTTTACCAGAGAACTTTCAAACTTAATAGATGATATTTACTCATCAATATGCAAGCTGGTGTGGGAGAAGAACAATGACTCTTACCTTCTTTTCTTCTGTCTTTCAAAACTTGTAAGGATGTATGTATTGGCAAAATGTTGTCTCTTGTAACCTGACTGATGATGCCGTTACATGGTTCTCAGCTGTGCTCTAGAGAATGCATTAGGCTATGGATGGTGTAAGTATTGACATAGCTTATGTCCAAAATATACACAGAATCTAAGCTTCTCACATTTTCCTGGCCCCTGGTCTAGACCTCATGGTATTTGAATGGGTTATAGAAGTTGCCTCCAAATGACCACAGTATGTTCACTTTTGCCTCCTTCTAATGCCTCAAGCCAGCAACCAGAAAGTTCCTTTAAAGCAGTGCATTAAATCACATCACTCTTCTGATCAAGACCTTCTGATAGATGTTTGTCTCATTCAAAATAAAAGCCAGAGTCCTTAAAAGTCTAACAAAGTCCACTGTGACTTAGTCCCCCATTATCTTTCTGACTTTTTTCTCCTATTACTTTTCCTCTTCACTCATTCAAGTTATACTGGTTTCCTTTAGCAGCCCAGGCAGCCTTCAGCTATGGGAATTTTGTATCCATCCTTCCTCATCAATAACAGTCTCTCTCAGGTGTTCTTATGACTCATGGCCTCATATCACATCTTTGTCTTTTCTCAAATGCAAATTTCACAGTGAAGCCTTTCCTTAATATCCTATTTATATTTGCACCAAGTTCCACCCCAAAATCCAGGAATTGAAAACAAAGGTGTTTACATTTAATCAAAGGAGTTGAAAACTTATGTCCACAAAAATATCTGCACACAGAAGCTTGTGTGTGTGTTCCTCAGTCATGTCTGATTCTTTGCCATCCTGTGTACTATAGCCCGCCAGGGTCTTTTGTCAGTGGGATTATCCAGGTAAGAATACTGGAGTGAGTTAGACATTCCCTTTTCTAGGGAATCTTCCCCACCCAGAGTTCAAACCTGGGTTTCCTGTTTTGCAGGCAGTCTTTACTGTCTCCACCAGGGAACCCCATATAGAAGCTTATAGCTTCTTTATTCATAATCACCCAAACTTGGAGCAACCAAAATGTTCTTCAGTAAGTGAATGGATAAATAAACTGTGGTACATCATACAATGGAATATTAGTCAATGTTTAAAATAAATAGGCTATCAAGCCAGGAAAAGACATGGAGGAATTTTAAATGCAAATTACCAAGATGCCAATTTGAAAAGCCATCTGTATTTTTTAAATCATGAAACATTCTGGAAAAGACAAAACTATGGAGAAAATAAAAAGATCAGTGGAGTCTGAGGTTGGAGGGAGAAAGAAGAGGGATGAGTAGGTGGAACATAGAGGAGAAAATATTCTGTATGATACAATATTAATGGATGCATGTCTTTAAATATTTGTCCAAACCTATAGATTGGGGGAAAAAGACGAAGGGGATAACAGAGGATGAGATGGCTGGATGGCATCACTGACTCGATGGCCATGAGTTTGAGTAAACTCCGGGAGTTTGTGATGGACAGGGAGGCCTGATGTGCTCCGGTTCATGGGGTCACAAAGAGTCGGACACGACTGAGTGACTGAACTGAACTGATAGAATGTACAAGAGTGAGCTTATTGTTTACTATCAACTTTGGGTGATTATGATATGTCAATGTAGGTTCATCACTTGTAACGAATGCATCACTCAGGAAGGGGATGTTGGTAATGAGGGAGGCTGTGCATGTGGGGGCAAGGGCATAAGGGAAATCTATATTATCCCCTTAATTTTTCAATAAACCAAAATCCTCTAAAAAAGATATTAAAACATCAGTCTTATCTATCTCTTCTTGCCTAGGTATGAATCTTCTTTTTCCCGTACCTAAAATGGCTTTATCTTACAGGAAAACAGTAGCTTCACGTTTTTCTTTAACCTTATGTTTATGGGTTCATGACTATCTCCTTCAGACTTTTGTTCTTGATGTTTTAAGTCAAGATTTCTAAAGTACAAAACCCTTTTCCCTCCAAAGAGATTTGCTCTTGAAAATGAAAACCAAAGCTTGCAAATCTCTGTCTCCAAAAGGTATAAAAAGGGTAAAAAATTATGACAACAACACTGGTGTGTAAGTGTATGTGTGTGTGTGCACGTGTGTGTGTGTGTGTGTGTTGGGTGAGGCTGATGAAAGTGAAAGATGTTCATTTTTACCATATGGCACATGAGCATATATAGCAGAAAACCATGTAAGGACGAAAAGAAGACAGACTAAATTAAAGTTTCAAAATATGTTTTTTGATCTGAGTGAAGGGTGTTAAAAATAAAATTATTATTTTTCTGTAAGTTTATAATTAAAATTTCTTTGAACATGCACTCAGAACTGACTGAAATGACTGCATTTTATGTTTTCATCATAATGCATTCAAATTTTTAAAGCTTAATCTTTTCATATATAAATAGAAGACCTGGATTCTGGTGCTGTGCCCTAGGAATCTATACAGTGCATTCTACAGGCTTGATACTCACAAAGAATGGAATTTAATCTATCCTTGTTCCACCAGCAGAGAATAATTAACTATCAACAGAAGTAGGGAAGTGTAGGATTAGACTTTCATTAATTCCCTTTTGTTCCTATATTGAATGTGATTTCAAATTCAAAGTAATTATATTTGGACAAGATTTTTTGGTTAAAAGACAAGCTAATTATAGGAAACTTAGATATTTAGGCACTTGAAAGCAGTAAACAATTATAACCCATCACTTTATGTGCTCCTTTTCCTCAGAAAGTCACAATGACTTACATTTAATTATACATATCTTACTACATTAACAAGGGATCCATAATCTCTTCCTTATGAGGTCCTCAAGATTTTATAGAAGTACCTTTCAAGAAAAAATATAATCATTTTCATCTAATTCACATCACAATTGCTCAAGCTTTTTACACAATTAATAATCTCACTTTTATTATGAAATGTACATTTCCTTTGTGAAATGTCTTATTTTATGAGCAAGTGTGTGGAATATAAATAAATTGCTTATTTTGTATGCTAATGGGCTTGTGAGTAGGCCAAGAAATACAACTAGTACGTGAGCGATGTTGGCTTATTCTCATGAAAAGCCCTTGTATGTTTGCTGGTTGCTAAATACAATGGGCTGAAATCAAGTTGGAATACATTGATTCTGAGTCCTAGTACTTCCTCAGAGGCAAGCATTTAGGGATGCAGAGCTAGCAAAATTAAGGACTTGGTCAGCGCTCAGCAAGAACAGATTGGGAAAGCTAGATATCTGCCAAGTAGCTTATTGTAACTTCTGGGATAATGTGCCCTGGTTGTTTTTCTGAGTAAATGACATCCTGGAGCTCTGCAGAGGTAATACAACAAAGGCATTAACCACATTAAAGCACTTCCCTTCATTCCGGTGGGCAAGAAAGCCAAAATTTCATCCTACTCACAATACTCAGCATTATCAATGAGGTTCTGAGATACTTTGAGACCCTCCATCACATGAACACACAATTTGGAAGATAATAGCATTGACTTATAAATTTAAGTAAACAAATTTTAATTAAACAGTCAATGTCAGGCTCTGTGGTGAAAGGAAGCTGAGACATGATGAATTTAGAAAGGTTACTGTTGACAATATACAAAATCATTTGTGCAAGCATATATGCAAAAGTCAATAATAATTGTGTGTATGGGAAACTAATAGAAATGAGGATTTTTAAATAACGTAATTTTCAATAGCATCACAGGAACAAATCTGAGACCTCTGCATTAAAAACAATAAACAATATTATAAGTGAAAGTACTATAAGTGAAATCAGACCAATATAAATGGAGAGATGTATCATAAGTATGGATTAGAACGTTCAATATTTTAATAATCTAATGAGGTTAATTTTCCAGAATTTGCTAAGCTGATTCTAGAATATATGTGAAAATATAAAGCACTAATTATAGACAACAACAACAACAACAAAAATTGAAGAACAAACCTGGAGAATGTACCCTATTAAATATCTATATCTATATTTAGGGCTTCCCTGGAGGCTCAGACAGTAAAGAATATGCCTGAAATACAAAAGGCCTGAGTTTGATCCCTGGATCAGGAAGAGGCCCTGGCAAAGGAAATGGCTGCCCACCCCAGTATTGTTGCCTGGAGAATTCCATTCCAGAGGAGCCTGGCAGGCTACAGTCCATGGGGTCACAAAGAGTCAGACACAATAAGTGACTAACACTTTTACTTTCATATCTTATTACTTTGATTACAAAACTGAATAAATGAATAAAACTAAATTTTAAAAAGTACAAAATAAATTGATTTCATTAGAATTTAGGATAATGGTAATAATTCCTGAAGTAATATGCCATTTACCAATTTTACCAATTGCAGTAGTATTTCCAGAACAAAAGAAAATGAAGAATATGTCATATATTGCATGTAATTATTTTTTTTTTCCTGGCCACAAACCATGAGGCATGTGGAATCTTAGTTCCCCAACCAGGTATAGAACATGTGCCCCCTACATTGGAAGCACAGAGTCTTAACCACTGGACCACCAGGGACATACTCATTACCTGTAATTTGAACAGTTATTTATTAGTATAATTTTATATTTCCTTGTTATTATTGACCCAAACTTGCAGAATTTTTTCTGCAGAAAATTCCCATCAATTAAAGTACTTTCTTAAAGATATTCACTAAGAGATGTATTTCTTATAGTGACAACATGAAGAGAACTGCTGGGTCTTGGGGCTGTGATGTGGGGAGTAGCTAAAACTATCTTGAGACTCTGGACAGCCACTCTTTCTTGAGTTCACCTTCAGTGACACCACACTGCAGTTCTCTCCCTTGAAAGGCTGGTTGTATAACATTTAGCAGCATGGCATTGGGTGAGAACAAATGTATTTTTGAACAAATATATATCTGCAATATTAAATGGCAATTAAAATTAAAATCTTATTTTATTCTGCTGGGAAAATCCTATATTATGTTTTTTTTTTTAATTTTGCTATTCCATTTGACATAAAGATGATAAGAGTTAGTCAAAATAATACATGGAAAAAAATTCTAAAAACCTGCAGAAAGTACCATATGTTAATCTCAGAGATTAAGGCTTTATTATTCTCATACATTTCTGTATTCTTAACTTCTTTTTAAATTATTATATTATAAAATTGTAAAATGTAATAAAGTACATTTACTTTTTAAAATTTCATTCATAAAGGTTACCAAAATTTAGACTCTTAATAAATGTCTTGTTTTTTATGAAAAATATGACCTTAATAACTCTAAAGTTTATGTCAGCTGATGCTCACTCCTTGATTTAAAATACTGTAAGTCAGTATTAATCTTCTTCATCCCAATGTCCTTATTTACTGTATTATTTGCAAGAATAACAAGATACAGATTTCATTTGGAACACTTTCACAGTTTATCTTAAAAGAGAGACAATAAAGAAAGGATTAGAATCTTGCTACGTTGTTATAAAATTCAAGAGATATGTATAAAAGAGTAAACCCTATTAAAAGAGGATTAAACCCATTAATTACAAAAGTGTATGAACATTTCTGTAGAGGCCAAGTATGGATGGCATTACCCTTTAAGATTTATATTTCAAATGTAAATTAAAAACTCTCAAGCCAAAAAATTTATAAGCAGAGAAAGTTAGACGAGCCATAACAGGAAAGCTGAGCAAGCAATCAAGGATTATACTGTCTCGTTTGGATCAAGACTGTGTTCAATACAATACCACTTCAGTTTTGTGTTTTCCAGTTTGTAAGAGAATATATGCTCTAAAATCTAGGTAACCTCAGAGCTAATTAGGTAAACTATGGCATTTGTTTGTGTATCTTTGGATTAAAAAATAAATTTTTGGCTCATTTTATGTCACATCATATAAATTTTAGCTTAAATACACTATGTGATAAATTTTAATGTTTCCAGTTTGAAAAAGGAAGAGCTATTTTTTTTGCATAGGAGATTTATCAGTTGATCCTATGAAAATGAAATTATTTTAATATATTCCTTTCCCCAGCCATGTGGAGAGTTGTGAGTTAATTATGTTTCTACTGAGGCAAAAAATCCAATATGTCTTAAAAGTCATAGGGAAAGGATAATACACAATGCAAGTCTAATGAGTTGTGATTCAGTTAAGCTTTCAACATAAGTCAGACTTTCCACAAGAATATCATTTAACAATATGATGCCAAAATAGTCACTTCTAAGAATGCATTTGTCTCATTACACCTTAGATTTTTTTCTTTTTTGGTGGCGGGGGGGGGCCTAGTGTGCAGCTTTCAGGATTTTAACTTCTGGACCATGGATTGAACCTGGGCCCCCTGCATTGTGAGTGTGGAATCTTAGCCACTGGACCACTAGGGAAGTCCCAATGACTCCTTATCTCTTTAAAGCACCCTTTAACTGCCTTCTCAGCTCTTCTACCCCTTTTCGTCTACTTAAAGGACCACTTGAAATTGTTAAGTCAAGTTGTGCTTAATTTCTAGAGCTCCCAGTCATAAGAAAATTAAAGGTTTTCTGTTGGAACCAAGAAAGGAGGCAACAGTATCTGAGATGTGGTTTCTAAATCAGGGGTTTCCCAGGTGGTGACAGAGGTAAAGAACCTGCCTGCTAATGCAGGGAACAAAAGAGACATGGGTTCAATCCCTGGGTCAGGAAGATCCCCTGGAGGAAGGTATGGCAACCACTCCTGGAGAATCCCATGGATGGAGAAGCCTGATGGACTGCAGTCCTTAGGGTCACACAGCGTAGGACACAGCTGAAGTGGCTTAGCATGCAGGCACGTTCCAGATCAGAGCTCAGCAATCAATTGAGCAGTCTCCTCACAGGGTAGACATATCTTCAAACCAAAGCTAATAAAAAGCTGCTGTGGGATTTCCATCCTCCCTAAGTTTTACTCTAATTTTTGGGGGACTTTTACATCCCATCCTTTTCATGAATATGCTTGACTTCCCTGTCTGCTTATCACACTTGTGTGATTTTTCCCTTTTTGTCTTGGTTCTGATGGCATCCACTGTCTCCTGAACTCAGCTATTTATATAAAAAGCCATTTTATGTTTGAACCATAATCTCTAACTAGTTTGTATCACAAGTGTTTCATTTTTTTAATTTGTGCTCTATCATAATATTGGATGGGATACAGACTGCTCAATTTGTATAAATAATTATAATTTTACCTCCTTTCTGGTGCCTATCATTGACCAAGCTTATGTCAACCATTGATCATTTGAGTCTGTCAGCTTGATTGACTCCATGGTAACTCTTGTACATTGTACCAAGTCAGTCATCAGGTTTACTTTTTTCCCTTTTGTATATAAATAGTGGTGACAGTTGGAAGTACAAACAATATGAATATGTCATACCAGCAATACTAACATAAAATAGAGGGTAGGACAAATTGGGAGGTTAGGATTGATGTGTATATGTTACCATGTGTAAAATACATGGCTAGTGGGAAACCTATAGAGGGAGCTCAGCTTAGTGCTCTGTGATGACCTAGAGGGGTGGGATGGGGAGGGGAGGGATGCTCAAGGGGGAGGCAGTATATGTGTACGTGTAGCTGATTCAAATCGTTGTACAGCAGAAAGTAAGCCAACATTTAAGGCAATTATCCTCCAAATAAAAATATATATAATTAAAAAATAATATAAACCATAATACAGCATATGCCAGTGATACAAAAATATGTGGAAGATCCAGATTAGTTTACCCTACCATTGAAAATAGGAGAAAAAAAATCAGTATCAGTATTGCTAACATGATATGATTCAAAAGTTTTCAAATTGCTATTCCAGTTGTTGAGAAAATAGATTTTCATTGCTTCAAAGAGCAATCATTTTTGCAAATCTCATTCAAGATGCTTACATTTAGGAAATGCACATGCTTGTGGAAACATTGGTAAAATGTACTTATGGATACCACATTCATTTCTATTTTGTTTTTTTGAAGAATTTCAAGGCCAGAATCACCGAGGTCTGAACTATGCACTGTGGTATATTTCCCAAAATATTCTCGTTCAAATACAGATAAATGGGGAGTAGACTGAAGATCACAGTTTCATCTTAGAGGACAGCAGACTTTGCTCTCATAGCTTCTAGACATGTTTGCAGTCCTCTGCATTAGTCTTAAAATTCCTGGTAATTTTATACTCTATTGATGATAAAAATTTATTTCAAAAACTTACTGAATTTTTTTTTTCTATTAAGTTGTTGATGTTTATTCAATTTCCCAGACAACGGGTTCCACCTATCTAAACAGCTAGCAAAGTGCCTGGTATCTAACCTGTTGAATGTATTATTTCTCAAGTATATAAAGGCAACCTGATAGGGATTGCTGATAGGCAAGACCCCTATGCTAATAGTCCTGATTACCAGGCTTCCCTGGGGGCTCAGACAGTAAAAACTTGCCCGCAATATGGGAGACCTTGGTTCAATCCCTGGGCCAAGAAGATACCCTGGAAGAGGACATGGTAACCCACTCCAGTATTCTCGCCAGAATCCCATGGACAGAGGTGCCTGGAAGGTTACAGTCCATGGAGTCGCAAAGAGTTGAACTGTTTGAACTAAGTGAGTAAGCATAGCCCAAGACATGATCCCTTCAGAACTTCTTGCACGTTAATAGACTAAATTATAGCCAAAACCCAAAAGAAAATGCCTATGCTCCTCAAAATAGACAACTTTGGTAATAAACCTAAGAAGTGCAATATTAATGATTATTAGTACAGATGCTAGGGTCAGGTTGCATGTATCCATATTCTATTTTATATCTTTATGGTCTTAAAGATATAAAGAATTCTGAGCACAATTTCATTTTTAAATATATGTTTTTATCTTCAGGTCATTGTAAGAATTAAATGAGGTAACACATGTAAAGATCTTAGAAAAGTGTTTGGTACCTTGGAAACCAAATGTTATCATCATCATCATCTATATCAATTTTTAAAGAAATTATTTAGGTAGCATAATGGTAATGTTTATGTTATATTGTATTCATGAAATATACTCCAAATTAAATTGTACTAGGTGATACATAAGAGGTACATAAGAGAGAGAGAGAGGAAAGCACACACAAAAGTAATCATCTGATCAAACGAGTTTGAGAAAAAATATTATTTAAAGGCAAACTTTTTTAACAAAGGGGAATGTCAGAGTATATGCTAAAATTAAATGGATCATAAGACTTTGACTCAAAAATCCAACCTACTTTAACCAGATAATCTTTTAAGATCAATGTTTTGAAACACATCCATCCTAGAAAGAATGTGACAGAACATGGTTAGAATTTCAAAAGTACTGCTGTTTTAAGAATTTTTCTTTTATTAATTTGACCCTAAATTTGACCCTAAATAAACACAAGAGGTTTTCCAAATCAGAAACATATGTTTTATTAAATTCCTCACAATAAATAACAATGTGTCAGCATCTCATTTTCCTAGAGCTTGTCCCTGAAGCAATGAGAAGAAAGATGATGATATATATATTTTTCCCCCTATACAGTGAACCAGACATTCTAGGTGAATGACAAAGATGGAATGAAATGGAAAAAAAAATGATTTTTCTCTGCTTATAAAGCATAATTAATAAATTAGTTTCCTCCCATCCTAAAAGGGCCTCATAGGAAAAGTAAAGTTTCTGAATCATAAACCCAGATTTTTGGCAATTGAAAAAAATCTCTCCATGAGCCAGAAAAGTTCCCTGCCTCAGCCCTTAAAACCTGGAGTTTTCTCCAACTTCTGACTCTTCGTTGATTCTGTTAGGTAGGAAGTTAGGCATAAGCAATAAGGGCTGGTCATCAGTATATAAGGACTTTCAGAGAGTGTATATTATAATTCTACTATTAATGACTAATATTAAGTTCATGTTATTAGTCTACACTTTTCTAAACCACTTTACATTTATAAGACTTCCCAGATGGCTCAGTGGTAAAGAATTTGCCTTTGCCTAACAGTCAGGAGATGCAAGAGATGTGGATTCGATCCCTAGGTTGGGAAGATCCCCTGGAAAAGGAAAGGGAAGCCCACTCCAGTATTCCTGCCTAGACAATCCCATGGGTAGAGGAGCCTGGCAGGCTGTAATCCATGGGGGTGCAAAAAGTCCGACTGAGCAACTGAGAACACGCACTTGTCTTTCCAAGTCCTTACCTCAACATTCTGGTGCCAGTGCCCCTCTCTTCTTGGCCCACCACTCCCTTAAGTTGTTCTTTCTGTTGTTACCTTAATAAACTTGTTTTTGCCATAGGTAAGACCTCATACTGGTCTCTGTGCTCTTACCAAGAACGAAGACCCACAAAGGAGGGTCCTCTTTGCCCCTCCCTTTCCAGATCCAATAGCAATTCTCACACGTAAATACTTCAGTTCAGTTCAGTCGCTCAGTCTTGTCTGATTATTTGCAACCCCCATGAACCAGCACGCCAGGACTCCCTGTCCAACACCAACTCCCGAAGTCCACCCAAACCCATGTCCATTGAGTCACTGATGCCACCCAACCATCTCATCCTCTGTCGTCCCCTTCTCCTCCTGCCCTCAATCTTCCCCAGCATCAGGGTCTTTTCAAAAGAGTCAGCTCTTCGCATTAGTTGGCCAAAGTATTGAAGTTTCAGCTTCAGCATCAGTCCTTCCAATGAACACCCAGGACTGATCTCCTTTAGGATGGACTTGTTGGATCTCCTTGCAGTCCAAGGGACTCACAAGAGTCTTCTCCAACACCACAGTTCAAAAGCATTAATTCTTCGGCACTCTGCTTTCTTTATAGTCCAACTCTCACATCCATACATGACCAGTTGAAAAACCATAGCCTTGACCAGACAGACCTTTGTTGGCAAAGTAATGTCTCTGCTTTTTAATATGCTGTCTAGATTGATCATAACTTTCTTTCCAAGGAGTAAGTGCCTTTCAATTCCATGGTGCAATCACCATCTGCAGTGATTTTGGAGCCCCCACAAATAAAGTCAGCCACTGTTTCCACTGTTTCCCCATCTATTTGCCATGAAGTGATGGGACCAGATGCCATGATCTTAGTTTTCTGAATGTTGAGCTTTAAGCCAATTTTTTCACACTCCTCATTCACTTTCATCAAGAGGCTTTTTAGTTCTTCTTCACTTTCTGCCATAAGGGTGGTGTCATCTGCATATCTGAGGTTATTGATATTTCTCCTGGCAATCTAGATTCCAGCTTGTGCTTCCTCCAGTCCCAGCGTTTCTCATGATGTATTCTGCATATAAGTTAAACAAGCAGAGTGACAATGTACAGCCTTGATGTACTCCTTTTCCTATTTGGAACCAGTCTGTTTTTCCATGTCCAGTTCTAACTGCTGTTTCTTGACCTGCATACAGGTTTCTAAGAGGCAGGTCAGGTGGTCTGGTATTCCCATCTCTTTCAGAATTTTCCAGTTTATTGTGATCCACACAGTGAATACTTAGGAAGATATTAATAGCTAATTATCTATTTTCCCCAATACCCAGATGTTTAACTTAGGGATTCATTCATGCCAGACTGTCAGAGCTGACCCTGGCCTTGAGAAAAGAGAAAGTTGGATCACTCTTTTGAATCAGTGCAATGAACTAAAAAAGGATGGAGTTCTAATCCTCCAAGTAGGTGACAAGCCTCCAGAAGCTTGGGATTTTTATAGCTGAAGAATCCAGTGAAGTTTGTTTCCCCATACAGTAAGCAGATTTTGAAAAGTTAAATAATGGAAGATAATGGGTGATATTAAGAGCATACCATAAGGAGACAAGAACAAGAAACTTTTGTTTTGCTTTTCCTAATTCTAATAGGAAATATCTCACTGGTCAAGCAAAAAATATATATAATTTAAGAGTAACTTAAATCTACGTTTAACAATTTTAAAGTTTGTGGATTGTAGATACAAATTTATCACACATATTTCAGCTACCGATTTTTGCCTCTAGGGAACTGCAATTTTGTCCATGCCACTAACCTACAGGATAACTTACATCCTTAAAGCAAAAAGCACTTATTATCTAACAGTTTGTAGGGGTCATGAAATCAAGTGTGATTTTGTTGGGTGACTCTAGCTCCATGCTTTTTTTTTTTTTTTTTTTGGATGTTGCAGTAAAGCTGTTTCACCAGTGCTCCACTGAGGCTGGGCATGGGGGAACTTGCCTCTAAACTCACTTAACCTCAATTAGGCATATATGCTCAGCCACTCAGTCATGCCCTACTCTTTGAGACCCCATGGACAGTAGACTGCCAAGCTCCTCTGTCCATGAGATTTTCCAGGCAAGAATCCTGAAGTGGGTTGCTGCCGTGGTCCAGCCCCAGCAGGACCAGGAATACTAAGGGATGAGTGGTGTCGGCGAGGAAGAAGACAGACAGACAGACACACACAGACGTTGCATAGAAGAGGTAGCTTTTTTTTTTTTTTTTTTTAGGATAGTTCAGTTTTTATAGAATAAATGTTACCTCCCCCTTAAGTTAACACATATTACATCAGGTATTGGTTTGTGCTTCCGTCAATATTTTTTTTCCCCATGTTTTTCCCCTAAGCATTCATCTAGAATGTTTCTGATTACAGGGTTTATTCTTAAATGTCCAGTACATAGTCTTCTTGCCTCAATGGCCTAACATTCTCACTCTAACAAAAACAATGTTCCACAAATCTCAGGTATAATGTAAGTTCTTTGGACAATAAAACAACACATGGGAAGGGTCACAGTAACATGTTTGACATTTCTGAAAATAGTACCATGAGGAAAAACCTGATATTTTTCTTTACCTGAAACTACAAAATTTCAGTTTACAACGATTAACTATAAAACAGCAAAAACACCTCTAAAGCAGCAAAACACCTCTATTAATAGTAAGATAATGGCAGTAAGCTGGTTAATACAAATCTTCTATTAAAATCCTATATACCCTATTTTCTAATTTTACAAAAATACTCATAATATCCCATGTTGTTTAAAGAAAGGGAAACAATGAACAAATAGCAGCAAGGAAATAGCAATAGTGAAAACACTTTCAACTAAGGAGCCAGTAAACTAAAGCAGTATATCTACTTCTAAATCTAAACACCTCTACTCTTTTCTATTCTAGAACATTATAATCTTTTAATCAAGCAGTCAAACTATACCTGTGGCCTTTTCTTTTATGACTTGATGTTTATGGTCATGTCCTGAGCCAGAGCAACCTTGAGCACTTCCAAAAGGGCTTGGACTTTTCCAGCCAGGCCTTATAACTCTATATTATCATTTTCAAAAATTAATAGAAAGTCCAACAACAGTAAGACAGAGGAAGAAAGGGACATACCGGGCCCCTGGGACAATCTCGAGGGGAAGAGCTGCCTTGCAGATTCCTTTCTCACCCCATTGGCTCTGGAGGGGACATATTGGGCCCCCAGGGCAGCCCCGTGTGAGGAAGAGCTGCTTTGCAGGTTCTTCTCTCGTCCCATGACCTTGTCATGGACTAGGTGTATCTTGGCGGCTACCGTCAGGTTGCCATTTTCTCCTCCAGGGGGTCTTCCCAATCCAGGGATGGAACCTGTGTCTCCTGCACCTTTGCATTAGCAGTCGGATTCTTTACCACTTAGCCACCCGGGGAGCTCCTATTCTCACTAATGTTGTTGTTGTTCAGCCACTCAGTCTTGTCTGACTCTTTGTGACCCTATGGACTGCAGTATGACAGGCTTCCCTGTCCTTCACCATCTCCCAGAGCTTGCTCAAACATGTCCATTGAGTCAGTGATGCCATCCTACTACTTTGTCCTTTATAGTCCCCTTTTCCTCCTGCCTTCAATCTTTCCCAGCATCCGCATCCTCTCTAATGAGTTGGCTCTTGGCATCAGGTGGCCAAAGTATTGGAGCTTCACCTTCAGCATCAGTCCTTCCAATGAATATTCTTTATATTCTTTATAGTCCAACTCTCACATCCATAATGACTACTGGAAAAGCCATAGCTTTGACTATACGGACCTTTGTTGGCAAAGTGATGTCTCACAAACAAAGTAACTTCAACTTGTACTCAGTCCGTAATCAGATACCTTTTTACAGGACTGCTTCCTAATAGACATGGCTTCTGCTCTCCCTGGGGAGCAATGAGAGAGTGAGAGAGAGAGAGAGAGAGAGAGAGAGAGGGAGAGAGAGATCTCAACAGCCACTAACTCTTAATATTGTAACCACAGGATTGGTACTCTATCACTTCTGTTGTATTTGAGTCAGTAACTTCTACTCACACTCAAGGGGAGGAGGTTACATACACTAAGATCTTAGAAGCCTCCCACCATACTTGATATTAAGACTCTCTGTGGATGATTCATGTTGAGGTTTGACAGATAAAAACAAAATTCTATAAAGCAATTACTCTTCAATTAATATATATATATATATACATATACATATACATATATATATATATTTTTTTTTTTTTTTTTTAGTAAGAAGACTCTATATATGTAGCTAGCATCATAGCTGCTTTGGAAACTCTTCCAGAGTATTAGGTAATAGTTTAAGCACCTACATGAAAATGGTTTGCAATGCTGTAATCATTGAGAAAGCAGTCTATAATTCACTAAGATTATGGAATACATAAATATGAAAATGTTGAAATGGAGAGCTATACTTTTTAGTGAATGTTTCCCAAAATGTATGCAAAGTAGTCCATCACTCAATAATCCTAATTTTATCAAATGATATTTTATAATGGATAATTTGTTTCAAAATTCTATAACAGTGCACCAGAAGCTACAACAGCTTCAATGCTTTAGTTAATATATCTTTATAATATTCTGAAAAGACTTTATATGCAGCAAATCATGACTGGCATATAAAATATTTCAATATTAGCATTTAAATAGATTTTTATATCCTCTACAGGTTAACCACAAATATTTTGATTATTTCTGTTCATTTCTTTATTTTCATGCCAGCTTAGTTCGACTGGTAGTAACTTGCTGAAGTTTAAATTTTGAATTCTAGTTTTGCTTAAATAGGACTGAAATTAATGAGAATATTTTCAACTTCAGTGTGTTGTACCAGTCAGAAATTTAAATTAATGTCACAGAGAATAAAAATAAATTTTTAAAAGGTTAATGTCAAATTTTTGAGAAAATGTTCTAATCTGTTCTTTACTTATTGATGAAGGAATTGATAAAGAAAATAGCAGCAAAGAGATGATGAAGTAATGGTAAGCTCTGGAAACTTTTTACAATTGAATAAAATGTAAAACTCAATACAAATAAAATAAATATAAATATTTATCAAGGACTACTATGTGTCCAGAACTCTGCTGTAAGATAATTTCACAAGGAACTTTTAGAAACATGGCCATACCAGAGGGGATGCTTGTGAGCTAAAAAATATTTGAAATTATTCCTATCAATTATTAATAAGATTTCCAGAGTCCAAATATCCTGTCAAGCACTCCAACTCCATTTATCAATATCTTCCACCAACAAACCTACCCTAAAACAGACAAATAAACTATTTTTTATTTCCCACAATTTGCCCAGATTTCTATTATCCTTATCTTTGTAGTGTAAGGCATCTCGTGAACTCCATCTCTCTTCTTTCTTCACAGTTTCAAATACAATCTTTCTTTCAAGTACTGAGTTTATAACAATCCACTTGCTTCTCTACACTTAAGTGTAGACCCTTCCTCAACTGTACTTTTCTGGCAGTCTTTGAAATCTCTACCAAAATACCAATTGTTTTCTAACTTCTATTTTAGCTTTATAGTCAATTGGCATGTACCAATTTTCTGACTGAAAACTTCACGAAGTCAGAATCCACATTTGAACTATCTCAGTTCTTTATAACAGCTAAAATATTGCTTTGCAATTCATATGCATCTGACATGTTTATGTTGTATATAT
Source organism: Muntiacus reevesi (assembly GCF_963930625.1). Classification (NCBI taxonomy): domain Eukaryota; kingdom Metazoa; phylum Chordata; class Mammalia; order Artiodactyla; family Cervidae; genus Muntiacus; species Muntiacus reevesi. The sequence goes on along the minus strand of NC_089253.1, from coordinate 63,541,700 downwards.
AAGCCTAGACAATTTTGCACTGGTGGATACTTTTGATTTTTCAAATCAAGCAGTGGTTTAGAACAATCAGAACTTAAGAGATTGATTCTGTACTGTTCAACTAAAGCAAGCAACAAAGGCTATTAAGATTCTTCAATGTTGGCATAAAGCTGAAAAATATTAATTGGTTCTGTAAAGTAAAATATATAAAATAAATGGAACCATAGAAATGAAGAATTGTTTTACAAATTCATGTGGACAACTTTAAAAAATATTTTATAAATTTGGACACCAAAGGAAGATCTATAAAAGAATAGTTAACCCATTTTGAGTCTGTCTGTAAGTAATAACTGTCCCGATCTCAAACAAATACCATCATCAATATTTACACCAAATCTTCAAATAACTAACTTGTTTCCTAGATTGATTAAAATAAAGGACACTATGTGCAAACTGAAAAATGGAAAAGGAAAGCAACTCATATTTAAAGGAAAGTCATCATATTTTTAAAATGCTAAATTCAGATAGGTCAGCACTAAATACCTTAGAATAATAACAAAGCCAAATTTAATGATATTGCACAGACAATTACATTCTATAAGTATTGATGCATATATTTTTAATGTGGGGCCATACAATAAAATCAGATGCTTGAATTATCAACATATATATGTATAGAGTGAATAACATGGAGATGAAAAAAAAAAAATCTTGCTCTAAGAGACCAGAAATCACTTAAGTGCTCCAAATCTAAAGATATTTTCTGTGAAATCAAATGAAAAAAAAAAAAAAGAGCTCATCAAAGTCAACATTTTGTAGCTGTAGAAATGGTAGAAATTGAATCTTCAATGCTGACTTGTTTTAATACTGTTGAAAGTGAAGAAGAACTAAAAAGCCTCTTGATGAAAATGAAAGAGGAGAGTGAAAAAGTTGGCTTAAAGCTCAACATTCAGAAAACTAAGATCATGGCATTTGGTCCCATCACTTCATGGGAAAAACATGGGGAAACAGTGAAAACAGTGTCAGATTTTATTTTTTGGGCTCCAAAATCACTGCAGATGGTGACTGCAGCCATGAAATTAAAAGACGCTTACTTCTTGGAAGGAAAGTTATGATCAACCTAATTAGCATATTAAAAAGCAGAGACATTATTTTGCCGACAAAGGTCCATCTAATCAAGGCTATGGTTTTTCCAGTGGTCATGTATGGTGTGAGAGTTAGGCTGTGAATAAAGCTGAGCACCGAAAAATTGATGCTTTTGAACTGTAGTATTGGAGAAGACTCTAGAGAGTCCCTTGAACTGTAAGGAGATCCAACCAGTCCATCCTAAAGGAGATCAGTCCTGGGTGTTCATTGGAAGGACTGACGCTGAAGCTGAAACTCCAGAACTTTGGCCACCTCATGCGAAGAGTTAACTCATTGGAAAAGACCCTGATGCTGGGAGGGATTGGGGGCAGGAGGAGAAGGGGATGACAGAGGATGAGATGGCTGGATGACATCACCAACTAGATGGACTTGAGTTTGAGTAAACTCCGGGAGTTGGTGATGGACAGGGAGGCCTGGCGTGCTGCAAAGAGTCGGACATGACTGAGAGACTGAACTGAACTGAATTGAGTATTATATCCACTACAATTGAATTGATGAGCTCTCTTGACTTATATCATCTAAAACTTAATTTAAAATATTTATGAAATCAAAATGACAAACTTCTTAATCTCATTGAAATGAATATAATTAATTTTTCTCTTTACTTTCTGTGCTTTTGAACTGTGGTGTTGGAGAAGACTCTTGAGAGTCCCTTGGACTGTAAGGAGATCAAACCATTCAGTCCTAAAGGAAATCAGTCCTGAATATTCATTGGAAGGACTGATGTTGAAGCTGAAACTCCAATACTTTGGCCACCTGATGAGAAGAACTGACTCATTGGAAAAGACCCTGGTGCTGGAAAAGACTGAAGGCAGGAGGATAAGGGGACGACAGAGGATGAGATGGTTGGATGGCATGGCCGACTCCATGGACATGAGTTTGAGTAAGCTCCCGGAGTTGGTGATGGACAGGGAAGCAGAGTGCTGCAGTCCATGGGGTCGCAAAGAGTGGGACATGACTGAGCGACTGAACTGAAGTGAATTTACTCTCTATGTATTCAGATTCTCTCTTGACATTTTTATCTGTCATACTTTAAAGCTATATTACAAATCACTTAGTTGATGATTATTGCTAAAAGATTTCCAATAAGTGTATATGGATGTTTGCACCAGGTAATAAACATAGTTGAAATTTTATAAATATTTATGCATTTTATAAGTTCAACTTTGCTTTTTTTCTGGAATTTTTAACATAAATATCTTAAAGATGTGTGACATTCATATTTTTATGCAATGTATTATATTTTAGTGTCATTTCATATTGTAATTAAAATTGTTGATTTGTAGAAGAGTTTAAAATATTGAGAAATTACCGGGGAAACCCATTTATTAAATGGCTGTCATTTTTATTAAGGGATGGTATATGATCAGCTAATTTTCTCTATAGATATTTATCTTGAACTTTTAAAGTTAATAAAACTTAATTTTTGTTTAGGCATTATGCCAAATAATGAGTAAAATCAAAGTAGAAAAATAATTATAATTGAATAGTATCCTGAAGATAAGGTGTGAATGTTTTTTATTCAGTTTGTTTCCTAAGAGATTCTATTTTAATCTCTAATATAATGTTACATTCTTTTAAATGGTGCAGGCTATTTACATTTTATTACTACCTGATTAATTGAACTTTTAAAGTGACTTATTGAACAGAATAACTCAGTTTGCCTATTTGACTCTCTGAAACCTGCATTTACATTGTCTTGAAAATCTTAAAAATATTTGTAAAAAAACATGAAACAGCAAAATATTATTATTATTTTTTATGATTTTCTTTCTCCTACCACCCACTCCAGTATTCCTCCCTGGAGAATCCTATGGACAGAGAAGCCTGGAGGGCTATAGTCCATAGTGTCGCAAAGAGTCAGACAGAACCGAAGTGATTTAGCATCATGCATGCACATGAGAATTAAATGATCAGATTTTTCTGTTTTTTTTTTTTTTAATTTAGGTGAAAAGAGATGAAAATTTACTATTTTGTCTTTCAAGAGTAAGTATTTTTCTCTGACTACAATGTTCATTTGCCATAGAAATCAGTGTACTTTTATGATATTCCAAACTGCCTTTAATTGCAAACATAAGGAAACAATAATGTCAAGTCAACCAAAAAAATGAAACAAATTTTTATATTTATGGTGCTGTATACCTTACCTGAAACAGTCAGGAAACTGAAATAAGTAATGTGTTTGACAGTTTTACTTCTCTCAAAACCTGTACCTTTCAAGATTTTTGTTTGTTTGTTTGTTTTCTACATAGACTTGTTTTAGATTCTGATTGACCTATATATGACCTTTTGCAAAAGTCAAACAAGACATCAAGTTTTATCTGTAAGTAGAGTAATTAGTAAATTAATAATTATGTATAATAATATAATCTGAACTATACATTCTTTGTACTGTAGTTCAGAGAAATTTTCACTTGAAACTTATTTTTTGTTTACTAGAAAAGTTATCACCATGGGGGAAAAGAATATCATGTAGCACTTTTATGTGTGAATCTTTTCAATGGTAGTTATTTGAATGGATAACTAAACACAATTACTGCCTTAGAGTTAACACATATCCAATGTGTTCACAGATCACCTAATTATAAAACAGATCATTCACCCACCTCATGTTTAATCTCTGCATTTTAAAGTAACTTCAGATAGTAAAGAAATATGTGATACTTGTTATTAGGTCATCACAATGTTACAACTGTCTCACTTATATTCCTCTTACTTAACTCCTCTGTGGTTAGAGTATCAACAATAAATGAGTTATTAGCATATTACAGACATATGGGAAAAATAAGCAGAATGTTTTAAAAAAAGAAAAAGCACACAAACTCAACTGTCAATTTTGATTTCTTTCTATAAAAGAGCCTACATGATAGAAACATATTTCAAGTCATCATTATGTCATTTTAAGCTACTCCTTTCATATTTCACAAGTAAGATGGAGCCATGATTTAATGTTTATTTCTGGGAGATATATACCTGCTGGTGAGAATTGCTCCTCAAACGACTCACAGTTGTCTTCAAGAGAATTCTATAGAATATTTTCCTCCTTTATTTTTATGTTGCACCTTCATTTAATCTATTTCTCCTAGTATAAATTTTCTGCACCCACAAACCTTAAAACTGTAACTTTTCATTTAACATCCTATCTGTCTATTGCTTTTCAGAGGCAAACTTCTTTAAAACGTTATTCTACTCACTGTCTCTACTTTTTCATGTTCTATTTACTCCTCAGACTTGGATCTGTCTTCCTCCCTCCCTTGGTAATGTTATTAATAATCTTGTTGCCAAATCCAGTCAGTATTTTGCTAACTTGCTCTTCCTTATTCTCTTCTATTACAATAGATTCTTTTGATTTTCTTCATACACCTCTGTTTCCTTCAACATTTCTTTTACTTGCTTTTCTTTCTCTAAGGATATTTGATTGCCTTTGAATGTACCATGGACACTGAAAATACAACATTAGCAAAACTGAACTGCTATGTCCTGTAGATATGCTCTTCCTCCAACGTTTCTCCATGATTCTTCTGTCCAACTCTTGTTCAAGTCAGAAAACTAAAAATAATTCTAACAACTCACTCTGCCTCAGGTTGCAACCTCCAATATCCTACCAGATTGACAAAATATTGACTGCATCTATTCACTTCTTTCCTAGAAACCTAGTAATTATCTTTTTCCTTATCTTGCATATCAAAGTCATCTCACCAAATCCTGTGGCTTTACCGCCTATGAATCTCAAGTCACTTTCTTTCCCTCTTCTCTACTATCACCAAACCAGTTTCAGTCACCATTGCCCACCACACCTCTAGCTAGTCAATGAATGGTCTCTTAATTAATCTTTCCACTAGTATACTTACCCATTTATAATCCATTGTCTACAGACTATTCAGAGCATCCTTTTCAAAACAAATAAGATCACATCACAATACCTAAAACTATGACGAATATTTTTTTTCTCCCCCTCCCAAATAGTTCTTGCACCACTTTCTCCCCTCACTCCCAATGTCTAGTCACAATGCCCTTTTGGCCAGCATCTCTGTATCAAAAACATACCAAAGGGCTTTTGCATGTTTTGCTAATTCTGAGTAAAATGTTTTTTTAATCAATGCTTCAAAATTTTAAAGTCTTCAGGTCTCAATTTAAATGGCATTTCTTTAGAAAGGAAGGCCTTAACTGACCACAGTTCATTCTTGGAAATGAATCTACTCTATTTCATTATCTCATAAGTCACTGTATTATCATCCTAGTACCATTTGTGGTTTTGTATTGTATGACCATTTTCCACTAAAATTAGTCACTACTAAAATATGCCAGTGGATGAACATTGCCTTATCAATGTGTTAGAATTGTGTTTATCTTTTCAATTTTAATTTTTCTCTAGATGAGTTATTTTAAATTGTCAGATTGTGTTTGAATCAATTGGGCTGCTTTTCAACTATATAATTCTCAGGATTTATATTGAAATGGGGACAAGGAATCACAAATTTCATGCATTTTTAATGGGCCCCATGATGATTTTGATGTACATTTTTTCTATGATTTTATAAAACAAATCTGATTTAAAAGTATATATATACTAATATATATGAAATACAGCATAAAATTACTTTTTACACTCTATTCTAAAATATCAATTCAATCAGGTGTATTTCATATACACAATTGCTGTATTTTGTGAGGTGATTTCAATTTTTAGATATATGCCAACTGGAAAAGTAACATATAATGACAAATTGAATTTATTTCACCATTGCTTTTAACTGGGGTAATGGATTTAATTATCTTAAGTGAAGCACTTCTTGAAGAACTTCAGTGTATAAAATAAAAATGCTATTGCTCTAAGCTTCTTCACCTTGGCGACATTGACATTGTGAGCTAGACGTTTACTTTTGTGGAGTTTGTGCTGTGCACTCTAGGATGTTTAGCGGCATCCCTGACCTTTATCCACTAAACACGCCCACCCACCCAGTCCCCCATTTGAGACCAAAAAAAAAAAAAGAAAAAAGCCAAAGTCTCTTAAAAGGCAAATCACTCCAAATTGAGAATTGTTGCTCCAAGAGAAAGATTACCTCTCTAGTGATACTGGATTTCCAACTCCCACTATCTCTCAGAATAGTGGGAAACTCAGAAACATAACTTGCCCAAGGTTAAACAGCTAATTTAGTATTAGCTAATAATATTAGATCTATGACCTTGGGCAAGTCTTGTTTCTGAGTTTCAGGACATTCATATGTAATGTAAGAAAGCTGGAATAGATAGTTCATTGTCAAGTGATCTTTAAGCTTTAAATCCTTTTATCATGCAGATAAATGGAGGTGTAGGTGAATAGGGGGAAACAATTACTATGATATGCTCAATCCTTGTACACATGCACATATATTATGAATATATATATATATATATTTACCTTTCTAAGAAAAAGAGTGTCAAGTTCAAAATTCAAGTTATCTTGAAATAACTGAAGTTTAAGTTATCTTGAAATAATTCAGAGAAGAATGGTAATGGTATTCTTCTTGATACTTAAGGAGTCTTATTATGCATGAATATATAAATTAATGCTAAATACCCATATCTAAAACACATGGGAAATAATATATAAATTCTACATTAAATGTCAAATATTTTTCTTAAAACTGGAAATATATTTAAAATATATTGATGATATTTTCCCAGCATTTTAGTTTTTCAATTGGGGTGTGTTAGTGTGTGTGTGGGCGAGGGCTGGGGGGAAGAAAGTTAAACATAGAAAGAATCTTAAAGTGAACATTTCTCTAATGTTGCAATAATATACGAATAATTTTCTTTTGTAAGGAGTTGTCCTCTCTTTCCATCTCCGTGGTGGTTTCAGGAAAAATCACCTTCACGCACTGTGACATTCTGTGTGTGCTCAGTCGCTTCAGCTGTCTCTTTGCAGTGCTATGGATTGTAGCCCAACAGTCTCCTCTGTCACAAGATTTCCTAGGCAAGATACTAGAGTGGATTGCCATGCCATCCTTCAGGGGATATTCCCAAACCAGGGATCAAACCAACATCTCCTGCTTTGGCAGGCCAATTCTTTACTGATGAGCCACCAGAGAAGCCATGCCCCATATTATAATTCCTTGGTGTTGACAGAATCCCTGAAACATAGCATTTCAGCTTTTGTCTTACTGTTCTTTTGAAAAGGGTTTTGTTAGTGTGGGAATTGATAGGAATGGTCACCTTCTGCCATGTTGATTACCACCAAAGGAAAAGACGTCTTAGTAAACATGAAAAATGAGAATGGGCACTCATCTCAAAGGAAAAGGGAAATGGATTGGAAATGGGTTTTCAGGATCCTCTGTGTTGTGCCAGGCCCTTATCCTCTCCACTCAAAAAGCTAACTTGTTAGATAAAGACACAAAACACAGTCCTTCTTCTCATGTCTGTATAGGGATCCTCAGAATGTGGGGAATCTTAATTCAGATTCTGGCTCTTCTTGTGATTGTCTCCGTAACTGAAAAACTTATCTAACCTCTCTAGTACCTAGTTGCCTAATCTTCAAAATGGAATTTTTAAAAAGTGTTTATATTATATTGTCATAGTCACGCGTTCCAGGAAATAAACTCACTCAGAAGGACAATGCAGATAGTGAAGGGCAGTTTATTACACCGGCGGGCCCAAGGCAGAGTTTCCTCTTGGCCAACGACCCCGATTGACTTTTGTGAAAACCTTTTATACCTTAAATGTACTGCTCAAGCCCACAGTCCCAAATTCCTTCAACCTAGCCCAGAAAGTGTTAAAGGGAGATACAATCAGGTTACAGCATGATTCATAATCAGAAGGGTCAGCTGGTTATACACAATAGCCTACACCAATGGGGCCATAAAGTTTACAGAGGTGACCGACTGCATAGGCGATTATTGCATTCTTTCTGGCGACGGAAAATCTTGGTATGGAATCTGTTATCAGTTCAGTTCAATCGTAGGTATGTTATCCCCATGGCTACCAGGCGCATAGTCCAAAGCTCACTGAAAATGCAAGATGGAGTTTCCTTCTTTTTCAAGATGGAGTCAACTCAGCCTGTTCCCTCCCTCCCTCAATGTAATTGCTGTAAAGATTTTAAAGATGATATATTCTGAAGGGTTTAGCCTGATCCTTGTCATTAAGCAAGTGCTCAGTAAAAGCTAATTATGAGGTGTTATATAACTTAGTGAACTCTGGTGTGTGTGTGCCAGTTGAGGATAGAGCTTGGGTCCCTTGCTGATTAATTGTGTAACCTTGAGATACTTCATTTCCCTCTGCTTTCATGTTCACTTTTGTAGCATGGGGTTAATAATAAAACCTTCCCTGGAGAGTTCTTATGAGAATTCAGACTTCACCTGATGCCTGGGACATAGTAATCAAAAAATAATTGTTATTGCTATAATCAGCGCTTGGGGCTTTCATTCTGCCAAGTCGTTGTCCCAGTTCTTTCTAAGGCTGTAGTCTGGCTGCCCAGATGCTCCCTCCCCCTAGCACCTTGACCTCCTTTATCTGTCAGCTCTTCAGCGGGTGAGACTCCTGCTCTGATTGTGCCATGTAAGCAGGGCAACCCTGTTACCGTCTATCTCATTCTTGACTTTCTTAGTAGCAGGCATCGCAAAAGGTGTTTGTGTTTTTACCTGCTTTTATTTTTCTCTTCCACTAAATTTATAAGTGCCTGAAAAGAGAAAACTTGTCTGCTTTGCTAGCTTAGAATAATGATTGATCTATTTTGGCACTCAGCATTGTCTACTAAATGAATAGATTTGTTTTTCCTAAATCAGTAACAGTTAAGATAACGTGTCTCCCTAAATGGGTGGTCAGAGCCCAGGACCCATTTCTCTAAGTCTTTGCTCACATGAAACCAAAATGCTGTTATACCATCATGCAAGAAAATAAAGATACCCTATGACAATATCATATAAAACAAGTTTACCATCTTAGTGAAAATGAGAGATAGTTTCTACCAAAGTTATTTTTGATTCTGCATTTAATCTGACCAAATTTTTCAAAGGGACTCATCATGTAAAATAGATAATAAGATATATTATATGTACACATATATATATATGCATATATTTCTCTTCTTCCATTTCATGCATTGATTGATGGCCTTATTGCTTCTGTCTTTCATCACTAATTTTTTTAATGGTTACAGTATAGTACAAAAACTGAAGGATAAAAGCAAGAAACTGGTACCTTAATTTTTAAAAATTTTTCTTTTCTCTGATGGACATTCAGAATAAGGGTATTACCACAACCAGAGAGTTTGGGATTTATGGTATAGTTAAAGAGTCAAAAGTCTTCACTAATGGCTCAGACAGTAAAGAAACTGCCTGCGATGCAGTAGACCCAGATTTGATCCTTGAGTTGGGAAGATGCCCTGGAGGAGGCCATGACCACCTTCTCCAGTATTCTTGCCTGGAGAATCCCATGGACAGAGAAGCCTGGTGGGCTACAGCCCTTGGAGTTGCAAAGAGTTGGACTTGACTGAGAGACTAACACACACGTTTCACTAAAAAGTCAAAGGTTCAGGATAGAGAGCTTATGGAAAGTTTCAAGATCTCAGAATTTGTAGCAGCAATTCTGGCTTGCACATGGCACTAATTTTACCTACTGCAGTCACCAATTGGTGGCCCCAGATAATCATAAGAATGCAGTCTTGGGTAAAATTCCATTGCATTTGTTGATTTTGTTTCAGAAACATTTTATTATCTCTAACATCTGTTGTATTGGGTAAATATGGAGTATTTAATAGTGAAATGAATTAGCATAAATATCTTCATTGTCCCCCCTTTTTTTTCACTGCCCCCCCCTTTTTTTTCTTTAATGGCTAAAGGTCTGTCTCTTTAGTTAAATTGCTGAAGAATGGGAATCAATAAGCTCTCTATTTTCCACCATATTGATATATTTAAAAGAGTTTCTGTATTTCCTGTCCACTGAAATTTAAAACACTATCTGAACCCTGTCTGACAGTCTGGAGAGTCTTTAAAAATTTTCTTTCCTTAAGTTAGAGTGTGTGCTTTACTATGCATGATGAGTAAAATAGATGCATGTTCAGATTATAATTTATATCTGACTCTAATATGTCAAAGACAAGATACAGATTTACTCTTCCATTTCTACATAAATTTACACTTAGGATGATTTTATCCTTATCTCTTTTATTTTTCACTTTTTGGATTAAGTTTACTCTTGTAAATATTGACTATCATCATGATGTTATTTCCTGTAGCATGATGCTTAGTTTGCTATGATTTCTCAAACCTCACTGTATAGCTTCTTGTTTTATAAAATATTAAAACATTTTTTTTTATTTTGCAAGACATAGTTTGAAATGAATTATTTCAAATATATTAAAACTATAATCTTAAATTTTTATTTGAATTTTTTAGATAATAGATGATAAGAGTTCTGAACCTTATTTCAGGAACAGCAAATGAAATTTGATTTTGCAGCTTTATTAAAATCTACAAAGCAAAGAATATGCTAAAAGTTACATATTGATGAAAGTAAAGATTTTCAGGGAGGACAGAGGGAATGACAGGTATCTGGTAGAAACCCACTGTTTTGCCCACATCCAGTCTATCCAGTATTCTAGGCAAATTTTGTTAGTAACTCAAACTAAGTGGAGCATCCTCCATTATCATAGTTACCAGACTGAACTTCTATTACTTTGTCAATTGTTTGTGTCTCCGATAAAGATGTTAACTTCTTGAGTAAAGTTCTTAGGTATTATTCATCCTGTTTCTAGCTTCCGCAATCCCTGCAACATAAGGAACACACAGATAGTATTTTTTGTTGGCTTGAATTGAAATCTCCCACTGTCTGGCATAGCAACTTGCATACAGTTGATTTTAAATATTTTTCAATTTCATGAAAATAAAGTCAGAGGCTGTCATTGTACCTTTTTGATTTTAAATACTTGTAGGAAATTACTTTCTCTAGAAACAATTTCACAGACACTACAATTCTTGGATAAATTACACTTTTTTAACTTAAATGAAAACTTTACTGCAAAAAATATCAATGAAAATCTACCTACCTGTAAAAGTCTTTTAAATCATATTTAGATGTGTTTTATCTAAGCTTTATTTACTTGGAATTTTGTAAAACCACATTTTTCTTCTCTCATAGAGTGATAAGCTAATAGTACATATGAGTTTATATAAGGTGGAGATCTTGCAATTATTTTTTACCAGGGTTAAAAAACATCTGAAACTAATTCTTTGAGATGCTTTGTTTTCTCAGACAATAGGATTGAGAAGAAAAAGGATAAGAAGGACTTACAAAAGAGGCCAAATATTTCACTCTTTAACATCACATATTTATATGACTATTAATAGTATTGTGATAAGAATGTGATGGTAGATTAGAGTCCATTACTATTTGTCTGACATCCGGATATAATTATTCTTTTGTTATTGAACAATTGAAAATAGATTATTGAGTGATCTCCTTACTGGTACAGTAGGAAATTGAGTCGAGTGTTAGGATATTTTGAAAAGCCTCCTCATATAAATCTTAATAGTTCTTACAAATACATTTGCTCTATTTTGAATGATTCTAGAACAGCCAAGTAGAATATCGAATGTGATCGATGGTATTTATGGCTGTGAATATGCTGAGATATGTAAGCTGGTGATCATTAGATTGTGATGCTTTTCTTACATAATAAAAATAAGGACATCATAAGCCACTAACAGAAGAGGAAGCATTGTGGGTGACTAATCCATCACCCATATGTCACAGGTATATGTGACTTCTTTCTTAACTGTGACTTACCTGTCACAGGTAAACTGAAACTCTTTAAAATGCCCTTGAAACAGCCCAGTTTTCTTCTATGGGACCCTGACAGGGAGTTATGGCTCACTTCTTAATAATTGGTTTGTTCCTATCTATATTTCAGGAATGTTGGCTTTGAGAGTTAGGCAGGGTGAGATATTCCCAGGTGAAATTGTTCTTACTAAAATCTGTGTCAGCATCAGAACACTATCAAATCTTGCTCAGTTAAATAGAGTGCAGCATTTGTGGGATATGGTGCAGTTACCTCAGTCATATATTTGTTAGCAATGATGAGAAGATGAAAACTGATGACAGTAAGAAGGCTAATAAGTGTAAGCAATGGGGGAGATGTAAATACAAGATACACAGTAAGTAAAATATTAATCACAACCTGCCAGGGTAAATATTCTTTATTTGTTATTATCTCTTTTTTTAAATGAAGATACTTGTTTTCAGTCGGACTATTCACAGTTTCCCTACTTCCATCATGTACTCATTTCTCAATGATCAAGTTAGTATGACCCTGGGACTTGGCTTCCAGTTAGTTTGAAATTTTTTCCTTAGTAGAAAGTCTGATTACATCATTCCATGGGAGACTTACCGTAGAGACATCTTACTTTTGCTTTAAAACATTTTATTTACAGGCACCCAACCTCTGTGGTGGCTCACACTTTCTGTGGAGTGGGTTTTTTTCTTTTTTCTTTTCTTTCTTTTTTTTTTTTAATAAATCCACTTCTTACCTATCAAAAAATTTAATGATATTTTATTTATAAAGTTAAGTTATTCACATGACTTCCTATTGAAATGCATTTATCTCTATGCAACAGAAACAAGAAGATTTAATAAACCCAGTTACTTAATTTCTATCACATCCATAACTCAGATTAGGTAAAGCCAAATCAAATTTTAAAAATATGACCTGTCTCAATAGTCCTCAAAAATTAGCACTTAAATTATCATCCCTTGATGTCTCCTTCATCACTTTTTGTAGATCTTATCTGACAGACTAGCTTCTTTCCCCAAGTCTGTCATAGTTTCATATGGGTGATGCATTGCAATTACCAAAACACCACTGTGTATATCACTATTCTTATTTTAGAGTTTAGTGATCATCAACTGCAATAGTCTTCTTCAATCTGGGGTGGGACATGGAGGAAAAAAATTAATCAGTGAGGCAATAATCTTAGAATAGTTTGATTTGCCCTTAGCCTAAGCCTGACCAAGGACAGTCCACAGAACATGGCCTGGGCATCCTCAGAGTGGTCCAGTGTAGGCCCATCATATGTATTCAGATGACCAGCTTCTTTTTACAAGGGGTTTGTTTCCAAGGCTCAGGCATGCATTTCCTTTTTTTTTCCACCTGTACTTCATACTAACGCTATGCTGCCTTTTGTGGTATTTCCTGTCTCTTTAGCTCCTTCATATCGTTCATGATCAATTAGGCATTTCCCCATCCTTGACTTTGGATAGGTTCTTGAGTGGAAACCACTGCTGTTCCTCGGCTTATAATGGTTTTGTCAACCTTTACCTGGTTCTTGATTACCTACACAGAGAGAGCAGCTGATTAATTGACATACACTACTTTGACCAATCCCTGGTCATTTTTTAGTTAATTTATTATGCTGTCTCACAAGACCTTAAATTTCTATTTACACATTTAATGCTAAAAATCCTTATGTAAAATTTAATTATTCAAGATGCTCTGTCCCTGGGAAGCCTTCTCTACTGATGCCTCATTGTTGACAGCTAGACAGAGAATGCTTGTCTCTGATGCTCCCCACTGGATATGGTCTTCTGATAAAGATTAGCTCTATAGGGACTTTCCTAGTGGTCTAGTGGCTGAGACTTCACGTTCCAATGCAGGCTGTATGGGTTCAGTCCCTTGTAGGGAAGCCAAGATCCCATATGCTTCGTGTCCAGAAAACCAAAACATAAAACACAAGCAATACTGTAACAAATTCAGTAAAGATCTCTATAAAAAAACCTTTAAAAAAGTTTTGCTCTCTAAGTATTACCTTCACCCCCTGGCTCCTGTGCTCCTAATAGAGAGCCTCTCTGGCTATAGCAGTGAGTGCCCACTTCCCTGGGCATGAATCTCTGCCAGCATCTGCACTGTAGAAAATATCAGGCTAATCATTGAAAAGGCCTTTAAGTAGAAGGGTCCTGACCACTTTGACTTGGAGTGTTATGACTCAGCACAAGAGTAGAGAAAGAGCCCATCTGTTCTGGAATAATTTCTACCTCTGGAGCAAGCTGTCATGTTAAAATGCATGGCCTCTGAAGTGTAATGGGACTTGACTGCAGCATCCCCTTAGCATACCTAGTACACAGAGGTTATTTTCTCTAGAGGAGAAAGTTGTTCTTTGCTACAAATAGGACAGTGGAATTGAATGGAGGTGGTCTCTCCCACCATTTTAGACACCTGGAAGTGTTTCTGGGCTTCAGCTCAGTTGATAAAAAATCCATCTTAAATTCAGGAGACCCTGGTTCAATTCCTGGGTCAGGAAGATCCCCTGGAGAAGGGATAGGCTATCAACTCCAATATTCTTGGGCTTCCCTTGTGGCTCAGCTGGTAACGAATCTGCCTGAAAGACTGGAGATCTGGGCATGATCCTTGGGTTGGGAAGATCCCCTGGAGAAGGGAAAGGCTATCCACTCCTGTATTCTGTGCTGGAAAATTGCAGTGTTTATAGCAAAAAGGGTAAAAAGAGTAAATAGTTGAAGACATAGTAGTAAATAAACAGGAATTGGGAACTGTTTATGATTTCACAGGTGGAGTTTTAACTATTACATTCTAGAAACTCTCAGGGACATAGAATACATCAATTACATTAATATTGTGAGTAACCCATAGCTTTTGTTTTTGTCTGTTTTTTGTTTTGGTATTTTTTCAGGCACTTCCTTTTTTCCCTTTGCTTTTGGTAAATTTTGTTTTAAAATATTTTCAAATGTTAGAAGTTGCAAGAAAAGTTAACAAAAAGCCCCAATATACATTTCCCTCAGGGCCCTTAACTGTTAACATTTGGCCATTTTATTTTATTTCATTATTTATTTTCAGAACCATTTGACAAGTTGCAGATATAAAGCGCCCTTTGTCCCTAAACATTCAAGATTTATTTTCTAAGAGCAAGCACATTTTTTCAAGCACACTTTCATGTTAATAAACTGAATGCTATTAAAGAACATAAGTATTAAAAATAACTATAACTACAATAATTTGTTAATGGATAAGCAATACAAATGGACATAAATTATAGTATCAGTATCATATAAAATGGGGTGCGTGTGTGCTCAGTTGTATCTGACCACTTGCAACTCCATGGACTGTAATCGATCAGGCTTCTCTGTCCATGGAATTTTCCAGGCCAGAATACTGGAGTGGGTTGCCATTTCCTACTAGAGGGGACCTTCCCAACCTAGCGATCAAACCCATGTGTCCTGCGTTGGCAGTTGGATTCTTTACCACTAAGCACCTGGGAAGCCATAATATGGATGGGGGAGAGGCAAAACTAGAGAATTTTTATCTGCAAATGAAGGTAAGCTTATTTTTTATGATATTTCTATGACCTTATCTTACAAACTCAATTTATTATTGTTATTATTACTTTATTTTGATTTACTGATTATATTCTTTGTAGCCAAAGAAAGAGAAGCTCTATATAGTTAGCAAAAACAAGACAAAAATTTGACTGTGGCTCAGATAATGAACTCCTTATTGCAAAATCAGACTTACACTGAAGGAAATAGGGAAAATCACTAGACCACTCAAGTACAACTTAAATCAAATCCCTTATGATTATACAGTGGAAGTGACAAATAGATTCAAGGCATTAGATCTGAAGATCTATGGTCAGATGTTGGTAACATCGTACAGGAGGGAGGGGTGAAAGCCATCTCCAAGAAAAAGAAATTCAAAAAGGTAAAATGGTTGTCTGAGGAGACCTTACAAATAGCTGAGAAAAGAAGAGAAGTGAAAGGTAAAGGAGAAAAGGAAAGATATATGAATCTGAATGCAGAGTTCCAAAAAATAGCAAGGAGAGATAAGGAAGCCTTCCTCAGTGATCAATGCAAAGAAATAGAGGAAAACAATAGAATGGGAACTACTACAGATCTCTTCAAGGAAACTAGAGATACCAAGGGAACATTTCATGCAAAGATGGGAACAAAAAGGGACAGAAACAGTATGGACCTAACAGAAGCAAAGATATTAAGAAGAGGTGGTAAAAATACACAGAATAATTATACAAAAAAAATCTTAATGACCCAGATAACCATGATGGTATGACCACTCACCTAGAGCCAGGCATCCTGGAGTGCAAAGTCAAATGGGTCTTAGAAAGCATCACTACAAACAAAGATAGTGGAGGTGATGGAATTACAGCTGAGCTTTTTCAAGTCCTAGAAGATGATGCTGTGAAAGTGCTGCATTCAATATGCCAGCACAATTGGAAAACTCAGCAGTGGCCATAGGACTGGTAAAGGTCAGTTTTCATTCCAATCCCAAAGAAAGACAATGCCAAAGAATGTTCAAACTACTGCACAACTGCACAATTCTTACATGCTAGCAAAATAATGTTCGAAGTTCTCTAAGCCAGGCTTCAGCAGTATGTGAACCAAGAACTTCCAGATATTCAAGTTGGATTTAGGAAAGGCAGAGGAATCAGATATCAAATGCCAATGTATGTTGGATCAATCATAGAAGAAGCAAGAGAGTTCCAGAAAAACATCTACTTCTGCTTTATTGACTATGCCAAGCCTTTGACTGTGTAAATCAAAGCAAACTGTGGAAAATTCTTCAAGATACAGGAATACCAGACCACCTTACCTGCCTCCTGAGAAAGCTGTATGCAGGTCAGGAAGCAACAGTTAGAACCAGATATGGAACAAAGGACTGGTCCCAAATTGGGAAAGGAGTATGTCAAGGCTCTACATTGTCACCCTGCTTATTTAACTTCTATGCAGGGTAGATCATGCAAAATGCTAGGCTGGATGAAGCACAAGCTGGAAGCAAGATTTCTGGGAGAAATATCAATAACCTCATGTTTACAGATGACACCACCCGTATGGCAGAAAATGAAGAGGAACTAAAGAGCCTCTTAAGAGAGATGAAAGTGAAAGCGGAGAATGAAAGCGCTGGCTTAAACTCAGTATTCAAAAAACTAAAATCATGGCATCTGGTTCCATCATAGCAAATAGATGGGGAAACACTGGAAACAGTGACTGACTTTATTTTCTTGGACTCCAAAATCACTGCAGATGGTGACTGAAGCCATGAGATTAAAACAGTCTTGCTCCTGGAAAGAAAAGCTATGACAAAATTAGATAGCATGTTAAAAAAGCAGAAGCATTTCTTTGCCAGCAGAGGTCCTCTATGGTTTTTCCAGCAGTCATGTATAGATGTGAGATCTGGACCATAAAAAAAGCTGAGCACCAAAGTATTGATGCTTTTGAACTGTGGTGTTGGAGAGACCCTTGGACTTCAAGGAGATCAAACCAGTCAATCCTAAAGGAAATCAGTATTGAATATTCATTGGAAAGACTGATGCTGAAGCTGAAACTCCAATACTTTCACCACTTGATATGAAGTACTGACTCATTGGAAAGATCCTGATGCTGGGAAAGACTGAAGGTAGGAAGAGAAGTAGATGACAGAGGATGAGATGCTTGGATGGCATAACTAACTCTATGGAAATGAGTTTGAGCTAACTTCGGGAGTTGGTGTTGGACAGGGAAGCCTGGCATGCTGAGGTCCATGGGGTCACAAAAAGTCAGACAAGACTGAGTGACTGAGCAGAATTGAACATGACCTTATATACAAAGTCAATTTATTGTTATTACTTTATTTTAGCCAACATTTTTTTTTTTTGGCTCTTAAGAACTCTTTCTTATTTGATTTTTCTTCTTTTGAATTTGCCATACCTTTCCTACCTTTTGAACATAGTATTGAATAACCTGTTGAAAATATGTTCTTCTTGAATATCTTTTCTCTTAAATGATTTACTCTTTCTTTGTGTTCTGTATTATTTATGCTGATAAAGATCTTTTTAGAACACATATACTGATTATTTGCAATCTGTAACTGTTAAAATGATAATATGGGGACTCTCCTGTTGGTCTGGTAGTTAAGCCTCTGCATTTCCACTGCAAGGGCCAAGCTTTAATCCCTGGCTGGGGAAATAAGGTCCTGCATGCCATGTGATCCAGTGCAGCCTAAATACATAAATAATTTTTTAAAAATTAGAATATGAAGACCTTTCTAATGGACGTGATTCTTGTCAGAGTGAGCATTCAGAGATTTCTTGTTATTCCAATGAGATCAAAGTGGGATGGTGAGAGTTTTCCTTTGGAATGCCCCAACCCACTAAGCTTCTAGAATACTCCTAGTACTCCTTTTTCCATTTCTTTCTCCAAAAACATTAATTTATTCCCTCAAGGGGTAAACTGTGGTTGCCTGCACTTGCATGGAAGCTGGAGGGTAGATTGTATATTAAAACGAGGCAACTTTCTATGACTCCATTCATTTTCAGCTCTAATATTCTCTCCTTTCACTCTCCCTCCCTGGCTTCCTGCATTGTTTTCTCCAATTCAGTCAAAACCTTTCCAGGACAGGTGCCTTCCTCTTGCTCAGCTTTGGTTCCCTCTGCTTTCATTTGCTGACACAGTTTTATAACCTTTACCTTCCCCAAATCTGGAAATTCTTTGTCCACTGTTGACCCTGTCCTGATTCTATTCTGCTATTGTTCTTTATATATATTTCTATTTCTTTATATATATACACATATTATATATATATATTTTTTTTTTTCATAAAATTTCAGGAGAGAAGGGAGGAAGTCCCTGTGTTTGGTGTAATATCTTTATTTATTTATTTATTTTGGTGTAATATCTTTAAACACAGTTTCCATAAAGATTTTTGAAATTTGATTTTGATCTAACAAAACTAACTATAGCTATGAAAAAA
Organism: Muntiacus reevesi; assembly: GCF_963930625.1. NCBI lineage: Eukaryota > Metazoa > Chordata > Mammalia > Artiodactyla > Cervidae > Muntiacus > Muntiacus reevesi. The sequence goes on along the minus strand of NC_089253.1, from coordinate 63,522,853 downwards.
TTTAAAGTCTGTTTACATCGTTTGAAGCAATGACATTAAATAGAAAAGTATGTATTTTGCAAAAATGTCACATTTTATCTTAATTCTGATATTTTATTGTATCTTTAGGATTTCAAAACAAATAGAAAGGCAATTTTTAAGCAGTTGGTCTCAGTGGCCTCGGCCTGCAGCCGCTTGAGGCAGGATTTCATTTCCCAGCCAGAGATTGAAGTTGGGATGTGGTCATGAGAGTGCTGAATCCTAGCCACCAGACCAGTGATCAGTGAAAAGACCCTGGCCCTTCAGCCTTGCAGAAATGAATTCCCACAAAGACAGAAAGTAGTGAAACACATAAAGTCTTTATTAGGAGGAAAAAGTGTACCTGTGAGTAGGCACACACAGGCAGACTCAGAGAGAGCCATGCCCTCATGGTAGTTGGAATCACTTATATGGGACATTTCTTCTGGGTTTCCTTGACAAATCATCTTGCTTTGCCTGGCTCTGAGCCTGTACTTGGTTTCCCTTGGGGTCCTCCCATGATTCTAGTGAAGAGGATTCTAGTGAAGAGGCCTATGGGAAGGCCGACATGGCTCACTTTTTGACTTCCATAGAGTCTTTCTCTGCATGTACAGTCAGGAAGGTCTCCTTGACCTTGAGAATGAGAAATACATGCTGCCTGTCTCTTAACTGAGCAAAACTTAGTTCCTCCTCCTCTTCATCTTGGAGTATCTGTCCACAGGGAACAAATTCCAGCCTGGGGCCCATCTATCTCCGGCCTAAAAATCAATATGAAAAAATGTTCTGCATCTTTTCTTTTTTTTTCACCTATTAAAATCTTTCACATATTACACTCCAACAATCCATAATTAACCCAAAATATGATTTCTATTTGATCTTATTGCTAAAATGAAGGAGAAAAGTAAATATGAAGATTTGGGCATCTTGATGAGAGTGTTTGGAAATCCAAATGCATAGATTTTTAAAATTCTCAAAGTGAATATTGACTCCCTAATCTATGTTTCAAGTGTGAAATAAGTGTTTACACCCATTCACATAAAGTAAATATTCCAAACTCCACCCATTCTCTGGAATTCTCTTTTATAACAGAATAAAGGGGGGAAGCTGACTTGAGATTCTAATAGTCCTAATTTTGAACATATTGGAAGCCTGCAAATGTAGGCTTTCCTAGGCTATTATTGTGTAGATAATGAGCAACTTCCAGTACCAACATGTATTTCACAATAGCTCAGAGTTTTAAAAGCACAGGAGTGGGATTTTTGAGGACTGAAGATTTATCTACTCTTGGCTGAATGCATATGGGAATAAGCTTTTAGCTTTCATTCAATCCCTTTAACCTGTTCTTGTTTACTGAAAATCTGTCATTATATTTTGCTTTGAACCTTTCTTTTACAAATGGCTTATATGCATTGCATGGCATGTTATTCAGTCTCAGTGAATAATAAAAGCTCCTTAAAGAAGGCATTAAATATAGAGAGACAAAGAACTGTTATTCCAAAACTCTATTCTGCCAAGGGCCACTTGTCCATTCACTACTTTTTCACTATTCATACCTAAAAACCTTTATTTTATTTTACTTTTTACTGAACTGTTTTTTTTTGTAGTTACATAATATACCGACTCTCTCTTTTTTTATTTTTCATTTGCTCTTCAGCAAGTGGAAAGAAAACTACAATTCTACTATAATAGGTTTTAAATTTAACACTTGAGTTTCTGTCCTCTCTTCAACTCTGCACACACACACACATGGAGATAAATGATTTTGTGTACAAAGAATAGGGAGAAGAATCAGAGGTGTGAGCTGTTGTGAATCTTTGGATGAGGAAATAGGTAAGCATAATTCAAAATTCATGTCCTTTAAGAAACAAAGAATAAAAGTCTTCAAAGGAAGCAGATGTCAGGAGTCAGGAGATTTACAGGTGCATGCAAGAGCTATCCAGAATTCCTGTTTTTAAACAGGAGCTATAAAAAAAGGTTTAAAAAAGTGATGCCTAAAACTGTAGACTAGATAAACCCATAGGTTTAGAAAAGAAGAGACATAGATTTTCATACACAGTAGCTGAATTAAGCCATCTACCTGTTTATTACCTAATCCATTATATCATCATTGTTAACCATTACAAAAGTCTGAACTCTAAATACATGATAAGAGTTTGGCCTAGTCAATTTTGAAAAACTATGACTTGGTGTGGTAGTTAATCTACTAGATATTAAGATTCATCTTAATGTGTGGATTTGACATTGCCTTAAGTAATGAGTTAAATTTAAAGTCTACAAATACGTCAAACATTTATAGAAATAAAACATTTCAGGGAGATAACACTACAAATTGGTTCATGATTGGGGAGCTATTCAATAAGCGGTTTTAAAACAACTGATAAATTATATTGTAGAAATGAAAGTCAATCCTTATTTCACACTGTGCTTCAAAAAACATGTCCAATCAAAGCATAATATAAAAAATGAAAATTTGAAACTTTTAACATGTTACAACTGAATATGTTTATATTTTATGGGCATTAAAACATTATTTAAACAAAATAAGTCAAAAAGCAAACTATAGACACACTAGATTGCATTAATATGTTTTAGGTCTATACAGGAAATGGCACCAGTAACAGTATTGAAAGACAAATGATAATTTGATAAAGAAATATACATGGTATAAAATCAAGAAAGATCTGAATCCAAAATTTATAAAAATAATATTTAAAGAATGTAGAGTTTGTATTCAAGTGAATATATTCATATGTGCGTTAAATATACATATAAATCACCTAATAGGAAGATCCCTTGGGGAAGAAATGGCGACCCACTCCAACATTTTTGCCTGGGAAATCACATGGACAGAGGAGCCTTGTGGACTATAGTCATGGGGCTGCAAAAGAGTGGAGTATGACTCAGCCATTAAACAACAAAAACAATATATTATAAATTAATGTATGAAAGTTAAACATTACCTACCACCAGGTTTTGATTTCTATTGTCATTCTATTAAAGTAGCCGCTTGAAGAAATCACTGATTCTAGGAATGGACCAAAAATTTTTTATAGAAACTGTCTAGAGATCTTATGGTTCAAAAAAGTAAAGTGATCAAATACCCTGCAGCAAGCAGGTTGTGTCAAAGGGACCCAGGACCAAAGTAAAAGAGATCACAGTCACTAAAATGGAAACAATTTTACAAAATAAAGTAACATTGGGTCATTACTAAGTGTATAAAATAAGTATCCATGAGTCCACATTGAGAAAAATAAATAATATCATAAATAAATGAAAGAGAAGATATCAGTCTCCAATACAGAAAAACCCTAAATAATGTACATATTAGTAGGTGCTCTGCACTCAAGGGCACATTGCATACTAAAGCACTTGAAAAGGGGAACAATAAGAATAACCTCACAGTGAAGAATCCTTACATACTCCACTTCTACTAGATCATCAAGCACCAATAGTGACAAGTCATGTTGACAGATGTACCCTTGATATTGTGTGATGAAAATGAAAAATGGCACTTGACCTCTGTGATACTCTTCCTCAAAAGATCAGCAACAACAACAACAAACGCAATTCCTGTTTAATTACAAGAGAAACTTGGACAAACCCTAAAAAAATGGTCATTCTATAAAACAAAACTGATGACTATGCCTCAGAACTTACAAGGTCATAAAAACATGGAAAGTGCAAGAAACTGTTTTCTCCAAAGGAAGCTAAAATGACATGCCTACTAAATGTAAACCAGCAAAAATAAAAAACTCAATGGACATGAATGTCCGTCTAATGGTTGACACAATGGATATGAATCTGAGCAAATTCCAGGATATAATAAAGGACAGGAGAGCCTGGTGAGCTGCAGTCCATGGGGGCACAAAGAGTGGGACACAAATTAGCAACGGAACAACAAAAACAGTGACAAAAAAAGGAAGTGAAACTTGAAGGTTTGGAAAATTCTCAGTCTGTCCTCACTGCAGAAAAATGATAAAGCATGCTGTGGAGTGAATTTGAAGGGAATTGCTGGACAATTTTGCTGCAGTGATTAAGTGTATAACACATGGATTCAATCAAGCATCTTGACAGAAACTAGAATGAGAGATGAGTTATCCAGAAAAGATGTGTAGAGGATCAGTTTGTCAATGGCTTGAGCCCTTCCAAATTGTACAGGAGACTGGCTGATGGGTTTTGAGAACTTTATATCAGAAGAAATGTGGCCATTCTGAACTGAAAAGAACAGAGGAGGGATAAGATGAAATAAGAATGAGCACGGAGCTGATGGCACTTCCTTGGGCTGATGGGCAGACCACCACCACAGTAGGATGGAAGAGCAGCAGGGTCCCACCTGCACAGAGAGATCCAACATCCTTCTGACAAGAACTGGATGACAAAAGCTGGAACAGTAAAGTATTTTTCAAGAATTAGGTAGGAAGTCGAGAGGAAATTGATCCTGATTTGGATTTAGATGTTATTCTTAGTAACAGCAAGATTACATCTTTCAGAGCACTTAAACTATTAGGCAGCCAGAGGCAAAATAGTTTTCTTAGAAATAATCAATAATATAAAATATGTGATTTATATTACATAGAAAAGTATGGATTAAATATTATAATATTTACAGTTGTCATCAGCAATTTTCCTGTTTTCTTAGTTACATTTTTATAAAGTAAAATTATTTTCATTTTGTAATGTGAAAAATATTTTTATTTATAAGAAAATTATATATCATAGCTTATATTATATACTATTTCTATTTTATACTATTTCCATTATACTATACTATAATATCACATGATATTAATGAACTTTTCATGTGTTTAAGGTCCATTAGAGTATTAGTTTGGGAAGAGCAATGACCTTATACAAAGATCTGATTTCTGAATTTATTGCTGCCTCTTAATACTTGGACCTTGGACAAGCCACTTAACCTCTTTAAGGTTATTTCCTGCCCTACATACCTCACAAGGTAGGTGTAAGAATCAAATGAGGTTATTTATGAGGGTTCTGTAGTTCTCAGTATAATGTCAGGAATAATTATTGCAAACATAATTATAACACAATTCCCAGTTTCAAAAACAGAATATGCACTTTTATTAAATAGATATTTTGAAGCTTTTAAACTGTCACCTATCTTGCAAAACATTTATACTGGATAATGATAAAGCAGCATATTTATCTAAGATTCTGTGAAAATAGCCAATAGGCCATGAATGTCTATGTTCATGTGAAATGTTATACTATATATGTGAGACAGTCTGAAAATTTATTTAATAATTAACATAATTAATTATGTTAATTAATATAATTAATAAAGTTTGGTGAAGATTGTAACCAATAAGAGTTGAGGGTTTTTTTTTCCATTTATTTTTATTAGTTGGAGGTTAATTACTTTACAATATTGTAGTGGTTTTTGCCATACATTAACATGAATCAGCCATAGATTTACATGTGTTCCCCATCCCGATCCCCCCTCCCACCTCCCTCCCCATCCCATCCCTCTGGGTCTTCCCAGTGACCAGCCCTGAGCACTTGTCTCCTGCATCCAACGTGGACTGGCGATCTGTTTTGAACCAAATTATTTGCTCCAAATGCTATACCCGAAATTTATTAATATTTGGGGAATTGAAAAGTTTTTTTCATTATTTCTTTTGATTTGATTTGATTTAATTATACAGAAATTGATACATAATTTTCCTTTTACTAAAGGACATATTCCAGTCCGTTGCACCAAATGTAAGCTTCCTGTTCACACCTGAAATTAATGATATAAAGTTTTGAGATCCATTTTCAAAACCTTCAAAGGTTCTGAGCAGTACAAGATAGAGAGAGAGATGCTAGATTCTTCTGGTTATTACTCTCTGTGACCTGGGTATACAGACGATGTGCAGCTACACTTTTATTTCTCAAGAATTTATATTTAATATCTGAATTCTTTCATAGTTTTTATGTGAATTCTGGGAAAGAAAAAAAAGAAAGGATCTATAACTGTAAAAACTGCAATCTCAAACTAATTCGTCTTTTGTACAATGTAGCACCAAAAAGAGTCCTTTGAGCAGAGTGAAAATTCCATCAATACTTACTGAATATATTATATAATCAAGGAAATAAAATCACTGCAAGGAAATGTACAAAGTTTATATCAAGTCAAAGTTTATCTTCAGTTCTAATTTATTAATTTCTTTGGGCAAGAGACATTTTATGCATTTAATGAGGCAAATGTTTATGGAAGAGGTCTGATTCCACATTTATCCAGATGCAACTAAGTGGGGGAAATAGTGTCATTTTAGCCTCCTTGGTGTGTCATCTAAGACACATCCAGAAGAACCATACCTAGTTCTTTCCAGAAAGACTAAAAATAATTTAGACCCTTCCAATACTATAGTCTGTGCATAGTAATGTGGATTGCCTACCTTTAGGTAAGCTAGACTATGATCACTTTTTTTAAAGAAGGTGTACTGATTGCTTGGAGAAATATCAATAACCACAGATATGCAGATGACACCACCCTTATGTCAGAAAATGAAGAACTAAAGAGCCTCTTGATGAAGGTGAAAGAGGAGAGTGAAAAAGTTGGCTTAAATCTCAGCATTCAGAAAACTAAGATCATGGCATCCAGTCCCATCACTTCATGGCAAATAGATGGGGAAAGAGTGGAAACAGTGGCTGGCTTTCTTTTTCTTGGTTCCAAAATCACTGCAGATGGTGATTGCAGTCATGAAATGAAAAAATGCTTACTTCTTGGAAGGAAAGTTATGACCAACCTAGACAGCATATTGAAAAGCAGAAACGTTACTTGGTCAACAAAGGTCCATCTAGTCAAGGCTATGGGTTTCCCAGTGGTCATGTATGGATGTGAGAGTTGGACTGTGAAGAAAGCTGAACACCGAAGAATTAATGCCTTTGAACTGTGGTGATGGAAAAGAGTCTTGAGAGTCCCTTGGACAGCAAGGAGATCCAACCAGTCCATCCTAAAGGAAATCAGTCCTAAATATTCATTGGAAGGACTGATGTTGAAGCTGAAACTCCAATACTTTGGCCACCTGATGTGAAGAGCTGACTCATTTGAAAAGACCCTTATGCTGGGAAAGATTGAGGGCTAGAGGAGAAAGGGATGACAGAGGATGAGATGGTTGGGTGGCATCACCAACTTAATGGACATGGGTTTGGGTGAACTGTAGGAGTTGGTGATGGACAGGGAGGCCTGGTGTGCTGTAGTTCATGGGGTGGCAAAGAGTGAGACACGACTGAACGACTGAACTGAACTGAACTGAATTGACTTCTGAGACATATTTACAGTTATTTTGAAAATATGTAGTCATGGTTATCATGGTAACATGAGGTCATGACTTTTTTTGCTGTTTCTCTATAACTCTACTCATAGATTATGTCTATCTAATATATAAGGCGTATATTCATCTTACTAGTATCAACAAATTCACATGATACATATATTTGATCTGCCGTTAATTAAATATTGGAATGAATTCACTAAGCTAATAGCTGACTGAAATTATCCCTCTTAAAAAGAAAAAAAAAATTACATAGAATCTTTGCAAACATCCACAGACTTGCAAACATCATGACATGTTATTTACTCTAAAGTAGTCAATCTACCTCATGTAATGTTAATTTTGTAATTCTAATTGCTGTTATGGTGGCTGTCACAGTCACCTTACACTCGAGCACATTGCACTCCCAAGAGCCACTGATGTTAACTTCAGGAATCCTAAGGCCACTGCCGGCCAAAGACTACCTCTCCCGCTTACCACCACACACCAAGGAGGAGGTTTTCTGTGTGTTCCACAGAGAAGGATAACGCAATCTCAGGACCCCATTCTGAAGGTGCAGAGTAATAAAGGCACTGATCAGGTTCCTGGCTGGGGAACCCACCTCCTGGTTGAGCATCTATGTGGAACATTTTCAGACTTTGAACCACAGGCAGTCAGAGGCTTTACCTGGAAGATGTCACTGGGAAAGCTGCCAGCCCTACCCCAGACTTAGTGCATGGCCAGGACATTGTGGTCTCTGAAGGGAGCAGGTGCAGTCAAGGACACAGGTCCTGTGGCCAGCAGTGCTCTTCGCATGCTTACATTCTTCGCGAAGGAGCCTGAATTCCTAGGTCCCTTCCTCTGGTACCTCTTCTGAGACCTCACAAGAGCTGAAAGGATGGGAACCTGGCAGGTCCTCTGCTTGCTGTAACTCAGCACCCAGTACTCATCCACTCCTCCTGACCGCAGGGTCCACAAAACCACCAAACCCTTCAGTCTAGGGCTCCCTGAACAGTGAGAAGATCTCAGCATCAGTGCTGATCCACCTGACCCTCAACCTGCACCCCCTCCCAGAGGGAAACTAGAATGGGGGGAGACCTTTTTCAGGTTTGAGACTCTTGCTTATCCCATCACAGTAAATGATTAAAGGCTTAGCTCTCTCTCATTGTGGTATGTGGTTTTAATCAGTTGCTCTTCCCACACCTGGCAACTCAGCTTTAGCTCAGTTGAGCTCCCCCTTTCACCTACATCCCCTTCAAAAAGTGACTTATTTCACCTCACCAAGTGTTTCAACACCAAGTGTTGGGTGTAGGAAAATCTTCCATGGTGAGGAAAGGCTTGTTCCTAGAGAATTCAGAACCTCTACTGGCCCTGAAAGGATAATGGAAGGCATAGTACCAGAACCCAGAGGCCACGACCAGCAGAATTACAGCTTTTGATGGCGAGCTTGCCCTCCTCCAGATGGCATGGAGGAGGATGTGAGAATCAGTCTCCTACCTGCCCGTCCTGTATCTTCCAGATCATGTTAGTGCCTCCCCAGAAGCCCTACATATAGAGCAAATCCATTAGTCCAGAACAGGAAGCAAAGTTAAGAAGAGTAGAAAGAAAATCTAGAGGAGCAAATAGAAAATATCCAGTATGTGTTTAACATCAAAAGAACTCTGATTCTGCTTATAATATACAAAATCAACTTCAGGGTCAATTCATACCTCACACTTTCTCTCCTATACTCTGATACAAATACTCTCTTTTTAACCCCAAATTCCAACTTACTAATTTTCTTTGGACTGTCTCTTGTTCAATTCAGTTTGGAAAATTCCACACTCAATTCAGGGTAGAGATAATTTCATTTGAGTCTGAGTAAACTCTGGGAGTTGGTGATGGACAGGGAGGTCTGGCGTGCTGCAGTCCATGGGGTTGCAAAAAGTCAGACACAACTGAGCCACTGAACTGAACTGACAATTTTATTTATACTTCTAAGTACTGTGCAATTTTTTAAATCTAATCTTTTTGAGAATTCTTCCCTTAACATACCAGATGACATTAGTCCCATCCTGGTGTCAATACATTCAGCAGATACCAACCATTTGCCAAAAAAAAAAAAAAAAAGTGGAATTTCAATTTCCATGACTTTCACAAGTTTCCTGTGTCTAGAAGTCTTTCCACATCTCATGTGCAGGCGTGATATTTTGTAATCTCAATTCAAGTGTCAATCTCATTTTAAAAAGTCTCTTTCCTTCCTAGTTAAAAAAAAAAAAGTTGACTCGTACTTTTCAGAGTTTAAACACGAAAACTGAGGCAATTAAGGATATTTCAAATAGGAAGAGAGTTGTTTCTATGAGAATAGGCAGTCAAAAAATGATTGCAAAAACTCAAAGAAAGAGGGTTACAAGAGTTATCTGTTAGCTGTCAAGGAACAGGAAGTTTCTGGAACTCCAGAAAACTGCTGTTGGTGGTCATAGCTGCCTCAGTAAGAGAGAAAGACAATTCATTAGGGAACATAAACGTTGTTTAGTCATTCAATTGTGTCTGAGTCCATGCAACCACATGGACTGCATCTTGCCAGGATCCTCTGTCCATGGGATTTCCCAGGCAAGAATACTGGAGTGGGTTGCCATTTCCTCCTCCAGGGGATCTTCCCAACCCAGGGATTGTACCCATGTCCCCTGCATTGGCAGACAGATTCTTTACCACTAAGCCACCAGGGAGGCCAGAGAATATATATAGGTCACCAAAAAAAGAAAAAAAATCATGTGTCTGAGAAATTACATCTGCACTCTCCCCAATGTTTCTTATTTATGAAAATTAAATAATTGCATAATGCTTTAATTTACTCTTGCTATCTATCGTCTATGTATCTATACTAAATCTGTATACTAAATATGTATGCTGCCTATACTAACAAAATGTCCTTGAAATCCACCTACACTCTCTGCAAAACAAAACAAAACAAACAACAAAAAGGCAAAGGAATATTGATTGACTTAGACTTTCCTTCCACAGACTATAATTCTCTTATTCTTTCATATCTGCTATATTATACTGAGTAGTCTGGCCAGTATGCAAAGGAATCACTGACAACGTTTTAAAATGGTTTCGAGAGATCTCAATGGCAGCATCTTGAATTTCATCTATTTTGAATCGTCAACAAATATGCGAGAATTAATTTAAATTAAGTAGATATTTTTACAAAAGGCATTGTATTTTTTTTTTTTTTTAATTATAGCTATAATATATGCCAAGTTCTAAAACTGGTTCTGGAAAAATGTCAAACAATTTTTATTGATTTCAACCATTTAAACAAAATAAATTTAAAACCTGGATTATAGGAAACTAATACATTTTGTTTTATGCATGATATTGTAAATCTTTAAAATAAAGCAACTTCAAAATTTCTAAAAGACATTTTCTTTTACACACTTTTAAATTTTACTAATGCTATAATTGAAGCATCTGTACCTAGCTAAATCGACTTTTCTATTCATCATGCTCCCTAATTTTACAATCAGACAAAAGCTAAAAAGCTTTTCTGTTTTCCATATTGGCACAATATTTCAGTGTTCTTTCTTAAAAAATACAGTGTATCTACTCTGTATTATTTAACAACTCAATTGACCTTGCAAATCTCTTCTCTCAAAAAGTGATATATTTTTACACATTCTTTATGAAAATGGATATTTTTCATTAGTAAAATTAATCACAAAAGGGCATTAATGCAATAACAAACTTGACCTGATTTTTAGAAATATGGGATACTTCTGAGTAAATGTCCCAAGAAATGTGAATCAGTTGAACATGCTCACCTTCTTGGCAAGCATTTTAATAATACAGTTTTCTCCTTTGCTCTGTTTAAAGCTCTGCTTTTCTTGCAGTTAAATTATACTTTTGGATCACTGAAGTGTTTATGAATCAGCATTATTTTAAGTGAATCTATCTTCACTACCATTAGTTTTAAATGTAGAGTTTCAGTGAGTAGAAAAATAAGAGTTGAATGTGAATCAAAAGGTTCAAATATAAATTATTAATCCTATCTCTTTTACAATCTACTTCTTTTCTTCTTGAGTCCTTGATGATTTCATGAGTGATAAAGTAGTCATATATCTAAGTGTACTAGTCTAGAATAAATGCTACATTTATTTAAGATTTCTAAATACATAATGGATAAGGATAGAACAAGTAATCTTTAGCTCTTCAGTATTCAAGTGTAAAATAACAGGCTTTTTATTCATCTGAAAAGAGCATACATTTCTCAAAGAAAAGAAACTTTCTAAAATAAATTTTATGAGAGTAGGAGTTAAATAACAACTAGAGATTTATACATGTTAATAATATAATTGCATACCTGCCTTCAGATTTATTTTTTTTAACTCTTGGATTATTGATATTTTTACCAGAATTGTATACCGAAGACAGTCTCAAAATAAAGCCCATTTTAGGATAGTACTGATGGCTAAAAATTTCAATGACCAATCATAGTACATTGATGAGCTATGGTCAAGTTCCAATTAAAAAAACACAACTTTTGCCTCCCTAAATCCTCTACTTGTCATTGGTTTTGCTCTTTGTGTTCTAATTAATTAGTATGATATCTATATTATAATAAGTAACAAAAATTGAAGCTACTCTTCTATTATAAGCACTTACAAGTGGGTTCCTTTAAAAATATTCTGTTATGATAGAACATTTATAACAGAATTATGATAAAACTAGTACAATGAAACATTATTTTATATAATGTTTAAATTAATTTAATTATTGCCAGGTTACTTCCCTGAAGCTCTATTATATGTATCATTCTTATGACATCATACTCAAAATTATGCTTGGGAGCTACTCAAATATATTATACTATCTAATTTCATTACTTAGCTTCAAGAATGAGTTTATCGAGGAGATATTGCTAGGGATGATAAGACACAATATATCTGTCAATTACTATATTATTTATTTTTGTTCTACTTACCTTTGTCTTCTTCCACATTTTCCCTCAAATTTTCTGTGAACTTTGGTTTCAGTGTCACAAACTGAAAGTCATTACTTTATATAGTCTTTAATTAATTAAATGTACTGATTTATTTTATCAGTGGAAGGCATAAGATAGTGAAGTAGAAGGACATGTGCTCATCTTCTCCTGTGAGAACTCCAAAATTACAACTCACTGCTGAACAACCATCAGCAAAGGTACCCCATGTCCAAGAGCAAAGGAGAAGCATAAGCAAGATGGAAGGAGGGGCAAAGTCACATTTAGATTTGAACCCCATACCTGCCAGAGATGCTCGGAGGGTTCAAACAAAATCGTTGTGCACCAGGACCCAGGCACACCACAGAGATTGAGCCAGACCTGTGTTTGAGTCTCCTGCAGAGACACAAGTCAATGACTGCCACATGCGCAGGGCTCTGGGTGCAGCTACCTGGCTCACATAGTCTGTGGCATAAGCCCTTTCAGAGAAGCCCATTAGCCCCACAACAGAGCTGCTGAGCAGACGGCCCACAAGCTGCAGAGCAATGATGCCAAAGAAATCCTCAGACTGTTAAGAAAGTTCTAGAACTAGCAACAGATTTCCCAACCTGAGGATCTGGCAAGGGACTGAGAACCCCCAAAGAATCTGACTTTGGAGGCCAGGGGATTTGATTACACAACTTACACAAGACTGGGGAAACAGACTCTTGGAGGGCACAAACAAAACCTTGTGTGCACCAGGACCCAGGAGAAAGGAGCAGTGAGCCCACAAGAGACTGCCCCAGACTTGCCTGTGAGTGCCCAGGACATCATCAGATGGTCAATATTAAAATCAGATTGATTATACCCTTTGAAGCCAAAGATGGAGAAGCTCTATACAGCCAGCAAAAACAAGACCAGGAAATGACTGGGTTCATATCTTGAACTCCTTATTGCCAAATTCAGACTTACATTGAAGAAAGTAGGGGAAGCTATTAGACCATTCAGGTATGACCTAAATATAAATCCCATACAATTATACAGTGGAAGTGACAAATAGATTCAAGGGATTAGAGCTGATAGACAGAGTGTCTAAAGAACTATGGATGGAGGTTCATGACATTGTACAGGAGGGAGTGATCATGACCATCCCCAAGAAAAAGAAATGCAAAAAGGTAAAATAGCTGTCTGAGGAGGCCTTACAAATAGCTGTGAAAAGAAGAGAAGCTAAAGGCAAAGGAGAAAAGGAAAGATATACCCATCTGAAAGCAGAGTTCCAAAGAATAGCAAGGAGAGATAAGAAAGCCTTCCTCAGCGAACAATGCAAAGAAATAGAGGAAAACAATAGAATGGTAATGACTAGCAATCTCTTCAAGAAAAATTAGAGATATGAAGATGCATCTTTGCATGTGTTCATGCAAAGATGGGTACAATAAAGGAGAAAAAAAAATGGAATGAACCTAAAAGGAGCAGAAGATATTAAGAAGAGGTGGCAAGAATAAACACAAGAACTATACAGAAAAAAAAAAATCTTCATGGCCCAGACAATCACAATGGTGTAATCACTCACCTAGAGCCAGATATCCTAGAATGTGAAGTCAAGAGAGCCTTAGGAAGCATCACTACAGACAAAACTAGTGGAGGTGATGGAATACCAGTTGAGGTATTTCATATCCTACAAGATGATGCTGTAAAAGTGCTGTACTCAGTATGCCAGCAAATTTGGAAAACTTAGCAGTGGTCACAGGACTGGAAAAGGTCAGTTTTCCTTCCAATTACAAAGAAGGGCAATGCCAAAGAATGTTCAAACTACCACACAATTGCACTCATCTCACACGCTAGCAAAGTAATGCTCAAAATTCTCCAAGCCAGGCTTCAACAGTATGTAAATCATGAACTTCCAGATATTCAACTTGGACTTAAAAAGGCAGAGGAACCAGAGATCAAACTGTCAACATCCATTGGATCATAGAAAAGGCAAGACAATTCTAATAAAAGCATTTACCTCTGCTGTTTTGATTATGCCAGAGCCTTTGACTGTGTAGATCACAACAAAATGTAGAAAATTCTTAGACAGATGGGGGTACCAGATCACCTTACCTGCCTCCTAACAAATCTGTATGCAGGTCAAGAAGCAACGGTTAAAACTGGACATGGAACAATGGACTGGTTCCAAATTGGGAAAGGAGTATGTCAAGGTTGTATGTTGTCACCCTGCTTATTTAATTTATAAGAAGTGTAGATCGTGCAGAATGCCAGGCTGGATGAAGCACAAGCTGAAATCCAGATTGTCAGGAGAAACATCAGTAACCTCAGATATGCAAATGACACAACCCTTATGGAAGAAAGCGAAGAGGAACTAAAGGGCCTCTTGATGAAAGTGAAAGAGGAGAGTGAAAAAGCTGGCTTAATCCTCAACATTCATAAAACTACGATCATGGCAGTCAGTCCCATCACTTCATGGAAAATATATGGGACAGTATTGAAAACAGTGAGAGACTTTATTTTCTTGGGCTCCAAAATCACTGCATAAAGTGACTGCAGCATTGAAATTAAAAGACCCTTGCTCCTTGGAAGAAAAGCTATGACCAACCTAGACAGCATATTAAAAAGCAGAGATATTACTTGGACAACAAATATCTGTCTAGTCAAGGCTATGGTTTTTCCAGTAGTCATGTATAGATGTGAGAATTGGACCATAAAGAAAGCTGAGTGCAGAAAAATTGATGCTTTTGAACTGTGGTGTGGGAGAAGACTCTTGAGAGTCCCTTGGACTGCAAGGAGATCAAACCAGTCAATTGTAAAGGAAAATAGTCCTGAATATTCACTGGAATGACTGATGCTGAATCTGAAACTCCAATACTTTGGCCACCTGATGTGAAGGACTGACTCTGTGGAAAAGACTCTGATCCTGGGAAAGATTGAAGGCAGGAGAAGGGGATGACAGAGGATGAGATGGTTGGATGGCATCATCAACTCCATGGACATGGGTTTGGGTGGACTCCAGGAGTTGATGATGGACAGGGAGGCCTGGCGTGCTGCTGTTCATGGGGTCGCAGAGTCTGACACGACTGAGGGACTGAACTGAACTGAACTGGGGGTTGGCATAGACAGGGAAGCCTGATGTGCTGCAGTCCTTGGGGTCGCAAAGAGCTGAATACGGCTGAGTGACTGAACTGAACTGATTTTATCAGTATTTTTTTCCATCATTATTTCTTGCAAACTAAGTTTTCCCAATGGGTTAACTTTTCTTCTTATTCTGATGGTGGTAATGTTTTAATCGCTAAGTCTTGTCCAACACTATTGCGACCCCGTGGACTATAGCCCACCAGGATCCTCTGTCCATTGAACTTCCCAGGCAAGAGTACCGGAGTGGGTTGACGTTTCCTTCTCCAGGCGATCTTCCTGACCCAGGGGTTGAACCCTCAACTCCTGCTTTGCAGGCAGATTCTTTACTGCTGAACACTAGGGAAGCCCCATACTATCTTTTAATAAAATTGTAATGAAGGTCTGAACAGACTAAATTTGCTTACTATTTTTATGTTCATTCATGAATTTTTCTCTTATGAATTATAGTTTAACTGGCGATAAGTCTTTAAAGAGAAAATGACATCTGCTCAGAAAATTTAATATTTCACAAAACTACATTTTTGCATATGGGTCATTTCTGTCAGTCTATTGGTATTCCACACTATTAATGAAGGTAGTATATTCTACCCCTTTCATAGCTTTTAAGAAGTTTCTTTTTGAACTACTGCTTGATTCTAAGTAGTCTAGATGTAAAATTATTTTTATTTTCCTTATTCAATATTTGTTGGCAGTTTCTATCTGAGCATTTATTTATTCTTTAAGCCACTTAATTTTGTTTTTCAAATTTGATTTTTAATGCATTTGAAATTGATGTTTTTCTATAGTAGAATGTCTAGGTCTAATTTCAGACCTTTTCATTTGTTTTTTTCCAAATTAATACTAACCTTTTCCTAGACTTTGTTGAACACCTAACTTTTGTCTTACTATTCTGCAAGACCAGATCTGTCACAATTGTATGCTATGTCACTTTAGTTGTGTCTGACTCTTTGTGACCCCTTGGACTGTAGCCCATCAGGCTCCTCTGCCCATGGGATTCTCCAGGCAAGAATGCTGGAGTGAGTTGCCAGTTCCTTCTCCCACTGTCATGATTAAGTTTCCATATATGTATTGATCTGTTGTTGTGATTTCTACTGTTTCAGTTGTCAATATGTGTGTATTTGTGCATGCTTAGATGCTTCAGTTGTGTCCGACTCTTCCTTACTCTATGTACTGAAGGCCACCAGGTGCCTATCTATATCCATGGGATTCTCCAAGCAAGAATACTGGAGTGGGTTGCCATGCCCTCCTCCAGGGGATTTTCCTGGCCTGGGAATTGAGCTGGTGTCTGCCTGCATCTCCTGCACTGTAGGCAGATTATTTACCCACTGAACCAACAGGGAAGCCCATTGATTGTGCATGTGTTGCCAATTCCACAGTGTCAATTATTATAGCTGTAATTTTGATATGATAAAAAACAAGTTTTCAGCTTTTTTTTTTTCCCCTTGTTAGAGAGTTCCTGGGATGTTCTTATCCATCTGATCCTTTTAGTAAAATCAGTGTGTTGTTTTTCAGGAAGACAGGATTTTGATTAGAGTTACAATAAATCTACCAGTTAATTTTGAGGGAATTAACATTCTTGATTGTAGTGAATCTTCCTATGATCACCTCCTTTAACATATTGTATTTAAATTTTATTGCTTTCTTCCCAACTTCCTCCCAGGAACACTTGGTGTAATTATCTATTTGTTCTCTGCAATTGCTATCTTCTTTATTGTTTTCATTCTCTTTCTCCATTAACCCTGTAACATGGGAGTGTTTATCAAGTTTTTCTTCCACATCATTGATGGGATCTTTAGCAATAATAAATTCAACATTTTACTTCTTTAAGATCTCTTCAGACTTGTTTGAAAATAAATAAATTATATAGTTTTCCAGTGTTTCTACTCACAACACACTCTGTGTCTGTCCACAGATCTATGAAGTATGGCACACAGATATGCACACTGGATTCCCAATCACCATTAAGTCTCATTATTCCATTCCAAAATCTTATGTTTCCTGAGATATAGATTTCTCCTAGTTCCTGATTTTTCTTTCTGGAATTTTTTATTAAATAAAAAACTGAAGTTTTCTCTAGGTGTTGCTGTTAGGTTCAGTGTAAATATATTCAAAATCCTGACAGTCTTCCAGGAAAATGACAAGCTGATTTTACTAAAAAAGAGCAGACAGATAAGAGCATTCCAGAAACTCTTTTAGAAGAAACCATTTAACATTTTGTTTCTCATGTAGAAAGTTTCATTTTGGGAACATTAGGCCTTTTGAGATGTAGTGTAAGTATGAGTAAGTCTTTTACTTACTCATTTAAGGAAGTTTGATAGAGAGAAAGCAGTTGGCTATTCAGTAAATGACAAAATAGTTACCTGAGGAGGCCTTATAAATAGCTGAGAAAAGAAGAGAAGCAAAAGGCAAAGGAGAAAAGGAAAGATATGCTCATCTGAGTACAGAGGTCCAGGGAATAGCAAAGAGAGATAAGAAAGCCTTCCAAACTGAACAATGCAAAGAAATTGAGGGAAATAGTAGAATAAGAAAGACTAGAAATATCTTCAAGAACATTAGAGATACCAAGGGAACATTTCGTGCAAATATGGGTTCAGTAAAGGCCAGAAATGATATGGACCTAACAGAAGTGGAAGAGATTAAGAAAAGGTGGTAAGAATACACAGAAGAATTATACAAAAAAGATCTTCATGACCTGGATAACTATGATGGTGTGATCACTCACCTATAGCCAGGCATCCCAGAGTGTGAAGTCAAGTGGGCCTTAAGAAGCATCACTATGAACAAAGTTGGTGAGGTGATGCAATACCAGTTGAGCTATTTCAAATTTTAAAAGATGATGTTGTTAAAGTGTTGTACTCAATATGCCAGAAAATTTGGAAAACTCAACAGTGACCATGGGGCTGTAAAAGGTCAGTTTTCATTCCAATCTTGAAGAAGAGCAATGTTAGAGAATGTTCAAGCTACCACAGAATTGCACTGATTTCACAGGCTAGCAAGGTAATGCTCAAAATCCTTGAAGCTAGGCTTCAACAATATGCAAACCAAAATCTTTCAGATGTACAAGCTGAATTTAGAAAAGGTAGAGGAACCAGAGATCCATTCGCCAACATCCACTGGATCTTTAAAAAAAAAAAAAAAAAAAAAAAAAAAAAAAAATTTCTAGAAAAGCATCTAATTCTGCTTCATTGACTATGCTAAAGCCTTTGACTGTGAAGATCACAGCAAATTGTGGAAAATTCTTAAAGAGATGGGAATATCAGGCCATCTTACCTGCCTCCTGGGAAACCTCTATGCAGGTCAAGAAGCAACAGCTAGACCAAACATGGAACAATGGACTGGTTCTGGATTGGGAAAGGAGTACGTTGAGGTTGT
Source organism: Muntiacus reevesi (assembly GCF_963930625.1). Lineage (NCBI taxonomy): Eukaryota > Metazoa > Chordata > Mammalia > Artiodactyla > Cervidae > Muntiacus > Muntiacus reevesi. The sequence continues at coordinate 63,504,160 of NC_089253.1, read as the reverse complement.
ATACTGTCACTCTGCTTATGTAACTTATATGCAGAGTACATCATGCGAAATGCCAGGCTGGATAAAGAACATGTGGAATCAAGATTGCCAGGAGAAGAATCAATAACCTCAGATTTGCAGATGACATCACCCTTATGTCAGCAAGTGAAGAGGAACCTAAGAACCACTTGATGAAGGTGAAAGAGGAGAGTGAAAAAGCTGGCTTAAATCTCAACATTCAAAAAACAAAGATTATGACATCTGGTCCCATCACTTCATGACAAATAGATGGGGAAACAATGGAAACAGTGACAGACTTTATTTTCTTGTGCTCCAGTATCACTGAGGATGGTGACTACAACCATGAAATTAAACTATGCTTGCTCCTTGGAAGAAAAACTATGACAAAGGTCCATTTGGTCAAAGTTAGTTTTTCCAGTGGTCATGTATGGATGTGAGAGTTGGACCACAAAGAAGGTTGAGTTCTGATGAACTGATGCTTTTGAACTGTGGTGTTGGAGAGTCTCTTGGACTGCAAGGAGATCAAAGGTGTCAATCTTAAAGGAAATCAGTCCTGAATATTCACTGGAGGAACTGATGCTGAAGGTGAAACTCCAATACTTTGGCTACCTGATGCAAAGAGCTAACTCACTGGAAAAGACCCTGAGGCTGTGACAGATTGAAGGCAGGAGGAGAAGGGGATGTTGGAAGATAAGGTGGTTGGATGGCATCACTGATTCAATTAACTTAAATTTAGACAATCTCTGGGAAATGGTGAAGGACAGGAAGACTGGCAAGCTGCGTCCATTGGTGTTGCAAAGAGTCAGACACGACTGAGTGACTAAAGGGCTACAACAATCACTTTCCTTGTGTATCAGGCACTGCCCCAGACTCTGGGAGCTTCCTCTTGCTCTGAAAGGAGCTTCCTCTTTCTCTTTATGATAGAGGGAGAAAAATGGATAGGACAGTAGTCCCATCAATTATGTAAAATTAAAACTCAGATAAACAGCCTGATGGAAACAGCATTTGAACAAGGGACTCATTCTTTGAAAGACAAAGTGTCTTCTTTGGAAAAGTAATATTTAACCTGAGTAATACTTTCAAAGTCAGATTGCATCTGACAAGTTTTCTGGTTGTTAAAAGCCTTGTATTTCTTAGTCAGAGGAAAGACTTTTTATTCCCTAAGTTCATCTTGAGAATAAGTGGTAAAAAATTGCTTCCAGATTCTATTACTTTGTATGGGATTTTATTTTTTATGGTTGTGAATTTTCATGTTGTTCTGTGTTTCTGTAGATATTTTAAGAGGATGTTTGGAAAGACTGCCCCAAGGACTGCTTGATGTATGCCATTTAAAGCCAGAAATCATGCATTATTTATTAGCAAAAGAGAAAAATCACATCCAGTGTTACTGCATACCTGCTGCCTTGTTAACATGAATTTAGGACTTTGTCATTTGACTGTATATGTGTGATTCATGAATACATTTACAATTATGTGCTCAAAGGGATCATGATCTTCTACCTAGTTTGTAAACTCTTTTGGCATTTGTCTTAAATAATACCTAGTAGTATTGCACTCATTTTGATGATACTTACAATGAATATTCTGGCTAATGTTGCTTATCGATTATCTTTTCTCTTCACTTAAATAATTTAACCCACTGTATAACACTTTGAAATATGCAGTGACAAGTTTTAGATCAATGACCATGTTTTTCAATCTGTGGTTCTTATTGTGCTCCATTGCTTTTTTCAGCGAGTAAGCTCATTCATACGAATATCATGCCACATTTAATTCCCATCTGTATTACAAATATACGTTCAGTGCTTTTCCCAGGCAGGCAGCTTGCACATGGCAATAATCTGGCTCCAAAATTATCCCCCTAAAAACCCTTTATCTTAGTTTGGAATATTTTAGTTGGGGAAGTTTGGGAAAAGCAGAAGGAGAAGAATTGTAAGTAGTAGAGCTACCAGTGGAAAGTATGCAGTGAATACTAGGAAAGGAAAACATGATAAAATAATAAACAATGGAACTGGAAAACTAGCTAACACTGCCTGTATTTTCAAATATCTTCATATGATTTAGAGCTGGAGCTATATTTTTGTAGCAGCCAAAGCCAGTATTTTCCCAGCTTGTAAGTATTGTCAGTTTTTCACATTGTACACAGGAATTCATGTGTATGAATGTGAATATATAACTGTGGGTGTTTTTGTTGGATGTTTTCAGCCATTAACTCCCCCTGGATTTCCCCTTTTAGTTAATACAATTGATATTTCTTTTTAATTTGCTTGTGTTGTCATAACTTCCTAATGTGACCAGTGGAAATCATCTAGACTTGGAAAATATAAAGCTGATTGTAGACATGGCTAACACTTGATCCAAGAGTAAATAAGAAATTGTCATCCCTAGGGGTTTCCCCAGTGGCTTAGAGGTAAAATGTCTCCCTGCCATGCAGGAGATGCAGGAGCAGCAGTTTCAATTCCTGGGTTGGGCAGATCCCTTAGAGGAAGGTACGACAACCCACTCCATTATCTTTGCTGTGAAATTCCCATGAACAGAGGAACATGGCAGGCCACAGTCCACGGGCTCCAAAGAGTTGGATACAACTGAAGCAAATGAGCATGCACTCATGTCATCCCTTGATCATCTCCATGATACAAGAAATGAGTATCCCAAGTTTCTATGGAGTAAAGTGACTGATATGAAATAATTTGCTGGGTTTGGAGGTGAAGGTATCTATCTGAAAAGGAAGGAAAATATGGGGCTAATGATGTAAAATAAGCTGAATACTCAATGATGGCAGGTTTTGGGTTTTTTTTTTTTTTTTTACTGCTTTCTTCATTAATATAGTCTTAAGAAACAGGACATCATTTGGCTCCAATAGGCTCTCAATAAATAGTGGTTGACAAAATATTAAAAAAAGAAAGTATTAAAGCACTAAAATAGTAAGATGAAGACTGCGAAGAAAAACATGAGGAACTGGCAATTCAGTTTAGATAAGAAAATGCTGAATCAAAATTTAAAAGCCAAATGAAAATATTATATTTCAGATGAACTCCATTCCTGAACAATACTGGGAAATGGGGAAGGGCTGTAGAAACAGGTAGAATAGACTTTTCAAGTTTTGCTTCTGTCTGATATGGAATTGTTTTTGTGTTTTAAACTCTAAAATTTTATGGGTTGGAGATCAGTGAGAGTTATAAACATTGAATGCATTGATTCAATTTTTCCATCTTTATTTTAACCAACTGCAGGAGGATATTAAAATTTCATCCTTTTTCTCATCAAAACGTGCAAATTACATTTTCATGTCTTTAACTATACTGAGATATAAGACCTAACTAGTTATGAAATGAAACATAATTAGGGGTCAAGGACATTTTTCTTTCAAAATCTTTATAAGACTTTAACATGTTTTGTGACTCTTCTATATAAGTAGCAAAAAACTTTTATAATGTAAGGCAATTTCTGTGAATTATTTCAAAATTTTCAACCTGGTAAAAGTGAAAGTGGAACACTTTGTGTTCAAAAGTCATTATTCATATAAACCATTTTGCTGTTTTTGCATAATTTTATTTCTGTCGGTCCACCTTTATTTCAGATTGTTTGTCATTACTATTCTAGATAATTTAACAGACGTATAGATAAGTCAATGATTGGATGGATGGATGGATAGATTTATAGATAGATGAATGGGTGGATGGACAGTTGGATGATGGATAGGGTATAGAAAATTAATTTATGTTGAGTCTTATTGTGAAATGAGGACATTTATTTTAAATTATTGTTATGATTTTTCTATGATTTATCTCCCTAAGTACTTGACCCAGGGCATCCATCTGCCAGTTTAGATGGAATGAGAAGGGGAGGTGAAGAGAGGTGTGGAATTAAATATGTAGAAATAAATAGCATAGGTAATTATACTCATAGTTTCTTATGGGTAAAATAAGATTATTCAAGTAGGAATAAACTTGCATCCAGCATTTTCCTTTAGAAGAATAAGATATTGATATTTCTACATTTATAAATACCTCCAATCTTCTTTCCTTTTCTTAAAATGTTATTGTGATAAGAACACTAGCATGAAATTGATCTCTAACAAATTTTTCCGTGTACTGTACATTCTTTCTGACTATAAGCACGATGTTACATGGCAAATCTTTAGAGCTTAATGCATCTTGCTTGACTGAAACTTTTTGCCCCTAGAGTAGTAATTCATTTCTCCCTCTAATCAGGCTCTAACAACCATCATTTAATTAATTGATTCTATGATTTGACAGTTTAGATAACTCATATAAGTAGAATCAAGCAGTATTTGTCTTTGAGTGACATCTCACTTAGATAATATCCTTAAGTTCATCCATATGTCACATGTTACAAAATTTCTTCATTTTTTAAGGCTGAAAAGTATTCCCTTGTGTCTATGTTACATTTTATTTATCCATTCATCAGTCAATGGCCATTTAGATTGTTTCTATGTCTTGGTTATTGTGAATAGTGCTGCAATGAACACAGGAGTGCTATCTCCTGAAGTCCTGATTTCAATTCTTTTGGATAAATATTCAGAAGTGGATATGGATACTATGGTAGCCTAGTTTTAATAGTTTGAAGAACCTCCACACTGTTTTCGACAGCATCTGCACCATTTTGCATTCTCACGAATAATGTGCAAGGGTTAAAACTTCTCCCCATCCTTGCCAACTCTTGTTGTCTTTAGTTTTGTTTTGTTTTTATAATAGCCATCCTGGAAAGTGTGAGGTGATATTGCACGATGGTTTTGATTTGCATTTTCCTGACAATTAGTGATATATATGTCATATATATATATATATATATTATTTTTATGTCTTCTTTGATGAAATATCTGTTCAGATCTTTAATATATTTTAACTGATTTACCAGTTATATTATTTAATTACTTTACTATAACTTAGGAGTTAAATATTTTGGATGCTAACCCCTTATCATATATATGGTTTGCAAATATTTACTGATATTTCATAGGTTGGCTTTACACTGTATTAATCTTTCTTTTGCTGTGTAGATGTTTTTACTTTGATGTAGTATCATTTTATTTTTTATTTTAGTTAACTGTGCTTTAGTGTCTTATCCAAAAAGAAACCATTGCCCAGAACAATGTCAAGAAGCTTTTTTCCCCAATGTTTTCTTCTGGGAGTTTTATAAAGTTCAGGTCTTAATTTGTCTTTAATCTATTTCAAGTTGATTTTTTTGTATTTTGTATAAGGATCAAATTTCTTTCTATTGCATGAGGATAGTCAGTTTTTCAACATTTTTTGTTGAAGAGACTGTCTTTTCCTTTGCATTTCTTTGGAACTCTTTTAGAAGATCAGTTGTACATGCATAGATTTATTTTTATACTTTCTGTTCTGTTGCAGTGTTCCATATTTCCACATTTACCCAGGCATCATGCTTTTTATTATTATTGTAGCTTTGTAATATAATTGAAATTAGGAAGTGTGAGGCCTCCAGATTTGTTTCTTAAGATTGCTCCAGTTATTGTGTGTATCTTGTGCTTTTATATGAATTTTAGAATTATTTTCTCTATTTCTGTAGAAAAATCATTGGGGTTTTGGTAGTGATTATGCTGATTCTTTACATTGCTTTAGATAGTATGAATATTTTAAGAGCATTAATCTCCTAATTCATGCATACAAGATATATTTTCACTTGTTTGTCTTGTCTAATCTCTTTTATCAATATTTTGCAATTTTCAATATATACAGTTTTATATCCTTAGTTAAATTTATTTCTAGGTATTTTATTCTTTTTGGTGTTCCTGTAAAGAGGATTGTTTTCGATTGTTTTCCTGATTTCCTTTTCAGAGAGTTTGCTGTTAGTTCCCTGGCAGTTCAGATGGTAAAGAATCTGCCTTCAAAGTGGGAGACCCAGGTTCAGTTCCTGGGTTGGGAAAATCCCATGGAGAAGGGAATGGCAATGCGCTCCAGTATTCCTGCAGAGAGAATTCCATAGACAAGAGCCTGGCAGGCACAGTCTATGGGTTTGCAAAGAGTCAGACATAACTGACATAACACACACTCAAACTACTGAATTTCTTACGCTGACTTGTACCCTACAACTTGCCATATTCAGTCATCTGATTTTTGGAATAAGCCATTTAACTTGGGTGTCCTGAGCCTTACTAACTGCTTAAATTTAACTAGAGCTCTTTGAAGAAGTGGCTGATTCCATGCCTGGGGCAAATAAAGCATAAAATAAATCTGGAAGTATTTGGGGAACTTGAAAGTAAAATTACTCAAAAGCATACTCGCTCCATACTGGAAAGCCAACTTAAAGAAGCTCCTAATAACCAAAGATGAGGCAATTAAAGCAGTAAATAAATAAATAATGACGGTGATAAGTTATAAGTATTAAAATAAATACTTATAATGCACACTGGTATAAATGAATGAGCAGCAAATAAATGAGAAATTATTCCATGTAGTGGACTTCTAGCTCACCAATAGAAAGAGAATATTGAAAATATAAATATCACCATTAAACAAAACCTACATAATAATTAATGTAAGCAAATATCATTGAAAAATGCTAAAACATAAGGGTAAATGTATACTGAGAAAAAGAACATTTGCATCACCTCAGATTACATCAACTCCTGCTAATTATTCACCATAAAGTGCAAAATACTAGCTTTACTGAGGAAAAACTTGGCAAACACAACCCCAACTGTGTTCAGACACATCACTATTTTTTCATTACTTTTCAAGTGTAATAAATGTCTATTTCCTTCAGTTTCATAAAACCCTAGTAACATATTTCTGCCTTTATTCACCATTCAAATTTGGTCATAAATATTTTACTGTTATATAATTTTTGTAATTTATTTATTTTTACTCATAAATTTATAAACAAGTTTTTACTCTTAAAAACAGTATTAAGGCATTTTCTTTAATTTCACCTTCAACATTTTCCCCTGTGTTGTTTTCTGCTACTGATGAGAACATAATGAACATACATTTTCATAATTTTATTTATTAGACATAAAATATTTGTAGCATTTTCTCAGAGGCAGGCATCTGACCAAACTTCACCAAATTTTCAAGTGCAATGGCAAAATATGTCAAAATACTGTTGTGCTGACTGCTGCTTCAGACAGCTATGAGAATGAAAGTCAGCAGCTTGTCTGAGATAAAATGTTAAATATGTATGATTAAAGATGTTAAATATAAAAAGGAAAATTGTATCTTTCAGTTATCAGGAAAGATTTCAAATTCTGAAATTCTATCTTTCATAGACATGCAGAATAAAGAAAAAAACATAGTACTTAACTAATTGCAACTATATGGTTTAATATTTTCATCAATATGATGATATATAGGCAAGAAACATTTCAAAATATTCAAGCATATTGACAGGTTGAGATGAATTAGATAAAAGCATGATTGCATTTGATAAGATGATGAGCAAAATAATTCATTTTCTCCTTTGCATTTAGAGGAAACATAACTTTCTTTCTAGTCATCTTATCTATTATTCACCTGGTACAATTCATAAGATGAAAATCACTGTCCAATACCAGTTATAGTTTATCATCTCCATGCTTGGCTTTGAACAATATTGTTTTCTCTTTGTGAGTAAGTGAGCAAGTTCCTTCATTTGGTTAAGTTAATAAATTATTCCATCAGCTTTAAGGAGGTTCTAGTGGGAGAAGCTGTTAACTTGCTTTATATAAAGAAAAATAGGCTATAAAACTTCTAGACAAGAGTGCTGAGTATGCGTCCCACTCCTTAGTATATTTTGAAGCAGAAGAAGGTCAGGATTCAGGGAAAAGCTCATCTATTTTTAAGATGAAGCTCAGGAAGAATTCTAATATTTGCAGAATTTTCTCTTGAATACCATGAGTATTCTCTGAGCAAAACAAATCTGTCTACCAAAAAGATTCAAAGGAAGAATCCAGTGTTGGTTCAGTGTATCCCAAGAGCTTTAGCAACGTTCTTTATGGACACATGCATGAAAAGAAATAAGGAGTTTCCTTTATCCTTTCTACGTCTGTAGAAAGGATACATAGGCTTTTCCAATCTTCCTCAGCAGATACAATGCAGCTGATATACACAAGAAAAAAAAGAAAGAAAGAAAATGCACACATTAGTTTTATTATTCAGAATCAAGATAGCCTGATGATGGCCTTGGTAAAGACAGCTTGTAAAGTGTCTTGAAGACCTTGAATACTCACATTAATGCTTCAAAACTCAGACAGGCTGATGTAAGATGTAAGAGATTAACCCTGACTAAATCACAAGATCTCAATAACTTAAAGGTGTCTAGAAGGAATAACATGTCTTTTTTCAATGTTTTCTTACTTCAAACTCGAAAGTTTTGCCTGATACTGTGCTGCTTCTCCAAATCACTAATCCTTCTGAGTTTTGGGGTTTTTGTTTTTGTTTTTGTTTTGTGTGTGTGTGTATTTACAACTGCCTAATTATATTCAAGAAATTACTCGATCGATCATGATTACGTAATCACACACCTAGCATTTTTCCTATCATTTACAAGTCAATCCATACTGTGAGGTATATTGTCATTGATATGGCAACACTGGGTAATCAAAATTTCTTAACACCAGAGCAACGTCTCAGTGGACATTCCCAGGCGGCTCAGTGGTCAAGAATCTGCCTGCAGTGCAGGAGACACAAGAGACATGGGTTTGACCCTGGCTTGGGAAGATCCACTGGAGAAAGAAATGGCAACCCACTTCAGTATTGTTGCCTGGGAAGTTCCATGGACAGAGAAGCCTGGTGGGCTACAGTCCAGGGGGTATCACAAAAGAGTCAGACGTGACTTGCAACTAAGGAGCAGCAACAACGTCTTTACATAATTCCTCTCACGGAAAGAATATTGCCCAAGAGCGGCAACCTGTCAGGCATTACAGTCCTCATGACCTCAGACAGGGCTGACAAAGCTCGCCTCTATACTCATCAGGAGAGGAACAATGAAGTGAGAGCCGTTCCTCATAAGATTCACTGAGAAGTTTAAGGGTAAAATAATATTTCTTTCTTGAGATTCTGAATTTCAAGTGACAAAACATAATGCCCAAGTTTCATCCATATGAGATAAGGCAGGTGAGATGTGTGCCTGGTCTAATGCTTTAATTCTGAGGTGACTCACAAAGACTTCCTGGTCCAAATTTCTCACTGAAAGAAATGACCAGAGACAGCTTTCTAAGAAATGACCAGCCACAGAATGGCTGCTATCAAAAAGTCTACAAACAATAAATGCTAAAGAGGGTGCAGAGAAAAAGGAACCCTCTTACACTGTTGGTGGGAATGCAAACTAGTACAGCCACTATGGAGAACAGTGTGGAGATTCCTTAAAAAAACTGGAAATAGAACTGCCATATGACCTAGCAATACCACTCCTGGGCATACACACTGAGGAAACCAGATCTGAAAGAGACACGTGCACCTCAACGTTCATCGCAGCACTGTTTATAATAGCCAGGATATGGAAGCAACCTAGATGCCCATCAGCAGATGAATGGATAAGGAAGCTGTGGTACATATATACCATGGAATATTACTCAGCCATTAAAAAGAATTCATCTGAATCAGTTCTAATGAGGTGGATGAAACTGGAGTCTATGGTACAGAGTGAAGTAAGTCAGGAAGAAAAACACCAATACAGTATATTAGCACATATATATGGACTTTATAAAGATGGCAAGGATGACCCTATATGTGAGACAGTAAAAGAGACACAGATGTAAAGAATAGACTTTTGGACTCTGTGAGGGAAGGCGAGGGTGGGATGATTTGGGAGAATAGCATTGAAACATGTATATTATCATATGTGAAATAGCTCGCCAGACCAGATTTGATGCATGAGACAGGGTGCTCAGGGCTGGTGCACTGGGATGACCCTGAGGGAGCACATGTACACTCATAGCTGATTCATGTGAATGTATGGCAAAAACCACCACAATATTGTAAAGTAATTAGCCTCCATAAATAAATAAATTGAATTGATTAATTTAATTAAATAAATAAAAGAATAAGTCAAATTAACAAATTTCAAAAAAGAAAGGAAAAAAAAAAAAAATAAAGAAATGACCAATCGATCAAGCCAGGATGCTGAACCAGGAGACATCCCCATGAGAGGAAAACACACAGTCTGTGGTACATACTGGTAAGATCATTCTGTATAGTGGATACAGACACATGTGCTCAGATTCTCTCTGTTAGGAAATTTAATGAAAAAATAGACAAATAAAAATAACAACACAGAAAATAGGCGGATTTTAAGTAGAATCCATTAGGCAATAAAATCAGTGAGTAAACAGGAGCCATCAATTAGAAGCAAAACGAGAGTAGAAAGGAGACAGGGGTCCCCAACCTCTGGGATCTAATGCCTGATGATCTGAAGTGGAGTTTATGTAAAAAAAAAAATAGAAATAAAGTGCACAATAAATATAATGCACTTGAATCATCCTCAAACAATCCCCCCAGTCCAGTTGGTAGAAAAATTGTCTTTCACAAAACTGGTCCCTGGTGCCAAAAAGGTTGGGAATCACTGATCAGAGGTAAAAGAGAGTAACTGAAAGAACCTATAGATATTTCTGTAAGTAGAAGAGCATTTTTGTCATTGAAAGTCACTGTGATCTGAGTGATATTCCAATTCTTCTTAAGATATATCTTTTTTTGCCCCCAGATATGTGTCTTTACATGCAGAAGAACTATACAAAAAAGATCTTCATGACCCAGGTGATAACGATGGTGTGGTCATTCACCTAGAACCAGACACCCTGGAATGTGAAGTCAAGTGGGCCTTAGAAAGCATCACTATGAACAAAGCTAGTGGATGTGATGGATTTCCAGTTGAGCTATTTCAAATCCTGAAAGATGATGCTGAGAAAGTGCTACACTCAATATGCCAGCAAATTTGGAAAACTCAGCAGTGGCCACAGGACTGGAAAAGGTCGGTTTCCATTCTAACCCCAAAGAAAGGCAATGCCAAAGAATGTTCGACCTACTGCACAATTGCACTCATCTCACACACTAGTAAAGTAATGCTCAAAATTCTTCAAGCCAGTTTTCAACAGTACATGAACTATGAACTTCCAGATGTTCAAGCTGGATTTAGAAAAGGCACAGGAACCAGAGATCAAATTGCCAACATTTGTTGGATCATCGAAAAAGCAAGAGAGTTCCAGAAAAAATCTACTTCTGTTTTCTTGACTATGCCAAAGCCCTTGACTCTGTGGACCACAACAAACTCTGGAAATTTCTTAAAGAGATGGGAATACCTGATCAACTTACCTGTCTCTTGAGAAATCTGTATGCAGGTAGGGAAGCAACAGTTAGAACTGGACATGGAACAACAAACTTGTTCCAAACAGGGAAAGGAGTACACCAAGGCTGTATATTGTCACCCTGCTTATTTAACTTATATGCAGAGTACATCTTGAGAAAGGCTGGGCTGGATGAAGCACAAGCTGGAATCAAGATTGCCAGGAGGAATATCAATAACTTCAGATATGCAGATATCACTCTTATGGCAGAAGGTAAAGAAGAACTAAATAGCCTCTTGATAAAAGTAAAAGAGGAGAGTGAAAAAGTTGGCTTAAACCTCAACATTAAGAAAACTTAGATCATGTTATCTGTTCCCATCACTTCATGTCTAATAGATGGGGAAACAGTGGTAACAGTGACAGACATTATTTTGGGGGGCCTCCAAAATCACTGTAGATGGTGACTGCAGCCATGAAATTAAAAGACACTTGCTCCTTGGAAGAAAAGTTATGACCAACCTAAACAGAATATTAAAAAGCAAATACATCACTTGGCCAACAAAGGTCCATCTAGTCAGGGCTATGATTTTTCCCATAGTCATGTATGGATGTGTTGGACTATAAAGAAAGCCGAGCACAGAAGAACTGATGCTTTTGAATTGTGGTATTGAAGAAGACTCTTGAGAGTCCCTTGGACTGCAAGGAGATCCAACCAGCCCATCCTAAAGGAAATCAACCCTGATTATTCATTGGAAGGACTGATGTTGAAGCTGAAACTCCAATACTTTGTCCATCTGATGGGAAGATGACTCATTTGAAAAGACCCTGATGCTGGGAAAGATTGAAGGTGGAAGGAAAAGAAGACAGAGGATGAGATGGTTGGATGGCATCCCTGACTCAACGGACATGAGTTTGAGTAAGCTCTGAGGGGTGGTGATGGACAATGAGGCCTGGTATGCTGCAGTCCATGGGGTCTCAAAGAGTGGGACACAACTGAGCAACTGAACTGAACTGATACATCTACTAACTTTAGCAATCTGACTGTTCACACATTGGAATTTTTAAGAGACTAATACAAATATACTGAAGTAATTCCAGAGGTTCATAAATTAGAAATAAAGTGAAGATAATAAAAAAAATCAAGAGTTGCCCAGAATTATGCAAGATGTTCCTAAAGTACATAAAGCTTCTAGTATTGAATGAGACTTTGATCCTGTCAACTGTAAACATCAAATCATTAACAGAGTGGTTCTCAACTGGAGGTAATTGCCCTCACCGCCAGGAATGTTTGGCAATGTTTGAAGAAATTTTGGTTGTCATCAAACAGGTTAGGGAGCTTGGCAGAGGGCTAAACATTCTGCAATGTACAGGACACCACTCCTCAAGACAAAGAAATCCAACTCAAATGTCTGTAGTGCCAGGTCTGTGTCTAAATACCGATCTAAATCAAGAGAGGCTGGGTCAAAACAAATTGAAGTTTCTTAACTTGAACTAATTCTGGTTAAACTATTTCAAATCAATTTTTACTCTTTTACCTATGTTATTCTACCATAAATATAACTAATCATTATAATTGAAAACATCTAAAACTAAGCAAATAAACCTACAAAACATAATGTCTTCAGTAGCTTATTTAGAAAGATTCTATGTTTTATTCAAGTAAAAGAAATCTGTAAGTAGTTTCTTTGAATTGTGTTACTGCCATTTTGCTGACAGAAGTACAAGGAGAGGCTGAAATGGATGCTTTCTGACAATAGGGAAATCAGTGAAAGTGATGAACTCACAGAGTTTAATCTCTCAAGATTTTTATGAAGCAAAATGTCCAAAGCCTATTTTCCTGTAACTCTGGTACATCTAAATGTGGATATTTTGGCTTTCGGCAAACTGATGACTCATTTGATAGCTGACTTTTTGTGAGTGCTGAATAATATCATATTTTAGATATATGAAAATTAAAAAGGAACAGATTAATGTTTATCTAGCATGATTTCAGCTTCAAAGAGTAAAATCCTTTGACAAAGCAAAAAAGAAATCACTCAACTGTCATTTTATGATTATTAGATTCTATCAATACTATTAGAAGTGAAAAATTCTGGGGCAGAACAGCCTACTGAACTTGGTGAGTCATAATGTTTAAGAGGAATAAATCAGAAGGTTTACAAATTCACAATAAGGTGAAACTTCTTGCTTTTTTAGAGTGGAGGAAGAAGAAACAGAAAGAAAGAACAGAGAATTCAGACTTCAGTAGGTCACTTGTATATGGAAGGAACCAACTATAAAGAAACATGAAGTTCTGAAAATAAGCTAGGGAAATATAATTCATTGAATACTTTATGATTTGAATTAATGCTCCAACTAGTGAATTTAAAGAGTAATAATTTTTTTCTTTTTTTCCTTGCCAAAATCTGGCAAAGTTGCTATGACTTTAAGTTATGTAGAAATGGAGGCTTAAATAAATTTGTAATTGTGTGGGTCATTCAATGAGTGAACAGCAGAAAAAGGTTTTGAATCAAGGTCTAACTGGAAAAAAAAGAGTATATTATTTTTATTTTTTTCAAAAATTTCTTTCCTGAAGGTTGTATGAATTCACTCATGGGTGGTCATAAAGTAAAGAAAACTAACATTCATTGGATATATACTAGATACTGTGCTAATGTCTTTACATGAATTATACAAAATAATGGATATATCATTTATTGGAGAAGTGATCAGGAATAAATAGCAGAATTAAAATGGAATAGTTTAGACAAAAGATGTTTTTCTAGTATCAAGAATCCTTGATGCTATATTATACACACTGTATTATGGGATGTAATCCAGCCCTAGCATTTGTTAACCAAGTCCTGAAAAGCCCATCAAAATATATTTTTCATAAAATAAAGATAATTTCTGTTCATTACTTAAGTGAGACTTTGAAGGCATCATAGCATCTGCTTAGAGTTGGGAGACTTTGGTCAGCATAGTTATAGATTTTTGACACCTAGTTTAAGATCGTTCTCTCAATGTTGGGAACTGTCTGAGGGTGGGTAAAATGTTAAATTATAATAGTTTAGATGCAGTGAGTACAGGGAGACAGGAATTTAGGACAACCTCATTTGGACAAGTTTATGGGATAAGAAAAGTCACTTTAGAGGCTTCCCAGGTGGTGTAGTGGTAAAGAATCAACCTGCAAACGCAGGAGATGCAAGAGATGCAGGTTTGATGCCTGGGTTGGCAAGACTCCCTAGGGGAGGAAATAGCACCCCTTCAGTATTCTTACCTGGAAAATTCCATGGACAGAGGAGCCTAATGGGTTACAGTCCATGGGGTCGCAGAGTCGGACACAACTGACTGACTGAGCACACACACACACACACACACACACACACACACACAAAGTCACATTAATTGGAGACATGTTGCTTCTCCTATTTTAGTTCAAAAATGCAAAAGTTCAGGTTCCTTTTTCTTTCTCCCTACCATCTTATGACATTTATTTTTGTAATTTATTTATTTGTGGCATTTATTTTTGTAATTAAAGGGTAACTTGAACAGTTTTATACATCACACCTGTATCCCAGGAATTAGAAAGATAAAAGAGAAGCAAAAGGGCACCAAGTCTAGATCAGACAAATCTTCCCCTTTAAAAATGTTTTTTTCAGAAATCACATTGCTTCTCCTCCCCAATCCCCAACTCCACTCCTTGGTCACAACTAGGTAACTAGGTCTCCTGTGTGGCTCTAGATAAAAGGAAATGTCTGTGTGTGTGTGTGTGTGTGTGTGTGTGTGTGTGTGTGTGTGTGTGTGGGTGTGTGTGTGTGTGTGCGCATGTGTGTTAGTCACTCAGTTGTGTCCAACTCTTTGTGACCCCATGGACTATAGTCCACCAGGCTCCTCTGTCCATGGAATTCTTCAGGCAAGAATACTGGAGCGAGTTACCACACCCTTCTTCAGGGGATCTTCCCAACCCAGAAATCGAACCCAGGTCTCCTTCATTGTAGGCAGATTATCTACATCTGAGCCACCAGAGAAGGAAATGGGGAAGGTAAGTGTTGGACTTTATAGCCTCTAAAGCAGAGAAAGGAAGTGAAAAGGGTTAGTGAGTTGATTTTGTTGCTAATACACAACGTTGGTTGCAATTGATTTTAGATGAATAATTCCCTAGCGGGCACAGTTGTTCATATGATAAGAGATTGTACCGAGTCATACTATGACCCAAAGTTCTCTGCTGTGTTAGGTCCATGCATCACTCCACGAAATTTCACTCCACGCTTATTTGGTAGATCATAGCATTGTTTCTTTTACACATGAGGAAATTGATGGTAGGTAACTTATCTGACACAATGAGCCAGCAAATGTCAGAGATGGGATTTAGAACCCAGAACAATTTTTTTTAATATTATTATTGGAATATAATTGGCTTATAATGTTGTGTTAGTTTCTCTTGTACAACAAAGTGAACCACCTATATATAAACACATATAACGCCTCCCTCCCCCATCCCACCACTGCAGGTCAGTACAGAGCTGAGCATCTGTACTATACAACAGCTTTCCAATAGCTACATATCCATTCTCTATGCCTGTATCTCTATTCCCATCCTGCAAATAGGTGAACCCATAACAAATTTTCTCCAAAGCTTGTGCTATGCCCATCATAGCCACTACCTCTTTGGATGTAAAGAGATAATGTACAACTGAAATGGACATATTAATTGTGATTTATTTATTATTCTATTAATCTTATTATTTATCCCAATTTTGATTCATTTATTATTCTATTATTTTATTAATTATTTATCCTGTTATAATTGTTTTATTAATTATTCTGCACTCAAATACTTTCTCATTATAATCAAACCTTCCTATAATCAGATAAATTGTTTGTCTAGTATCCTGAATATTTTTTTTGTCATTTTTTGCACAATAAAGTCTGTCTTTAAAAAAATAGATTCCACCTAATGTGGAACAGGGTGTCATAGTATTTTATCCTACACTGAAGTCAGTGAAATGGAACTTGTGTTATGAGCCATGTTTTTGTCAGCAACTGTTATCACCCAAGGACATATATTCAAAATAATTTAATAATTTTACTTTATAAGTGCAGATGCAAAAATATTTTTAAAAACTCATCTAAAAACAAGTCAGCATGAACTTTTTCATTCTCATATGATATCCCTACAGCTGATTATTTTAAATAGCAATCTCAGTAGAATTTCAAGTTCAGTAAAATCATTTTCTCCCTCCATGCTGCAAAAATCTTTTATGTTTATATTGTAAAATCAACAGAGTCAAAATTAGAAACACTGTGTTGCCTGTTACTTTTTCTGAGGCTGATATGAAAACATAATTTGTAATCCCCTGAGGAAATGCTTAAACCCAAACCAAGCAATCTAACAATAACAAAATATCTATTACAACTGGTGCCTTGCAGATTTTTTTCTTAAACCCACTGCTTCTTGGCTGCTGATTGTAACTCAGAGTTGAAATTCTGACCTGACCTTATAGATTTGTTGGGGAGAGTTTCACCTGCAAATAGATACCTTCCCTTAAATTAAACAAAACACTTACAAATTAGGTCAGACATTGCTCCCTTACAGAACTGAACTTTTTCATGCACAGAGCACACAGTTGCCACAAAATGTGACTTGAAAGAGATTTAGGAAGTCATTTTATCAATGTAACTAACCAAAAAAAGCAGCCTCCCCCTAAAAAAGCATTGATCTGTTTTTATGATTGCCATCCTCGATTATTTCTTTAATATAAAGTACATGAAGAACTCTCTAAGTATGGACTATTTCCAAATAATACATTGTGCCATGAGGTACTAATCAATACTTTGTTAGATGAACTATTGTGCATAAGATTGGCTATTTAATCTCTGAGCAGGAACCATAGAGGATAAAAGTCAGACAAAGCCAATATGTTTGGAGTCTTGTTATCATATCATTAGTCTCGTTTATAGACTGTTCTAGAATGGTCTAACTAAGGGAAGAACTGGCACGTTAGGAAGTCTGCCTTCTCATTGGGGAAATTTTAACATATATGCAAGGCATTCTGGCAATTCTACTATTTCTTTTCCTTCAATACTGCCAGATATGAATAACACCTATGATTACAAACAGCCATTGAAAATATCTTGTTCCCCAAAAGTTCCTTAAAACAATCATGGGAAAATAATTAGTTTCCTCAATGTTTGCTTTTAAAGCCTAATTCTGATACCTGCTTATCTCCCTTTCTCCCTTCGTCTGCCCTTTCCTTCTTTCCTTTGCAAAGATTTCATTCTCAAGGTCATGAGGTGGGATCCAGGGAGGTAAGAGCTCTGCACTAGAGAGGCCAGCATAGCACAGGAGTTAAGAACCCAAGAGGAGCATAGGACAGGAGGATGGCCGTCCACTAGGTTAGTGAAGAAGGGAGTCTGCACGGAGTCCCAGGGCTGAGATGATGCTACCTGCCCCTGTGTGCCGGAGGCCAGGTAGAGTGAGCAGGCCATTTGCATAAGAGGAGCTGCAATGGTAAATAGGCACTGGTGACATGCAGGAGGAACTTGTCAAAAAAATAAATATATGAGGGATGGTGGAAGTCAAGTTCCTGTCTGCGAGATAAGACATAATAAGGGAAAAACTAAAATGATTTCTGTGATGTTGATATCATCATGACGTTATGGTTTTGAATATACAGTTGTACCTCAGTATCCACAGTATCCACAGGTGATGATTCCCCAATCTTCTAATTCCAAAATCCACTAACTCTCAAGTTCCTTATGTAAAATGGCACTGTATAGTCAGCCCTCCATATGCATGGTTCTGAATCATGGATTCAACCAATTTCATATCATATCCCTGAGGCTGGTTCAGTCTGAAAGAAGGAGCCCCCAGGTATGGAGGGTCAGCAGTATATACAGAGACATAACTATGCATGGGAGAGGGAGGGACTTAATATATTCTTTTGTTCAGTCTGCTGAAAGGCTGTGAAAGCTGAGGATCAAAAGTGACTTGAGAACATATCTCTTTTTTTTAAATACCATTGCATATCAAAAAGAACCAGAGCTCTTTGGAAAAAATGCTGGTTTCAAAATTGGAATAGTGAAGACATAAGATAAGCCTGGAATATCTTATTGTAGTAAAAAGTAAGGACTTCCTCTAAGAAAGATTAAGATTTGTCAAAAACAACTGGAAGTCACCTTGAAGGATCTATCACAGGCCATTTTGGGGGTAATCTGATCAGCAAAATAAATAATGATATGATAGGTGTGGATTATTATAAACAAACAGGAATCCATGTTTTTTTTTTTTTACTGAATAATTATTTACAGAGGAGAAAACCTTTCTTTAATTTACATGCCAATAAAAGACTGTAGATGAAATGAAGGAAAGATGCTGTCACCATTTGGCATCTATGACATTGATTATTTCTCCAAGAAACAGAAATAGATGTAAAGTAATGGGTGAAGGTTTGATGAGCAATGTAACAGTCCTAATTGCCTCCCTACAAGATCCTTATAAAGACAAAAGATTACTGTACCATGGACAAACCTGGCCAGGAACACTTTATTCAAGGTACCAAGTTATAAGCAAGGGGACAGATTGAAATTCTGCCCTGTCTGATAAAATGGAAGAAGGAGCCAACATCTTTTCTGTTATTCCTACCAAAACTCTATAACCTACATTTGACATTTCAAATAAATATAATCTAAGGGACATCCTATAAAATAATTGGTTTATAATCATCACAATGTTAAGGTTATCAAAGTCAAACAACTGTTTCAGAGTGAAAAAAAAAAAAAGCAAAACAAATGAAAAAACAGTCAAAAAAAAACCCCAAAACACTAAAGATTCATAACCTCTAAGTAAGAGGTGATAGTGACTTGATACTATTTGCTATAAAGAGCATTATTGAGAAAACTCACAAAACTTGGATGAAGCTTTTGGATTAGATGATAGCAATATATTACTGTTAATGACCTTGTTTGATTGCTGTGTTGCGACCAGTATACAGAAGGATGTCCTTATTTGTAGTTGGCACATATCGAAGTGTTCAGCTTTGAGAGGGCATCATCTAGGCAACTTACTCTTAAGTAGTTCAAGAACAAAAAGAATTTTTAAGATTTTCTTTCTGTAACAGAAGGTTGTGGTTGTATCAAAATAAAAGACCTGGATTTTGGAGAATTATAATTCCATATAGAACTTGCTCCAATAAATTAACTCTAAAAAATTCAACCCACTCTTTTCCATAAAATCTTCTCTTGGAAGTCAAGGGGAACAAAATTATCTGAAAATGATTGTATGATAATTGTGTCTTTAAGAGTCTAACTGTAGTTGTAGAAAGCTTTAAAGGAGTTCTCATTTAAAAATAATGTTTAAAATGTGTATTTCTAAATGACTCTAATATTATATCTACCAATTACAGTACTTATTCCTTTATAGCTTCTAAAATTAATTTATTTTCCCATTACTCTTTTTCTTTTCTTGGCTGAAATCCATGTTTCCATATCTCTTTAGGCTGTTTAAAGAGAAGCATAGTTCTTTGGATTCTCTTTCAAAGTATTTCTCTGCCATCTCATGGGGCAAGTTTTAATAGCGTAAATTTGCTTACATACATTTCAATGTAATTAGTAGCTCAAATTGTTGAAAACAAGACAAAACACACAAAAGGATTATTTCTTAGATAAGAGGAAAACAATTGATAGAATGTGCTAAGTAATTAAAACTGCTGAGAATCTAAGTAAAAAAAATAGTAAAGTTTTAATTATTCATAATAAATTGTAGCCCATCCAATTATTAGCACCTATATACCTTAAATATTTCAAGCTTGGGTCTAAGAAAAATGTATTAGAACTCCTGATAGAAATACAATATTTAGTCTATGTATCATATTACCTTCTTACTATACTTCCTTTAGAATGTTTCTGAGGTTGAGTGCTGCACTTCTGCAAATTGAAAATTAAAATATTTCACCCTGCCATCCATCCTCCCTGTCTCTTAAGAGGCATATGGCTAACATCATATTGTAAAACTCTACTGGAACGAGCTAACTCACAGCTAACAGTTTGCTCCATTGTATCAAATGACTTATTTTGTGTGCCGTATGACAAATACATGATTAATTCTCTTTCTGTACAAGAACTTCTCTGCTTGCGTGGCTTTGAAGGGAAAGGTGCCTTTGAGGATGAATGAGTAAGTTCCATAGAGACAAATAGCCTTGAGGGCAGCAGGTTAACTCACTCAATCTGTAGTGAAGCAGTGCTCCCCTGGAGATGCTCCAAAAAGCCAAGAATCAAAAATAAGGAAGCTTTTAATTTTTGTGTTCAAACCCAGAAAAGTTCAGTGTTTGCTTTTCATAATATTTTTAGGTGTAAGTGACCTGGAAAAGTAATAGGCAACTTACTGTGTGTGCTCAGTCACTCAGCCATGTCCGACTTTTTGTGACCTCATGGACTGTAGCCCACCAGGCTCCTTGGTCCATGGGATTTTCCTGCCAGGAATACTGGAGTGGTTTGCCATTTCCTTCTCCACATCTTACTATAAGACATTATATAAGTATTTTCAAATTTAAAAAGAGAAGCTTGGAAGCATTTGAAGACATGGCTTTCTCACTGCACTCAATTGAGTATTTTACTATGCAATTGTCCCTCAAAATTTTAAAATGATACTAAAGGAATAAAATTCTATAAATCCATTAGCTAGACTTAACAAAAATCTTGCAGGTGAGCATATTTGTCATGGAATTTAATATAGTGACACAGAGATGCTATATACTTAGATATGTAATATGTCCCTCATGAAAATGAATTCAAAGTTAACTGGGGGTTAAAAATGAGAGAATTTCCGTAAGGAAGCAATTTAGTGTTATCAAAAGGGTACAGAGTTCAGAATTGGAAACCTGGTAATAAGAATCCATATAACATACAAAGTTGTTGTTCAGTCACTAAGTCCTGTATGACTTTGCAACCCCATGGACTGCAGCACTCCAGGCTCCTCTGTTCTACATTATCTCTGAGAGTTTGCTCAAATTCATGTCCATTGAGTCAGTGATGCTATCTAGCATCTCATCCTCTGCCACCTCCTTCTCCTTTTGCCTTCAATCTTTCCCAGCATCAGGGTCTTTTCCAAGGAGTCAGTTCTTTGCATCAGGTGGCCAAAGTATTGGAGCTTCAGCTTCACAACAGTCCTTCCAATGAATATTCAGGGTTGATTTCCTTTAGGATTGACAGGCTTGATCTCCTTGCAGTCCAGGGGACTCTCTAGAGTCTTCTCCAGCACCACAATTTGTAAGAACTGTAAGCACTGTTTAAATAGCCAGAACATGAAAGTATATAGATTACTGAGAGCTTATATGGCCTACTTGCCAGTCAGTGATGCATAAGGCAGTAAACTTGCAGTTACTTTGTTCCTCTAAATCAAAGGGTCCTCAAATTCCACACTGACTATTGAGTTTCAGGCCCCCCATGTGAGGAGCTGCATCCTCCCCCCACATCCCTTTATGCATGGATGTAGAGTAGTCCCTGTTCTGCTTGTTGACTGA
Source organism: Muntiacus reevesi (assembly GCF_963930625.1). Lineage (NCBI taxonomy): Eukaryota > Metazoa > Chordata > Mammalia > Artiodactyla > Cervidae > Muntiacus > Muntiacus reevesi. The sequence continues at coordinate 63,482,416 of NC_089253.1, read as the reverse complement.
TAATCATGTCAAGTGAAGGGGAAACAACCCTGGAAAAAGTCCATATGCTCCATCTTCCCAATTCTCAGACCAGGATTACAATTCCTTTTCTGTTTTTGCTCATTTAGAATAAAGCAGACCTGAATTTTTGGCAAATTACCTAATTTCGACTTTCTCATCTTTAAAATGCCACTGATACAATTTACTTTTCAGAGTATCTGTAGAATTTGAATGAGATAAAAGAAATAGACATTCTTTTATATTTTAAGTTGCAGCAATTACTAGAGTTTTATTTTCTTTCTTTAGCTTTTTGTTAGGTGGAGATGGTCTACTCTACAGTTGAGATTTATGTGCTCCCACTGAGAATAAATAAATAGCCTCTTTATATGATTTACCATAATATACAATGGTATTGCTTGAATATATTTTACTTTTCCTTCCAGGCTCACTTTTATCTATTTCTTCTAAAACTTTTGCACTTCTGGGAACATGACAACTTCTTGTAATGGTCCTTCTTGCTGTTATTCTCTCTCCAATGACATTCCAAGTTCATTAGTAATAGTGGGATACAGTGTTTTCAAGTATCATCTTTAGTTATCATGCTTGCTTTTAATGAAGAGGTAAAATCTGGACTCTTTTGGCTAACAGGATATTGAAAAAATAGCACCATGCAAGAATAGCCCTAAAGTTAGGCCTCAAGAGGACTTGTATTTCCCACTTTTAATCTTCTAGAGTCATGAGACCACCTTATTATGAAAATGTCAGTCTGCTTAATGGTGAGTGAGATTGTGGAGGGAACTCAAGGTATCTAAGCTGACAGCCATCACAAACTAGCTGAAGGTGAATGGAATGCCTTGATTTCTCTGAGCCCAGTTATTATATCAGATGATGCGGTAGTCTTTATGTGTACAAATTCATTTAATTGCCATGTCTTACTGTGTTGGAAGCATAAGAGGGGTAATTTTACCTAGTACAGTGTTCAGTTCTATAAGCAATTCATGGTTGCTTATATTTCCTTCCTTACTACTCAGTTTGTTCTTTGAAAAATGAAATGGTTTTAGGTAAGTATTTTGAATAAGTGAGGAAGTCAAGGATGTAAAGTGAGATTAAGTCACGTATTATTCTCCTACCCAAGACATGTAGATTGAGAAGATGTAACTAGTCTATTTTAAGAGGAGCCAAAAATATGATTCCAAGATTTCTTGCACTTGATTTGAACAGAGACACATTATCCTAAATGGACCTAAGGTGATATAATGATAAGCATATTTAACTACAAATAGGGGAAGAAAAAGAGTGGCAAATTTCCAAGGACTGCTTCTTTTAATATTTTCAACTTAATCTGATTCTGTCATGGCCAAGGTACAAAAAGGTTTGGATAATCCTCTGGGAATTTCCTAATTGTGGCATTTAATCCAAAAACGTATTTTAGAGTTATTTAATGAGTATATGGACTGCAAACCCCTCAGGCTATGTTCCATAAATACTTTCCTTACTTTGGATTTTTATTAGAATTCAGAGAAAGTGATTTTTTTTTTTTAGAATACATATAGTTGGATTGTCGATATTTTTCCTCATCATTAAATATATGCCATGATGAGTATAACATTTTAGGAAGGACATTGGGAAAAAACATAATGTGTGTTCGTGGAAAATGACCACAGAAGTCAAGAGAATTGGAGGGTATAACCCAGGGAATAAATTCAAGAAATATAATCTATTTCCCAAATATTTGGTAACCTTTACATAGAGATGCATTAGACTTTGATGTGTAATCTCAAAAGGCAGAATTTGAAGTTACAGCTTAAAGTTGTAAGAAGTTTTATTTCAGCCCAACATATAAATTTATGATACCTCACACTCTGCAAATATGATAAAGGCTATTTCAGAGTACCTCAGTGGTTTACAGACTTCGTTTTTCAGAGAGATATGAGTATGCAACAAACTTTTTCACCAATTAAGGCAAAATGGAGCAAGAGGGATGTGTGTGTCTGTAACTGTGTAAGATAACTCATTAATATTTGCCAATGGTTTTTATTGGGAAAATGACCAGTCTTATGTTCATCTTAATTTTCTGTTTTAAAAATGTCCATATTATTTTTGATTACATTTTTGGTTCAAAATATTAATCTTGAAGTTAAAATCTACAACCGTTGTAGCAGATAGTGATTTAGTAATGATGTTCATGAAAGAATTCAAGCAAACAGTATTTGGAATAATCAGCCCATGGGGTCAGTGTAATCCAAAAGTTTTGATTCTCTAACTCAAAACTCACAGTCAATGGATTTAAGTGATAGTGCTCTTTTGCTGTATCATGATCCTAGCTTTCAGACAAGGTTTTTGCTTTGTTACCACAGAACATCTCTTTGTTTTAGACTTAATAGATGCCAAACTCCCTATCATAGATTTCATACCCAGTGGCACAGAAACAAAACCATATAAATAGAATCAGCATTTTTACAATTGAAGATAACTCTCACAATGATTACATAAGGATTTACATTTCCTAAGAGAAATTTTTATTTCATATTTCTAACATAAAATAGTTAGTCTATAAGTTGTATGCATTTTTTGCATCTGACAGCAAGTTGGTGTCTTAATGACATGCAGCACTTTGGATATTGAACAGATGGCCATATAAACATTGCCAGCAACAATAAATAATGTAATGGGAGTAAAAATGTGCAGACATTATTTGATATTAATGCCATTTTCATTGTCATTCAATTGTGTTCTCATATTTTCTATATTGTTAATATTTCATCAGCTAACATTTGTTTTTCCCTGTAACTATTATATAACTATTTAAAATTTAACATGAAATAGAATTGAAATACATAGTTCATTAAACTTTGGATCTATTTATGACTTGCTTGAGTCTAAGAATCTTATCAAGCAAGAGATATTCCTATTAATAACTAATGCAAGACTGAAACACAGAAGACATCTATATTCTAGCAGTAAAGAGAAAGAACAAAGTGAATTTGCATGTAAAAGGGAAAGCATTAGCGTTATATAAACAATAGTAATAGACTTCTTTACAAAAAAACAAAATAATACACCATGTTTTTTTTCTAAATGATGGGAAATATGCTATATACATATCATGTACTCAATCTCTCCTTTCCCCCAAACAATATCACTAGTACTCCAGGGCATTTTCTCTCCAGATGAACCAAAATATAGCTTCAGAGCACACCTCATATTAATGCTCTGAAAAACCACTACCAATCCATGAGAATTGACACTCCAGTTAAAATCAATTTACCTTTCTATTTGTTACTCCAAAAAGATCATTAGAAGCTAGAAATCCATTCTGGAATACAAACATGAATTTAGCAAACAGCCAGAAGCTTGGATGGTGAAGTTGCCTGTACTCTACAACAGAATAGGTAGTTTCTGAGGCCTAAATTTATCCATTAGTTTAAAGGACATCTAATCTATGAAGATGAAGGATGTTCTTTAGTTCAGCCTACTGCTTTCAAAAGTCATTATTGAAAACACTTAAGAAAATCAAAGCCATTTTTAAACAATTTAAAGCAAAAACTGGTAGATTTTGCACAGTAAATAACTTTTCTAGATTGGGCATGGGTGGTAGAAAAATGACATTATGTCTTTCAGAGAACTAAGAATTCCCCCTTAATGCCCATCACGTTTCGGTCACCACTGTAAATACAATAAACAGTATCCTTCCTCATGGATCTTACTTTTTAGCTGAGGTTCAGTAGGAAACAAACAAATAAATAAGACATTTTACATAGTGAAAAGGGCGACCCCGTGGCTCAGCAGTAAAGAATCTGCCTGCAATGCAGGGGTCACAGGAGATGTTGGTTCAATCCCTGGGTCAGGAAGATCCCCTGGAAAAGGGAATGGCTACCCACTCCAGTATTCTTCTCTGGAGATTTCCATGGACAGAGAGCTTGATGGGATACAGGGCATAGGGTCTCAAAGAGTTGGACACAATTGAAACAACTTATTGATAGCACAGCACAGCACATAGCGAAAAGTGCTCTGATAGAAATTCAACAAAATAAGGAAATAGAGAGCAAGAGGGGGTGTGGGGCTGCTAAGATGCCAGGAAGTCCTCTCTGAGGGCTGAGAACTAAATTAAAAAAGGAGGAGCTGGAACATTATGTAAATGTTAATGGTATTGTCACTAAATAAGGGCTCCTAATTCTTATTGAACTATTAGTATTGTTTTGGTAAACTGTTTTCGTGGAAAAGAATGGAAGAAGAGAAGTGCAAAAATAGTACGTGCAAAAGACATGGAGCAGGAATGGCTCAATATATTCCTTTGCAAAATAAAGAAATGACATTAATCATTGTTCACAGAGGCTTTCAGCTGCCTACAATTGATACAGCATGTTTACTTCAAGGGGAACAAATTCAAGATCGAATGGATTACAACCCACTGCATATAGATTACTAGCATGTTGCTATTTCTTTTTCAATATTATTATTCAAGCCACTATTACTAGAGGTAGATATTGCTTCAGTGAATAAGCCCACATCTTACTTTACTGTCTACCATAACAGTCTGTCTAATCATTGGGACACAAATTTTACTTTCGGCTGAATGTCAGTAGCTCATACTTGGTTCAGGGTTATTAAACATCTCTCAATTATGTAATATTTTATCAAACAAATTAGAAACATTGTAAAAATTCATAATTAGTCTAATTACTGTCTGAAGCAGTGGTCAGCAAACCACCCACCACAAGCCAAACTTGATTTGCAGTCGGTTTTGTTAGATAAAGTTTATTCGGACCAAAGCCAGCGCCATTCATTTACATTTTGTTGGTGGCTATTTTCTTCCTGCAACAGGCAGAGTTGATCAGTTGCAACAGAGACCATATGGCCTGCAATTCTTAAATGTTCACTACCTGGCCCTTTACAGAAAAAGTTTCCAAACACCTTGTGTGAAGTACTTCAGTAATATTGGAGGGCATTTAAGGCACCAGTGTGTTTCACCAAAGCTCTCAGTGATAATTTCAGTCCTTGAATTGTATTGCTACTTATTTTCATCTACTTTCCACCTCTCCACTTCACCTGAGCCAAGTCAATTAATTTTGTTTTCAGTTCTGTAGAAATAAGAGCCTTTTAAATTTATTCTGCAAAAATATTTTCTTTGTTTTCTAAGCCAAAGTTCAACTTGCTTTCTGCACCAACTGGATTAGGTCTCTCTCTTTCTTGCTCTCTTTCACTCTCTTTTTTTTTTTTTCTTTTTAACTTCCATTAGGTTAGAAATACTTTCTCTTTATCCCTCTTCTGGAACAATTTTTAAAAAATATTACTCAAATTTATATAGTAGAGTGCCTATATAGGCTAAATTTCTGCTGTCAATGTGGAAAAGGAGCCTTGGATCAGTGAAAAATACCTTAGTTCTATTTGGAGGGTAAGAATCTTACTGGGTTAAGTGAGATCCATTTATCCATGATCAGGAATTGTGGCCGATCAGCTCAAATGAGCAATTTGAGAGGGATTTGCTTCATCAGATAATTTCTGATAACTAGAAAAGCAGATACCTATCTCGTCTTTTTTTGTTGTTGTTATTTTACTTTTTGAAGTTGAACTATAGTTAAGTGAAAATGTTGTGTTAGTCCCTTGAATATAGTAAAGTGTATATATATATATATATATATGTATATATATATATATATGTATATATATATAACTATATGTATATAGTTTGTATATGTATACGTACATATATGTATACATATGTATATATATATGTATATATAACTAAATATGTATATATATGTATATAGTATATATACACATATATATATATATGTAGATATATAACTTTTCAGATTTTTTCCGTTATAGGTTATTATTGCAAGATGTTGAATACAGTTTCCCATACTAAGCAATAGGTGTTTATCTATTATATATGTAGTAGTGTGCATCTGTTAATCCCAAACTCCTAATTTACCCTCTCCTCCCCACCGTTTTCCTTTTGATAACCATAAATTTGTTTTCTGTCTGTGAGTCTGTTTCTGTCTTGAAAATTAATTTGCTTGTATCATTTTCTTTATATTTTACATGTAAGTGGTATCATATGACATTTTCCTTTCTGTCTGACTTATTCCACTTAGTGTGATAATCTCTTGGTCCATTCAGTTGCTGCAATGGCATGTTTTTATGGCTGAGTAGTATTCCATTGTACCTATGTACTATGTCTTCTTCATTCATCTGTCAGAAGACTCAGGTTGCTTGTATGCCTTGGCTATTGTAAATAGTAGTGTACCTATCTTGTTTTCCATTTGGAACATTACCTTAAGAGGGTCCACATTGAGAAGACTGATACCTGGAGATGGTTGTCAGAATTGGGACTAACATCTGGCTTTATCACTGCACTTTAATTCTCTTCTTAAAGTAACGGCCACCTGAAAGGCAGCAAATCAAAGGCAGAATCAGAATCTTCCAGTTAAGTCCCAAATTATATCATATAGAAATGTATGAGTTGGCCTAGTTGTTTACTTTTTCTTTTTTAAATTATCTGTGGGATAAGGGCAAAAATCAAGAGAATCCTTTTCACATATCCATCATTTGCAACAATGTGGAAGACTTTGAGCACATTACACTTAATGAGATAAGAGAAAAGCAAGTTCTGGATGATATTACATACAGGTGGCATTTTAAAAAGTCAAATTCATAATAAATAGAGCAAAATGGTGGCTACCAGGGCCTGGGGGATAAGAATACTGTTTAAGGTCCAAACTTGCAATAAGTAGTAAATAAGCCATAGAAATGTAATGCCCAGTATAATGAATATAGACAACAATGTTGTGCTACAATGCATTAAGTATCGCTATACTTAATGATGTAACACATTAAGTATCGCTATAAAAGCATTCATATTACAATATATAAGCCTATCAAAATAACATGTACATTTTATTTTATTTTTAATTTTTTAATTGGAGGAAGATATACATTTTAAATTTATGGAATTTTATATGTATACAGACAATTAAAAAAGAATCCTTGTTATTAAAATAATAGCATACTAATATCGTCTAGCAAGATATTTATAAAAATATTGACATTATAATTGATTCAAATAAGGAGTATTCAAAATCATAAATGTTCAGTGAAAGGAATAATCATTTGTATATGGCCAAAAATTTATAGAATCTGTGCTGGGTCTTATAAAATTAGGATTTTGATGGTAAGCGATAATAGAGTACAAAGTATTTTAGGCTTAAAATTAGTTTTTTCATTCATTCATTTATTCAACAATTATTTATTAAGCAATTTTTTCATGTAGACTCTGTGCTTGGCTGTGAATCAACAGTGGTAGGCCAGAGTATATGCTGATATTCTTAATAGAGTTTACTGTCAAGCTGAAGGATTGGTCAATAAACAAGTAAAAACAGAAAGAACATATGCAATGAAAGAGAATGTAGCCGAGAAGAAAAACACAGGAAAAAAAAAAATCAACTAAGGGGGAAATGGGAAACAGACATCAATGTATTCAAATTATTTTTGTTTCATGCTTTAAGAAATTGAATTTTTCGTATTACATTTGCTCAGCAATTACAGATATTGCCAAACAAAGAATGTGTGTATGTGCATTTATATTTATCTTTTGGAAAAAAAAGAACAGTTCATTTTGTTTTTTTCTGTATTGCATTTGTCATTCATTGACTTTGTGCTAGCTCTTCTATCTTGTTGATTATTATGCAACATTTCCTTTAAAATGGAAAGTTATAGTATCTCATACAGTATGATTTGCTCATGTTCAGTCGCTATGTCATATCCAGCTTTTCGCAACCCTGTGGTCTGTAGCCCACCAGCTTCCTCTGACCATGGGATTTCCCAGGGAAGAATACTGAAATGGGTTGTCATTTTCTTCTCCAGGGGATCTTCCCAACCCAGGGATTGAACCCAAGTCTCCTGCATTGGCAGGTGGGTTCTTTACCACTGAACCACCAGAGAAGCCCTATATACAGTATGGTATGGTGCTTTAAATTATGTATCTCAGACTGTTTTAAAAGTCCAAGTACTATGTTTATTATTTTAACAATTTATTTAGTTCCTGCTGTGTCCTTATACTGGTCTAACCCTTGACAGGCATGCATGGCTCTTACTTTCTTGGCATATATATTATAGGGAGTGAAAGAAAGCAAAAGAAGTAACCGACAAGCATGTAAGAAAATTTCAAGATGCTTTCAGATAATAGAAATAAAATGGAGATATATGATATTGATTGACACTTGGATGGGAATAATAGTTTTAATATTGAGGGTTCAAAGCAGGTGACTCTGGAAAGAGAATACAGAGCTGAAGCTTATTAACTTAGTCCATCTGTGGGCCAGGCAGAGCAAGCACATACTGAATAGAAGAAATAGCTTGAAAACATCATTATAGGCATGGATTTTATGTGTTTTGCAAATGTAAAAATAATCAGAGTGATTGGACAATTGAGTATAGAGGAGCAAGTAATAATATTTGTCAAGAGAATTGCTGATCCTGGATACCATGGTAAGGGGTCTGCATTCATGACAGAGGATGAGATGGTTGGATGGCATCACCGACTCAATGGACATGAGTTTGAGTAAGCTCTGGGAGATAGTGAAGAACAGCGAAGCCTGGCATGCTGCCATCCAGGGGGTCACAAAGAGTCAGACACAATTTAGCAACTGAACAACATTCATTTTAAATAGGATCTTAGGCTATTATAAAGCGTGCATTGACAAAACCAATTTATATTTTTAAGATACTTCAGTTGCTTCATACAGAAAGTTGTGGGGAGGGCAAAAGCAAAGAAACCATTGGGAGGGTGGAGTCACTGTACTTATTGAGTTAGGAGAGGCGAAACATTTGGACCAGGGCATAACGGGCTTCCCTGGTGGCTCAGTGAAAGAATTCACCTGCAATGCTGGAGATGCAGTTTCAATCCCTGGGTCAGGATCTCTTGGGAAAGGAAATGACAGCCCACTCCAGTATTCTTGCCTGGGAAATTCCATGGACAGAGGAAGCAGACGGGCCACAATCCATGGGGCTGCAAAGAAGTCAGACACAACTCAGCAACTATAACAACAAATAACATAACATGTAGAGAAACATGAAATGTGGGTATGTTATAGATGAAGAGCTGGCAGGATGTGATGGTGGAGAAGATGTAAAAGAGGAAAAAAGTAAGAATTAAACAACTGCTAGTTTTTTTCTAACAACAAAAGGGAAAATAATGCCAATTACTGAGGAGTGAAGAGATATAATTTGGGATTTGGAAGTTTACATATTAATATTCAGGATGAAAGTTCTAAAGAGGATGTGTAGATTAAGAAGAAATAAACAAACCAGCACCAAATCTTGAGGCATTACCATATTTAAAAGTTGGAAGAAGAGGAAGAGCCACATGTAGAGAGAACAAGAATGTTGACCATTGATGAGGAATGAGAATCAGTGGGGGGTGGGGTGGTCAGAGAAATCAAGAGAAGAAAGGGTTTCAAGGAAGAAGGAATGAATCAAATCAGGTATTCCTGACTGATACTGAGGTGAGATACTGAAGGGACCATTGGATTTTGCAGTATGGAGTTCAGGTGACAAAATAATTGTCAGGGAAAATATAGGGACAAAATGTTTTTTAGAGAAGGTGGAAGAGATAATAATTGGGAAGACAGACACAGCAAGAAATAAAAGCAGGTATTTGTAAAAATCTTGGTACTTCCCTGGAGGTCCAGTAATTAAGACTGTGCTTCCAAAGCTCAGGCTGCAGGTTCAATCCCTGGGGTGTGGCTAAAAGAAAATAGAAAAAACAAAAACAAACAGAAATATCTTAATTAATCTCAGAATTCTGCCTTTAACAATATGCCTTTTTAACATATTATAATATACATTCAGTGGAAATATAAAATACAATTTATTATTTTTGAATGTTTAAACTATAAACCACAATATGTTCATACCTTTAAATATTGATGTCAGGAATAATTAATTAACTCTAAAGGGAAAGGAAAGTGTCACACCACTTTGGCATATTCTCTACTAACCCGTCTTTCCATTTTGTCAGAAGAAGAGCTTTAGTTCTCAAATTTTATTTCATAAAGCATGCTTAAAAAGAAAATATTAAATGCTTTCTTAATTTTAGAATTTAAATCCATGATGATAAGAACATAGAAAAGTACTTAAAGTGTTATAATAATTCATGATTTATGGAGTATTAGGTTAAAATATGCAAGCTGATATTATACAACTAGATTTACATAGTATGCCTGTAAGAATGCCTGGATTCTTGATTCCTTTAGAAGTGATTATGTATTGCATTTATAATGGTGCTACAGAATATGCACTGTACAAGCTAGAAATACAATTTTAAAATGTAAATAAAATATAACTTTGTATGTTATATAAGTATGCTTTATCTGTTAAACGTGATTTAAAACTTTGAAATATTAATTCATTGAGATCTCCATTAGCTATGTGATCTGTACTAATCCCATCAACATCCAGTTTCTTAAAATAATCAGAATTATAGTATTGTACCTTATTTCATTAGTACTCATAGCTGAGGAACTGCATGTAACCTTTTTATATTACAGAAGAATGGATTTATGGCATGATTACAGCTGTTTTCAAATCAAGTATTTCACTTTAATATTTGCAGCAAAAAAAAAAAAAAATCCTCTGTTCCTTTGATGGATTTCTACTCCTGCTCTACCTACAAAATAAATCACAGATATTTTGATATTAGAGCCCTCTGAAAAGTAATCCAGAATATTTGAAAAATGTTAGTATAATACTACTAATTTGTTTTGCTTCCTGCTAATAATAAGAGCTATGTGGTGATTATGGGATGTTAAGAGTACAACTTGTAAGTGGAACTTGAGCCATTATAAATTATGCTGCTTCTTTTTATGCTACTGTAGTTAGGAAATCCCTAACATGTCCATTATAAATCTTTATCTTTGGGACTTTCATATATCACACAGTGATTTTGAAATATGGCATAAAACACTACAGTTTGGCAAAATATAACTTTTCAGAATATCCAGAGAAAAAATTGCAAATTGGCTATTTCGTATTTATGGCCTTGCTATTAACGATAACTCCACTTAAACTAAATTTTGAAAATAATATCAAGATATATGTTGCCAGAAATTGTGAAAGGTCTGAACTGCCACCCTACTTACCCAGTATATATCAGAAACACAAACCTGGGTCAGAATAAAGAACTGTTATAATTACAGCACATTCAATAGCCAAAATAACATTGCATTGTCTGTTCCCCCATGCGCAGCAATCCAGAAGGGCGACATTATGAGAGCCAAGTGGAAAAATATCTGTGCACATGGCAGGCTCACTCCACAGGTGAAGGTTAGGAAACACACATTCCCTTCATTTTTACAGAAGAAAGAGATCACTTTCTCTCCTCCCATTCTGAGAGAGTTGTTTACTGGGGAATGTACATTTTGACTCTTGCACAGATAAGAAAAAGTTTGCTGTATCAAAGTAATTGTGGGACCATTAGGCTGCAGAAATAATTTTCATGGCATGTGAAAAGTAAAATATTTCTAGAAGTGAAGGCAAACATTCTCTGTCTTTGTAATGTTTATAGGGTGTACATTTTTCACTACTCAGGAAGTTGAAACAAGCACTGAGAAAGTCAAGGAAGATTTATTTTCCCACAATATACAGGCCATAAAATTTTGCCTTATTTGTTATCTTATAATAGCAAATATCTTCCTTAAATTCTGCAATAAGTACTATAATTTTATCAAAAAGATTATTACTTTTGACATGCATATTTTATTTATGGTATATGAATTATATATGCTAAATAATTTTTCTAGGTTTAAAATTATGTAGTTTACAAAGAGCTTTTGGAGGACAACTTTTATTTTAAACAATGAGAAATAAAACTTTTAATTTTATCTACTAATTCACATGAGATCAATAAATTTAACTTGGATTAAAAATAAAACTAAATTCAAGGTTATTGAGCTTTAAATATTATATTTAATTTATTTTAATTTATTTTTAATAGCTTTATTTAGGTTTTCTCTGTCCATGGGGAAGGGATTCTTCAGTATCTTGCCTGGAGAATCCCCATGGGCAGAGGAGCTTGGTCGGTTATGGCCCATGGGTTCAAAAAGAGTTGGATACTATTGAGTGACTAAGCAGAAACAGCAGAGGTATAGGGCTTCCTTGGTGTTTCAGTGGTAAAGAATCTGCCTGCCGATGCAGGAGACATGGGTTTGATCCCCTGGTCGGGAAGATACCCTGGAGAAAGAAATGGCAACACACTCCAGTATCCTTGCCTGGGAAATGCCATGGACAGTAGAGCCTGGCAAACTACAGTCCATAGTGTTGCAAAGAGTTGGACATGACTTAAGAGACTAAACAACAACAAAATTGAAGTACAGTTGATATTCAAAGATCTCACATGTTTAATATGTACAATTTAATGAGTTGGGACATTTGCAATCCCCCCAAAATATATGTGTATTTAGATAACTGTTTTTATGTAGAGCATATTCACTTGAAGATTTCTTTGAAGAGAAATAAAAATGGTGCTCGCAATTAGAGGTAGAAGTGAATATTACATAGAGGAATAAATGTAGATATAGACAGCCAAAATAAAATTGTTTTATTCCAATGCCCCTATTGTGGTATTATGCATTGCCATTATATATCAATATTTAAGCCTGACAAGGCATCATGATTATGTTTTATATACAAAATAATCCCCTTTTCTACAACGTAGGTAGTAGAGATAGCATGGTTCTAGAATCAGCATGGCAAAGTTGGAGTCTGATTTATTACAATTTCTGATACTGCATTAGTTTGCACTGAACAAAAACAACAATTTGGTTCTCAGATGTTGTTTGAGAGTTGTTTTGAATATACAGCTAACAGGCTTTTTTGAAAGGCTTCCTATAATTCGAAGTGCTGGTATGCCATTTGCTAATCTCTTCTGAAATCATCTGGGCTTCCCTGGTGGCTCATATTGTAAAGCGTCTGCCTGCAATGCAGGAGACCTGGGGTTCGATCCCTGGGTTGGGAAGATCCCCTGGAGAAGGAAATGGCACCCCACTCCAGTATTCTTGCCTAGAAGATCCCATGGACAGAGGACCCTGGTAGGCTATAGTTCATGGTGTCACGAAGAGCCGGACACGACTGAGCGACTTCACTTTCTTTCATTCTGAAATCATCTGCTGCTGCTGCTAAGTCACTTCAGTCGTGTTCGACTCTGTGCGACCCCAGAGACGGCAACCCACCAGGCTCCCCCATCCCTGGGATTCTCCAGGCAAGAACACTGGAGTGGGCTGCCATTTCCTTCTCCAATGCATGAAAGTGAAAAGTGAAAGTGAAGTCGCTCAGTCATGTCTGTGTCTGACTCTTCGACACCCCATGGACTGCAGCCTACCAGGCTCCTCCGTCCATGGGATTCTCCAGGCAAGAGTACTGGAATGGGGTGCCATTGCCTTCTCCGTGAAATCATCTAGATGTCATCTTTTTCAACAAAGAACTCTGCATTACAAACACAAGCTTGTGTTTCCTATTAGAGGAGGGCGGTGATTTATATTAATTTTTGAGAACTGGTATATTTTAGTAAATGTATGGTAAAATGGATATATTGTATAATTAAAGTGTAATTTTTGTGAAATAACATTTTACTCTCTTATGTACTCTGATTCAGGTTTATTGTTGTTGTTAAAGCATGTGATGTGTGCTCAGTCACTAAGTCATGTCCAACTCTGTGACCTCAGGAACTATTCTTGTCAGGCTCCGCTGTTCATGGGATTCCCCAGGCAAGAACACTGAATTGGGTTGCCATTTCTTCCTTTAGGAGATTTTCCCAATCCAGAGATTGAACCCATGTCTTCTGCATTGACAGGTGGATTCTTTACCACTGAGCCACTTGGGAAGCTTCACTCTGATTTGGGACAGGATGCTAAAGTTCTGTCCAAACTTGAGAACAATACACTTTCATTAGAGTTTATACCCTTAAGTGGAAATAAATATTCTAGACAAATACTGTTCCTCAGTTCTATATAGTGTTTCAAAGGATTGTATTGGAAGTCAAGACTTATTTATGTACATTTTTAAGTTGGAATCTCAGCGGATTATCTTTTACATACAATTGATCTAAACACATCTTTCCTTTCTTCGGCATGAGAAGAAAAATCAGAGGACCCAAGCAGTTCATTGAGGTAGCCTGACTCTTGTTATTTCAATGCTTTGACCTAATGTTGTACTTTTCTGTTCAGAACTGCTTGACAAACACCTGGGAATAATGTCAAAATATTTGAAGATTATAAGGAAAAAGAAGATAAAGATTTGAACTTTGTCTTTCTAGCTTTTTCTCCTTACACTAGTAAATACAGTTCAGAGAAATAAGAGTAAATCAAATTATTTAAATATGCTGTTTATAGGGGCTCTGTATCATCCTAGAGAGATGGGATGGCAAGGGAGATGGGAGGGAGATTCAAAAGGGAGGGATATATGTATACCTATGGCTGATTCATGTTGAGGTTTGACAGAAAGCAACAAAATTCTGTAAAGCAATTATCCTTCAGCAAAAAAATAAATAAATTTGAAAAAATATGCTGTTTATATTTTGAGATTATAGAAATGATAAATATTTATGGTGAGAAAATTCAAAAAATTCATCATAGTAAATTTAAAAAACACACAACCGTCCACCCAAAATTGATCAAACATGCCATAAGTACTTAAAGATATTCACTGCTAATAAAATCATCCAATGCATCTATCTTCAAAATATAGACATATGTAAAGACATGAATAGCAATATAAAATGTTTATACATATACTTGTATTATAAATATGTACTTATATATTCTGCAATTTAGATTATGAACATAGTATTAAAATCTGCTAGGTCATAGCATCGTATCATAACTCACTTCATGAAAAACTGTTTCACATTGTTTCATCAAGAACACTTTTTTGCTTAACATTTCTTGTATGAATATATACACATTGATCTGAATAAACATTATTCTACTACTAGGTATTTTTCTTGGAGAAGGCAATGGTACCCCACTCCAGTACTCTTGCCTGGAGAATCCTATGGACGGAGGAGCCTGGTAGGCTGCAGTCCATGGGGTCGCTAAGAGTCGGACACAACTGAGCGGCTTTACTTTCACATTTCACTTTCGTTCATTGGAGAAGGAAATGGCAACCCGCTCCAGTGTTCTTGCCTGGAGAATCCCAGGGATGGGGGAGCCTGATGGGCTGCCGTCTTGGGGTCGCACAGAGTCAGACACGACTGAAGTGACTTAGCAGCAGCAGGTATTTTTCTACCTATATTATTTTATATCATCTCTAGTTATTAAAAAAGCTCAGATATGAGCATTTTATTTTATTTAACTGCTACCTGAATTTTAAATTATTTTCTTAAATATCTAGAGTTTGTCCATCAATTTATCTGTAATTTATAAGAAACTTTGATAAATACTATAACATTAACTACAGACAGGTTAAAGTGATTTACTTTGCTAATACGGGGCTACAAAACTGGACATTTATTATACTCTCATGAACATTACATGTTATTTTTGAAAATATTTTCTTCCTTTGGTAATATAGAAGTGTCGTTTAATCGGTGCTAAAATGTATGTTGGGCTTCCCTGATGGCTCAGCAGGTGAAGAATCTGCCTGCAGTGCAGGAGACATGGGTTCGATCCCTGGGTCAGGAAGATCCCTGGAGAAGAAAATGGCAACCCACTCCAGTATTCTTGCCTGGAAAACCCCATGAACAGAGGAGCCTTTCAGGTTACAGTCCAAAGGGGTGTAACGAGTCGGACGTGACTAGGCACGCAGGCACAGCATAATGTATGTTGGAACAATGAATGTCATGTCGTGTAAACTATAATGTGTTTCAATAATTAGTAATTTGTACATTTCTGTCATATGTTACTGGTTGTTGAAGTTCTTCTTCTGTGGATTTTATGAATTTTCCCATAGAATAATTAATCTGTTGTTTTCCAAAATTTCTAAGGGTATTATTTGTCATATCTGTGGAAAAGTCTTAGCAATTTCTTATTAACATTTTTCTTTCATTCACTTGTTATGAAATCTTGATTTGAAAATTCAAAAAATTGCAAAATATAATGCAATTCTTTCTGATTTTTAAAAATTATTTGATGTTTAAGATCCTCTTTGATTGTGAAATCAGACAGATTTTCCATTCACAATCCTAATTGTTTTCTGCTCATATAAAGGTGCTGAGGGTTTACATAGTCTGTGATTCTGTTTCTTTACAGTGTTCTCATTAATGGCTTCATTTCTCTGAAAATGTTTACTTTTATTCATTCTGTTTTTATGTGTTGAGTTACTTCTTAGTTACAAAAAAGTTAATAGTACTATACCCTCCAGACTTTTGTTCATGTGATTTATGAGTTCATATGTGTATAAACATATGTATGGATTACATGTATTATTTTATAGAAACAGCAAAAATAAAATCAAAAAACTTGAAAGAAGTATTCCAATTACGTTATTGTAATTTTATTTACTTTTTCCCTTTTTGTAGAGAAATAAAAGTTAGAAATTTTTAAATGTATAATAATTGATTCAATCAGTGAATAAACAGTGACAGACATGATAAACATGGTATTGGCTAACTTGCAAGTGTCCCATGGTTCTAAAATTTAACCAATTCAATACAAATTTCATGTCAGATTTCTCTGTTTCCTATGTATACATAAGAATATGTATATTTTTCTTCTAATTATCTTTGATTGTCTGACAGCAACCACTATCAACATCATGACTGCAAACAAGAGAGATTTTCTTGACAAAACTATATACCCACTTATGCATACAGATAATGAATAATTGAATAATACATAATAAATTGGGAGAAGTGACAGTTCTTTTCAAAGAAAGATTTGAATTAATAAATGTAAAAGGAATAATGGAAATAGAAATCATCTTAAGTAAATACTAGTATAAATGAGCACTGCAATTAGAATCAACAATAGATATATTAGTCTAAACTTATGTCCCCATAAGAGACTTATTCATCAAAAGGAAATATTCAGTAACATTATAACTGGGGAACCTTGGAAGACAGCACACTTATCCAGTGATTAAAGTTAGCCTCACCAGTAAGATAAATACAGCCTAACTGGACTCTGGATGTGAGCCATAGAGAAAAGTGCCACAATGCTGCTGTTTTATTCTTGCCCCAAATAAACAAACTCCCATATAGTCGTGAGAAAACATCAGACAAACCCTACCTAAGGGGCATTCCACAAAATATCTGGTCAATATTCTTCAAAAATGTCAAGATCACAAAATAAAGAAAAATCGATGTACTGTTACTTATTAGAGGAGACTAAAATGACATGACAACTAAGTACAACGTGTGCTCCCAGAGTGAATCCTGGACCCAGAGAAGGACAGCGCTGAGAAACCAGTGAAATTCAAATGACTTCTGTCATTTAATGACAGCGTATCAATGTCAATTTCCAAGTTGATATAATTGCACCATGGTTGTATAAGAGATTATCATTAGGAAAAGCTTGGTGAAGGGTATAAGGGAAAAATATTATATTTGCAAGTCTTCTATAAGTCAAAATTGCTTTAAAGCAAAAAGTTTAAAAATGACTTGAAACCTAGTGACAATAATAGGTAGTACATTCGAGATTTGCTGTACTCCCTGATGGTTCCAAGTATTTCTTATACATTAATCATTTAACATCAAGATATGTATTAGATGGGTACTATTATCAACTCCACTTAATAACAGAGCAAATAGGTACAAACTGATTAAGAAGCATAGCCAGTCATGTGAAACAATACTTCAAAGGTAGGCAGGTGATTGCCCTCATTGGTGCTCTTAACAACTCCAGTATATACTGCTAATTAATTTCTCATATTATTATGCTTAATATGTTGATCCTGTCTAATTCAATATTCATAAATTTAAAATATTTTCAGATTGACTATATTTTTAATAAACTTTATTTTTAGAACCATTTTATACCTACTGAAAAATTTAGAAGAGAGTACAAAGTTCTCATATGCCCCATGGTTTTCACCATTTTAACATCTTGCAAATGTGTAATGTATTTGTCTCATTTAAAGACACAATTTTGATATATTATTATAAATATTACTATTATTAACTCAGTTTGGGTTTCTTAGTTTGTCTCTATTGTTATCCTTCTATTACAGACCACACTGGGTTTAGCAGTCATGTCTCCTTAGGTTCCTCTAGGTGAGCACAATTTCTCACGTTGTCCTTGTTTTTGATGACTTTGATAGTTTGAGAAGTACTGATCAGGTATAAAGTAGAATGGCCCTCAATTGGGGTTTCTGAGATCTGGGTTGCAGGGTCAAAATCGCATAATATCATGGGGACATACTATAGATATAGATCACCCAATGTAGAGGATGACTAGAAGACCTGAAAGAGAGTTTGTCAGATTCCTCTCCTATAAAGTTGTTCTCCACCCATTTCCCTTTTCACACCCTACTTTGTGAAAATGAGTTGTTATGCACAGTTTTCATTTAAGGAGTGGAGAGTCATGCTTCATCTCCCTGAGGGCAGAGCATCTCCATAAATTATCTGGAATCCTTCTGCTCTTGAGATTTGTCTCTTCTCTACCATTTATTTATCTATTCTTATCAGTATAAATTTGATGGTGTGTATGTGTTTATATTATAATCTATATTTCTGTTGCTGTTGTTTAGTCACTAAGTTGTGTCTAAATCTTTGTAACATCATGGACTGCAGCCCTCCAGGCTTCTCAGTCTGTGGAAATTTTTATGGAGTGGGCTGCCAATTCTTTTTCCAGGGGATCTTCCTGACCCAAGGATCAAGCACGCATCTCTTGCGTCTACTGGATTGGCAGGTGGACTTTTTACCACAGAGTCACCTGGGAAACCCATAATTTGCATTATGGTTCACTATTTCTTTTGTTGTTATTGTTACTAAATTTGTTCTAGGTTTGGCCATTGGGGCCTATGTCCTTTTGACATAGCTCCATCATTGTGGGGATTGTATGTTTTGTTTGTTTGTTTTTGTTTTGCCTAGTTTTGTTCAAGCAAAAGTTTCCGCCAGGCCACCGGCTCACGGTGTATATTTCTTGCCTGAGTCTTAAAATCGACCATTTATCCTGAAAGTCCTGATTTCTTTTTAAAAAAAAAAAAAAAGACTTTTTTATTGGAGTGTGGAAGATTCCATGGGCAGAGGAGCCTGGTGGGCCACAAGAGCCATGATCACGAAAAGCTGGACACAGTTGAGGGACTGAGCATGCACACAGGGCCATTTAATAATGTTCTGATAACTCAGGTGCATAGCAAAGCAACTCAGACATTCATAAACATGTATCCAGTCTCCCTGCAAACATCCCTCTCATCTAGGCTGCCACAAGCATTGCAGTAGGTCCTTGTTGGTTATCCATTTTAAATATAACAGTGATTTATTTTGTTCTCAAATTCCTTAACTATTTCTTCTCCCCCACCAATGCCCCCAAATGAACTTATTTACAAAGCAGAAACAGACTCACAGAGTTAGAAAAGGAACTTATGGTTACCTGTCTTTTTTTTGTTTGTTTAATTAAGAATGGCATCAGAAACCAGTCTGTTGGTTGAGTTTGATCAATGGTACTAGTGGGTTGTTAATGTCAGTCCACACAGCAAGAACGTATAGATGGGACATAATAACACATGTGCACACACATATATAAATATTTTATCTGTGAGCATCTATATCTATATTGAGATAAACATGAGTTTATACTGATGTCTGCAACTCTATTCCAGGACCACATGCATCATTTTCGTCTTTTTTCCTTGTTTACCTGTAATCTCTCATCTCAGTAGTGGGAAACCAGACTCTCACCACTTGACATCGGTTTATATAACTATTAAATTCCACTGTACATGGTGAGCAGTTTCAGAATTGTTCACCCATACCCTTATGGGAGGGCTTCCCAGGTGACGCTAGTGGTAAAGAATCCACCTGCCCATGCAGTAGATGCAAGAGATGTGTGATCAATCCCTGGGTTGGGAAGATCCCCTGGAGAAAAGAAAGGAAACCCACTCCTGTAAAATCTCATGGGCTGAGGAGCCAGGTGGGCTACAGTCCATGGGGTCACAAAGACTCAGACATGCCGAGTGACTGAGTACACACACAGTACATCCTCATGGGAAGTTATTTTATTATTTAAGCTTTCCTGAAACCCCCCTTACATAGAATCACATATTCAGCATTTTAAGTTGTAACACAGTTATACTGGTATGTGGTAGGATATTAGGTGAAAATAATTCTATAATCTTATCATAATCATCAAGTCTCACTTTTTAAGTGAATCTATGTGCTTAGACTGTGACCTTCACAAGTGTTTCTTAGCTTCTCCCCCAAACCACAGGCAAGATGAGAAGGATACAGGAGACTAAATTCAGAGGGATATATTTCTTATAGGTGGGATACTGTACTGTTAAAGTCTTTGTCCTTTGAGAGT
The DNA here is from genome assembly GCF_963930625.1 of Muntiacus reevesi. NCBI lineage: Eukaryota > Metazoa > Chordata > Mammalia > Artiodactyla > Cervidae > Muntiacus > Muntiacus reevesi. Next base: position 63,461,978 of record NC_089253.1, on the reverse strand, counting down.
AGGAGTTTGTTAGAAAGAATGCTCTGAGCAGACTTCACAATTGTTACTTTTTCCCTCTTCCTGCCTCCAGGAGAGATTCATTGGCTCCTCACTGTGAGAACTCTTACGAGTTCCTGGAGGTAAAATCCATTGAGATCCATAAGGCAATTTAAGACCACAGAGTTCAGGAATTTCTTACTCTCAAGCTAAGTGCACAAACAACCTTTAGGTATTCTTCAAAACCATCAGTTAAGTGATGCTTCCAGTTGACCAAATCAGTGACTTTTGCTCTACTTAGATCTCAGCTGTGACTTTCTGGATTTACATGTCTCTCCAGACTTCAGTCCCTGGTGGTGGTAAAGAATCTGCCTGCAGTGTGGAAGACCGAGGTTTGATCCCTAGGTTGGGAAGATTCCCTGGAGAAGGGAATGGCAACCCATTCCAGTACTCTTGCCTGGAGAATTCCATGGACAGAGGAGCCTGTCTGACTACAGCCTATGGGATCACAGAATCGGGCATGACTAAGGGACTAACATTTTCACCATCTGGATTTCAGAGGGTGGTTGTCCTGGGAGTTCAGTTTTCTAATGACTCCAGAAGTCATTGATTTCCAACTTGTTCAGCTTGTTTCTTGGGTGATGACATCTGTGCTCTGTCAAGACATGAAATAGAAAACCAGATTTATCATTTTTCCATTGTTTTTTCAGAGGATATTCATCTTGTTTAACATCAATTTTCTCACTATTATATTGAGCAATAAGAAATTAAATTAACACTTTAAGTTTCTTGTTATTAAAAATTCTTAATCTTTTTATGTCTCATTTTATCTCCACACCATTAACATGGTATTTAACCACATGGTGGGTACATATTAATACTACAGACTCACAAGTGAATCAATGGAATTTGACACTTGACATAAGTTTTCTTATCAAAATACCTATTCATATGTTACATTTTTTCATTTTGCACAATGAGCTCATCATCTTATCCATTAAAAATCTTCCCTTATGATATGACCAATCCTACAAGTTATCTAAATTCAAAGTACTTTGAAAGCAGGAATCATATAATCGTTAAAGAAATAGCATTTTTTATTCCTATTGTTGACACATTTTGAGGTAATTTCTGAGACTGTAGATCCACTTGGGAGATCAGCGTTGTTTTTCTCACATAAAACACAGCTTTATACATCATTAATAATTCCTTATTTCAACTTATGAATAAAATGAAAACGTAAGGACTTATGAAAGTAAATGAGTGCAAACTCCTAGATTTTCACATAAAGTTTTCCAATCTTTTGTCATTGTCAATTCCACAGCCAATTTTCAAAACCTTAAAGAAAAAAACCTGATATTATAAAATATTTTCAAAGGACATGTTTCCAAAGAATTCAGCCTTCAAGAGAGCACATTCTTTTTTGCTTCCATTTTTCTTTGATGATTTTTAATTGCAGCAACTTGTACTATTGGTACACAAAACTTTGTGAATAAATGCCACCAATTCAAGAAAGGCAAAAATTTAATTGCAGGCCAATGAGGGTGCTGTACAGTCTAAGAAGAACACAAAAAAACAACATTTTGGATTCTTTGTATTTCTATACCAGTTTGGAGAGTAAATAGTTTATTACAGGAAATGGAGAAATAGTTTATTCTTATCAAAGTAAGAATCATTTATTCTTATCAAAATACCTATTCATATTTACACTTTTTCACTTTAAACAATGAGCTCATCATCTTAAACTATAGGAAATAGTTTATTTCATGAAAGTTAAATAAGTAGTAGTAAAATATATCCTCCATTTTTTCACTAGTAAAATTCCTGTAAGAGAAACCTTTTACTCCTAGATGAGAGATTAAGAATTTTAACATGATAACAAGAGAGAAATGTGTTTAACTTTTAATCTTATTAACTTGTGTTTGATATCTAGGGAAGAGCATTTTCAAATTAAAAAGATAGTCAGTATTATTTGCAAAAGACTGTCACTCTATTTTTTTAACATGGGATAAAATATCAGGCATCTTTCTTGCATTTTTAAGAATATTTGAGAATATTAAATATCATATTGAGAATGATATCTAAATATTGTATAAGGAAGGCATCCAAGAAAGATCACATATCAGGAAAAAATCATTAGCAAGCAAGTAGATCCTACCTTATGCTGATAATTCAACGTGAAATATATTTCAAACACAAAAACAACTAAAATTGACTTCTTATTATCTAATATTATTAAACTTTCAATATTTAGTGAATAAACTATTTACATCATTTTTCCTTAAATACTTTCTACATGTAATGAAGATACAATTTCAAATAGACTACCTAATTTCTTTAAATAAAAATTTTTAAATTGGTTCTTATTCTCAAAATGCAAAATAAGTCAATTTTTTTTTCATATTTCTCAACGTAGAAAGAGGAACAGTTATAAAAGTGAGTAATAAGAGATTAAAAATAATTTTTAATTGGGAGCTCATTTGATATGAAGAAATTCAGGGAATATGTGCATGACTGTGTTTGAAGAGGTTAAAATGTGTAAGAAGAAAGGCTGAAGTAACTTTCATCTTGATACATGTAGCAAACCATCTAACAGATGTTACCAGATTTGCAGTTTCCAATTAGAATTTTTTAAACACAATTAAAGAAGATAACCAGCTCTGTTTTTAATTAGTTAGAAAGCCATTATTTTGGTTGAGTTGTTTTGTTTTGTAAAACTTTACAGCAAGCTATTTTGTGTTATAGGCTAAAGTGACTCTTGTTTCATTAGTAGGCCTGTTCCAATTTTAATGATCTAAAAGGTGTTCTATGCCCAAACTCTGGGGTTTTCCTGCTTAGTTTCTGATAACTCCCTACCTCACCACACCACCCAAAACCTGCCCCTACCCTGACCCCCAGGGAATGATGACTGATGGTTTGCTTTGGGACATAGACTACTTATTTCTTGTATCCTGTGTCCTCAAATATTGGTTTTATTCCCATAAATAATTTGGCTCGGGTAATCCTAACAAACTTTTACCTCTTTTCTTTCATATGAAAAATGTTTGTTTCCAAATGGTTGCTTTTGAATACATTCTTTGTTAAATACAGAATGATTTATTTAAAGAGGATTAAAACTTGGCTTCCTACAGGCATGTTCACCAAGTATGAATATTCTGTTTCTCAAACTTTGAAAAACAAAAGCAAAAACTGTTACTTTTCTGGTATTTTTGCTTGTTTGTTTTTCTCTATTCCTCTCCCCCAAATTGATCTATTTCTACCACTTTGAAAAATTTTGAAACAAATAAAATTGTAAAGTAAAGTGTCCTGAGAAATACAGTGGAGAAAAGTTGTTTCCTCAAACTGAGTTGCTACTCTCTGGACCATGCTTTGCTATGTGTTACTGATTTAGTCGCTAAGTCATGTCTGACGCTTTGCCAACCCCTGGGCTCTAGCCGGTCATGTGCCTCTGTCCATGGGGATTCTCCAGGCAAGAATACTGGAGTGGGTTGCCTTGCCCTCCTCCAGGGGATCTTCCCAACCCAGGGGTTGAACCCAGGTCTCTGGCATTGCATGCAGATTCATTACCATCTGAACCACCAGGAAAGCCTAAGAATACTAGAGTGGGTAGCCTATCCCTTCTCCAGGGGATCTTCCTGACTCAGGAATCAAACAGGGATCTCCTGCATTGCAAGCGGATCCTTTACCAGCTGACCTACTAGGGAAGCCCACTCTCTGGGCAGCTTTGGTCTTTCTTGACTAAAATTCATCACCCAGTTCTAGTGGGTGTGAGGAGGGGGCGGTTTCCATTTAACAAGTAATTCTCAGACACCACCTGGGTGTCCTTCACTTCAATTCATTTCTGGCACTATTTCCTCCCAGCATCAGATTCTACAGGTTGATGCTACAGGTAGAGGACTTAATCCTATGAGACTGTCTCCCCTGCCCGCACACACATTTCTGATGCCAGTTGCAAACCCAGGTTATTACTTGTGCTTCTGGCTGCTGGGCAAGAAGAGATTCCAATTACCACATCCTTGAATTCCATTAATTTTCTAGAGGGTCTCAAAGAACTGAAGAAATATTTTACTTACTAGATTATGTAGACATGAGTAATTAGATTGTTAGCCATTGGTACTTAATTCAGTCTCCAGCCCCTCACTCTCCTTGGGAGGTCAGGGGTGGGGGTTGAAAATTCCAAGCTTCTGTTCCTGATTGGTTCCCTGGAGTAGGAAATGGCGACCCACTTCGGTATTCTTGCCTAGAAAATTCCATGAACAGGAGCCTGGTGTACTGCAGTCTGGTGGGGTCGCAAAGAGTCAGACACAATTGAGCTATTAAGCACACACACACCTTCCTGATTGATTCCCCTGGCAACTAGCCCCTATCCTTGGTGCTTTCCAAAAGTAACCATATCATCATAAGCACAGCCATGATGGAAAAGGGATTGTTGCAAATAACAAGACACTGTTTGATATTTATGTCTTTAAATTGATTTCAGTAACCAAGAACAAATATTATAACAAAAGTTACTCTCATTGCTCTTATCATTTAAAACTTCTAAGAGTCTTGGGAACTGTGATTCAGGAACCATGGATGAAGATCAAATATATATCAGAAATATATATTTGGCCATCTGGATGACCAAATATATATTTATTATGAATTACAATTGGGCATTGACTATAGGAACAAACTGTAGCTTACTATAGGCTTGTATAATTTGCTACTTTACCATGCTTAGTCTTGACTTCTAAAATAAAACCTTAACTTCTTCTGAATTCATATATATATATATATATACACATATATATATATGTATGATTGGCTTACTTATTATTATTAATGACATTTTGTTCATTATTTCTTACATACTATGTTCAGTGTTGGAAAGTAACAGAATATGAAATCCCAGAATATGCCACCCCAAATATGCAGCTTTGACATAATGATTATTTTGAGTTGAAATTCTTCTCAATAGAGAACAGATTTAAGAAAAGCTCTCTGAACTTCCCCTGTTTGTCTAAAATTAGGACATACGTTTGTAAAGGTGTCCCCATCCCTTCTATCAGGAGGACACAAGTTAGTCACCAGAGACGATTCTAAATCCTCATCAGCCCATGAGGTTGCCAGAGTACTGTACATAAAGAAGTTTACTAATCAGCCCTTGTCTACTTCTTCCCCTGGTGGACTTTACTGGTGGCTCACTCGGTAAAGTGTCTGCCTACAATGTGGGAGACCCGGTTTCAATCCCTGGATCAGGAAGATGCTCTGGAGATGGCAATGGCAACCCACTCCAGTACCCTTGCCTGGAAAATCCCATGGATGGAGGAACCTGATAGTCTACCGTCCACAGGGTCGCAAAGAGTCGGACACGACTGAGCGACTTCACTCTTACTGCGTCCCCATATATTTACCTTTCTATAATTTCCTTCCCAAGAAACTCAAAGTCCTTTTCCTTCATCCTGTCATTTATCTTCAAATTTATTGTTTTTTTCTTGTAAAGATGAGCCCAGGTTCTAATCATCTGTTTTAGTCTACTCAGGTTACTAAGTCATATGGTAGTAGTGTAGCCACTCAATCGTGTCCAATTCTATGCAGCCTCACAGACTGTAGCCCGCCAGGCTCCTCTGTCCATGGGATTCTTCAGGCAAGAAGACTGGAATGCATTGCTGTCCCTTTCTCTAGAGGATCTTCCCAACCCAGGAATTGAACTTGGATCTCCTGCATTGCAGGCAGATTCTGTCTGAGCTACAGGGAAAAAAATAAAGTGAAAACATAGACCAGGTTAGATAAAAACAGAAATTTATTTCTCACAGTTCTGGAAGCTAAGAAGTCCCAGACTGATGCCCTTAAGACTGTGTCCTCCTAGAAGACAGTGAGAAGTTTTATAGCAGTGGTTCATAGAAGATGTCATCAGCTCTTTGCCATTCTTCTGATGGGTTGGTGGTGATGTAAGTAGGAGTCAGCATCACTGACCTTCAGATCCAACTGGTCTGGCATCTACATGCTTGTAGGTAGCCTGTCCTGTCCTGTGTTAGTTGCTTAGTTGTATCCGACTCTTTGCGACTCCATGGACTATAGTCCACCAGACTCTTCTGTCCATGGAATTCTCCAGGCCTGTAGGCAGCATACCAATATTAATTGTTAACTTCCCCAACTGGAAGGGGGTTCAGTATCTGCAAAATAGCTCAAAGAAATTGTTGTGTGTATTTGTTGATGAGGAAATAGGACCTTGCCTCAATGCTGCTCTTGACTGTTTCTCCCTCCCCTCCCTAACAGCTGATTGAATCTGAGCATTGGAACTTTGGGAAGGTCATGGAGACTGAATGAAGGCTTTCCTGTAATCAAAGAAATGGGAGACACAGAAAGACTCATGCCCAGCACCCCCACAGGGCCCTGCTTGGTATCAGTGAGAGGCTACTTCTTGGTTCACATACAGTCACCTTTTTGCTGTCTTCACATGAGAAAGGGGTGAGGAATCTCTCTGAGCTCTCTCTTAGAAAGATACTAATCCCATTCATGAGGTCTCCACTCTTATGACTGAATCTCGTCTGCAAGACCCCACTTGTAAATACCATAACCTTAAGGATTATGGTTTAACATATGCATTTTGGGAGGAAACGAGGCATCTACAGAATCACTTTTTTGAACTATTCATCACTATATGCTTCCATGTGTATGTGTGATGTCCATGTTAATAAACTTCTTTTTTTCCTCTTGTTATTTAATCTTTAATGAGTCTGATTTACAGAGTCCCAGCCAACAAGCCCAGGATGGATAGAGGGAAAACAATTATTCTCCCTTCCTTACAATCTTGTCATGTATTATTTCAGTTAATCATTATGAAAACACAGTATGATAGATGTCATTATCATCATTGTCTAGAAACGTTGGCAAGGTTAAGAAATGTATTCAAAGATGCGTAATCAGTGAAGGGTAGGTAGGCAATATAAGGGTAAATACAAATAGGAAAAAAAATTAACAAAAATACATACTGTAAGACCCAGAGAACATCTTTTTTGAAATATATCTATCAAAAAAAGACAGTGTCACTATCTACCAGTTTCTGTGAAAGGATAGGAACCTAACTTTGGGGTTTGCCTCACTTGAAAACTACTTCCCCTCATAAAGACATGAGAAAGTCATCGCTCCTTTGGATTAAGCCAATTAGTTAGCACAGGTGATCAATTTCATTACCCGTTGAATTTAGAATAAACCATGTATAACAAATGGTGCTGTCAAGTCCTCTTATATGAGGACTAGTTTTTGTTTACCTTGAAAAGCAAAAGGGAAAGTTGCTCAGTTGTGTCCGACTTTTTGCAATGCCATGGACTATACAGTCTGTGGAGTTCTCCAGGCCAGAAGACTGGAGTGGGTAGCCTTTCCCTTCTCCAGGGGATCTTCCAAACCCAGGAATCAAACCGGGGTCTCCTGGATTGCAGGTCGATTCTTTACCAGCTGAGCTAACAGGGAAGCCCTTTTTGTTTATCTTAAGGACACATATGTAATAGTGTAGTATCTTCTTGGTTACATAGCATGGTAAGATTTGTTTTTGCAATCTGTGATGCATAATACATTCTAGATTGAAGTTTATTCAATGATAAAACATTTGTCTTTTTCTTATACTTTAGGAGAGAGGATTACTGGGTCAGGAGAAAATTATTTTTAGGTATGTTTCTCCAACTGCATTCAATATTGATGCTGAAAATATTAAGCAACATGCTTTCAAAAAGCAGGGACCGCTAAGACATAACCTCATTTGTTTTTGTTCTTGAAAAGGGCTGATCAAGAACCACCACATATTCTGAAATGCAGCCTGTTTCTATACTCCTCATGAATCACTCAACACTCTTGGAGAGCTCCTTTGTTTAGCTGTCTCCATCAAACCCCAGGCTCACTTCCGTTTCTTTGTCACATTCCTTGTTAATGAATGTTCTCCCTATTGCAACAGCTTTAACAAAATCACCTCTTTAATTTGCATTTTGTATTTAATAATGCTAATACAGCATATTTTGCATTTAATAATGCTAATAATTTAATACAGTGCATTTTTAATTCAATGATGCTAACCTGTTACCAACCCCTTGGATAGTTGTGCTGTGTTTTGTTGTCATCATCGTTTTTGTTGCTGTCATTTTGGGGTTTTTTTTTTCTTTTTCTTTTTTTCTTTCTGAATATTGTCAGTTGGTCTGGGACAGCAGTGTGTTATCTTTCCCCTTCAGAGGTAATTGAGACAAGTTTAAAAGTTAACTTGCAGTCTTGACTCTTGTTTTAATCTTACTTCTTTCTGTTTTGGAAATTAATGAAGACCACTCAAAGGAGGACATGCAAAAGTTATTTATTCAGAATTTGCTACAGCAAGAGTCAGTCACAGAGACTCAAGGCATGTAAATGAATGTGAAAGCTTTAAAGCTGGAAGGAAGGGAAATATCAGGTATCCCCTGGTTGGAGGTCACTGGTTTTAGAAAGCTAAGGAATGATGACTGTAAGTGGTGTGTCTTGTCTGGTTTTTTTTTTTTTTAAGGAATATTTTTGGCTTTTTCCAGTTGGCCCTAAGTTTGGAGAGAGTGTAGGGAATCTGCGAGTTATTCATCAAATCCTGACAATTGCTACAGAAGTGGTGGTGATTTGGCTTCTGGCATTAATTGCTGAAGACTTTAGGTCAAGTTTCTAGTTTCCTTTATGATCTGACCATTGCCTGTTTGTATATTGTCTGTAACAGATAATGTCATTGCCATTCTTCCTGTCACCTAGGCCCAAAACAATAGAGTCCCTTAAGTATTTTTGCTATAATATTCATATTTTGAGTTTTACCTTTTTAAAAATCTTTCACATTTATCTATTACACAGTTCTGAACTACAAACTATGAGACTGCAGTACTTTTTCCACTGCCGCATCTTTGATTCAGGTCTTTGATTTCTTCATCTAGAAGATGCGTCAATGTTCTCATTGGTGATTTCTCTCAGTATCCCACTCTGCACAGTCATTAACTAAATAAAATTTAATTTTAAGTTCTTCACCACCACCCCCAAATGGTTGCTCTTCCTTCTTCCTGTGGCATAGCTGTCAGTTCTGTGCATACTCAGCCCACCTACTTTCCTTGTACATAAAATCAGTAAACTATATTTACTGAATGAATAATATCGAAAAAAAATGAATTAACCCTATAGACTCCCCTTTTCACTCTCTCCACAAATCAGTCATTTTTGTCCTGTTCAAAGCTTGTATTTAGTAAAATGTGAGTGGATTTGAAGTTTTAAATTTTGAAATGTTGTAAATGTTTCCTTAAGATTAACCTTTTACTAAACTTATTGACATTTACATTTTTAGATGCAAATAATTCCAGATAAATAAAATGTTTTCTCCAAATAGTTGAGTAACCCTGGTGGAAAATAATTACCATAGCTGTGTTTTGTTGCTAGGATTCCAGGAGCCCAAGGTGGTCATTCTGAAGCATTTCTCCAGGGCCACCTGTCAGTCATCCCAGTGACACCATTGATAGCAAGAGTCCTGTTATTTTCATGGCAAAGAAAGGGCAGCTACCATGCTGTCTCTATTTAGTAGCACCCCAGGACCTCTGGCCTCACCTCAACAAGGCTTCATTTAATAAATTACACTTGTAGTGCGCTGGATCCTATCACAGGATTCTCCCTCTCTCTTTCTCTTTCCCCTTCTTTCCTATTTTTTTAATTTAATAGTACACCTTTAAAATACCTGTTACAACTTACATTGCAAATTAGAGTCCTGTTACAAATTGCATAAACTTTAGGTTTTGATTTCAATCTAGAAGTAAAATGTGTTCATTAAAAACATCTTTAAGTAAGACTATCTTTATAGAAAACTAAATAATTATATGCAAATCAACTAGGCTAAACCATCAGCTAAAATCATGTTTGAATTCTTTTCTATAAATAAATTGAGTAAGCCTGTGGGGAACTCTCCCATTGAATTTTTGCAATTTTTTTTTACTGAAGTACAGTTACTTTACAATGTGTTGTAGCTTCTGCTGTATAACAAAATGAATTAGCTATCCATATGCACATATCCCCAACCTTCTGGACTTCCTTCCCATCAAGGTCACAACAGTGTATTTAGTAGAACTCCCTGTGCTAAACAGTAGGTTCTCATTAGTTATCTATTTTATATATAGTAGTAGAAGTTACCTCAACATAAAAAGGCCATGCATGACAAACACACAGCAAACATTCTCAACGGTAAAAAACTCCCATTGGATTCTCTGTTTACTCAGATCAGAAGCTATTTCTTCCTTATCCTGAATCCTACCAAAGTACTTTGAAAATAGCATATATGGCAGCAAGTAATTTTTAATTCAGTTTAATTGCACATAACTCTCAGTGCTGTGAATCTTTGTGTGACACACATTAGAGCTTAATGTAATCACTGAAGGCCCAATAAGTGAATGGTGAAAAAGTTGTGAAAGTTGTTAGCCAGTCGTGTCTGACTCTGTGATCTCATGGATTATAGCTGCCAGGCTCCTCTGTCCATGGAATTCTCCAGGCCACAGTACTGGAGTGCATAGTCATTCCCTTCTCCAGGGAATCTTCCCGACCCAAGGGTTGATTGTGGGTCTCCTACATTGCAGGCAGACTCTTTACCATCTGAGCTATTAGAGATCTGAATGGTAGGATTTTATAACTCCCAATACTTACCTTGGTCATTTTAAGATTTAATCTTGGTAAATTTTGCAGTGGTGGTGGGAGGAGATTTGTATGGCTAGAAGGACTCAACGCACACCTTGTGTGAACAGTTCTGGAAGCATCTCCTGACTCTATAATCTATACATAAGCACATCACAGGGTGGGTATCCCTCCTGTTCCAGGACACTTTGCCTCTATCACACCACTGCTCACATCAATTAATCTTTCTCCCCTAGTTGTCTGTTGTTCCTTAAATAAAAGATTTTTTTTTTGGTCTTTACTTATGGTATTTGTAGGGAGAAGGAAATGGCAACCCACTCCAGTCTTCTTGCCTAGAGAATCCCGTGAACAGAGGAGCCTTGTGGGCTGCTGTCCATAGCGTTGCACAGAGTCGGACATGACTGAAGCGACTTAGCATGCATGCATGTATTGGAGAAGGAAATGGCAATCCGCTCCAGTGTTCTTGCCTGGAGAATCCCAGGGACAGAGGAGCCTGGTGGGCTGCTGTCTATGGGGTCCCACAGAGTCAGATACGACAGAAGTGATTTAGCAGCAGCAGCATCGTATTTGTATGTCAGCTATATAATGAATTAACTAATTAAAATTAATGGTAGTAAAAATTTAATATATAATGTGACAAAGAATTAGAGCACTTTCAATAACTCATATTACATATTATAATTTTCAAAAACACAAGAGTTAATTCATATGGAATATATGTTAGATAAAAGAGTTTGCTTATATTTCTTCATTACTCATGTCTCTCATTTTTATAACTAATAGCATTAAAGAAAAAAAAATATGTAAGAGCATCTGAGTTTCAACTTTCAAGAGAAAAATGAAAAAAAAAAAACACTGAAATAACATATCCAAAAATTTTGATATTTTTGTTTGCAATACTAGGAATGTTAACTCTAATATTGCAAATAAACTAAAACCCACCCTATTAAACTACAGAAATAATCAAGTATAATAGCAACAAAGAAGTAAACGTGTTGTATATAGTCATGATATCCTTTAATTTTTTGATGACTTTCTAATTTGGGTCCAAAATACATTCTAGATGACAATAAATCCATCAGGTTGATGAGGCTTACTGTTTTCTGTAATTTTTCTTCCCAACAATGAGGTGAAAATAGTATTTTACTCTGTGATTCAATGATTATTCATGTATTTCAAAAATGCATGTGTTAAATTAACATTCTATAGCAATCATGACTAAATATAGCATCTTTCACCCTATGTGAATTAAATAACAATTTTAATCCATGAATTGAAACTCAGAAAGCATTTAATTTCAAGGAGGGAAAAGGAGGCAAGTGAATATGGTAAAAACTTTAAAAAAATAAATTTTTCTCTTGGAAGTCTGCAGAAATTACAATGATGATGACTGAAAAGAAACAGACTGGCTTTTGCAGACTGAGGAAATAATGTATCTTCAAACCATGCATTGAAAATTCAAGGCATTACTATTGTATTTGTCAGAACCAGGACAGAAGAGAAAAACTAAAGAATATTGTGTTTCCACAGTTTCAAAATTATCCCAGTATGAAAGACTTATAGCTAGCTGCATGTAAGAATTTAGTGCCACTTAATGTACTGAAAGTATGTAGTTAAAGGTCTATTTACATAAGAAATGGGAAAGTAGCAATGTGTAGAGCAAGCATAATATCTGCCTCTAAAATATTCTGGTCTGATAAGGAAGATAGACACATAACTATGACTATAGTTAATTGTCAAGCAGGAGAAAGTGAAAGTGTTACAGAGGTATATAAGTTGACAACTTACATTAATCTCATTATATGAGTGGGAAAAGATAGTTTAGATAAATCTTTGTTAATGCATCAAGCAAAGTCTTGAAAGATTAATTGTTGTTGTTCAGTCGCTCAGTCATGTCCAACTCTTTGAGACCCCATGGACTGCAGCACACCAGGCCTCCCTGTCCATCACCACCTCCCAGAGTTTGCTCAAACTCATGTCCATTGAGTTGGTGCTGCCATCCAACCATCTCATCCTCTGTCATCCCTTTGTCCTGTCTTCAATCTTTCCCAGCATCAGGGTCCAATGAGTTGGTGAGCTTTAGCCTCAGCATCAGTTCCTCCAATGAATATTCAGGGTTGATTACCTTTAGGATTGACTGGTTTGATCTCCTTGCAGTCCAAGGGACTCTCAACAGTCTTCCCCAACACCACAGTTTGAAAGTATCAATTATTCAGCATTCAGCTTTCTTTATGGTTCAACTCTCACATCCATATATGACTACTGGAAAAACCATAGTGTTGACTACATGGTCTTTGTTGGCAAAGTAATGTCTCTGCTTTTAAACATGCTGTCTAAGTTTGTTACAGCTTTTCTTCCAAGGAGCAAGTGTCTTTTAATTTCATGGCTGCAGTCACCATATGCAGTAATTTTAGAGCCCAAGAAAATAAAGTCTGTCACTGTTTCCATTGTTTCCCCATCAATTTGCCATGAAGTGATGGGACTAGATGCCATGATCTTCATCTTTTGAATGTTGAGTTTTAAGCCAGTTCTTTCGCTCTCCTCTTTCACCTTCATTAAAAGGTTCTTTAGGTTTTTTGTTTCTGCCATAAGCATGGTGTCATCTGCATACCCAAAGTTATTGATTTTCTCCTGGCAATGTTGATTCCAGCTTGTGCTTCATCCAGCCAGACATTTCCAATGATGTACTTGGCTTCCTTAGTGGCTCAGACAGTAAAGAGTCCACCTGCAACGAAGGAGAGCTGTGTTCGATCCCTGGGTTGGGAAGATCCCCTGGAGGAGGGCATGGCAACCCACTCCATCAGCCCTCTGCAGTCTTCTTGTCTGGAGAATCCCCATGGACAAGAGCCTGGCAGGCTATAATCCATGCAGTCACAAAGAGTTGGACATAACTGAGCAAATAAGCACACAGCACTTTGCATAGAAGTTAAATAAGCAGGGTGACAGCATACAGCCATGGCGCACCCCCTTCCCAATTGTGAACCAGTTCATTGTTCCATGTCTGGTTCTAACTGTCGCTTCTTGACCTGCATACAGGTTTCTCAGGAAGCAGATAAGGTGTTCAGGTATTCCCATCTCTTTAAGAATTTTCCACAGTTTGTTGTGATCCACACGGTCAAAGGCTTTAGCACAATCAATGAAGCAGAAGTAGATGTTTATCTGGAATTCTCTTGATTTTTCTATGATCCAACAGATGTTAGCAATTTAATCTCTGTTTCCTCTGCCTTTTCTAAATCCAGCTTGAACATCTAGAAGTTCTCAGTTAATGTATTATTGAAGACTAGCTTGGAGAATTTTAAACATTACTTTTGCTAGCACGGAAATGAGTGCAATTGTGCAGTTGCTTGAACATTCTTTGTCATTTCCCTTCTTTGGGACTGGAATGAAAGCTGACCTTTTACCAGTCCTGTGACCACTGTTTTTTTTCCAAATTTGCTGGCATATTGAGTACAGCATGTTAACAACATTTCTGGAAACAGAGTTAACCAGTGTGTTCTAGGTCTTGAGGAGAGCACATGTGAATATACTCAAATTACAAGGAACATGTTGCTTTCAAGGAAGTAACAATAGTTTGCTAAGGAAATAAATTTAAAAGTAAAGTCTGGTGGAACTAATACATAACCATAGCAAGATTGTATGAGTCAAGGTTAATATGAATTTAATTTCTTTCTTATATATCATCAAGGAATAATTGGGATTTGAAATTAGAAACACAATATCATCTATATTCTCACCAACACAAATGAAATTCTTAGTTATAAATCTAACAAAATATGTACAAGACCTATATGAGAAAAACAAAATTCTGGTGATAGACATCAAAGAAAATCTAATTAAATGGAGAGATATTCTATGTACATGACTAAAAATAATAAAAACTGCCAAGATATCAGTTCTTCCAAAATTAATCTGTAGGTTTAACACAATCCAAATCAAAATGTCAGCATGTTATTTTGTGCCTATAGACAAATTGATTCTAAATTTTAAATGAAAAGGTAAAAAAAAAAAAAAAAAAACTCAGTATAATCAAAACAATATTGAGGAAGAACAAAAGTAGAGAACTAAAGTTACCTGATTTCAACATTTACTATAAATATACAGTAATTGAGACAGTGTAATATTAACAAAAGGATATGCATACTGATCAACGGAACAAAGGGGTTGCCTAGAAATAAACCTACACAAATATAATCAATTGATCAGAGTAAAGAAGCAAAGGGAAATCAAAGGACAAAAGATCATCTCAATGAATGATGCTGAGACAACTGGACATCCACATGTTCTTAAAATGAACCTGAATAAAGATGTTACAGCTGTTGGAAGGACTATTCCGGTGGCCTGGATGGTAAAGAATCTGCCTGCAATGCCAGAGAGCTGGGTTTGATCCCTGGGTTGGAAAGATCTGGAGGCGGGCAGGGCAACCCACTCCAGTATTCTTGCCTGGATAATCACCATGGACAGAGGAGCCTAGTGGGGCTCAGTCCATGGGGTCGCAAAGAGTCAGACATGCCTGAGCAACTAAGCTCAGCACAACTGTTGGAAAAATTAATTCAAAATGGGTTGTATGTCCAAAAACAAAATGCAAAATTATAAGACTCCTACTATATACTATGAGAATTCAAGTGACTTTGGGTTCGGTGAAGATTTTTTAGATTTAACACTGCAATCATGATCTATGAAAGAAAAAAGTATTAAATCTTTCAAACTTAAAAAACAAAAGCAAAAAACTCTGCTCTGCATAAGCCACTGTTAAGAACATATAAAGATGAGCCACACAATGAGAGACGGTATTTATAAAAACACCTGCTAAAGGACTAGTATTCAACATGTACAAAGAACACTTTAGTATCAACAATAAGAAAATAAGAACCCTAATTTAAAAAAAATAGGCAAAACTTCTGACATACTTCTCACGAAAGAAGATATACTGATAGAAACATATGAAAGGATGTTCAGCATTGTATTGCATTGTTGTTGTTTAGTTGTTAAGTCTTGTCTGACTTTTGTGACCTCATGGACCATAGTCCATCAGCCTCCTCTGTCCATGGGATTTCCCAGGCAAGAATATCAGAGTGGATTTTTATGAAGAAGATCCCCGGGGGACCTTCCTGGCCTAAGAATCGAACCCACATCTCCTGCTTGGCAGACTGATTCTTTACCACTGAGCCACCAGGGAAGCCCTTTGCCTGGAGGGCTACAATCCATGGTGTCACAGAGTTGGGCACAACTGAGTGATTAACTCTGTATTTCACTGGAGAACTACAAATTAAAGCAGCAATGAGATACCACTACACACGTGGATAAAGATACAAAGCAACAAGAATTCTTGTTCATTGCTGGTGGTGATATAAAATGGTACAGCCACCTTAAATGACACAGTCAAGAGAGCTTGGCAGTTTCCTACAAAAATTAAATGTTCTCTTACCACATAATTCAGCAGTTATGCTCCTTATCATTTACTTAAAAGAGTCGAAAATCTTTATCTACCCATAATCCACATTCAAATATTTATAGCAATTCTACTCGCAATTGACAAGACATGAAAGCAACCAAAACATCCTTCAACAGATAAATGGAAAAACAAACTGTGTTATCCCCATATAATTGAATTTTAGTCAACATTAAAGGAAATAAAAAGTAAATTCTGTGTCAATGAAGTATATTATAAAATAACTTTTCAATGATAATATTTTAGTGGTTTAAGATTCCTCAAAGATGTATTTGAATTTGGGCTATATGTGTCTGTATCTGTGTATCTGTGAGTGCTTAATACCTACATCTCTTAGGGTAATTAATGAGTTATCTAATGAATATAGATAATAGTTCATGAAATCAACTCTGAGCCTTGTGTCAGCTTTAAAGATCATTTTTATGCATGGCATTCATTTATGTATAGTCACAATTATTTTATTAAAAAAATAAAGCACATCAAAAAAAAAAAAAACTATTGCTACCTTTTTGGTATATTTTGTTTTTTTTTTAATTTATCATTTTATTTAAATTTCATTTTCGACTATATGAACCCACCCTTGTAAATATTTAAATGTCTTATTTTAAAAATATTGTTCATATCTGAAAAATGGCATACACATTAAACTTTCATTACAACATATAATCATTTTGGACACTGACTGCAGCCATGAAACTAAAACATATTTGCTCCTTGGAAGAAAAGCTGTGGCAAACCTGGACAGCTAACTTTGCCGACAAAGGTCCATATGGTCAAAGCTATGGTTTTCCCAGTAGTAGTATGTGGATGTGAGAGTTGAACAATAAAAAAGCACCAAGGACTGAAGAACTGATGCCTTTGAATTGTGGTGCTGGAAAAATTCTTGAGAGTCCCCTGGACAGCAAGGAGATCATATCAGTCAATCCTAAAGGAAATCAATCCTAAATATTCATTGGAAGTACTGATGCTGGAGCTGAAATTCCAATATTTTGGCCACCTGAAGCAGAGTTGACTTGTTGGAAAAGACCTTGATCCTGGGAGAGATTGGGGCAAGAGGAGAAGGGAACAATAGAGCATGAGATGGTTGGATGGTATCACCAACTCAATGGACACGAATTTGAGCAAACTCCAGGAAATAGCAAAGGACAGGAAAGCCTGAAGTGCTGCAGTCTGTGGGGTCACAAAGAGTCAGACGCGAATGAGTGACTGAACAACAACATATAATGGTTATTTGAATGATCTAGAAAGAATGTATCTCACTTTGGTAAGAATTAACTGCTGAAATATCTCTAAATTGAAAACATTATACGACCTCCTACATAGTTGATAGTTATGACACATTAAAAGGCTATCTATTTCAGTCTTTAAAAAATAAATAAAGGGAAGTATTCTAATCAAAGGAAACAAGACATTTTTCAAATGTTAAATGTTAGATGTCTATTTTTTGTAATGGTCAGTCCATCCTAAGTCACTTTAGTTGACTCTTTGCAACCCCAAGGAATGTAACCTTCCAGGCTCCTCTGTCCATGGGGATTCTCCAGGCAGCAATATTGGAATGGATTGCCATTTCCTCCTCCAGGGGATTTTCCTGACCCAGAAACTAAACTAGTGTCTCTTGTGTCTCCTGCATTGGCAGGCAGGTTATTTACCACTAGTGCCACATGGGAAGTGTATGTACCTATATGACTAGAGTACAAAATGACTCTGATTTAATAAAATATTTGAATTTTCCAAGAAAAAAAATATCTTGACACAGAGAAGCAAGCTTGGTGGCATAGAGGATCATTTTCCCACCTTAAAAACTTAATAAAACCAGGGTAAGTTATTATTAGTGTATTTTCAGAAACTTTTGGCACTTGAAATCTTGGTCGATGCTCTAAATGTTTACCCCAGTTTTGCCATTTTACTGTGATTTTCTCTATTCACACTTCAGATCAGTTAAAAGCTAACCACCACTCACTCAACCATGTAGCAAGCAAATCACAATTTATCTAACATAATTCTCTATTTCAGATCTTTACAGTGAGTCAAGCAGGGTTTTTGCAACTTGCATTAAACATTCAAATTTTAGATCAAATTGCCTTTAAACAGGTATAGATTGAACTTGATCTTAAACAAAAGTGTACCTTCATGATCCCCTCATTGCTGGCATCTCTATGACACCTGTCAGTTGCAGGAAATCAAGAACAGCTTGAAAGAAAACTGTCATAATAAATAAAGGGAAGATATTCCAACCCATCTGTGATTACACACTCATGTGACAAAAAGCTGTGGTATAAATTTTCATTTGAGTTAGAACTCTTTTAATTCCATTTTAATATTTCCCTGTGACAGTTGTTTGTTAATTTTAAAACAGTAAATGAAATAAATATCTACCTCCTTTGGTTAAAAGGTATTTGAGTTAGAGTTAGCATTACTTTCCTTAGTTACCTTGCAGGAATAAGATATGAAAAAAAAAAAAAAAGAAGAAGAAGAAGAAGAAAAGAAAAAAAAGTGCTTTCTCTAATATAAAGATATCAAATAAATCTCAGAACCTGAATCCTTGGAGAATTGTCAGAAACTTATTTCAGTTTGAACTCCAAAAGCAATAAACAAAGGTTTATGTGAGAAAATAAAATAAAAGTAGAAATAAAGCCTGGCCTTCATCCAAATGAGACCTAGATTGGCCTATAAAGTCAAACCAAAAGGCAGTTACACTTTGTCTTGTTGGTTTGACATCACACCAAAACTATTGAGATAATCGATTTTTCAGGTCTTTAAAATCTTAATATTTCTTGATTTCATAAAGATAATTTAAATGTTGAAAAAGAAAACAATAGAATTTTACCTCTCATTGTTTTATTACAGTAATCTACAAGTTCTTTACTTTTTCATGTGGGAAACTTAGACATATTTAATGTTATGCAGGACATTTTAGCTTCAGATTTCTATGTATGTCAAAATAAAAAGCTTTATTTATACATGGCATTTTGGGCTTTCCTGGTGGCTCAAACAGTAAAAGAATACACCTGCAGTGTAGGAAACCTGGGTTCCATCCCTGGGTCGGGAAGATCTCAAAGAAAGGAATGGATCCCACACTAGTATTCTTGCCTGGAGAATTCCTCGGATAGAGGAGCCTGGTGGTCTACACTCCACAGGATTGCAAAGTTGGGCAAACTGAACAACTAACACTTTCACCTTTAGGAAACATAACTAAATCTGAGCAATTTTAATTTCTTTTCTTTAAAACAATCATTTAAATACCATTTATTGCTAATAAAAAATAGTGTCTATGCAATTTAATGTGAATTCATTCCGAATGAAACATTTTTACTGTCAAAATTTTGTGAATTTAGAGTTTACTTTATTTATAATATAAACGATCCATTCCAGCATTCAAAAGTATGATGCATATGTTTCATGATTACCAAAAATGAGATACATTTATCAAAAGCAATCTGCTTGCAATTTTGAACTCCATATCTGTATTTATGATTATTCACATATATTTTTATAGTAATGTTATTTATTTTTGTTTTCACATTTGGTAAATGCCAGTAAAGATTTTCAACTTAAAATGTAAAACTTCTCTAATTATATAAAAAATACTTTCGTTTGAATATTTGACTCTCCAAAGTTAAAAAAATCCATTTATCTAAAACAATTTATAAAATGAAAGCACAAATGTAATTTGGTATTGGCAGTCATCATTCTTAGTTCTTTTCAGCCTAACTACCATCTCATTATTTTCCCTGAGGTTAATTCGAAACAATAATAAAAGAAATCACCATTCATTACTAAAGTTGGCTACCATTTTTTTGCATAATCAGTTTAATATATTTGAACACTAAATTCAACCATGCATTAAAAGAGTAATTTCATTATTTTCTCAGGACTCAAAGTGTTTCTTAAAATCACAGAGAGGAATTGAACATCTAAAATACTAACATGAATTATTATCAGTATATGTAGTATCAGTATATGTTTAATTCAAAATAGGGTTTAAACATTATTTTAACATTATTATTATTCTTATTTTAGAAAAAAGAATACAAATATTCACTTTTATACCTAATAAGCAAGGATGACACCTTAAAACAGTTGAATTAAAGAAATAAATAAAAGATAAGAAACTTTATTTTCCATGACATAATTTTTACCATTTTTTTTTAAATGAGTAATTGTGGTTCTTACCTTTGAGGTAGTACTTTAAATCACTTAAGCCTAATTTCATAGCAAAATTCAACAATATTGTAAGGGAAGTAAAATAATTCCTTGTAAAATACAATCAAAGTACAATAAAATGATGAAAACTTACTTTTAAAAGTATCTTTCAGACTGCCAAAGGCATTTTTACTTACAAGTTATGTTGTATTTCAAGTAAATATTAGGATAAACAGTACTCTCTAAACCAAATATCATGCTTTTTTGTTCCTCTTTTCCATCACTTTGGCCACTATTTGGATGATGTTTATGTATTTTAATGGTCTTAGACTCTTATCTGGATCTAATGTCAAATTTTTGGAAGCATGCAGATAATGTCTCTCTTGACTATCTCTAGAGCACCTTAAAATCAACATATATAAAGTATTTTCCTCTCTGTCAATTTAAAAATGCCTGATAAGTACTAATTTTTTCTTACAATATCTCCGAGTATGACCCGTTATTCTTCATTTCTATCATCACCAGTTCTCATGATATCCTACTGTGATTCCTCTACTGATTCTGAGCACACCATTTTCATCTTTGGTCTCCCCTTTCTAGAACATGTTATACTTCCAGATAAATTGGCCCATGCTGCTGTTCATCATGTCACTCTCTTGATCAAAAAAATACTGTAGATCCCTACTGCCTTTGTGAATAAATAAAACATTCAAAAACTGCCATTCAATTAGTGTTCCTATCAGTACTCATGCACTGTTGTAACTTAACTTATATGAGACATGACCTAAAGACTAGTCTCCTTTCATCACCCTTAAATATTTCTTATGACACTGACTCAGCATTCAATGATGTTAAGAACATAGAGTACAGTTGAGTTTTGCCCTAGAAACTTCTGGAGTTCTTTGGAGATGGAGGTGACTTATAATGAGGTCAGTAAGAGTTAAGAGGAGTGGTACCATGAACATGGTAGAGTTGGAGACCTCAGTTTTCAGCCTTCGACAGAGCTTAATAATTAGACAGGTATCCATCCCTGGAGAAGGAAATGGCAACCAACTTCTTGCCTGGAAAATTCCATGGACAGAAGAGTCAGGTTGGCTACAGGCCACGGGGAGAAAGAAAGAAACTCATTATCTTGACCACATCATCCCCTGTCTTCTGCCTACCCCAGCCAAGGGGAACCAACCCACCTAGAAATAGTTCCTCTCACTGGGAACGGGAAAGCAGGTTATGTGATCAGCTACTTCAGCCTTTTGGGGCTTTGCATGAGGAACCCCCTTTGTCTTTGCCCCACCCAGAGACTAGCTGAGCTGAGTCAGGCCTTGCTGGAGCAAGGAAGAAAAGCAAGAACTCCCCAACCAACCAGGTACCTGGAGATAATCCCAGTTCCCACTGACCTGTTCTGCAGAGGACCCAGAGGTTGTTGTCACTGAGAAAATCGAGCTCCTTGAAACAGCCTCTGTGAAACCATTACCGATTTCACTTATTTTCACCCCCGTCCATGGCAGGTTATTGCAGTTTGCAGATGACATCTGCCTGAGTTCCTTCTCCCCGCAACAACCCCCCCAACCCCGCCTCCCCCGGAAGGAGTCCAGGATCTGCGGTGGTGACCAGCCCAGGCCTTTGGGCTTGGCCAAAGGCAAGGCCCCCTTGCCACGTGAGTGCTCGGGGTCAGCCCCTCCAGTGGTGACCCTGAATGGCCCATCACCAGGGGCCACCTCTGTGTGTGCATCCGCAGTGACACCTTGCTACCCCAGCTCTGGACTCCGACAGCCAGGGCCCCCACATCTGCCTGTGAGCCCGGATTTGGGTCTGTTTCTTCTCACTGGCCTGCACTGTTGGGCTCATCTGCTGCTCTGTTAGCCTTCCCTCTGGGCACCTACACTCTTCCAGTCAGAAATCTGTCACAGCCAGGCCTCCACTACCACCTGTGCCCTGGGGGTAAGACCCAGCCGCCCCAGGAGTGCCCCCAGGCAGCCACGGACCCACGCAGTCGCCACTGATGACTCTGGCCCTTACTGTTGACCCTGCGTGTGTACTGTTGACCTAAAATAAATAGACTGCCAGAGGTTTTCCCAGTGAAAATAGGTTTATTGGGATCAGTAGAGAAGTGCAATTCAGGGTTTGCAACCACACGGAGCCCATGGCAAGGGAAGAACCTTGATGGAGAGGAAAATGATTTGAAAGGACCGTTGTAATCAGAGGGTCATGGCTTTTCATTGGCCAAGTCCTCCCAAGGAAGGAAGAGGAGTTTTTTTGCCTCCTTGTTGGGCTTTGCTGTGGTCTCATACTTGAGGCCTCCCCACTCTGCTCTCCCAACTCTGTTTAATTGAAGTTTCTGTTTATTATTTTCTTACAGAGTCTACAACCAGTCTCTGCCATATAGAAGTACTTCCATTAGTCCTTACAGTCAGGCTGTGCAAGCTATGGCTCTGCCTACCACAGCTACCTGCCCTGGTCCCTTGCTACTGGCCCTAGAGGTGCAACTGAGGACCAAAACTGTCCTTGCAGTCAAGCAGTTGCTAAAGCTGTAACGTGGACTCCAGCAGCCCAAGATGAGGAAACATCATGCCTCATGCCTTCATCTCGAGCCACCAAAAGCTCCTGCACTCGGTGCCCTGACCCACTGGATCCAGGAGCCACACAGGCTCCAGCATTCCCCATGCCCGGGCTTTCTCATTCAAGTCCGTCCTTAAGCACAGATCGAAACCACAGTGAGATGCCCCCTCAGACTTGTTAGAAGGTCTATTATGTAAAAGACAAGGGATTTTTAAGTGTTGGGGAGGACGTGAAGAAAAGGAACACTTGTGCACTGTTGGTGAGAATGTAAATTGATGCAGCCTCTGCCAAAAACAGTACAGAGGTACCCAAGAAATTAAAAATCACTTTAAAGTAATACTAAAACAGCCTCTCTTTTCATTTAATAGCTTCTACCATAGACATAAGGCAACCTTAAACCTAGTAAGAAATCAATACAGAGAGAGAGAAATCTTCAAGTTTGAGCTCAAAGAATGGAACAGGGATCTCTTGATGGTGACAGCAAAGACATCAAAGAATCACAGACATTAAACTCTGAAGGAGAAACCTCCTCTCTGATTGTACACATGGTCACCCCAAGAGTACAAACCTCAATTGAAAAAAAAAAAAAAAAAAAAAACCTCAATTGCTTTTTCTCTCTGACATTAGGCACCTTGGCTCTGGACATGAATGCTACTGCATTCCTCCAATGCAAGAAGTATGTCACAGGGCAGATTACATACAACCTGTGCTTAATTGGGGATCTCCAGGGAAACAGAAAACCCAGGAGACTGCTGACAAAGGAAAAGTTTTGCAAAGTGACCTCATAAAGTTGATTATAAATGCTTCAGCTCTTCCCCAAATTTCATGTATGAATCAGATAGTATGCACTATCACAGGCTTCCCTGGTAGCTCAGAGGGTAAAGAATCTTCCTGCAATGCAGAAGACCCAGGTTTGATCCCTGGGTTGGGAAGATTCCCCTGGAGAAGGGAATGGCAACTCACTCCAGTGTTCTTGCCTGGAGAATTTCATGATCAGAGGAGCCTTAGAGAGTTATAGTCCATGGGGTCATATAGAGTCAGACATGGCTGAGAAACTAACACACATGCACTATCACAAAGAAAACATGCTGAATTTTTGTTAATGATCAGTTCCAAAAGAATTTGGAGCGAGCGAGTTAATTGCAATTAAAACAAGGAAAGACAGCAAAGAGAAATATGAGAAAAAAAGAATAAATAAAAGTCATTAGCAGTCCTATGAGGCACGAGGAAGGTTCTGGATGAGGGATACATATACACCCATGGCTGATTCGTGTTGATGTATGGCAAAAGCCACTATAATGTTGTAAAGTAATTAGCCTCCATGACACACAAATTCATGAAGTGTTCCATATTTTTACCTAGATGCCCATCAGCAGACGAATGGATATGGAAGCTGTGGTACATATACACCATGGAATATTACTCAGCCATTAAAAAGAGCACATTTGAATCAGTTCTAATGAGATGGATGAAACTGGAGTCCATTATACAGAGTGAAGTAAGCCAGAAAGATAAAGACCATTACAGTATACTAACATATATATATATGGAATTTAGAAAGATGGTAATGATAACCCTATATGCAAAACAGAAAAAGAGACATAGATATACAGAACACACTTTTGGACTCTGTGGGAGAAGGCGAGGGTGGGATGTTTCAAGAGAACAGCATTGAAACATGTATATTATCTAGTGTGAAACAGTTCACCAGCCCAGGTTGGATGCATGAGACAAGTGCTCGGGCCTGGTGTGCTGGGAAGACCCAGAGGGATTGGGTGGAGAGGGAGGTGGGAGGGGGGATTGGGATGGGGAATACATGTAAATCCATGGCTGATTCAGGTCAATGTATGACAAAAACCACTACAATATTTTAAAGTAATTAGCCTCCAGCTAATAAAAATAAATGGGAAAAAAAATGTTGGAATAATAAAAAATAAATAAATAAAGTATTAGCCTCCAATTAAAATAAATTAATTAATTTAAAAGAAAAATACGAAAAATAAAGTAAAAATTGAGGTAACTTGGTGGAACAAATAACCTGAAAATAATGCACAAAAAAGGAAGAAAGAACAGCTTCATCTCATCTGCATCATCCTGTCCCTGCCTCCCAGCACTGCTCAGGGCCAAGAGAGAATAACCTAGCTGGGCACAGGTCCTGTCACTGGGACAGGGAAATCAGATTAAGTGACCAGATTTATAATCAGTAAGTCCCGTACATATGAACGAGTTCCATTCCAAGAGCACCTTTGTAAGTTCAACTTGTAAGTAAGCCCAACAGAGCCTCAGTTCAGTTCAGTTCAGCCGCTCAGTTGTGTCCCACTCTTTGCGACCCCATGGACTGCAGCACAGAGGCCTCCCTGTCCATCACCAACTCCCAGAGCTTGCTTAAACTCACATCATTGAGTTGGTGCTGACATCCAAACATCTCATCCTCTGTTGTCCCCTTCTCCTCCTGCCTTCAATCTTTCCCAACATCAGGATCTTTTCAAATGAGTTAGTTCTTCGAATCAGGTGGCCAAAGTATTGGAGCTTCAGCATCAGTCCTTTCAATGAATATTCATAACTTATTTCCTTCAGGATGGACTGGTTAGATTTCCTTGCTGTCCAATGGACCCTCAAGAGTCTTCTCCACACAAATAAAACAATCCGCTATATAGTACTGTACTGTAATAGGTGTATAGTACTTTTCACACAAATAATACAGAACAAACAAACACGGAAAACAAAGAAAACATTTTAAATCTTATAGTACACTACCTTGAAAGTACAGCATAATATCAGCTATCTCACCAATGCTTTTATGCTTTCTTCTTTTATGCTATCCTGGGCTTGAAACAAACTGTACTACTGTACTCTATACAGTACTGTACAGTAAAGTATGCAAAAGCATATCATTTGTAGAGGATGAGCGATTGAGACAATACACCAGACACGTGAACTAACTTACTTATTGAACATGTGAACACACGTTTGTAATCTATGAAAATTCTCAACTTGAAAGTTCATATGTAGGGGAATTACCCCATTGTGTTAGTTTTGGGGGCACAACAGAGTGATTCAGCTTTTATACATATATTTTTTCAGATTATTTTCTATTATAGTTATTATAAGATATTGAATATAGTTACTTGTGTTTTAGAGTAAATCCTATTGCTTATCTAGTTTATGTGTAGTTGTTTGTATCTGTTAATCCCATTCTCCAAATTTATCCTCCCCACATACTTTTCCCTTTTAGTAACTATTAGTTTGTTGCTACATCTGTGAGTCAGTTTCTGCTTTGTATAGGGATTCATTTTTATTGCTTTCTAGATTCTACCTACAAGCCATGTATTTTATTTGTGTAATATTTGTCTCTCTCTGCATGACTTGTTTTTTGCACTTGAAGAATTATAGAATCTGAGATGGAAAGGAATTTAAAGGTCAATGTTAGCTTGATTCAATTTATTTCAATTTTATAAATACTCTGAAATGCGCTCACAGGTGGAAGGTGCTGAATGACTATAGATGTAGAGCAGGGCAGGTCTGTTAGGAAGGACTGAGCTCCAGATCATTTTGGCATCTAGTGTTAGGATGAAGTGCAAATAAATCTTAGATGGCATTGCACTTATCACACTCTAGGTATTCAATAAATATTTGCTAATGGATGAAAGGTAAACTAAAGACATGTTTTTAAAAGTTTTAAAAACCATTACAATGTGAACTCAGCCCTGGTACTTTCTGTGTCTCCTTTTTATAATTGTTTCCCAGTTCTCAGGGATAAACATGAAGTCCAGTTCAAGCCAATAATTGCCTTCTTCAGCTGGGTCCAGTGACTTTCCAAAAGATAAATATATGACCCAAGTTAAGCCAATCAAACTGTTTCAATAGAAATGTTTGATTTGGAACTGGAAGAGGTAGATTTTTTATTTGCATTTTATTTTGTTTTTGTTTTCTATTTTCTGACACTGGGTTTTTGAGATTGTGAGTAGAACCCCAGCAATCATGACGCTTCCCCCTTGACATCCTGATCAGCACAGAGAGAGAACAAAGATGATGTTTAGATATCAACAGGTGTAAAGAGAAGTAGAATGTGTGAGAACCACTTCTCCCCAAGTCATGTTTCCTTTCATTTGGGAAGAAATTCAGTTAAAGTAACTCAGTGAACTTTCTGCCCTCTTACACAAGCAAATGAAGTGGTTTATCTACTTATATATTTGGAGAAAATTTCAGACATATTAAGTTCAGCTCCGCCACTTCCTTTTGGAATGGAGTAGCTTGCAAAGGCTATGATCTTCTCCACAAAGAAAATAATTTACCATCATTGCCTGTGATTTCTTGGTAAGTCTGTCTAATTCAGAGTTTCACTTTGAAAATAAACATGGGTTTTCCCTAGTGGCTCAGTGGTAAAGAATTTGTCTGCTAATTCAGGAGACAGGAGTTCAATCCCTAATCTGGAAAAATTCCCATGCCTTGGCGCAAATAAGCCAAAGTACCACAACTAGTGAGTCTGTGCTCTAGAGCCCAGGAGCAAAACTACTGAAGCCCAAGTGCCCTAGAGCCTGTGTTCCACAACAAGAGAAGCCCGTGCACCGCAATTAGACGGTAGCCTCAGCTTGCTGCAACTAGGGAACTACTCACGCGGCAATGAAGACTCAGTACAGCCCAAAATAAATTAACTAATTTTTAAAAATCAGCATGGCTGAGATATCTAAGCCATATCTTTTAATCTGCCATTATCTGTAATAATGTTGACCATTTATTCACAACTGATTCAGTACTGTGACAGAGAAGAGGAATAAGAAGCAAGGGGTCTTTTCAAAGCATCACAGAAAGAAAAGATTAAGGAAAATTTTCTGGCTGTTTAAGCCTGGATTCCATGTTTCATTTAATGCAGCTATCATCCTCCTTCCAGGGAGAATATGTGTACTAATAAATCATTTGTTTTCCTAATTGAATTCTATTTATATTTCAGTTACATGCCAAATTGATAAGCCAAAATAATATGGTATGCATATTCACTATACTTTTTGCATACATTAGTAAATATATCACTGTGTTTATATCACGAGAAAAACAAGTTGGTTTAATCTTCCCAGGTAAACCCTATATACATAATGCTATCAATGCCAAAGAACAGATCTGCTGTTTTCTTTCTTTGAGGTTCTCAAGTTCAGTTCAGTCGATCAGTCATGTCTGCCTCTTTGCAACCCCATGGACTGCAGCACACCAAGCTTCCCTGTCCATTACTAACTCCCAGAGCTTGCTCAAATTCATATCCATTGAGTCGGTGATGCCATCCAGCCATCTTATCCTCTGTCATCCCCTTCTACTCCTGCCTTCAATCTTTCTCATCATCAGGGTCTTTTCCAATAAGTCAGCTCTTCACATCAGGTGGGCAGAGTATTGGAGATTCAGCTTCAGCTTCAGTCCTTCCAATGAATAGTTCTAGGTTGGTCATAACTTTTCTTTCAAGGAACAAGCGTCTTTTAATTTCATGGCTTTCAGTCACCATCTGCAGTGATTTTGGAGCCCAAGAAAATAAAGTCTGTCACTGTTTCCATTGTTTCCCCATCTATTTGGATGAAGTGATGGGACTGGATACCATCACCTTATTGATTGTTGAGTTTTAAGCCAGTTTTTTCATTCTCCTCTTTCACTTTCATTAACAGGCTATTCAGTTCCTCTGTACTTTCTGCCATAAGGGTGGTGTCATCTGCATATCTGAAGTTATTGATATTTCTCCAAGCAATCTAGTTTCCAGCTTGTGCTTCATCCAGCCTGGCATTTTGCATGATGTACTCTGCATACGAGTTAAATAAGCAGGGTGAGAGTATACAGCCTTGAAGGAATCCTTTTCCAGTAGGAATCAGTCCATTGTCCCATGTCCAGTTCTAACTGTTGCTTCTTGGCCTGCATACAGGTTACTCAGGAGGCAGGTCAGGTGGTCTGATATTCCTATCACTTTCAGAATTTTCCACAGTTTGTTCTGATCCACAAAGTCAAAGGTTTTGGTGTAGTCAGTAAAGCAAAATTAGATGCTTTTCTGGAACTCTCATGCTTTTTGTATGATCCAACGATGTTGGCAATTTGATCTCTGATTCCTCTAACTTTTCTAAATCCAACTTGAACATCTGGAGGTTATTGGTTCATGTATTATTAAAGCCTAGCTTGGATAATTTTGAGCATTATTTTGTTATCGTGTGAGATGAATGCAATTGTTCAGTAGTTTAAACATTCTTTGGCATTGCTTTTCTTTGAAACTGGAAAGAAAACTGACCTTTTCCAGTCCTGTGGGCACTGCTGTGTTTTCCAAATTTGCTGGCTTATTGAGTGCAACACTTTCACAGCATCATCTTCTATTACTTGAAATAACTCAGTTGGAATCTCATCATCCCCACTAGCTTTGTTCATAGTGATGCTTCTTAGACCCACCTGACTTTGCATTCCAGGATATCTAGTTCTAGGTGAGTGATCACACAATCGTGATTATCTGGGTCATTAGGATCTTTTTTGTATGCTTCTTCTCTTTATTCTTGCCACCTCCTCTTAACATTGTCTGCTTCTGTTAGATCCATACCATTTCTTTCCTTTATTATGCCCATCTTTGCATGAAATGTTCCCTTGGTATCTCTAACTTTCTTGAAGAGATCCCTAGTCGTTCCCGTTCTGTTCTTTTCCTCTATTTCTTTGCATTAATCACTTAGGAAGGCTTTCTTATCTCTCCTTGCTATTCTTCAGAAGTCTGAATTCAGATGGGTATATCTTTCCTTTTCTCCTTTGCCTTTAGTGTCTCTTCTTTTCTCAGCTGTTTGGAAGGCCTCCTTAGACAACCATTTTGCCTTCTTGCTTTTCTTTTTCTTGGGGATGGTCTTGATCACTGCCTCCTGTACAATGTCATGAACCTCTATCCATAGTTCTTCAGGCACTCGGTCTAGCAGATCTAACCACTTGAATCTATTTGTCAGTTCCACTGTGTAAATATAAGGGATTTGATTTAGGTCATACCTGAGTTATCTAGTGGTTTTCCCTACTTTCTTCAATTTAAGTCTGAATTTTGCAATAAGGATATCATGATTTAAGCCACAGTCAGCTCCTGGTCCTGTTTTTGCTGACAGTGTAGGGCTTCTCCATCTTTGGCTGCAAAGAATATAATCAATCTTATTTCAGTATTGACCATCTGGTGATGTCCATGTGTAGAGTTGTCTCTTTGCTGCTGGAAGAGGGTGTTTGCTATGGCCAGTGCATTCTCTTGGCAAAACTCTGTGAGACTTTGCCCTGCTTCATTTTGTACTCCAAGGCCAAACTTGCCTGTTACTCTAGGTATCTCTTTACTTCCTACTTTTGCATTCCAGTTCTCTATCATGAAAATGACATCTTTTTTGGTGTTAGTAGTAGAAGGTCTTGTAAGTTATCAAAGAACCATTCAACTTCAACTTCTATAGCATTTGTGTTTGGGGCATAGACTCGGATCACTGTAATATTGAATGATTTGCCTTGGAAATGAACACAGATCATTCTGTTCCTTTTGAGATTGCACCCAAGTACTGTGTTTTGGACTTTTTCGATGACTTTGAAGGCTACTCCATTTCTTCCAAGGGATTCTTGCCCACAGTTCAATTCAGTTCAGTCACTCAGTCATGTCTGACTCTTCGAGACCCAGTGAACAGCAGCATGCCAGGCCTCCCTGTCCATCACCAACTCCCAGAGTTTAGTCACACTTCTCCATTGAGTCAGTGATGCCATTCAACCATCTCATCCTCTGTTGCCCCTTCTCTTTCTGCCTTCAATCTTTCCCAGCATCAGGATCTTTTCAAATGAGTCAGTTCTTCCCATCAGGTGGCCAAAGTGTTAGAGTTTCAGGTTCAGCATCAGTCCTTCCAATGAATATTCAGGATCAGTTTCCTTTAGGATGGACTGGTTGGATCTCCTTGTTACCCAGGAGTAGATATAATGATCATCTGAATCGAATTCCCTCTTTCAAGTCCATTAAGTTCACTGATTCCTAAAATGTTCACTCTTGCCATATCCTGTTCGACCACTTCCAATTTACCTTGATTCATGGATCTAACATTCTAGGTTCCTATGCAATGTTGTTCTTTGCAGCATCGAGCTTTACTTCCATCACCAGGCACATCCTCAACTGGGTGTTTCTTTCACTTTGGTTCTGTCACTTTATTCTTTATGGAGTTATTTCTCCACTCTTCGCCAATAGCATATTGGGCACCTGGAAACCTGGGGAGTTCGTCTTTCAGTGACATATATTTTTCCCTTTTCATGCATGTCATGGGATTTCAGGTAAGAATACTGAAGTGGGCTGCCATTCCCTTCTCCAGTGGACCATGATTTGTCAGAAATTTCCACCATGTCCCATCCATTATGGGTGGCCCTACATGGTATGTCTCATTGTTTCATTGACCTGGACAAGGCTATGGTCCATGTGATCAGTTTGATTAGTTTTATGTGATTGTTGTTTTCATTCTGTCTATCCTCACATTGTACAGGAGACAGGGATCAAGACCATCCCCATGGAAAAGAAATGCAAAAAGGAAAAATGGTTGTCTGAGGAGCCTTACAAATAGCTGTGAAAAGAAGAGAAGTGGAAAAAAAAAAAGGAGAAAAGGAAAGATATTCCCACTTGAATGCAGAGTTCCAAAGAATAGACAGGAGAGATAAGAAAGCCTTCCTCAGCAATCACTGCAAAGGAATAGAGGAAAACAATAGAATGGGAAAGACTAGAGATCTCTTCAAGAAAATTAGAGATAGCAAGGGAACATTTCATGCAAAGATGGGTTCAATAAAGGACAGAAATGTTATGGACCTAACAGAAGCAAAAGATATTAAGAAGAGATGGCAAGAATACACAGAAGAACTGTACAAAAAAGATCTTCACGACCCAGATAATCACGATGGGGTGATCACTCACCTAGAGCCAGACATCCTGGAATGTGAAGTCAGGTGTGCCTTAGAAAGCATCTCTACAAACAAAGCTAGTGGAGGTGATGGAACTCCAGTTGAGCTATTTCAAATCCTGAAAGATGATGCTGTGAAAGTGCTGCAGTCAATATGCCAGCAAATTTGGAAAACTCAGCAGTGGCCACAGGACTGGAAAAAGTCAGTTTTCATTTCAATCCCTAAGAAAGGCAATGCCTAAGAATGCTCAAACTACCACGCAGTTGTGCTCATCTCACATGATAGTAAAGTAATGCTCAAAATTCTTCAAGCCAGGCTTCAACAATACATGAACCGTGAAATTCTAGATGTTCAAGCTGGTTTTAGAAAAGGCAGAAGAACCAGAGATCAAATTGCCAACATCCACTGGATCATCAAAAAAGCAAGAGAGTTCCAGAAAACCATCTATTACTGCTTTATTGACTATGACAAAGCCTTTGACTGTGTAGCTCACGATTAACTGTGGAAAATTCTGAAAGAGATGGGAATACCAGACCACCTAAACTGCCTTTTAAGAAACCTGTATGCAGGTCAGGAAGCAACAGTTAGAACTGGACATGGGGAAACAGACTGGTTCCAAATAGGAAAAGGAGTATGACAAGGCTGCATATTGTCACCCTGTTTATTTAACTTATATGCAGAGTACATCATGAGAAATGCTGGGCTGGACAAAGCACAAGCTGGAATCAAGATTGCTTGGAGAAATATCACTAACCTCAGAAATGCAGATGACACTACCCTTATGGCAGAAAGTGAAGAGGAACTAAAAAGCCTCTTGATGAAAGTGAAAGAGGAGAGTGAAAAAGTTGGCTTAAAGCTCAACATTCAGAAAACTAAGATCATGGCATCTGGTCCCATCACTTCATGGGAAATATGTGGGGAAACAGTGGAAGCAGTCCCAGATTTTATTTTTTTGGGCTCCAAAATCACTGCAGATGGTGATTGCAGCCATGAAATTAAAAGACACTTGCTCCTTGGAAGGAAAGCTATGACCAACCTAGATAGCATATTAAAAACAGAGACATTACTTTGCCGAAAAAAGTCCGTCTGGTCAAGGCTATGGTTTTTCCAGTGGTCATATATGGATGTGAGAGTTGGACTGGGAAGAAAGCTGAGTGCAGAAAAATTGATGCTTTTGAACTGTGGTATTGGAAAAGACTCTTGAGTGTCCCTTGGAGTGCAAGGGGATCCAACCAGTCCATCCTGAAGGAGATCAGTCCTGGGTATTCATTGGAAGGACTGATGCTGAAGCTGAAACTCCAATACTTTGGCCACCTCATGTGAAGAGCTGACTCATTGGAAAAGACCCTGATGCTGGGAGGGATTGGGGGCAGGATGAGAAGGGGACGACAGAGGATGAGATGGCTGGATGGCATCACCATCTCAATGGGGGTGAGTTTGAGTAAACTCGGGAGTTTGTGATGGACAGGGAGGCCTGGCATGCTGCGATTAATAGAGTCGCAAAGAGTCGGACACGACAGCGACTGAACTGAACTGATCCTCTGATGAATGAGAATAACAGGCCAATGGAAGTTTCCTGATGGGATAGACTGATTGTGGGGGAAACTGGGTCTTGTTCTGATGGGTGGGGCCATGCTCATTAAATCTTTAATCCAATTTTCTGTTAATGGTTGGAGCTGTGTTCCCTCCCCGTTTGGCCCGAGGCCAGTACTGTTGGCCCACACCAAAATTGTTGGCCTGACACTCCAAGATACTCAGGGCAAGTCTGGCTCAGTGTCTTGAGGGGACACTGCTCCTTTCTCCTGGCTCCTGGTGCACACAAAGTTTTGTTTGTTCCCTCCAAGAGTCTGTTTCCCCTGTCCTGTGGAGATTCTTTAAACGAGTCCCACTGGGCTCCATGAGTCCTAGTGTGCACAAGGTTTTGTTTGAGCCCTCTGAGTGTTTCTGGCAGGTAGGCAGTTTGTTTCTAAACATGATTTTGCCTCTCATACCGTTGTGTTGGGGCTTCTTCTTTGCCCTTGGATGTGGGGTATCTTTTTTGGGGGTGGGATCTAGCATTCTCCTGTCCATGTTTGTTCAGCAGAGAGTTGTAATTTTGGAGTCCTCTCAGGAGAAGATGAGCTCAGATCCTTCTACTTCACCATCCCACTCGAGGACCTTGGCCACATTCTTGTCAATGCACCGGGCTGAGCGGCTGTACTCAGTGTACAGGCAGATGAGCACGTCAAGCAATGTCT
Source organism: Muntiacus reevesi (assembly GCF_963930625.1). Lineage (NCBI taxonomy): Eukaryota > Metazoa > Chordata > Mammalia > Artiodactyla > Cervidae > Muntiacus > Muntiacus reevesi. Next base: position 63,428,087 of record NC_089253.1, on the reverse strand, counting down.
TCATGCTTAGGGCACTCCCATTGCACCAGGTCCATCCAGGAGCAGCTGCTTCAGCTTCTTGAGTCACACATTGGCTGACATGGCGCCATGCAGCACGTGCATTCCCGACGTGCTGGCCTCTCATAGCCCACTTGGCCAGTCCACCAGGGACTGAGGAGAGGAGGGCAAGCTGTTCTTCTGTAACATTTTCTTCATAGACTCTTTCTTGTATCAATAGAAAAATAAATACATTACCATGCTAACATTTTTTCTGATATACAGATATTTTTATCTGGTTGCTTCTAATGGTCACAACAAATCTGAACTTCTGACACATTCAATGACTCTATTCAAAATATGTGTAATTTTTATCACAGGACATTGCCTTGGACTCAGTTTTTCCAGGATTTTTTTCCCTTTGTCTCAATACAACTCTCAGACACAATTCACTCATTTGTTATAGGAATGAAAAGATCACATCATTGACATATACCTTGTTTCCATAAATCTTATTATTCATTGAAATTTTTGTTTATGAGATATTACAGACAACTTTAGAAGCTTTATTTACTTATTGTGTCTTTTAAACAAGCTAGATTAATAATTTTTACCATCTAAATTTCTTATGATTTTAAGTTCATGAAAACTTGTGTATTTATTAGAAGTAAACTTTGGATTTTATATTACCTTTGAAACCTATACTTACAGCTACAGATAATTATTATGTAACAGTTCTAGATAATTTGAAGAGGCCAAAGACTGCTTTGAGTATCTAAAGGAAGATATTTTAAATTTTCCTTACAGTGTTATACATCAATGTGCACACTCACTCACTGAGTCATGTTCAACTCCCGTGACCCTTTGGACTGTAGCCCACCAAAATCCTCTATTTATGGGATTTTCCAGGAAAGAATACTGGAGTGGGTTGTCATTTCCTCTTCCTGGGTATCTTCCCAACCCTGGTATTGAACTAGCCTAGCATCTCGTCTCTGTCTCTTGTGTCCCCAGCATTGGCAGGTGGATTCTTAACCACTTGTGCCATCTGGGAAGTGCCAAGTTATGCATCAATAGATTTCAATCAATGTTTGACTCTCCTGAACTGCACCCATGCACCATTATGGACATCACATATCCCAGGGTAAAGCAAGGACCTCAGGCAAGTATAGGAAGTGGAGACTTGCTCTATTCTCCCATCAGCTTTTATTACCAGCATTTCTTCACTAATGCATTGGTGAAACCTATAGCAAAAATATTCTTGCAATTTTCTTTTCATTCTCTTGGTTTAATTTTATCTGGCTGTCTTCTTTAGCTGTCCTCATTTTTGTAATAGTCAATTCATATTACATCAATTACAGAAAATACTCAGTCTCTTCTTCTGAAAGGTCTCAAAATTTACCCTTTAAAGGCAGAGTCTTCATTTACAGCATTTCTGGAGTATTCAATATTTTAATTTCAAGTAACCCTTGCACTAACTCACATAAAGCTGAAATCTATATTTAGTCACTATGTCATGTCTCACTTTTTGTGACTCCATGACTGTAGATCATCAGGCTCCTCTGTTTGACTTCTCAGGCAAGAATATTGAAGTGGGTTACCATTTCCTCCTCCAGGGGATCTTCCTGACCCAGGGATCAAACTTGCATCTCCTGTGTCTCCTGCATTGGCAAGCAGATTCTGTACCACTGAGCAACCTGGGAAGCCCTAGAAGCTGAGATGTTCTCCCTGTATTTTGCAGAATGGTTGCTTTTTGTATTTATATAAGAATAGCTTTACTCTGTGTGAACTTCCCTTTAGGACATCTTTCATTATAATTCATGCTCTGAGATGTGCTGTGAAAGTGGATATGAATTTATTTTCTGGTCTGAATTATAGTGAGGTGAGAACAAGTTTCAGATTGGTAGAACCTGAAAATGTTTCTCTCCCATTGAAAACTCTTTATGTCTTGCAGGTATTTCTAACTTACTGCATCAGCCTGAGGTCTCATACCTTCATGTTCTAGTACCTTTTGGCTTACACTGGCACAATGCTAATTTCATCATGTTGAAATTATCACTGTGACAAGCTGAAATTTCTCCCTGTTCTGAATAATTTCCAAAATTAAATTAATTGCTAAATAATTCTTTGTGCAAATGTCTAATTGGTGATATAAATTAAGTTTAAACACTGCTTAGATATTTACTAAGTACTGATAGTATACATCAAAAAGTCATAGATCCTTAGCAAGACATTTCAGTATCTTGATATATTGTCAGCAAATGTATACACTGCTTTTTCCCCCTCTGTACCTTAAAAATATTCATCTTAAATTATCAGCAATTTTAACAGCTAACATATAATAAATGTGTACTTTTATCAGATACTGGCTAAGAGCTTAATCTTATTTTACTACTACATGCACCCTTTGAAGTAGCAGATATTGCTATCTCCATTTTACATATAAAGCAACAGAGGTCTAAACAGATAACCTGATTTGCCCAAGATCACCAAACAGTCATCCATTAAAAAAAAAAAAAATCTATTGGGGGAAATTCTATTAAGGTAAGACTTTTGCTGGATTGGTTCTATGACAGATCCCAAACATAAGCAATAGTACTGGTACACATATGGAAAACTATCATAGTTTTTGGAATCTACTGGATATTCTTCCTTTGTTCCTCCAAATATACTCTCCACCATCTTTCACTTTGACTATTTCCTGGCTAGGGTTGGGGACACTTTATGAACTACATTAACTGGTCTCCCTGGCTTCCTATCTTCCTATTGGGCTTAGTTCATACTACCTTGGCAAGAAATTTAGGTCACCACGAGGTTGTTCTGCCTCTTGTTTCATGTGACGCAACATATCCAGTGGTGTTTCAAGTAACTATTACTGAGAACAAGGCTAAACAGAGTGATTGGCAAAAGTCTGAGGGCAAATTCTCATCCCTTTCAGATGTCAATGAGCTGGTGGGAGACAATAATTTCAAATAACTTCAGATGGCAAGTCTGACCAATCAGCACTTCTTTGTAATTTCTCTTTCCCTGTCTTACTCCTTTTTTCTCTTATTTCTGTTTCCAAATGAAGGTATTATTCCCTAAGATTTTGTCTCAGTCTTTGTTTTAAAGAAAACCCAATTTAAGACACCCCAAAGCTCATAAATATTACATGCACACAAAGTTCCATATTTTCACAGATGCCTTGATCAAAAATATTAATGCTTTTGTCATATATGTATTATGTTTTCTCTTCTGCTGACTCTGTGTACTATATCATTTAATTGAATTTGTATGTATTTAGATCTTTAGAGATATTAAATCTTCTCTTCATTGAAACTTTTCATCCTTGCTGGAAATACTTTTCTTTGTAAATTTCCTCACCTGTTAAAGCCATAAAATCTATGACGCTTAGAGATTCTCACTCAGCTTTTCCTGATTACGTGCTTGTAGAATTCTAATAAAATCCTTCTCAAACTTGAACATGGATTAGCGTTACCAGGGAATATGTTGAAAATGTAAATTGCTGGGCCTCATCGCCAGACTTTCTGATTCAGTAGGTAGAGAAAGTCTTGAAACTTCCAATTTCTTACAAGTTCTAAAGTGATGTGGATGCTGCTGAACTGGAAACCTCATTCTGGAAGACACTGTTCTAAGGTCACACCAATGCTATGTATGAGGTCAGAAGTCTTACTCTAGAGCTGTAACTTAAGTGTGTGATGTTGATAGGATAGCCAAGTTAACAGCAGAGAAAAACCTATAGGGAAAAATGTAACTGAATATTTGATGATATACAATTACAATGTGTTTATTTTTTTACATTTTTAAAATTACTATTTATATATCTTTGGCTGTGCTAGGTCTTTGTTGCTGTTCCGGCTTTTCTCTAGGTGCAGTGAGCAGGCTTCTCATTGTGGTGGCTTCTCTTGTTGTGGAGCACAGACTTTAGGGCACATAGTCTTCAGTAATTGCAGTGCGTGGACTCATTAGTAGCAGCTCCCAGGCTCTAGAGCCCTGTCGCAATAGTTGTGGCACAAGAGCTTATTTGCTTCATAGCACATGGAATCTTCCTGAATCAGGGAGAAAACCCATGTCTCCTATATTGGCAAGCTGATTCTTCACCGCTGAGCCACCAGGGAAGCTCTATAATGTGTTTCTTAAGTAAGATAAAATCATCCTAAAGATTGATGTTTGATCTTTTATGAGAAATAGTCTATTTTGTGAAAATTCCCTTAAGTAAATTGAATTGACATTTTCTTCATAACCACCCTATTAAGTAGCACTGTCATTACATGTGTTTTAAAGATTAGCAAGTTGGGCGAGCGAACTCCTTCAAAGCACAAGTAGGTAAGTGGCAGAACCAGGCAGTTTGTCTCCAGAGCCCATGCTATGTTGCCTAAGAAGAAATCTGAACAAGAAAAGCAAGACCAGAAAATGTTAGTGGTAACAGAACAAACTCTTAACCAGATTGTGCCACTCCTGAGTCCGGGCTTTCAACCACGGCACAATGACTCACAGTGGATTTTTCATTTTGTTTTGTTTTGTAATGATAGGTCGTTTTTAATCAGAAATAAATATGTTCTAATCACTGCAGCTACCACTTTGCACAAATTTGTTCATTTAGTACTATAAAAACTGAGATACTAAATACTTTAAAATATTCTTATTTTATGCGTAAGGACACTGGGTCTTAGAACAAGTTAAGCATTTAGACAGGTTAAAGAGATTGTGATTTTGAGAATCAGAGGCAATCACAGATATAATTATGCTATACATTCCAAAGGTTTTATAAAATTAATTTGAAAACCTACAACTTCAATTTAATATAAAAAATAGCAATAACCACATCAATAAAACAAACATTCAAAAGTGCCCCCTTTCAACCTTGCAGTAACAATTATTTTTTCATTGAATCGAAAACCAGTCTGTCATCATCTAAACACCATGAGCTCAAGAGACTTTTGTCATCCCAGCGATTTCCTCATTTATACAATAATCATTTACTGAGTGCTGTCAGTTTGTTCTTTCATTTATTTCTCAGCATATATTTGCTGAGTGCTTAGAATGCCCCCAGACTCTTCAATCCGCTTGCTCATGGGTGAACAAATGAAAAGAGTACCCTGATTCTTTGCTGTTTTAGGTTCCAGCGAGTCATTTCAGGGGAGAAAACTGGTAAGTAAATTAAAACCAAATAAGCAAGGGGATTTCTATAAAAAGAAAAAAAAGCACAAAATCAATCAAATAAGACCATGAAATGAAAGTTGTAAAAGGGACTTGTAAGGAAAGTTCTTTTCAAGATGCCATTTGAGCTAAAACAGGGATGTCCAAAAGGAGCTAGCCATATAAAGTCATCCGAGGGTGACGAAACAAGAGGGATCTGGTACTAAGTCCCATGGAGATAAATTATCTTTATTCCCATTTCCCTCTTTCTCGCCCTTGACTTCATTATTCTCCTGGAGCCTTACTCTTGTTCCCTAACTGATCTCTTTGCCTTTGCATGCTCTGATTTCAAGGTTAGTATTTGTCCATCTGACAGGCTTATCTTTTTGAAGCACAGATTTCACCATTTAACGTCCTTGTTCAAACATCCTCAATAGTTTCTCTCTGTCGTATCACATCCGAACTCTGTGGACTATGTTGTTCATGACAACCTTTCTTTGTTCTCTAATTTGCATTACATGGGAATTTTCAGCCATATTTTTCAGCATATCCTTTTGTACACATTTATGTTGGGCATTTATTTGTGTTCTTTACATCACTTCATATCCAAATTTTGTTCCTGTTCTCTTAACCTAAATTCCATAATCCCTTGCATTTATACATGTCCAAAACGTTCCTATATTGTAATGGCTAATAAAAACTCTAACCCAACTCAGATTCTTCTAAATTGGTAAATTATTTGAAATCACTATCCCTTGATTTACGTAAACAGAAAAATAAAATGAACTAGGGAAGTGATTTTTTTCTTCTTTTCCTTTTTTATTTTTTAAATAATAAAAGTATGATAATTCATTTATAGGAGCCTTGGGAAATACAGAACAAAGTCACATGTAGCTCCACTATATATTGAAATTATTTTTAAGTAGATAAATTAAAATTTTTAGTTGGAGATTCAATATCAAACTTTCAAAAATTAATAGAATGAATATACAGAAAATAGAAGGATGTAGCAAACCCAGAAAGCACTATGAACCAGTTCAACATAATTAAGATTTATACAATTTTCACACAACAGTAGGATACAAATTCAATTCAAATTCTCATAGATTATAAGCTAGGTGACACTGGGATGTATTCAGGGACATAAAACAAGGTGCAAAAATGTCATTGTCTAAAAGCTTTGAAATCACACAAAGTTTGTTCTCTTACCACTGTGGAATTATGTTAGAATTCAGTATCAAAGATATTTGAAAATAACCCACATATTTTCAAGTGCAATGTGACATTTACCAAGAGAGATCTTTGACTTAGTCATTGAAAACCTCAGTAAAGTTAGAAGACTGAAAAAACACAGAGGGCGATTGTTGAGAAGAAAGCATTTAAATGAGAAATTCATATAAAGATATTTTTAAAAACCTCATGTATTTGGAAATTAAAAGTCCACTTTTAAAAGATGGATGTATCTAAAAGCCCCAGCATCAGGGGCTTTTCCAATAAACCAGCTCTTTGAATCAGGTGGCCAAAGTATTGGACCTTCAGCTTCTGCATCAGTCCTTCCAATGAATATTCAGGGTTGATTTCCTTTAGGGCTGACTGGTTTGATCTCCTTGCTGTTCAAGAGACTCAAGAGTTTTCTCCAGCATCACAATTTGAAACATCACATGTTAATTTCCTGCTGTTTTTTTTCCCCCCACATCATAGTATTTCTTTATATTCTCAGAATTGGATTAAAAGCTTCAAGCCTCATTCAATTTTTTTTAATCATCATGGTAATAAACTTTCTAAACTTCTAGCAGTAATACTAGATGCCAAAATACATGGAACTATATTAGAGTTTTGAGTACTTATAAATTAGAAATCTAGCATTCTATTCATACTAAGTCAAACAAATGGAATCAAAATGTCATACAGTTTTTAGCTAGGAAAAAAGTCATAAGCTTTATAATATATATATATGTATTATACATACTATTTGTATACACACACACACACACACACACACACACACGCTTTTCTTCTATTCTTGATAAAGACTTCAGAAAGAACAACAACAAAAAAGAGAGAGAAACTGGAAAACATAAACTAAATGAAATGGGAGCACTGAGTAGAAAATAGAAAAATTGAAACAAACTAAATGAAAGTAGAAAGTCATCAAATAGTACAGTTTTTTTAATCATGGCTGTTCAGTAGAAACACACACAGAGCTTTGGAGAAAAAAAAGCAATACCTGGGCATTTGCATTTTTCAAAAAGTTACAAGAAAATTCTCATATTCATCTGGATTTTAATAAGTGATTACAGGCTTTTCTATTAAATGGCAGTTTTAATGATATTAAATGACAGTTTTAGCTTCCGTGGTGGCTCAGACGGTAAAGAGTCTGCCTACAATGTGGGAGACCTGGGTTCGATCCCTGGGTCGGGGAAGATCCCCTGAAGAAGGAAATAGCAACCCACTCCAGTACTCTTGCCTGGAAAATCCCATGGACGGAGGAGCCTGGTAGGCTGCAGTCCATGGGGTCACAAAGAGTCGGACACGACTGAGTGATTTCACTTTCTTTCTTTAGTGATATAGAATTCTGTTACTTTCTGTTGACCAATCATGATACAATGGTATTAACAAATAATAGCTACATAATCACAATTGTAAAAGATGTTTATCAGTTATCACAATCAGTAGCCAGATTTAAAAAAAAAAAAAGATAATTATAGCCGCAAGCCATAATGGAAACATGATTCACCTAACCATAGAAAATAATTACATACAATTTGAGGGATTAAATAGAGTGAGGTGGTACGTGGAAGTGCATACATATAAATCTCCATCTGCCCAGCCAGTCTAAGCCTTTTGGTGGTGCATTTGATCCATTTACGTTCAAGGTAATTATCTGTATGTATGAATAAAAGGTCCGTCTAGTCAAAGCTATGGTTTTACCAGTAGTCATGTATGGATATGAGAGTTGGACTATAAGGAAAGCTGAATCCCAAAGAATTGATACTTTGGAACTGTGGTATTGGAGAAGACTCTTGGGGGTCCCTTGGGCTGCAAGGAAATCCAACCATCCTAAAGGAGATCAGTCTTGGGTGTTCACTGGAAGGGCTGATGTTGAAGCTGAAACTCCAATACTTTGGCCACCTGATGTGAAGAGCTGAGTCTTTTGAAAAGACCCCAATCCTGGGAAAGATTGAAGGTGGGAGGAGAAGGGGACGACAGAGGATGAGATGGTTGGACGCCATCACTGACTCAATGGACATGAGTTTGAGTAAGCTCCAGGAGTTGGTGATGGACAGGGAGGCCTGGCGTGCTGCAGTCCATGGAGTCGCAAAGAGTTGGACACGACTGAGCAACTGAACTGAACTGATGATACTATTTGCATTTTCTTCATTGTTTTGGGTTTATTTTGTGTACCTTCTCTTGTGTTTCCTACGCAGGGAAGTTTCTTTAGCATTTGTTGTAAAGTTGGTTTGGTGGTGCTAAATTCTCTTAATTTTTGCTTATCTCGAAAGCCTTGATTGTTTCATCAGATCTGAACAAGAGTCTTGCTGGGTAGAACATTCTTGGTTGTAGGTTCTTCCCTTTCATCACTTTAAATACATCAGGCCATTCCTTTATGGCTTGTCGAGTTTCAGTTGAGAAATCAACTGATAACCTTATGATAGTTTCCTTGTATGTTATTTGTCATTTTTTCCTTCTTGATTTTAATATTTTATTTTTTCTTTAATTTTTGCCACTTTGATTACTATGTCTCTCAGTGTGTTCCTCTTTGAGTTTATTCTGCCTGGGACTCTGTTATTTCCTGGGCTTGGTTGACTATTTCCCTTCCCATGTTAGAGAAGTTTTCAGCCATTATCTCTTCAAATATTTTTTCTGGCCCTTTCTCTGTCTCTTCTTCTGACACTTCTCTGCTGGGTCAGATTGTAAAGAATCTACCTGTAATGCAGGAGACCCAGGTTTGATCCCTGGGTGGGGAAGATCCCCTGGAGAAAGGAATGGCTACCCACTAAATTCTTTTTGCCTGGAGAATTCCATAGACAGAGGAGCCTGGTGGGCTACAGTCCATGGGGTCACAACTAGTCAGACAACTGAGTGACTAACACACTTCACACGCACATAATGCAACTGTTAGTGTTTTTAATATTGTCCCATAGGTCTCTTATGCTGTCTTCATTTTGTTTTTCATTCTTTTTTCTATATTCTGTTCTGCCTCAGTGATTTCTACTATTATATCACTTTGGGAAGTGACTTTTAAAAGCCATAAAAAGGACTGAAATTGTGCCATTTGAAGAGACGTGGATGGACCTAGAGACTATCATACAGAAAGTCAGAAAGAGAAAAACACATCATATAGATGGAAAAAAAAAGAGGGTATATATGTATACATACAACTGATTCACTTTGCTATACAGGAGAAAATAACAGAACATTATAAAGCAACTCTACTTCAATAAAATTTTTCAAAAGAGAAATTGACTTTTTTAGCAGATTAATGTGTTACAGTGAACACATTAAGTTTTCTTTCATTCTACTCACTGGTTGATTTATCTCTTTATGAAAAACTTATCTCCTAGGTTGGAGCCTTAACACTTACTCTTGATTGTCCTTTGAAGTTAAAGCAAGGCATATCACCTTTTGCTTTATCAATCTACTGAGGGAACATTTGATTTTAAATGAATGGGATATAGTTTCTGGAAAAATCTTATTTTCTTATGCTATTTGGCATCCTTCAACAACTACAATTATTTCAAGTTTAGGAAAATGCATATTTGCATATTTTTTCATGAATTCTCCTAATGATGTCATGCAGTGAAACTTAAAAAAACAACATCTGCATTCTCACCTTTTGTGCAAACTTTCATAATGTACATGTACTATCTTCAGGAACTATGGGGAAGTATATGACATTTTTATATTGTGCTAGTTTGTTTAATTAGAACCGGCTCAGAATGAAGCACAATTCTGCCCTTGTGCAACTGTCTTGAACTTTCTTCACTTATATGGATTCCTTAGCTTCGTTGCCAAGCAACCAGGCTCAGATTGCTACTTTGCCTTTGCACTGAGAGCAGTCAACTCTACCACATATACTTTGTTTTGCATTTTTTAAGCACAAATAATTTTCTCCTTTCTTTAAGGCAATTGTATCTTTTAGTTCTCTATTCTTGACAGATCTGCTTCATAAGCTATGTATATTCTATCTTATACCTGACAAGTTTCTTATTTTGTCAATTTAGAAACTTGGAATTTATCTCCTTTTTGACTTCTTAGTTTATCAGAAATGTAGCTGTGTCTTCAGCTAATACATAAAATGTCAACAACATTTACAACAGATGTGAACAAGAATAAAACAGGTGAAAAAACTAATCCAGCAAATATTTATCATATTCTATTTACCCTTTTGGGGGCTGGGGAAATAACAGTGGCCAAAGAAGACAAAATACCTGCCACCATGAATCTTACATTCTCTTCAAGGAAAATAGGCAATACTTAAGTGAACAAAAAGGAATGCAATATATATATATAGCTGGTATCAATAAGTTATAAGGAGGAGAGGGTCTACCTTTTCTGGTGTCTTTGTATTTGTAGGCATGTGTGCTCGGATGCTTCAGTCCTGTCTGACATGGGTGAGCCTTATGGACCATGGGTCACCAGGCTCCTCTGTCCATGGGATTCTCCAGGCAAGAATACTGGAGTGGGTTGCCATCCCTTCTCTAGGGGATTTTTCCCACACAGGGATCGAACCCACATCTCTTGAATCTCCGGCAATGGCAGGCAGGCTCTTTACAGCTGAGTCACCATGGAAGCCCTATCTTTGTATACATACATGCCTCTCTCTCTCTCTCTATATATATATATATATATACATATATATATATATATATACACATATTATATTTATAATTAAACATATTATATTTATAATTCATGTACAGTTTGATGGCAATTTTTAAAGAAATACTTAAAATTATAAATACAAAATTAGAAGAACTTATAAGGAGCTATACACATGAGGGATGTGACATGCGAGTGTCAGTTTTACAGTATACCCACCACTGATATCTGGCTTAAAATAAAACTGACAAGAAAGATGTGGAGTTCAAGGCAGTTGCCATGCTGTTATTTGGTAGCCAAGGAAAGGCTCACTGAGAAGATGACATTTGAATAATGATTTAAAATAATTGAGGGAAGTGTTGGCATAGTTGATAAATGCTTACAGGTGAATCAAGATAAAAGATAGGAAGCTAAAATGGAAAGACAAGATAGGAAGTTGTTGCTGCCAAGGAAAATTTTATGAATGTTAAAGATGTTGGCAATAAAGAATAAGGTTGTCTGTGAGAATGAACAACTGAAGCAGAGTGAAGAATATGATCATTGTTGGATTCAGATAAAAAAACTGAGCAGCAAACTTATTAGATGGTTTTATACACATATTCTTAACTAATCAAACATTAAGGCAGTATTAATTTTAGACTGTATGACAGTCATGTGCTAAAATCTCAAAATGATGGGTAATGACCTGGATGATAGTAGTGATAAGACTGACAATATTATAGGGAATGGAGGGGGGCAAGGGTCTCTCCAGGAACACCAGAGTTAATCAGGGTTAAGTATTCTTGTGTGTGTGTGTCTGCGGCCTTAATCATGTCTGACTCTTTGCGACCCCATGGACAGTAGCCCACCAGTCTCCACTGTTAATGGAATTTTCCAGGCAAGAATACTGGAGTGGGTTTCCATTTCCTTCTCCAAAGGATCTTCCTGACCCAAGGACCAAGCCAGCATCTCTTGCATCTCCTTCATTGGCAGGCAGGTTCTTTACCAGCTGAGCCACCGGGGAAGCCTGTATTCCTACGTTTATGACAACAAGTAAAAATCAATAGTAAGCTATAAATTTTGGTGTCTAGAAATTTACAACTGAAGTAATTTAGTGAATAGAGATGAAGAACATTGTGAAAATAAAGATGAGGAGCTTTTTAAGACGTGCAGTACCTAAGACATGTGAAAGGAAACAGTCATCACTTGAGGACTAAAAAGGGAACATTGTTCTGAGGGAAATCCTAGTGTCATTTCCACTAAGAAGACTAAGGAAGTGTTCAAAGAAAGTATTTAGAATACATTTTTTTTTTTTTTCTAATTAACATCCAAGATTCACTGAAGTCATGATGAAAAAATTCAAATTTTGGAAAGCAGCTTACAACAGCTGACAAGGGCAACTGACAGAGAAAAAGGGCCACACAGATAGGATAAATGGAGTTTCCATGATGATGGGTGATACAGGCTTCCAGGTCTGCTGGACAGACTTGCTATTTGGTGATATCAAGGAGATTAGTCTTAATTGTCTTAAAGAATATTTAGAGTGACATACATCTATGCTTTTATTATATTTGCATATATATCACATGTGTGTGTGCTAAGTCGCTTTAGTTATGTCCTACTATTTGCAGCCCTATGGACTATAACCTGCCAGGTTCCTCTGTCCATGGGTCTCTCCAGGAAAGAATACTGGAATGAGTTGCCATTTCCTTCTCCAGGGCATCTTCCTGACTCAGGGATAGAATCTGCATCTTGTAAGTCTCCTGCATTGGCAGGTGGGTTCTTTACCACTAGCGCCACCTGGAAAGCTCTATATATCACATATTCATACATTCATATACACTTGCAAGAATGTACATACAAAGTCACAGAAGTTAGACATTGGAACTTTCAGACTACAGGTTGAAGATGAGATATTAATATTAATTATCATGTGTATGACTTACAAATAGCTACTTTCTCTGAAGTTCCATTAGTATTTTTCTAAAGAGCAAAGTCCAGTAAAAGAAGTCTATTAAATTTCAGAGGACCAAACCAAGGACAAAATTTCCTTGTAACTTAAATCAAAATGGACAATATTATCCTGCTATATTGATAAACCTATAAGCCCAAGGTTAAAATATACATATGTTTTATGTAATCTCATTAAATTCACTGTTAATTAAGTTGTCATATTTGCTAACAGGAATAATATTAATTAAAGTAAAAACAGATAGCTCAACACATTCTCACATTTCCAGATTTACTTAATGAGTTCTGTAAATATGTGTGCATGGTCAACCATGTCAGATTCTGCAACTCCCTGGAATTTAGCCTGCCATGCTCCTCTGTCCATGAAAGTTTCCAGGCAAGAATTTTGGAGTGGGTTGCCATTTCCTACTCCAGGGAATCTTCCCCACCCAGGGATTGAACCTGCATATCCTGCATCTCTTGAGTCTCATGAATCGGCAGGTGCATTCTATGCCACCTGGGAAGCCCCTTAATGAGTTCTACTCATCCACTAATCTCACTTTATTGAGCAAATCTTGAATGTATGTTTTTTAATTCTTACATTTAAAAGGAAGAAATCCATTTCATAAAGAAATCTTGTGCTTTTTAATTAAATTATAAATTTCACTGTGGGACTCAGTGGTCTTTATCTCTTTAGTTCTCTAATTTAAATTGAATTCACATAAACTTTCCTAAAGTCCACACTGGTAATTTGTTTGTAAAATCACACTTTGGAAAATTATGTTGCAAATATCTTTATCTCATTTGAAACATAAAACAGTTCAAGTGTTTTTAAAAAATTCAAACTAACTGACAGTTTCAGTATATTTCATTCATGTACAGGAGGGAAGGCTTTTTTTTTTTATTTTTTATTTCAAGAAAGTAAGGGAATCAACCCGGAATATTCATTGGAAGAACCAGTGCTGAAGCCCACTACTTTGGACACCTGAGGTGAGGAGGTGACTCATTGGAAAAGACCCTGATACTAGGAAAGATTGAAGACAAAAGGAGAAGGCGAAGCATGAGATAGCATCACTGACTCAATGGACGTGAGTTTGAGCAGATGCCAGAAGATAGTGAAGGACATGGAAGACTGGTGGGCTGCTGTTCATGGGGTCCCAAAGAGTCAGACACCATTTAGCAACTGAACAACAACAACAAAATATGTTACAGAATCAGTACTTTACAAAAGCTTTAAAAAGCTATCAGGATGTCTGTTCTAAGATTCTGAATAGAGGGAAATGCTCCAGAATAATCACTGTTTATGTCAAATATGGGCTAGAAAGCCATGGAGCACTGTGGCCTAGAAGTTCAATGATGGTCTTACTTTTTGGCTGCGTTTGCCAGAAACTCTTTAAGCAGTCTATGGGAGTGATTTACCTGGAAGAAAATGTACAGTTTTAAGGAGAAATGCTTTCACCAGTGAATCTAGATAATGATTTGTGTATCTAAAGATTGCAGCTGTCTTTGGGAGGGCTGATCTAGGTCTTTCTCTTGAATATTTTAAGCCTCAGCTTGCAGAAAAGAATTTAAATGAGGACTTTTGTTTCTGGAGGATTAGAGTAAAAGAGAGGATGCTCAGAAGAATTAAGTGTAGGAAAAGAGGGTTCAGTTCAGTTCAGTTGCTCACTCATGTCCGACTCTTTGGTACTCATTGAACCACAGCATGATAGACCTTCCTGTCCATCACCAACTGCCAGAGTCTACCCAAATTCATGTTCATTGAGTCGGTGATGCCATCCAACCATCTCATCCTCTGTCGTCCCCTTCTACTCCTGCCCTCAATCTTTCCCAGCATCAGGGTATTATCAAAAGAATCAGCTCTTCACATTAGGTGACCAAAGTATTGGAGTTTCAGCTTCAACAGCATTCTTTCCAATGAACACCCAGGACTGATCTCCTTTAGGATGGACTGGTTGGATCTCCTTGCAGTCCAAGGGACTCTCAAGAGTCTTCTCCAACACCACAGTCCAAAAGCATCAACATTTTGGTGCTCAGCTTTCTTTATAGTCCAACTCTCACATCCATGCATGACTACTGGAAACACCATAGCCTTGACTAGACTGATCTTTGTTGACAAAGTAATGTCTCTGCTTTTTAATATGCTCTCTTGGTTGGTCATAACTTTCCTTCCAAGGAGTAAGTGTCTTTTAGTTTCATGGCTGCAATCACCATCTGCAGTGATTTTGGAGCCAAAATAAATAAATAAATAAAGTCAACCACTGTTTCCATTATTTCTCCATCTATTTCCCATGAATTAATGGGACCAGATGCCTGATCATTTCAATTCACAAACAAGGGCTTTTTCTCTGAGAGGGCCCTCACTTATTTCCTCACTTTGAGGCTTAAGAAGCACCAAGTCCAGTAAGTGAGAAAAGGCCCCCATGTGAAAATCACAATTTGAGTTATCAGATATATGCATGTGTTCAGTTGCTAAGCCATGTCTGCCTCTCTGCTGTTGCATGGACTGTAACCCACCAGGCTCCTCTGCCCCTGGAATTTTCCAGGCGAGAATACTGGAGTGGGTTGTCATTTCCTACTTCAGGGGATCTTCCTGATCTAAGGGTTGAACCCATGTCTCCTGCATTGGCAAAGCACATTCTTTACCACTAGAGCCACCTAGGAAACTCTGACTCCTCAGGATCCCCACAGTCAATAAAACATGTCAGTTCAAAGTGTTAGCTAGGAATAACATTTTTTTTTAATTTTAATTTTATTGGAGCATAGTTGATTTACAGTCTGAAAGGATACATGTAGCTTTCTTTGTCTCCATCCTGGGTGAACTTTTCTGGCAATAAATGAATGATCTCCAAACTAAGATACCAAAAGTATTTTCAAGACTTAGAATGGTCATGTGACAAATTTATTGGTTACCAAATGGGATGCCCTATGGCTTCATCCAGAAGCTTGTACCTCTCATGGTAGAAGATGGAGGGAGGACAGCATCCTTACTAGAACCCTGAAGGTGGAAGAGGACACTTCAGTGTAACTGAAATGGGAGCTTGGTGAAGATAATCTTACAATTACACCATTATTAGCTTACACTTTTTCTTTCCATATCAACTAGAAATAGTAAAAAAAAAAAAAAAAATGATTTTGCACATGAATGATGCTACAGATGGTGACTGCAGCCATGAAATTAAAAGAGGCTTGCTCCTTGGAAGAAAAGCTATGACCAACCTAGACAGCATATTAAAAGCAGAGGCATTACTTTGCCAACAAAGGTCTGTCTAGTCAAAGCTATGGTTTTTCCAGTAGTCATGTATGGATGTGAGAGTTGAACTATAAAGAAAGCTGAGCCCTGAAGAAATAATGCTTTTGGACTGTGGTGTTGGAGAAGACTCTTGAGAGTCCCTTGGACTGCAAGGAGATCCAACCAGTCCATCGTAAAGGAAATCAGTCCTGAATATTCATTGGAAGGACTGATGCTAAAGCTGAAACTCCAATACTTTGGCCACCTGATGGGAAGAACTGAAAAGACCCTGATGCTGGGAAAGATTGACAGTAGGAAGAGAAGGGGACAACAGAGGATGAGATGGCTGGATGGCATCACTAATTCAAAGGACATGAGTTTGAGTAAGCCCCGGGTGTTGTTGATGGACAGGGAAGTCTAGTGTGCTGTAGTCCCTGGGGTTGCACTCAGACACGACTGAGTGACTGAACTGAACTGAACTGACGTTGATGAAAACCTCAAATTACTAATATATGTGAAACAAAAAAGCCAATTTACTTTTTTTTTTTTTTTTCTTGACCAGGGTAGAAGTGTTAGTAAATAAAGAAAATCAGCTTCTCATTGAACAAGTAAGATGGCAAGTAATTTAGATTTGGTGAAAATGTGGAATTTGAAATAGATTTCAACAAAGCAGGGTTTTAGTTAGAGTTCATCACTCAATGAATGCATTCTGCATTCGACAATGAATCTGCTCCTTGGGAGTCCATTGATTGAAAGAGATTCAGTGCAAAAGAGACTTCTGCAGCTTCCTGCATATATTTAAGTTGCATTCTTCAAGAGCAGGGTTTACAGATTCTTCTGTGTATGTGAAAAGGAAGTATTCAAGCAGGTATAGACATTTTCTGCTTGTTTGTTTTCATTGTCCCCCTTTGTCACTCTTTGGCTAGATCACAGAGGAGACCATTAAATATTGTCTAGCTCTATACACTATCAGTCAAGGTTCCATTTAGGAAACTGTCTTATAACATACAGAAAACTGTTAAAACAGAAAACATGTAGAATAAGAGATTCTGGGACTTTCACTTTTTTTAGTGAAAGAAGGTTACAGTGTAGACAGACAATACTACCCCAAGAAAGAGCAATTTTTATCACAATGTTCATTTTAAAATTGCCAAAGTTTCAAGACTCAAACAATGCACACAAAAGTATAAAAATACACACCAAGAATGAGCTACCAACAAATAAACCAACCTCCATCCCCCAAACTCCAGACCTAAAGACCACACAGTTTTAGGATAGAAAGATAAGTTTAGTCTTATAAGGTTGATATCATTCTTCAAACTCTTTTTTGAGATCTCAGACTACCATGCAGACACTCACCCATCTGGGAAAAATGGTTAGATTGTGACTCCTAAGGGAAATGTATGTCATGTTTGCAGATCTCTTGACTACAGTGAATGAAACCAGCAAGATCTCAAGGAAAAGTTACTGAAAACCTCACAATCTATTGAAATCTGTCAAAGAAAAATATGAGCTTATTCATAAACAACTCTCACATCCTGGAAAAATGATAGCATGGCTATATGGATCTTTGTCAGCAGAGTAATGTCTCTGCTTTTTATAAGGCTTCTAGTTTTGGCATGACTTTTCCTCCAAGGAGCAAGCATCATAATTTCATGACTGCAGTCACTGTCTTCAGTGATTTTGGAACCCAAGAAAATAAAGTCTGTCACTGATTCCATTGTTTACCAGTCTATTTGCCATAAAGTGACAGGACCAGATGCCATGATCTTAGTTTTTTGAATGTTGAGTTTTAAGCCAACTTTTTCACTCTCCTCTTTAACTGTCACCAAGAGGCTCTTTAGTTCTTCTTTGCTTTCTGCCATAAGGGTGGTGTTATCTGCATATCTGAGGTTGTTGATATTTCTCCCAGCAATTTTGATTTCAGTTTGTGATTCATCAAGCCTGACATTTTGCATAATGTACTCTGCATATAAGTTAAGTAGGCAGGGTTGACACACTCCTTTCCCAATTTTGAACCAGTCTGTTTTTCCATGTTCGGCTCTAACTGTTGCTTCTTGACCTGCATACAGGTTTCTCAGGAGGTAGGTCAGGGGGTCTGATAGTCTCATCTTTTTAAGAATTTTCCACAGTTTGTTGTGACCCACACAGTCAAAGGCTTTATAGTGTAGTCAATGAAACAGAAGATGATGTTTTTTCTGAAACTGTCTTGCTTTTTCAATGACCCAAAGAATGTTGACATTTGATCTTTCGTTCCTCTGTGTTTTCTAAATCCAGCTTGTACATCTGAAAGTTCTTGGTTCATGTACTGTTGAAGCCTTACTTGGAGTATTTTGATCATGACCTTGCTAGCATGTGACATGAGTGCAACAGTGTGGTAGTTTGAACATTCTTTAGGATCACCTTTTTTTGGGATTGGAATGAAAACTGAACTTTTCCAGTCCTGTGACCACTGCAGCATTTCCCAAATATGCTGCCATATTGAGTGCAGCACTTTGACAGCATCACCTTTTAGGATTTGAAATAGCTCAGCTAGAATTCCATCACCTCCACTAACTTTGTTCTTAGTGAAGCAAGAGTTGAATTTGAACAAATTAATATGGGTCTATTATCTAAATAAAATTAAGAACAGATATGTTCATGACTGGAGTCTACATGTAGTATGTGATTCTACACATAAGCAATTATGTGTAAGTCATGTCCTTTAAGATCCTTTCAGCATTTGATTAAATTTTAAAGATTCTTTT
This sequence comes from Muntiacus reevesi, assembly GCF_963930625.1. NCBI lineage: Eukaryota > Metazoa > Chordata > Mammalia > Artiodactyla > Cervidae > Muntiacus > Muntiacus reevesi. The sequence continues at coordinate 63,409,244 of NC_089253.1, read as the reverse complement.
AGTTATGTTGTACACATGCCTGTAAGAATTAACCTTTGGTACAGGAAGCTAAATGATTGGTTAACTTTTGTTGCATTGATCTGTTTGTAAATCACTCATAGCTTTCAGGAATTAATGAAGATTTGGTGACAGGCATATTTTCCTCTGTTATGAGGAAACCTTTGTTTAGATAGCCTTTATTCAGATGTTAAGTTCTTTTTTTTGCTTATAATAATACATTGTAAATAATGTGCAGACCAAAGCCTGTTATATTTCTTGATTATTTTTCAATATTATTTAAAAATAAGGCTGAATGATAAGTACATAGGATGACAGATTAACACTAACTGAATAGCTAATGAAGTCATATTATCGTGAAGGATTCACTATTATTTTAGTGTCATAAAATCATATGCAAAAAAAAAAATCATATGCAATATATGAACTGCCAAGTCTGCATTCGATGCCTTCACAGAATCCCCACAATTCCTAAGACTTGGCTTCACCTTAAATAACAACTTGGTTAATGTCAACTGTTAGATGGACCAACAAACAATGCATAGATTATCTTTTTTAAAAATGACCAAATTATAGGAAAGGTTTGGTCAGGAAAACAGAAACAATAAGGAATTAGAGCACAGATAACCACTGGATGAGCTCTGTGATGATCTTTTGGCAACAGTGATGTCACTGAAACTGAAGCAAGGGGACCACAATCTCTGCTGGAAGCTGCTGGCTGTACTGCTCTTATTTGACTCCAACTGTTGCTACAAGTGCTTCTGGAAATTGATGGTCTAGTCTCTTAGCCTTCCAAACTCATACATGATGCTCATTGTAAACACTGCTTTAATGACGAAAAATATTTCACTGCATCTTTTTCAGAGTACCATATTAAGAATGCATGGATATTGGATTCTCAAATCCATGGCAAAAATTATATTGTCTGCAATGTGGAAAGTGTTCTGAAAATATAATTTTGTTTAAAAAGATACATAACATCTTTATACCTCTCACCTTGGATAAACAATAAAACACATTAATTAAAAAATCTAAATATTTTCTAATAAATACTATTTTTTCCTTTTCCTTTTCCAATATTCTTCCTATCCCACCTTGCCAAGTAGTTTTATAAGGTCCTGAACTTCTAAGTTATTTAAACTTTATAACAATCCTCTTATACAAGTCATCATTCATTTTATAGATTAAGACAATAAGCCATAGAGAGACTGAAGAATTTGTCTAAGCTTATACAGTGTACAGTTCTAATTGACCAAGCAAGAAGTGACGGTCAAGAAAACGTAAGAGAAGCCCCAGAAAACGACTAAATATCAGTTATAATGTGTTTCCGCTATTTAAATGCCTGAAGATTATGCATGGTGAAAAGCTAAATCTCTTATATTAATGTCTAACACCTTTAAATATTTTGCTATGTTTTTCTTCCACTCAAGTGACTTAATAATGATAATAATCATAACAGCTTGGGTTTCCATGGCATTTAATTTTTTTACAAGTTATTTCATACTTTTAATGTGTGAATATACTTATAACAGGTCACTGTTATCAGTTTTATTCACCTGGGAAATTAAGCTTTAAAATCAGAATTAATAATATGGTATTTATTCCCTTTCCTTTGGGAATGTATATGTAGAATTTTATATTTATTTATATATATATCAAATTGTTATAATCATATAGGCATGTACACTAACTGCACATAAATATCGATGTTTTCCATGGGCTTCAAAGTTAAGTAATCACTCATCACTTTCTATGCCTATATACAATGACTGAATTGGTTATACTGTTAGGTTAGTAACTTTTATAGACATTTAAAAAACAGATTTAAGCAGTTTTTAACATGTTTTTGTTTTTTGTTGATATTGTTACTAAATAAACCAGAAATGTCACCTATTTTTATGTAGTTTTTAAGTGCATTAGCAGAAAAATGTCCCAAAGACACATACAATGAGGGAAAAGGTAATTTTGCCTTTGGTTTAGCAAATAATACAAAGGGAAAAGGCATGGCATGCAGTATTTCTCAAAATTATTTAATATGTACCCCTATGTTGGTGGAAAGAAAATATGTAAACTTAGGTATATTCCACCTGACTTAAACATGTATTACTCAAGGTTCGAAACATAGACCTGGATATAAAATCCTTATGCTTTACAGCTATATGACGAAAACAAATTTAAAATTAATTATAAACACTATAAAGTTAATAATATTCAAATTAAGAACACTGATTTAATGTCGCAAATAATATTTTGCTGAAACTTAATAGCAATAACCAGCTATGCTGGGCAGAAGTTGTTTTTTAATTCAGCATACCTACAAGTTTGTACTCTGTGATAGCTAAATTTTCTTACCAGTATTTCTATTCAAACTGTGGTGGACAGTTCACCGTACTAAATCACTAGGCAGAAGTGCAGAATTTGCAATTAATATACCCTGTCATTGCCTCATTATTAGTAGAATGTGGCAATCTTTCCTTTTCTCATTTAAAATAATACTATGTGGATTCAAAATATTTTTAAAAGCCAAATTTAAACAAAGAGGTGAGGAATCAGTTCATATTTTTAAATATAGGTCTTAATAAAAATAATATTATATATTTATTCACTTATATATTAAAAATATTGATTAAATGCCTACTTTGTATCAGGAGCTGGGTACAGAGGAAAATTTATACAAAATTCATTTTCTCATAGAACTAATATTTTACTGTAAGAAAAAAAGGAGTTAAAATAAAATCTATGTCTGTATCTCTCTATATATCTATATCTGTATATTCTAGAACTTTTAAAAATCCAGAGTAGAGTCTCTCTTTTTCCTTGTAATATTAGATATATAAAAGTATACAAGTGATGTGTCAAGGTATACACATGATGTCTATAAATATTTATATTATGCCCATTTATAAATTATAATACTATTCTGCAGTATTATTTTAACAGCAAAAATGATAAATATCCTAAATGCCAATCAGGAGCAACAAGTCGATTAAACCTTAATGAAACGGAATATAACACAACCATAATAAAATATACTTGTACTATAACAAAATGGAAAACTATGCAAATTTTATTACAAGTTAAAAGGCAAGGGCCAGATTATCTTATATCATTTGCTCAAAAATAGTTCGTATCTATCAGTCCATCTATCTAGATATTTAGAAGGACCCACAGTGGCTATCTGCTTTCAAGATAGAGAGTGAAATATAGGTAGCGACATTTCACTGCATGGACCTTTCTTCTACTTTTTGCTTTGTGGCTCTTGAGAATTTTCCAGCTATTCAAAAGTTGAATCAAAATATACTTTTATAAAGATCTTGCAATGGACTTAAAATTGTGGGGTTCAGAAAAGCCAGATGGAGCCACATTATAGTGCTTGCTTTGAAATATGAGGGGGATAGCAGTGGAGACCTGTTAAGAAGAGGTTTTCAAGATGCCTTTGGAAAACCTTCAAAGGAGTTGGCAGCCTATGGCCCTTGAATGAAATCAGGGCCAATGTCTATTTTGTAAATAAAATTTTATTGGAACACAGCTACACCTTTTTCTTTTCTTTTTTTTCTTTCTTTCTTTCTTTCTTTTTTTTTTTTAATAGACTGCCTGTTTCTACTTTCACACTATAACAGCAGAGTTGAATACTTGGACAATTATTGCCTACAAAGACTAAACATTTGCAGTCTTCACTTTTACAGAAAAAAAGCTTGCTGATCCCTGGTGTAGAGTACAGAATTTTATAAAGGACAATCTGTGTGGTATTGACTAATGATGAGAGTAAATACTGACTCCAGCATTTTTAGCTGAAGCAAAGTGGTGAATAAATTTGCCAGCTATTGCCATATATTCAAATAGGATAAGGATCACTTGGAGAGGAAAAAATTCAGGGTGAGGAAGAATAAAAGTCTCAACAGGATATTGGTGAATTCCTTGAGTGCCTCTGCATGATCATGTAGGTCCACAAAATCTTGCTGGAGAAGCAGTTTAGTAGGATAGAAAGTGGATAATTAATAGGTTCTAAACTAATAACCTTTTGATATTTATCTTTCTGGCTTACTTCACTCTGTATAATGGGCTCCAGTTTTATCTATCTCATTAGAACTGATTCAAATGTATTCTGTTTAATGGCTGAGTAATATTCCATATACAGTATACTAACGTATATATATGGAATTTAGGAAGATGGTAACAATAACCTTATATGCAAGACAGAAAAAGAGACACAGATGTACAGAACAGACTTTTGGACTCTATGGGAGAAGGCGAGGGTGGGATGATCTGAGAGAACAGTATCAAAACACATATTAATTGTGAAACAGATCGCCAGCCCAGGTTGGATGCATGAGACAAGTGCTGGGGCTGGTGCACTGGGAAGACCCAGAGGAATCAGGTGGAGAGGGAGGTGGGAGGGGGGATCAGGATGGGGAACACATGTAAATCCATGGCTGATTCATCTCAGTGTATGGCAAAAACCACTACAATATTGTAAAGTAATTAACCTTCAACTAATAAAAATAATAGGAAAAAAAAAAAAGCAAAAACAAACAAAAAAATAAAGCAATAACCTTTTGAGTAAATCACTTAATGTTTCTGATTCTCAATTTTCTCATGAATATAATAGTAGGTTCATCTTAATAATCACTAAAGTCCTTTCCTAAACCAAAATTGGTTAAATAATTAACTGAAATTTTACTATATAAGTCCAGTAGGTGCTGCTTTTAAGGATTTTTAAGTTAGTGAAAGATGCAAGATATCTAGTTAGGACAATAGGTAATCTGTCCACTTGAGAGGATAACAGGCAGGAAGGCCAGGGGTCTCCAAACAGGAGGAAATAGGATGCACATGTCAGACATTTTTATTTCTCTTAAGCGGCAGGAGAAAACAAACTGGCAATATTTTTTTTTCCTTCTCTATACAAATTTTAAAAGGAGGTTTCTCTTAAAATGCTATGTTGCCATGACACCTGGTTTCACCTGAAGCTAACTATTCTCAAACCTTGAGTTAACCAATACATTTTTCTTATGGAAATGTTTGTCTTAAAGCTATGTTAATGTGCTATCCATTTACCCCAGACTCTTAAGTTCCGCCAAATGGCTCAAACTACTTGACAAACCAGTATGTTATACTCAGGTATTGTTCCCCTAATCTATGTAAATGAAACTATTTGTGTGGTAATCTGCCCTTCTACAAGATTCAAGTCAATCATTTTATGGCCTGGGATGAATTATCTGGTGCCAAAATTATCACAAAATGCAATTTATGGATGAGGGGCCTGGTACCATTCTGAGATTTAAGACATTCTTTTCATTAACAGACTGAGAGCGACTATATAACATCCAACTGAAGACTAGCAGGGGGGTACCCTTTCTGTCCCCTTCTGATGCCTATGTCAGAAACTTTCTCTATCTCCTTTATACTTTAATAAAACTTTATTACACAAAAGCTCTGAGCAATCCAGCCTTGTCTCTGGCCCCGAATTGGATTCGTCTCCTCCGGAGGCCAAGAATCCTGAGTCTTATTGTTCAGCAACAACCTTTCACACTGAAGGTTACAGGTACATAAGACTTCATTGTGAAGACTTTTATTCAGATAAATACATTACAAACATTTTAATTTGCTTTAAATTGTATCATATTGCACTTTAAAAATACTTACACTTAAAAACTCAATAAGGGAAAAATGCCACCACTCCGGGATGGGGGAGGGGGGAGCAGGAGATGTGTGTGGAGCGAGTGAGTAAAAAAAAAAAAAATAAGTAAAAGTAACCAATCTGGATGTCACGTAGTCTGCCATCAAACTAGCATCACACCTCCACTTTACATTTATTTTGATAACTTTTCATAAACAGAGGATTTTGAGGGCAAGCAATTTTAGAGTTAATTGGTGAAGAACATAAGGAAGGCATTCCTTTGCAAGTATAGCACCGTTTTGAGATGTTTGTCTTAAAAAATAAATATAGCAAGAGTGTAATAAAAGCCAGAGAATTTCTCAGTGTTTCTTATCTTTTCTCTCTTTTCATTAGAAACTTCAAATTCTTTTAAAAAGTCACACACTTAAAAGAGATTTGAACAGATACGAAGGCAAAGAATCATTTCAGCATTTTTAATTGCCAGCCGGTTTCTGTCACAATTAAATCTTCAAGCCCCTTTAGGCCTTTCCAAATTATTGAATACTTTCAAATCCTCCTTGACCTATTTTGTAAAAGTGCTGGCTGTTATTTTTTAAGACGATGCTCTTTATGATTATTTTTTGCTTACACACATTCTCTTTCTTGTTCAACACACCATGATGAAGAAATCTGCTAAATACAGAATTTCATTATATTCAATTTCCATGAGAGAAGAAGTGAGTGTTCTTTACTAAGGTTCTATAATGACTAAACTTTCATCCCTTCAAATATAAAATGGCAGGTCATCACTTTTCCACACCTTCAGTGAAGTTCCATTTCTCCTGTAAACTTTTTCCCCTTTTCTCTCTTTGATCAGATTATATTCTCAGATCAGTCAGGATCTGATTACATGGAGCTTTATGTGATCACGTTATATGAAATTCAAAGTTGCACCAGTTTGTTATCTGAAAAATTATATTGCACATCTTAATAAGTAACATAAAACACATTTATGAACATATGTGTTAGCATGCATAACAGTTATTTGTTTTTCTCGTCCAAGTTCCCTTCTTTATTCTCCAACACCTTATCATCAAAATTTCCTTTAGTTATATGTACTTCCAAATGTATTATTTATAAGTGCATAGAGAAATTCCTCCTTGGGCATGAGCAAATAATTTATATTTTAAAACTATACAAAGATATCAGAATATTTACTAAAAAATTTGGGAAGGAATCTAAGGTAATGGCATAGTTGGTAACACTCTAGAAAGGTAAGTTTATAGGTAAGTTATGAAAGAACTATGTGTTGGGACTTTCCTGTTGGTCCAGTGATTAAGACTCTGTGCTTCCAAGGCAGGGGGTATGTGTTCAATTCCTGGTTGGGGAACTGAGATTAAACATGCCACATAGACAAAAATAGAAATGACTGCATGTTCTCTCCTGCCAATGTCCACAGAGAACAGAAATACACCTGCAATAAACAAGTTCAGTTTCCTCACCATAAATACTTCAAAGTACAATTATCTCATACTTCAAGATAGATACATGATTTTCTATTAATAAGCAAATACACCAGCATCATATTTTCTTTCTTATGTTTTCATTTAATATTAAACAGAAAAATTTGTTTTTTAAACCAACAAAAATATATAAAGATTTCTCAGTGTTCTCTTCCTTGCCTTCTCCTGTCTCCTCCCACCCAATCTCAGCATCCTATTCCCCCTCTCTCAAGTAACAAGTATCCTAGAAATTTTGCTATGAATTCACATATCCATTTTCATGCACATATTGAGCTATTGTCAACATATTGTATTTTACATCTTGCTTTATCTTTTCCCTGAGCAATAAATACATGGAAAGTATGTTTCTGTGTGGGTACTTATAGATTTGTCTTTTTCAAATAACTGCAGTCTTCCATATTAAGGATGTAAGTCACTTACATCCATACATAAGGATGTAAGTCATAAGTCATTTCACTGACCTTTGATGAAGCAGTGGTAAAGAATCCACTGGTCAATGCAGGAGATACAGGAGATGAGATTTGATACCTGGGTCAGGAAGATGTCCTGGAGAAGGGAATGGCTACCCATTCCAGTATTCTTGCCTGGAGAATCCCATGGACAGAGGAGCTCGACGGGCTGTAGTCCACAGGGTCACAGAGTCGGATACAACTGAGCAACTAACACTTTCAAACAGGGCAAGCTGTTCTATACTTTTTTCTATAATGCAGTGTACTGACTAAGAGTAAAGGTTTTAGATTCAAAGCTATGTATCAGTTTTGTCTCTGTAAAAATGAGGATAACGAGAGCACATGTCTCAGACTTATTTTGACAAATGATAGAATATAAGCAAAAGTATTTAAGCAGGGCTGCCAAAAGTATAAGTATTCAAAAGAAGTGGTAATATATAATAGATAAATAATAATAGATAATAGGGAACTATTATCATATTCATGATAGTAAAACTGCTCATGAATATGAGGTATAGGTTTTTATACTACTGGAATGTTTCCAGTATGTTTCATAATCACTATCTCTCTAAGTCCTGAAAGTGGTACCTAACTCCCTCAGCTACTTCCGTCCTAGGGACACTCAGACAAATATGGTCTGTAGAGATTTTCATCTTCTGCTCTTCTGAAAATCTCCCAGCTTCTGAAGTTCCTGCGTGAACCCCAGGTAACAGAGAGCTTTCACCCTGGAGGCTGGTAAGAAAAATAACAAACTAGAGGGTGTAAATATCTAGGCTCTGCACCTGTCCTGATGCATCTCCATCAATCACTTGTCAAAACTACTCTGTGCTTGCTACCTTTAATAATATAGGGTTTCCCTGCTGGCTCAGATGATAAACAATCCACCTGCAATGTGGGAGACCTGGATTCGATCCCTGGGTTGGGAAGATCTCCTGGAGAAGGGAATGACAACCCACTCCAGTATTCTTGCCTGGAGAATTCCATGAACAGAGGAGCCTGGTGGGCTACATTCCATGAGGTTGCAAAGAGTCAGACACAACTGAGAGACTTTCATCTAACAGTATATATATGTATTTTTTACTATTTCTATATATTATTATCTATAGTATTTAAATATGAATAATAACCATTATACATAAAATTATAAAATATTGCTCTTATTATACAGATTTCATATAGACAATCTATGTGGGGGATTATTTAAACATATACATTTTTAGTGACAGTTTGCTAGATACAGATTTCCAAGTAGGCAGGTGTTTTGTTTTCTTACAGCAGTTTCAAGGTACCATTACATTTTTCCCTTTCAGCTTTCACCCCACATTTCTTTGAGCTTGAAATCTTAATCTTGTTCCGCTGAAAAAACCCTAACTCTGTCCTTAATTTCTTCCTTTTAATTTTTTTCTCTGGTCATTTTACTTTCACCACTCTTACTCTGATGCACTTATTTGCTGTTTTCTTTATATCTATATTTCAATGCCATGGTCTGAATGTTTGTGTTCCTGTAATTCGTATATTGGAATCCCAACCACAAAATTAATGTTATTAGGAGGTGGGGCGTTTGGAATGTTCTTTAGTCCTGAGAGTGGAGTGCTCATGAATGGGAATCATGCTCTCATAAATCATGCTTGAGGAAATCTCAGTAACATAAACCCAAAAGAGGGTCCCCACCAAAATCCACCTATGCTGACTTGGACTTCACCTCCGGAACAAGGAGAAATAATTTTCTGCTGTTTATAAAACACATGGTCTATGATGATTTGATATAGCAACCCAAACAGATTAAAACATGTGCCTGTTTGTTTTCATTTATATTTCTCACTTTTAAAACCTATGAACGGAAGTTGTTCAGCAATTTTGGAAAACACTTTAATATTATTGTTTCAGATCTTGATTCTGCTATTGTTTCTCTATTTCCCCATTCTGGGCTCTGTTTTAAACAGAATTCTAAGACAGCCCCCACTGTTACTGACCAGTGTTCTTGGCCTCCTCAATCAGTAGAAATTAAAAAGAGGACAGACAAGAAATTTAGGCAAGACTTTACTGGGGCCCTGCTGCAGCAGGGGAGAGTGAAAACAATAACAGCTTTTCCAAGCTCATTCCCTGAGGTGAGGGTGCTGGTTCCTTGTATGGGGAGAGGGTGGAGGTGGATCTAGGAGTTGGGCCAGATGATGGGCTTGGGTAGACTATCCACCACCTCAGTGATGTTGTGTGCAGAGAGCATTAGTAGTACCTGCTTTTGCTCCTGGCTCCTCAGAATTAGCCACTGGGTTTTGGTTCTTTTTGTAGCTTGTAACTCACAGTTTGACCCAACTGCTCATGCAGTTATTTTTAGTCCTTTACGGTTTCCTTGTATTTTGCTGCTGGAGGAGACATTTGTTTTCCAGGGACAAGCACCAAAGCAAACCGTCCCAGGTCCCAGGTTTCAGGTCCCAGCCAGTCTCAACATCATCTCCATTTCCTGTTGATACTACCATGATTATATCATCTTTCATATTTTTTTCATTTATTTTTATTAGTTGGAGGCTAATTACTTTACAATATTGTAGTGGTTTTTGCCCATGTTTCATATTTAAATTGTATACACAATTAACCCACAATAGAAAGATTAACCAGTTAGGCTCAACTCATTCATATGAGCACATTAAAAGAAGAGTTTTTTTCTAGCTGATTGCAAATAGGAAGTCAGATATTAGAAGCCTGAGGGAAATTTAAGCCTCCTGCTGCAGCTGTAATGTGACAGAGCCTGTGAGACTGGCCCAAGGCATAATATTGCAAGCAGAATGTAGGAGCTGAGAGTATTTCCCAACTCACAGCCTGCAAGAGAAAGAAGCCCTCTGTCCTACAACCACAAGGAACTGAATTTTGCCAACTAACCGAATGAGCTATTTGATAAGTTATTTTCCAGAATCTCCAGTGAAGAGTTTAGTTCTGTTGAGGCCACCTAGACTGCTAACTTACAAAACTGCGAGATGCTAAACAGATGCTGTTTTAAGACTTCTAGATTTTTGGTAAGCAAAAAATAAAATTAAAGATCTTTTTTTGTCCTGCATAGTCTTTCTGTCCTGCCTCTCACAGACAGGGAGTGCTCCCCTGTTTTCTCTGCTCCCATAATATTTCATATCTACACAAACATCCATCCATTAAAATAACTCGTAAATAGATCATTGCTTTATCTTCTCCAGTCAAATGCAATCTCTTGAAAGATAAGAACCATGATCTTCAAACTTTTTTTTTTTTTTTTGCTCCCAGATATATTGGGTTGGCCAAAAACCTTATTCAGGTTTTTCTGTAAGATGTTATTGAAAAACCAAATGAAATTTTTTCCAACCAAATGAATAGCCACACCTGGTCATAGAAGAAATTTTGTTTGAATGAAGTTTTTCAATTTCCTTACAACAACAAAATTTATTGAAAGATTTTAAGAGATAAAATTTTAAAGTGGTAAGTTTTGTCATTAATGTAAGCTGAAAATCCTCAAGAAGTGGAGGGTTCAAGTACTCTAGGATATAGAGATCCAGAAAAAAATATTAGATTTTCTTTTAGCATTTTAGGTTTGCACACACAGATATGTGCCAAATGCACAAGTATATAGATACAAAAGTAATGTCAAATACTTTTATTATTATTAGATAAATTATATTTTCTGTCTCTTTCCCAAACTTGCTAAAACAACTACAAAAGATATTTACTGGCTATCTTCTGCATATTTATTTTCTTTTTTAGTTGACATTTACTTACTGACTATTAGTCATTCATCAATATTTTTAACCTATAGAAAGACTCCCAAATTCAGAACAATTTACCCTGATCATTTTCCCCAGTGCTGAATTATTTTGAACTTCTGAAGCATTTTATGTGACTTTAGAGAGATAAAATACATCAAACTGAAACTTTTAATAAAACTTTAATGAAGTGATAAATAAGATGACTTTTGCAAAAAATGTAAAAGTACATTTGTACCATTAGATGATGTAAGAACCATATCTAGTGTAAATGAGTTGCTTGAAAAATCAAAGAAGTATCAATCTAGTACTTTCTTTAAAATGATTCTTCAAATTCTATTTTTTAAAGCAAAATAGCGTGTTTCAGTTCAGTTGTGATTTTTGCAAAGATTTATCAGCAATCAAAGTTTTAAATATACTAACTCTCAAAAATGTTAAAGTACAATTTCATATTTTAAAATTTAATCTTGCTAATGAAGCAATCCAATGCCATTTTTATTGTGAACTGATATTAATACTTTCTTAAGAAGATACATATCAACATTGTTTGGATCACTAGTGTGACCAAATTTGCATAAAACAATGATTGATGAAATTACAGTCTTACATGGTTACTTTCATCAAAAGGTATAACCTGTGAGATTCAATATGCTTTTGATGTTTTCAAGATTGTTGTGAAGATGTTGCTGTTATTATTATGTTTTCTTCATATATTTCCTCTAGTCTCCCAAAAGATCTATTGCAAAAGGATTGAGAAAGAAATTTATTACTGAAAGGAATCGTTTTCCAGCATGATTGGCAAAATAAATAAATAATTCACTCAAGTCAGCTTTTTCTCTTTTATAGCCTGTATATTAAGAAAGAATGAGAATGCATGAACTTAAGTCTTCTTTACACTCATCCTGGCTCTGTGTAAAGTTTACTAGCATATATAACAAAATCCAATAGATTCAATATTTAAGTTGTTTACACAACTGTTGAATTCACATTGTGTAGTTACCTAAGGAAGTTTTGCAGTGTCAGAAAATTTCTGGACTTGATTAATGTGGTTGATGATTGTCATGAGAATCTGAAATTCTTGCTGGGACTCTATACCTAAATTCTTCCACCGTCAAGATGGAGAAATGGGTTTCCACACCTGGAAGTGGCAGCACTTTCCTCCTTTAATAGTGTATCAGCACTTGTGAAGCCAAAAGAAAACTTTCTTGGAGCATATGTATGCTCTAGAGTTGAAAAGATAATCATTCATTCTTTTGAAAAGTGTTTCAGCAAAAGGGGAGGGCAGTCATAGATTCATAGATGGGTAAGAGGAGAATTAGGGCACAACATTTATATCTCAAAAAATTCCCTGCACCCAGTTGATTACCAGCCTGGGTTATTTTTCCCTTTCAGTCCTTCAAAAGCCCCATCTCTAGATGAAGTGGGAATGCACAGTATAGTAAATCTCCAAGTCTACTGAACAGAGCGATCTGACCTAGAAATCAAATACTCTTTACTTTATGCCCTATGGAAATATCCACGGCAAAACAGAAAGAAAAAAAAAATGTCATTTCAATTGTAATAGCAAAATTTGTTTATTCGTGCTTTTAGATTTTTGTTGCTGTTTAAAAAGCATACCTTCTGCAGACAAATGCAATTCTCAAATTTAAAGAATCCTATCAAGTATATCAAGTATTCTTTTTGTTGTCTTTGCAATATATTACAGTATTGCTGTCTTGCTTTGTGATCTCAAGTTTCTGCAGTGAGTCATTCATGGAAGAAATGTTCTAGCGAATAACTATTATTAAAACTCTACAGATATTCTCAGGCATTATTTCCCTGACAGTAATTTGTAGAAAAACTTTTAGAAGCAGAGAGAGATGAAAATCACTACTCTAAACAAATTATATTTTAGCTCTTTAAATTTAGCTAGTGAAGTGAAAGTGAAACTCTCTGTCATGTCCGGCTTTTTGAAACCCCATGGACTATGGAATTCTCCAGACCAGAATACTGCAGAGGGTAGCCTTTCCCTTCTTCAGGGGATCGTCCCAGCCCAGGGATCGAACTCAGGTCTCCGGCATTGCAGGCGGATTCTGTACCAGCTGAGCCACCAAGAAGCTCTAAATTTAACCATGTACAACATAAATAAACTGTGTGTGTGCATGTGTGCCCATCTTCTCTCCTTGGGACCCTATGGACTCTAGCCTGCCAGGCTCCTCTGTCCATAGGATTCGCCAGGCAAGAATACTGGAGTGGGTTGCTGCGTGTGGGTAGACAGCAAATAAGCCAAGAGGCGTGTTCAGGCTCTCTCATCCCATGTTTTGTAAATAACAAGCTCGCTGATAGCACTGCGCATGCGCATCAGGAGGACCTTGCTTGGTTCTTCCCGGGTTACTTTGTGCAGTGCGCACATGGGAGCCCTGTCTAGAAAGCGGCTGCATTAGTGTTGCATCACGGCAGTATCGGCTGGGTCAGCCATAAAAGAGAAAATAGTGTATCTACTGCTACTGCTGCTGCGCCAAGCAGGAGAGAGGTTGTGTTGTGTTGGGTTCGCTGTGGCTGCTCTGCTACAGCTGCTGCATTAGCCAGGAGAAAATAAACCTGTCTACAGTTCCTACAGCTTCTGGAGTCTTCTTCCAGCCTCTTAGCTCGCGGCTTGCCTACCCTGGTTTCAATGAAAAATGCGCACAGTGAGATACAGTGAGACAATTGGCATCCCAAACAGGATCGGCAATACACTGTGCCCTCCTCCAAGGGATCTTCCCGACCCAGGACTTGAAACTGCATCTCTTGTATCTCCTGCTTTGGCAGGTGGATTATTTAGCACTAGTGCCACCTGGGAAGCCACAAATAAACTGTGCAAATTATTAAATTTGAATTATTTTGCTCTATTTGAGAAGCTATTAAATAGCAATATGTCTAAACTTATATCTGCTATTCAGCAGCCACTTGTGTAGTGAAAAAGTGGATTTCAATAATATTGCTACTGCTGCTGCTGCGAAGTCGCTTCAGTCGTGTCCGACTTGGTGCGACCCCTTAACATGGCAGCCCACCAGGCTCCGCCATCCCTGGGATTCTCCAAGCAAGAACACTGGAGTGGGCTGCCATTTCCTTTTCCATTGAACAATATTACATCAGTATAAATATGTGGAAAGATTATTACAATGTTTAAGGAGTTGAGCCAACAGATAATTTTTTCTGGAAGCTTTCAACCATCCCTGGGATCGATTCATATTCATGTTTCAATTTTATCATTCTACCATTTTAATATTAGCCTACAGGAAATATATTTATTAAAATTTCAACCTTGTAACTATTAGGCGTTTGCTATTGTTGTCACTTTCACTACTCTTAGCCAGAAAATAATGGAAGTTTTGTCCAAAGTTAGTTTGTTTACCTTAACTTCCAAATCCTACCCTTCTATAAATGTGTGCAGTTTTGAAAATCTACAGTCCATGGGGTCACAAAGAGTCATACAGGACTGAGTGATTTTCACTCACTCGCTTCAAAATGGTAGGCAGCCATGAAATGACAAATGGTCCCTATACCTGTTATTTTGTCAGTATTGTTAAAGAAAAAAATTATGCAAAATCATCAACTACATGCCAAAGAAATCTGGTAGATTAAACTTTTCAATGGAATTTTTAGGATATTTTCCCTCTCTTTTTTTATTAGAGGATTATTGTTTTGTAATACTGTGTTGACCTCTGCCATATATCAACATTAATCATCCACAGTTATATATAAGTTCCCTCCCTCCTGAATCTCCCTCCTATCACTTCTATATGTCAGTCTAAAGACTACATAATCAAATTGGTCACAAACCATAAACCCAGAAAAGAAGCTATATATTTTAAATACAAATCTATTTAAAAAAAAGAAAACTTTATTTTCATCAGTATTGCTTTCTGGAATACTCTGTAATGTAGAATACATATTCTACAGCACATTGATTAATATACTTTGAACAATAGTAAGATTTTGATCTTATACTTCCCTTGATATCTCTGCAGTGCTGTAGACAGTATTTTCTGGGTTCCTGTCTTTTTTTTTTCCCCCCTAACTGTGTCCTAAGAAAGTGTACATAAGAATAATTTTCTAAGTTGTTTTAGGGCTAAAAATATTTTTATTTCTTCCTGTTTAATATTTTCTCTGTATATGTAGTTATGGCTGGAAATCATGTTTCCATAGAAATTTGAAGAAGTTGCTATGTTTTATTCTAGTATCTAATGCTATATTGAGAAATCTTGTGACTTCTGCTTCACATGGTTTAATAGATTTACTATCCCTGAACCTATCTCTTTCAAAAGGTTTTAGCATCCTCTAACCTCACTATACAAAAAAGATCTTCACGACCCAGATAATCACAATGGTGTGATCACTCACCTAGAGCCAGACATCCTGGAATGCAAAGTCAAGTGGGCCTTAGAAAGCATCACTACTAACAAAGCTAGTGGAGTTGATGGAATTTCAGTTGAGCTATTTCAAATCCTGAAAGATGATGTTATGAAAGTGATTTACTCAATATGCCAGCAAATTTGGAAAAAGCAGTGCCACAGGACTGGAAAAGGTCAGTTTTCATTCCAATCCCTAAGAAAGGCAATCCCAAAGAATGCTCAAACTACCACACAATTGCACTCATCTCACACGCTAGTAAAGTAATGCTCAAAATTCTCCAAGCCAAGTTTCAGCAGTACGTGAATCGAGAACTTCCAGATGTTCAGGCTAGTTTTAGAAAAGGCAGAGGAACCAGAGATCAAATTGCCAACATCCGCTGGATCATAAAAAAAGCAAGAGGGTTCCAGAAAAACATCTATTTCTACTTTATTGGCTACATGAAAGCCTTCAACTGTGTGGATCACAATAAACTGTGGAAAAGTCTGAAAGATGTGGAATACCAGACCACCTGACCTGCCTCTTGAGAAACCTGTTCAGGAAGCAACAGTTAGAACTGGACATGGAACAACAGACTGGTTCCAAATAGGAAAAGGAGTACAACAAGGCTGTATATTGTCACCCTGCTTTTTTAACTTATATTCAGAGTACATCATGAGAAATGCTGGACTGGAAAAAGCACAAGCTGGAATCAAGATTGCCGGGAAAAATATCAATAATCTCAGATATGCACATGACACCACCCTTATGGCAGAAAGTGAAGAGGAACTAAAAAGCCTCTTGATGACAGTGAAAGAGGAGAGTGAAACAGTTGGCTTAAAGCTCAACATTCAGAAAACTAAGATCATAGCATCTGGTCTCATCATTTCATGGGAATAGATGGGGAAACAGTGGAAACAGACTCAGACTTTATTTTTGGGCTCCAAAATCACTGCAGATGGTGACTGCAGCCATGAAATTAAAAGGCACTTACTCCTTGGAAGGAAAATTATGACCAACCTGGATAGCATATTAAAAAGCAGAGATATTACTTTGCCAACAAATGTTCGTCTAGTCAAGGCTATGGTTTTTCCAGTGGTCATGTATGGATGTGAGAGTTGGACTGTGAAGAAAGCTGAGCACTGAAAAATTGATGCTTTTGAACTGTCATGTTGGAGAAGACTCTTGAGAGTCCCTTGGACTGCAAGGAGATCCAACCAGTCCATCCTAAAGGAGATCAGTCCTGGGTGTTCACTGGAAGGACTGATGCTGAAGCTGAAACTCCAGTACTTTGGCCACCTCCTGCGAAGAGTTGACTCATTGGAAAAGACCCTGATGTTGGGAGGAATTGGGGGCAGCAGGAGAAGGGGACGACAGAGGATGAGATGGCTGGGTGGCATCACCGACTCGATGTGCATGAGTTTGAATAAACTCCAGGAGTTTGTGATGGACAGGGAGGCCCTGCATGCTGTGATTCATGGGGTTGCAAAGAGTCAGACACAACTGAGCGACTGAACCGAACTGAACTGAACCTCACTATTCTAAAGAGTGACAGTTTTATGTTTTAGCGGCAAATAATATGTGATGTAAGCCACTATACTGTATTTACAAAGCAAAACAAAGAAAAGCCATATAAAGCTAGTTTCCACTCAACATCCCATAGAAAATATGAGAGAGGAAATCATAATAACAGATGAATGGCTTATCTTCTCAGCATGCAGAGGCTTTTCTCATATTGTGAGAAAATCCTCTTTTGGTAAAAAGTTGAATGTTAAATTTCCATTAGATTTGTTCATTTTAAGAGTTTCTGAAACTGTATAGATCTTGGTTATGAGTTGAACATATTTATTGAATCTAATTTTTTAAAAGAAAAGTTGACTTCAATTTCTAGATCAATAAAAAAAAAACTTTGTTTCTTCCAATTTAAAATTCACAGTTTGACTTTTTATAAGTTTGACTGATATAGACATATTTGTTTTCCCTGCTTCCTTTGTACACAATGGAAGGTACACAATGATTATTGAAAACAACGACTTCCTTCTCCAAGGCACACATGAAAATGTAAACTAGCAGTTTCGTTAAATTTAGTTTTTCCTATAGCTATTTAAATTTTTGCTATATTATAGTTTTAAATAACTTTTCTCTGTTAGCAATAATTTCTACATGATATTCACATTTTCTGAAATATTTCTTACAGTGTCTTATTAAAATTCTTCAAACATATATTTCAATACTAATTAATAATTTCCCCAATCATGGACTTTGCTTAACTACGTTCTTAAAATAACTTCTTTTGCATGTCTTTTTTGCTCATCTTAACATATTAAATGAGAATTATCTAAACTACTTAAAAGCTCTATTTCAAATTTTCCACTTGATTTGGACATTACTGCATTTCCAAAATATATAGATATTACTTTCTTATAAACTTTATATTGCTTCAGTTCAGTTCAGTTGCTCAGTTGTGTCCAACTCTTTGCGACCACATGGACCTCTGCACGGCAGGTTTCCCTGTCCATCACCAACTCCTGGAGTTTACTTAAACTCATATCCTTTGAGTCAGTGATGCCATCCAACCATCTTATCCTCTGTCGTCCCCTTCTCCTCCTGCCTTCAATCTTTCCCAGTATCAGGGTCTTTCCTAAGCAGTCAGTTCTTCGCATCAGGTGACCAAAGTATTGAAGTTTCAACTTTGGCATCAGTCCTTCCAGTGAATATTCAGGAATGATTTCCTTTAGGATGGACTGGTTGTATCTCCTTGTTGTATTGCTTAGTAATACTATTACTCCAATTAATTCATTAAAAGGCATCAGAACTTAAGATACTGAGTGTTTTTTGACGGTTGTTCAGTCACACAATCGTGTCCGACTCTGAGACCCCATGGACTGCAGTACTTTTGCCTCCCTGCCCCTCACCATCTCCTAGAGTTTGCCCAAGTTCATGTTCATTGCATCAGTGATGCTGTCCAGCCATGTCATCCTCTGATGACTTTTTCTCCTTCTGCCTTTGAACTTTCCCAGCATCAGAGACTTTTCTAATGAGTTATCTGTTCACATCAGGTGACGAAAATACTGGAGCTTCAGCTTCATCATCAGTCCTTCCAGTGAATATTCAGGGTTGATCTCCCTTAAGATTGACTGGTTTGATCTTGCTGTCCAAGGGACTTTCAGGAATCTTCTCCAGTACCATAATTTGAAAGCATCAATTCTTTTCACTGTTAAGTTTTTCACAGTAACAATGAAAAATGATTATTTAAAGATGCTGTATGTTTGCATTTTTTGCACTTAAAATGTGTCTAATAACATTAATGGCTAATTTTTGTTGCAACTATAACTTAGTCAAACATACTACCTCCTGAAACCATAAAGATATATACAATTTTATCATTTTCTTATATTTTTAATATAGGGTGGTTTAGCATCCATATAAAATATGCAATATAATACTTAAAATAATTATCTTAATATTTTTTAAAACCCAACTATATATATTCAAATTATTTAGCAATAAAAAGTGGAAAAGTTTGGTGTTTTAAATAGTAATCAGGTCAACTGGTGGTAGAATTTATAACCTGATATATGTATATACATATATATGTGTATATATATATATATATATACACACACTATTTGGTTTGACAAGATGACACATCCTACACATTAATTTTATTTTGTCCAGATTGTTTTCTTTACAAGCCTACAATAAATATATACTGTTTAAATCTTAGAATGTACCTTAATTTTCTTGCTTCAGAGTTTTTGTCCTAGTGTGAGATAAAATAATAGAGTAAAAAAAATTCTATCTTCTCTCATGGGCTCGCCCAGTGGCTCAGCAGTAAAGGATCCATCTTCAATGCAGGAGATGCAGGTTCAATCCCTGGGTCAGGAAAATGCTCTGGAGGATGAAACAGCAACCCACTCCAGTATTTTTGCCTGGTAGATTTCATGGACAGAGGAGTCTAGTTGAATATCAGATCAAAAAGAATAGACATGACTGAGCAACTGAGCACATTTTCTCTCATATATCCCTTACAAATATCTCTCCTAAATTTTCTTACTAACAAATAGGCCTGAGTGACATTGGTATCATGGTGGCCTCCTTTTTGTCTCCTTTGTATCCTTGATCCTTGTATCCTCCCTTGTAACTGGCATCCACCCATGAGCAAAAGTGCCTGAGTAGAGTCTACAGGACTTGGCACCATGCGCCAAGAAGCCGAGGAGGAGTCTTACCCACCTGCGTACCAGGTAATAGCAAACAGATTTTGGTAAAGAAAAGAAAAAAACTTGAATAAAATTGTAACGATAATAATACCAGTAGCTATGTCTATCTAATTATGTTTTTTTTCATTTCAATGTGTAGTTTATCATTTAATTATGGCTAAAACTGGTATAATATTCACAACTACAATCATTATATTTCTTTGAATAATTTGTTTAGAATGAGGCATAGCTAAAACTAAAGGTTTCAATTACCTTATTTCAGAAAAAGCCCCGAGACAGTGAAATCATATCATAATAGAATTCTAGAACCTAGGTTTTGTCAACAACCATTTGTGTTATCTAAAAGTTCACTTAACACCAAACTTTATAAAATGTTGTGTGTTTCAGTTCAGTTCAGTTCAATTGCTAAGTCATGTCCCACTCTTTGTGACCCCATGGACGGCAACACACCAGGCTTCCCTGTCCATCACCTACTCCCAGAGATTTCTCAAACTCACGTCCATTGAGTTGGTGATGTCATCCAATCATCTCATTCTCTGTCATCCCCTTATCCTCCTGCCTTCAAACTTTCCCAGTATCAGAGTATTTCCAGTGAGTCAGTCCTTTGCATCAGGTGGCCGAAGTACTGGAGTTTCAGCTTCGGCATTAGTCTTTCCAATGAGCACCAGGACTGATCTCCTTCAGGATGGACTTGTTGGATTTCCTTGCAGTGTATGCTTATCACTCTCTAAATCATTTCCTTTGGTACTTTCATTGACTCATGTATATTTTTGCACTCTTTCTTTTTGTCAATCAGTACATATTTATTAATATATTTATTTTTAATTAATTTTATTGGAGTACAGTTGTGGAAACATCACTTTACCCAAAAAGTCCACGTAGTTGAAAATATGGTTTTTCCAGTTGTCATGTATGGATAGGAGAGTTGAACGACAAAGAAGGCTAAGCACCAAAGAATTGATGATTTCTACTTGTGCTAGAGAAGACCCCTGAGAGTCCCTTGGACTGCAAGGAGATCCAACCAGTCAATCCTAAAGTAAATTAACCCTAAGTATTCATTGGAAGGACTGATGCTGAAGCTGAAACTCCAATACTTTGGCTACCTGATGCCAAGAGCCAACTCATTGGAAAAGACTGTTATGCCAAGAAAGATTGAGGACAAAAGGAGAAGGCGGTGACAGAGGATGAGATAGTTGGATGGCATCACTGACTCAATGGACATGAGTTTGAGCAAACTCTGGGAGATGGTGAAGGACAGGGAAGCCTGGAGTGCTGCAGTCCATGGTGTCACAAAGAGTTAGACATGGTTTAGTGACTAAACAACAAAGTTTGTACTATGTTAATTTCTGTTATACAGCAAAGTGAGTCAGCTATACATTTACATTTATTGTCCCCTTTTTTGAATTCCCTTTCCATGTAGGTTACTACCTAGCACTGAGTAGAATTCCCTGTGCTACACAGTATGTTCTCATTAGTTATCTATTTTATGCATAGTATCGATAGTGTATGGGGTTTCCCTGGTAGTTCAGCTGGTAATGAATCTGTCTGCAATGTGGGAGACCAGGTAACCTAGGTTCAATCCCTGGGTTGAGACGATCCCCTGGAGGAGGGCATGGCAACCCACTCTGGTATTCTTGCCTGGAGAATCTCCCTGGACAGAGGAGCCTGGTGGATTACAGTCCATGGGGTTGCAAAGGTCAGACACAGCTAAGTGGCTAAGCGCAGCAGAGCAAATTGATAGTGTTTATATGTCAATTTCAACATCCCAATTCATTGCTTCCCCCTTTACCCCCTGTTACTCTTATGATTGTTCTCAGTACTTCTTTATGTTCAGAATGATGTATGCTTCCCCCCTGCCCTTGGGTCAATATGTTTGTTCTCTACATATCTGTATCTCTGTTTTGCAAATAAGATCATTTATATAACTTTATAGAATCCACATATATGTGTTAATATGTGATATTAATTTTTCTATTTCTTATTTACTTCACTGTGTGACAGGATCTATGTTCATCCACATCTCTAGACATGACCCAATTTCATTTCTTTTTAGAGATGAGTGATATTCCATAGCATATATGTACCACATCATCTATATTAATTCCTCCGCCAGTGGCTATTTAGGTTTCTTCCATGTCCTGACTATTTTAAACAGTACTTCAATGAACATTGGGGTGCATGTGTCTTTTTGAATTATGGTATTCTCTGGGTATACGGCCAGTAGTGGAATTGCTGGGTCATACGATAATTCTATTCTTTATTTTGAAGACTTAGTTTATTTTATACTAAAAAATAGTATCAATCCAGTTAAAACATCTACTATAATATTTTTCTTTAGTTTTTCCACTTGTTTTACATTTAAGTAATTTTAATCCTGCATCATCTGGTGATTTACCACATCTTTGTTAACTTAGTAGTTTAGAGTTACTTGAATTTCATTTAAGTTTTTGTTTATACTCTGAAAGAAGAAAAGAGTGGGAAACTCAACCCAAATTAAGAGAATATTTCCAATCTCCACCTGAAAGTCATTCATTGTCTAAACACAGGAATTGTCAAATGAAGCAGTAAAACACAGGAACTGGATAAAATACTATTTATTTCCTGCTGAGCAGATTCTTAGAAACACTGAAAGTCTTGAAAGAAAAATAAAAGGAGTTGACTTTGAAATAAGTATGATGCTTCATGCTGAGACAAACCACATTCACAGGGTACATGAACATTGAAAATAGAATTGCAAACCAGAAACAGGAGATAATATAGTGCTAGCTACTTCCCAAAAAAATGAAAAGCAAAATTTTAGCACTTAGAGGAATTTGACATGAGGTTAAAATAAACAGAATGACAGCAACAACCCCTAAGGGTTATAAATGATTCCTTTAAAAAGCAGTAAATAAATTCTGTGTTGACAAGTGTATTCTTCTAAAGGTGGATGCCAAAAGTGTAACAGTTGCAAACCTAATTAGATGAGCCAGATGTGAATATGGTGAAAGTCATTTCAGCAAAAAACAGCTTGGGCATGCTGGCTTTTAAATTTTCTAATCTCCTCTTTCTGAAGTGAGTGTCAATGCAAGCATTTTTAATATAAATTTCTCTTTCTTATACATCTTTAGAACATTTTTTGTTTATGTTTTGCCCAAAGCATTGGTATTCATTTAGGTGACAGCAGTTTCACAAAATGCTATCTGCCCAGAATTCCATGTAACTTGTGTTAATATTACACCCACATACTCCTACAAATAAAAGATGAAAAAGAAAAGCAAATGAAAATAGCTTGAAGATCAGTCATTACATAGTAAATTCCAAATAACAATGATCAAATTAAAAGAGAAATATGTTTAAGAATGCATTTATTTTCATTATAAATCTTCTTAAAGTGGGATAATATTACCATTCTATTTTTATTTTTCTACTCCTTTCACAAGTAAACCAGACCTCAGTATTAGATGGACTAACAGGTTGAAGAAATAAAATCTAAACAAAAGTGTGATATTGAAGCTGTGAGAAACTAATTGTTGTACTGTGCTGTATCTGAGAAATGATGCAAAGACTCCATATGAGTCATTTTTTAGAACTGTCGAATTTGTAAAAACATTAAGATAAAAGAGTGAAAAATAATATAATTATGGTTTATATTTATGATATAAGCTATACAAGTAGAGCACTTTATTTTCACTTTTAACTGAAGTATGTCATGCTTTTAGGATCATATAAATAAAGCAATAAAAATTAAGATAATCTAGAAAATATTTCAGCTTCTAACAGAACATAAGAACTGCTTGCATATAAATTAGATGCCTTTAAGGTTTTTCTAACAGAATCTTTCAAATAATAGAGTTCAATCAGTGAATGAAGATAATATGTAAGACTACATAACAAACAATTTATTGCTATGTAGTTTCTTAAGAATTGATATCTATTCATTTATCCAGGGCTTCCCAGGTGGGTCAGCGGTAAAGAATCTGTCCACAATGCAGGAGACCCAGGTTTCATCACTGGGTCAGCAATAACCCAATATTTTTGCCTGGAAAATCCCAGGGAGAGAGGAGCCTGGTGGGCTACAGTCCATGGTGTAGCATAAAGTCAGACATGGCTTAGCAACTCAAAATCAACACTTACCCAATCTCTTCAGAACCTGTAAGACATAATTCCTTCTAAAAACTATGAGAGGTAAGATACAGCCTTATCCTCAACATACTTAAGATAAAGTTGAAAGGACAGAATTTAAAACTTTATAATTTTTAAATAATGCTATATGGCTTGTTATGAAGAAATATTCTCTTTAAATCATACCATGTTTTGGAAAACCTTAAAGAAACTATAGGTTTAAAGGTATATGAGGAAGAAAAGTTAATATTTACAAAGAGAATGCAGTTGAGGCAATAAAGCATGAAAAAAGGCATTGAAGACCAGTGTGATTTCTGAAGATGTGTGATCTAGATGACCCTAGAGATCACGTTAGACCGAGTATCACACCTCTGAAAGGGCAGTTTGAAAGCTCTGTATGATGGTGAAAGTGAAAGTGAAGTTGCTCAGTCGTGTTCGACTCTTTGCAACCCCATGGACTCTAGCCTACCACGCTCCTCCATCCATAGAATTTTCCAGGCAAGAGTACTGGAGTGGATTGCCATTTCCTTCTCCAGGGGATCTTCCCGACCCAGGGATCAAACCCGGGTCTTCCTCATTGCAGGCAGACGCTTTACCACCTGAGCCACCAGGGAAGCCTGTAGAGCATAGGTAATGGCTAGTTGCCTGAACGCTGGAAACACATTTTCTGTTTCCAGTCTGGCTCTCCCACTTGACTGTTGAACATCAGACAACTTGTTCAAAATCTCTGTGGCTGGCCCTGTTTTCTCACACGTAAAATAGGTGCAATAATGCTTTTTCTCTCATGGAATTGTTGTGAGGATTAAATAAATTTGTATGCGTCGAGTGCTTAAAAGAGTATTTGGCATTAAGAAAGATAAATACTAGCTATTGCAATTATTTGGCACTCTATGTATACATATAGCTAATTCACTTCGTTGTACAGCGGAAAGTAACACAACATTATAAAACAATTACATACCAATTTAAAAAGAAAATAAACTAAAGATCTACTATTATACCAGAAATAAATTAAATATGTGTGTGCTTCACGGAAGCATAACTTCCTTGAATAGAAATGTGAGGACTTCTGTAAATTCTTTCTTCCATAAGATTAATAATAAAAGAATCTTGAATGAAGATCAAAATGAACTTTTTCAGAACTCTGAAAATTAACCAAAATTTTACAAGAATTAGGACAGTATTTATTTATTTGAATAAATGACCAACAGACATTTTATTAAAGAGGATATGCAATATTTAAAGTGTTCCTCAACATAATTACTTATAGGGGGAATGAAAATTAAACCTACAATTTGATAACAATTTAACCTCTAGTAAAATATCTACAGTAAATAAGGCAGATGATAGTCAAAGTGGGTGAGAATATGGAGAAATAGAAACTTACATATTATTGCTTGATGGGAATGTAAAATGGTTCAGTCACTAGAAAGTAAGTCTGGCAGTTTCTAGAAAAATTAAACATAAAATGACCACATGTCCTAGCATTTTGACGAATAGGTATCTAACTGACAGAAGTGAAATTTTTGTCCACATAAAATCTTGTATGTGATTGTGAAGAAAAACATTATCATAATAGCCAATAACTAGAAACGATCTAAGTGGAATGGAGAAATAAAATGCGTTTTGTCTATAAAATGGAAAATTATTCATCAATGAAACGAAATATCATCATATTTCATGAACTTAAAAAATGTTATGTTAAGTGACCATATTCAAGGTACCACATATTATATGATTTTATCTATAGGTATATGTTCTGAAAGAAGAAAATGTATAGTGACAAAAAATAGATTAGTGGAAGTCTGAGGCCGGGCGTGGGATGGGGGCTAACTGTATATGGATATTTGTGATCCCATGGACTGTAGCCTGCAAGGCGCCAATGTCCATGTGATTTTCTAGGCAAGAATACAGGAGTGGGTTGCCATTTCCTTCTCCAGGGGATCTTCCTGACCCAGAGGTGGAACCATCTTCTGCTTGGCAGTATATGGACATGAGCTGTATATGGACATGAGGGATCTTTTTTTTTTTTTTTTTTTGAGGGATACAAATGTTCTAGTTTTTGTGACAGATGAAACACTCAGTAAAGGTAATAAAAATTACTGGAATGTAATACCCAAGATAGATGTAATTTCTGTTCTGTTAAAAACCAATATATCTGCTTATAAAAATAATGTCTTAATAATGTTTGTGGACAAACACAAAAGCCAGATGTAAGCTTTAATTATATCTATCCTTATTTTGATACTATTTCAGAATGTGCACTACATTATGATTTATCACATTTCATCTCATACCGCTCAGTAAGATAGAAATAGCAGCTAACCAAATATCCTTTAACTGATTATTAAAGGGAAAGTAAATATAGACTGCAATAGTGGAACCCAGTTGCCTACTTGTACTTGGGTTTCATTGTTATCTAGATTGAATTGGATTGAGTTGGAGCTAAATGCAAGATGTAAATTAACAGAATATTATAGTAATTTGTATTTTCTGTGTCAATACCACCAGGAAAAATGGCAATACTCCAAAGGCACTGCTTTAATAATTAATAAAAATGACAACTTAAAGTCAATACTTGTATAATTAGTCATATGAAGTATTCTAATATTTATAGCTCTCCTTAGCACTCTTTGCTGGACATGCTTTTTTCACAAAAGAATAAGGATTTACCCTGACGGCTCAGCGATTAAAGAATCTGCCTGCAATGCAGGAGCCACAGGAGATGTGGCTTTGATTTCTGAGTCAGAAAGATCCCTTGGAGAAGGAAGTTGGCAATCTACTTCTGTATTCTTGCCTCAAAAATCTTATGGACAGAGGAGCATGGTGGGCTACTTGTCCAAAGGGGTGTAAAGGATTTGAAATGACTGGGCACAGTCCCCCCCACCCAGGACCATAAAAATGAGCAATAGAATAACTGTCTGTATAAGGTGTTTCAGAACGAATTTTACACAAATCCCAACATGGATGCCTGCATTTTAATTTCGCGCACTGAATTCAAAATATGCAGTTACTACTTTGGTACTATTCCGATCATCATTAATTCTGTAAAATTTAATGAAGGTGCTGCTGATAACCCATGCTTCTAAATGGAGGTAATATTTTAGAAGTAACCTAAAATTTCAGCTGAAGAGTAGGCAGAAATAAACACTCATGCAAGACTTCAGAACCTAATTGACTTAGTTATATTTCACTTTGAATGGTGGAGATTAGTATTTGTAGATAGTATGTTTAAGATCAGAATAATGAGAGGAAGAATTCTGTTAGATTCAGGCATTATTTCTCAGTGAGTACAGTTCAGTGAATCAGATTTCTTTTCCATGCCATTTGAGTGAAGCTGCCGAATACAAAATACCTATCCCAATATACCTAAGAAACTGAAAGATTAAACTTTTGGTGATTTTAGTGACTTTATAATTGGACTATAAATAATATGCCTAATATGTTAATATGAAATTAATAGTAAGATAAATATTTTCAACTCTTTAATTTTTCTTATGGTAAAAGCATTTTCATTAAGTATAAGATTATTTGGAAAATTCATCAGTCTAGTTTTGATTTAAAATATGGCCAAGATTTTTATGTAAAGATAATTATATAAAAGGATAATTTTCTGAAATTTTCATTTATTTATTAAAATATGAAAAGTAGTGTGTATGTGCTTATTCCCTTGGTCGTGTCTAACTCAAAAGTAGTATCTTCCCTAAAAAATTTAAATATTTTTAAGAATATAACAATAGGATGCAAAAATAAGTAACTAGGTGATTGGGCAAAACTTTTAGTTCTAAATTAAATATTTACCACAAAATGTATTAATAAAATCATTTCTGTATGTTCTTTAGGATTACTGTCACAACAGCCAACATTCACTGAATATCTACTATGTAATGAAGCATTATAATTGCTTTTTGTTAATCCATAAAATCATTGAACACATATTTATTTGATTTCTCCCATGTACCAGAAATTATTCCAGGGTTTGGGAATACATGAGCAAACAAACAAGCAAAAAAAAAAATAACATCTCTGCATTCGCAAAGATTATTTCTGGGAGAAAAGGCAGCCCAGGGAAAAAATAAGCATATTTTGAGACCTAGACCATTTTAATACTGCTGCTTTCATGATATTAGAAGGCATAGCTAGAATATTTTTCACACAGTTGGGTCACTAATGATATTGGACTGACAGTGATTATTAGATACAATAGGACTTCCATAATGTTAAGTGTGGAAAGAAAAACAAAAACACAAAGGCCCGCAGAACTCTGTACTGCAGACACAGTGAAATAGTAAATAGGCCTATAGAATCAGAATGTAGTAAATATTGTAGAAAATAAAACTGGACAATTTGACAGGCCTTGAGACTGCTGGGGGACTTAGGGTTTCAGATGGCACACTCAGTAGAAATATCATTCTCAGAAGAAGAGAAAGTGAGCCATGAAGTTGTTTGGAGGAAAATAGGAAAAATAGGAAGAAGAAAACTTGCTTTCAGAAAGCAGGAAGAGCCATTGCAAAATCTTTTTATATCAGAGCAGGCACAGAATTTTGAGTAATGATGAAGAGTTGTATAGGCTAACAGGAAGGGAAGTTAAAAAGAAAAAAACAAAAAAGAAAAGACAAGAGAGAAGGCGTGTGGAGTCAGGTAGGGCTTCAGAGGTCACTGGAAAGAACCACAGGGTGTCTCCATCCCAGAGAAGCTGTTGTTCAGTCACTATGTCTGACTCTTTGTGACCCCATGGACTGCATCACGCCAGGCTTTCCTGTCCTTCACCATCTCCCAGAGTTTGCTCAAACTTATGTCTATTGGTTGTCACCCAACCATCTCATTGTCTGTTGCCCCCTTCTCCTGAGCTCATTCCTTCCCAACATCAAAGTCATTTCCAGTGAGTTAGATGTTAGCATTAGGTGCCCAAAGTATTGGAGTTTTAGTCCAAATACTTCAGTCCAAGCATTTCAGCATCAGTCCTTGCAATGAATATTCAAGATTGATTCCCTTTAAGATTGACTGGTTTGATCTCTGCTGTCCAAGGGACATCTCATAGAAGAGATATGGTCAGTTTCACAGAGCCACTCTGAACTTCATGTTGTGGATGAACAGTGATAATTTGAAGGTCACAGCAGAGAGATCAGTTAGGATGCTATTGCAAAAAAACCTTGGGAAGAATGATGGACATGTAGACCAAAGTTGTAGAGGAGTAGATAAATTTTGAAAGTAAGGCCAGAAAGATTTCTTTGACAAACAATGCAAGGTATGAGAGAGATTTAGGACTCAAGATGATTGCAAACATTTGGGAATTATTAATAGCAATAAGAACTGTGGAAAGGTTTAAAAATGAAAGTGCAACATATTTAACAGATTTGTAGAACACAGTAATTCCAATGTAAACTTGCTGGAGATTTTACAAATAAATTATTTCAATAAGATGATTCAATATGTACCATTTTGGCAGAATTAAAAATGCTTTCCCTTACTGTTTAAATTTGTAACTCTAGCTAGAGTGACCTTTTTGCCATTTAATAGTTATTTACCTGAGTTGTATTAGAAACTAGATGCTAAATAGCTTTTAAGTTTTTCTGTTGATAACATTTTGTTAAGTTATGAAAATACTTCATGTACTATATAGGACACTCATTCTTTAATCCAAAAAAGTAGCTGCCTATATTTTATTATTTTGTATTCAGTTCAGTTAAGTTCAGCCCCTCAGTTGTTCATGTTTGACTCTTTGAGACCCCATGGACTGCAGCACGCCATGCTTCCCTATCCACCACCAACTCCCAGAGCTTGCTCAAGCTCACATTCATTGAGTTGGTGATGCCATCCAACCTTCTCATCCTCTGTCATCCCCTGTCCTCCTGCCTTTAATCTTTCCCAACATCAGGGTCTTTTCCAATGAGTCATTTCCTCACATCAGGTGCCAACGTATTGGACCTTCAGCTTCAGTTTTAATTCATAATTTATATGTATTTAATATACATAAAACTATGTAATGATCTAATGAACACATTTATAAAAATCATTGCATTAATATCCTATGGTGGCTTTAGCAAATCACCACACATTTTGTGACTTAAACAACATAAATGTACTCTCTTATGGTCTGGCGGCCGGAGTCTAAGTGTTGGCTGAGGTGAAATCAGCGTCTGAGCTCCCTCTGCTGACTCCAGGAAAGAACACATTTTCTTGCCTTTGTCAGCTTCTGGAGGATTGTTCACTGGTCGGCTCATGGCCCCACATCACACCACCTTTTTCCCTAGCTTCCATGGTCACATGGTTTTCTTCCTCTTCTATCTTCAAATCCCTCTCTGCCTCCCTCTCATAAGGACAATTGTGAGTACCTGTATGACTTACCCTGAAAATCCAAGATGATCTCACCACATCAAGATTCTTAAACACACCTGTGAAATCCTAGCTAAAATCTAAGATGACACTCACAGATTAGAGGAGTTAGGACCTGGGGAACCAAACTAGAGAACCCAAAATTATCAATAGACTTAAAGAACTCTCTACCAATCACTTCTAACTTTTCAATTCAAATTTAAATTAATTTAATGGATTATGTAAGATAGGCATATAAATTAAATATTTTCTGATGTCATGAGCCAATTTTCCAGCAATCTGAATAATTTCTGATCACTGACAGAAACATACATACTTGTCTGTGCATACTATGTCACTTCAGTTGTCCAACTCTTTATGATCCCATAAACGGTAGCCCATCAGGCTCCTCTATCCATGAGATTCTCCAGGCAAGAATACTGGAGTGGGTTGCTCCACTCCAGTGGATCCAAGGGAACCACTCCAGAAGATCCTCTAGGGGATTTTCCCAACCCTGGGATTGAACCCATGTCTCTATGTCTCTTGCATTGGCAGGCGGATTCTTTACCATTCAGTCATCAGGGAAGCAGTCTTTATATTTTTGTCACTTCATTTTGGCTTAGAATTTAAAGTCAAGGATTGTAACACAATACTTTTCTGGGCTAGTTTTCCTTCAAATTTTCTCTCTAAGGCTCATGTTCCAGACAGTCTAGAAAACTTGTTATTGCAAAGCAGAGAGTCTTTCATCTTGACTTGCCTTTGCTCATAATGTTTCATCTACATGGTGACATTTTCCCTTTCCCTGTTCCAGCTAGAAGAAATTTTACTCCTCCTTTAGCCACGACTGACATCCTTCTCCAGATGTAACATCATTCTCTTTTGTGTTGTTGTTCTTCAGTTGCTCAGTCGTGTCCAACTCTTCATGACCCCATGGACTGCAGCATGCCAGGCTTCCATATCCTTCCTCATCTCCCAGAGTCTGCTCAAACTCATGTCCATTGAGATGGTGATGCCATCCAACCATTTCATCCTCTGTCACCCCTTTCTTATCCTATCTTCAGTCTTTCCCAGCATCAGGGACTTTTCCAAGAAGTCAGCTTTTTGCATCAAGTGGCCAAAGTGTTGGAGCTTCAGCTTCAGCCTCAGTCCCTCCAATGAACATTCAGGATTGATTTCCTTTAGGATTGACTTCTTTGATCTCTTTTGTGTTACTAGATGCTTAAGGTACCTAGCTTGCCTTGCTTTTTATTATTAAAAATGCATTTTCTAGACAGGTTTGGGTTCAGACTCCACCACTTACTAAGTGTGAGATCTTGGGAAAATTATTTCCCTTTGTTACATCTTATTTTCTCCAATCATAAAGATGCAATTAATGACCTCCCACTTAACTGGGGCTCCCCCAACTGCTCAGCAGATAAAGAATCCACCTGCAATGCAGTAGATGAGGGTTTGATCCCTGGGTTGGGAAGATCCCTGGAGAAGAGAATGGCAACCCACTCCAACATTCTTGCCTGGGGAATTCCATGGACAGAGAAGCCTGGTGAGCTACAGTCCATGAGGTCACAAAGAGTTGGACATGAGAGTGACTAACATGCATTTCATATAGGTGAAATATATGTTAAAAAAAAAAAATATATATATATATATACTTAAATTGGATCTACTTAATTTCACCTAGGTCCTATAAATAGCAAGTTTCAATAAACATATGCTATTCTTCTACTACTTTCTATATTCACTTTCATTATTATTTAGATTATGAAATTTATGATGTTAGTTGCCCACAGGAAAGGCCTGCAAAACTCTCAGATACCAATCATTCAATGAACTTATACTCAATTCTACTAATACTCATATCCTTTTAAGTTGTCTCTTATAAAATAATCATAAACTTTATTTTTTAATCATAAATTTTAGAAAGCACAATCTTTATTTTTAGTTTATCTTCATGATTTAATCATACAAATTCTTTATTTCTTTGTTTTAAGAGTTTTTTTGTTTGTTTGTTTGTTTTTAACATGGACCATTTTTAAAGTCTTTATTGACTTTGTTACAATATCACCTCTGCTTTATGTTTTGGTTTCAAGGCATATGAGATCTCAGCTCCCTAACCAGGGATCAGACTCACACCCCCTGTTTTGAAAGCCGTAGTCTTAACCACTGGACCACCAAGGAAGTCCGAAAACTTCTCTAACTATTTCATTGCTAATTCAATGTTTCACCTTCTTGACAAATAATGTAACGCGTCAACAATTGTATCCATCAAGGAAAAATGTGCAATTGTGTAGGTGAGAATTTAATTTATCACATAAGTCTTTTGTATACACAAACACACTTCACAATTGACTACCCTATTTATGTTAAAACAAGTGCTTTCAGAAAATGCATTATAAGATTGTGTTCTATCTTCAAACATACATTTATAAGCAAGTTTTCTTGATAGATGAACATAATATGTTGACTGATTGAATTTTTACTTTAAAAAAATTGTTTGTTTCCTAAAATCATACTGAATTAATTTCCTATTTTAGTGTTGTAGTCAGTATATTAACTGCCATACTCCTTCACCTGAAGCTGCCCTAATTTGTTATATTCTGTTTTTTTCACAAATACAGCACTTGGCATATTTCTTTTTAATTAATTTTCTGGCAAAAGTATATTTTTTTGCAAAATTCCCTGTCATCTATAATTTTCTTTTACTTCTCTAGTGTAGGTTAAAAGAAAAAAGAAGAAGAAGAAAAAAAAGTCCTTAGACTAAATAGCCAGCCTCAGGTATCCTATAACTCCTATGACTAAAAAGTACAGATAATTTGCTTGTTTTCCCAAGGAAGTGGGCAGGCAGCCAAACCTCACAAGCAAAATTAGTTCCCAATTTAGTGTTCGATGTCATTTCACAAGGACTAGAATGAAAAATGAGACATCGGACATGTTAGCTCTGAGGAAAATTATCACTTCACCTTGTATAGGGCGTCTTTACTGGATGAAATCAGAGGAGATAAATCATCTCTCCCCATGACAGATCTGCCTGTCATCAGGGGGAAGATGTCCCACAGTGAGAGGGCAGGCGCTGTCCGAGGTTCCCTCCGGTTGCGACCAGATATATTTTGTGCCTCAAAATAATTATGGAAATGTGAAAATGTGGATGATGTATGCAGGACACACTTCCCAAGTCGATTTTTCCAAATGACATCTTAAGCGAATATACACAAATACAAGTAGAAATGCATTCACATTTGTGAACCGGTATACCCTTGAAACAGTTACGGGGTAAAGAAAACATTTACCAAATGCTCTCTGGGATCAGGTTTCCTAGTGGCTGGTGGCGATCAACGTAAGTAAACTCAAAGGCCAAGTAAGATTCATGGGGTGTTTTGTCCCTCAAATTTTCCTTCAGAAAGCAGGAAATCAGCTTAAATTTAAGTACCTGCAAAGGCAGTCATATTGTGGTCAAATCTCTCACGAAATTTATTTTGAAATCTAAAGTGCCTCTTTAGGAAAAGAGGCATTAACCAGAAATGATATCACTCCTCATCAAATTCTGGATACACAGTGAGGTGACCTTATGGAAATACAAACAATGGAGGCAGAGATTTCATTCAGACTTTGTGTTTATTCTGTGCTATGGCATTGCAATTCAGTTATGGTTGCGCTCTTTAAAAAGGATTCTAAATAGTAGAGAACGTTTTGATGGTGAAGTTGAATACATGCCTTCAGAAATAATAATTACCTCAAATGTTTAATAACTGAGTCTTTGTGGCTACAGATAAAATACTGAATGGCAGCAAAATGAACATTTTAAAAGGTCGCTCTCATTTCTGAAGGAAGTCAAAGTCTAAATTGCTAGATAACTCAAAAATAGCTCTAGATTTAATAAAGTTAAAGGTATATAAACTCCTAGAAACTAAAAAAAAAAAAAAATCTGAATCTACTATTACAAAGTTAAAGCTATGCTGTAAGATGTCCAAATAAAATATCTTTCTTCTTCTAAAATTCTATTCTAGTTTTGCCCCCAAACATCCTTTTGAAGTGATCTTATAAAATAAGCACTAAGTCACCTACTTTCATCCACTTGATTTTTTAAAAATGAAACTTTAAAAATAAATTAATACTCCTGTGCAAAAATTGATGAAATTCTTTAAAAATTGCACTATTTCTAACATCTAATAATATATTTAAATTAAATAATTAAAATAATTCAGAATAGTCATTTGAGTTTGATCCTCCAAAGAAATTCAAACATGTGATAAGCCTGTCTGTGATTTTCTATAAAGTTTTATTAAATCTTGTTTTCAGTTTGTAGTAATAGATAAGGGCTCACTGATAACTTGTTTAATGATTATGCAAGTATTGAGCTTATCCTCTTGTCTGGGTCTTGTCTGGACATAAGATGTACAAGAGTAAACAAAACAGACTTGTCTTCTCAGAGGCTGAATTCTAGTGATCACAAATTCAGTCCATACTGTTGATGAAGAAACTGGAATACTTTAGAGTCAGGTGAGGAGAGAGAAGTGCAAACTGGGACCAGTCAGATCAGCAGGAAAAAAGAAATCACACAAGATGCTCAAAGCTAAGATCAGGCAGGCCATCAACACGAAAAGAACTGCATGTTTCAAACAAAATAATCTGGATTTAGGGATTATGAGTTAGAGTGCATGTTAATTTCAATAAAGCTGATAGAAGTAGTAATTTAGGAACTGGTTCAAAAGTGATCTAGAAGAAAATACATTTTCTGGATCTCACCATTAAGGGGAAAGCAAAACGTCCATCTTATTTCATTCACACATTCATTTCTTCATTCCCTGGTCCATTTATTCATCAAAAATGTATTAAGCACTCTCTATATAGCAGGAATTTTTTGATTTCATGGGCATAGAATGTTAAAACAGAGTCCCTGCCCTCATGGAATTTACAGTTAACTAGAGAAATAAAAGATAATAAAATATGCCATATATTTGAATGTAGTAGTTATATGTAAATCTACAGATATGGATTATGTATAGTATGCCTATTATACATCGGTATAGATGACATTGTCTGTATCAATATCTCTGTCTCTCTTTCTATAGAAATATAAAGAAATAATAAAAAAGAAACCTGAGGTATAAAATGGAAGGAGACGAAGTAGAGATTTGGAAGGTTTCATAAATCATTCTGATTTGTTTTTTCAGATGAAGCTTTTCTTCTAGAAATATTGGACATGATACTATATATATTCCCAGTTTTTCAAATACCCTACTCTCCCCCTCCTCCATGCCTTAATTATCCTGCTCTTATCTACTAGGATGCTGTTCCCAAAGTTCCTTAAGATTAAAATAAAAAACCTGACTTTTGCTTCAAAGCCTTCGTTAATATGACCCCCTTATACATAATGTGTCCTTTCATCCAGGCTGTCGGTTACTCCTTCCTCACTGGTGTCTGAGAGCTCTAAAATATGCTCTCTAGTCCCCTTACTTCACTGCCATAAAGGATTCTCCAACTCACCCTTCAACATTAAAACAAAATAAATTTTGAGTGCTACTAAACATTTATTGATTGCTTAATGTCATCAAGTTCTCTAGTAGATGTTTTTTGTTTTTGTTTTTATTTCCCCCCATTATGTAACTTCTTAGTTCAATGTCAATTGTTTGGAAAAGTGGGCTATTTTAAAGAACAGTAATTTTATCCCAGAAATCATCATAGACCAACGTTATACTACCTAAACCTGTGTCAAGGAAGGAGAATCCAGGATACAGAAGACTCCCCTGATGAAAATTTATGTTCTTCACTTGTTCCAATTAGTTGTATGACTATGTATTTATGTTGTTTTTGTTCAGTCACTAAGTTGTGTCCAACTCTTTGTGACCCCGTGGACTGAAGCACACCAGGCTTCCCTGTCCCTCACTATCTTTAGGAGTTTGCCCAAGTTCATGTCTGTTAAATCAATGATGCTCTACAATTGTCTCATCCTCTGCCACTCTCTTCTCCTTTTGCCTTCAATATTTTCCAGCATCAGGGTCTTTTCCAATGAGCTGGCTGTTGGCATTAGGTGGCTACTGTATTGGAGTAAATCTTAAATGGTACTATGGATAGTGACAAGAGGCTTTGACATTGAAAGAAAGCTGTAAAACTCCCTATTACCTGCAAGATAATGAATATATAGCATAATAAAGCCACTCATGACCATTATGAACAAAGGTAATTATTAGTAGAAATTAGGATTTGGATGGCTTCCCCTATGGCTCAGCCGGTAAAGAACCTGCCTGCAATGCAGGGGACACAAGAGACATGGGTTCGATCCCTGGTTTGGGAAGATCCCCTGAAGGAGGAAATGCAACCCACTCCAGCATTCTTGCCTGGAAAATCCCATGGACAGAGGAGCCTGGCAGGGTACTGTCCATAGGGTCACAAAGTCAGACGCAACTGAAGTGAGGCAGTATTTGCTCATATACAGAAAAGAAAATGATTGCTGTTAATTACAATAACAACTTTAGCAAATGAGACTAGAGTTAACATAGAGTAAGTGATTTTTTGCTGTAAGAGTGCTTTTTATACATAATATTAAGCCAAAATCATATTGCTTCACATCACTATGCAAGTGATATCTCACTGGCAGTTTATTTCCCTGACTTCAGAAACACACTATCCTAATTTAAAATCTGCTTAGAAGACTGATCTAAAATGCAGATTTGATCATTGTACAATTTTATGTAAAAACTATCTTTGGTTTCCCCAAATCTCAGAGAAAAAAATCAAAATTTCTTCTCTTCAATGCCTATCAATGTAACACCTGTGTATTTATCCTGCCACCTGCATTTCTTTTCTATGTCAGAGAAACAATTCTATTTCCAGGACCACTATGGTTTTGTAACTACACTGACTTCAGAAATTTTGGATTTTTTACATGCTATTCTCTGGGCTCATAAAACTTATTCTCTTCTTCTTACTATCCTGTCTCCAACTCTGTATTTTTTTTTAATTTTTTTCTGTATATTTTAATATCAGTTGACATTATTTCTTTCAGGATTAGCAATCTGCAGTCTTTTATTTTCAGGATGGGAGAAGTAATTAAGCTCCCCCAGTATCTTGTGTGTAATCTCAGTTTAATTGTTGTCACGAGTACCATTTCCATATCATACTTGCATATTTCCCCGTCTGTTTCCAGCATTGTTGCATGACATCCCATAGTTTTAGCTTTTGATTTTTAGCTTACACATTTTTTAGGATTCATGACTCAGTTTCATCCCCAGAGATTTTTGCTTAACGAAGTCTTAAATTATACTTGTCATGAATTTAAAAGAAGAAATGAAAGAACCAAAAAGGTTAAAGCATCTACCTCCAATGCAGGAGACCCAGGTTCAATCCCTGGTTTGGGAAGATCCCCTGGAGAAGGAAATGGTAAGTCACTCCAGTATTCTTGCCTGGAGAATCCAGTATTCTTGCCTGGAGAATCCCATGGACGGAGGAGCCTGGTGGGCTACAGTCCACGGGGTCGCAAAGAGTCGGACACGACTGAGCGACTTCACTTCACTTCACTTCAATGGTATCAAATGTTTAGAACCATTGTCCTGAAAGGAATTCTGTAATCCTAATGCTTTACTTTGTTCCTGGAACAGTATAAGAAGAGAAAGAAAAAAAATCTAAAAAAAAAAAAAAAAGACCTTCTGCAGTACAAGTATCAACTAGAAGAAAAATGATTGTGCTTCTGTTGAATTAAAAATATTCAAAATATTGGATTATCTTTTTTCCCACCTTTATCCAAAACTCTGTGGCTACGAGTGCCTACAATCTTTGTGGTTTTCAAATGTATCTTAACAAGACATGATAACAAAGGCAACACAATTTCTGATAAAGTCATTCTAAGGCAAACTGGTCATATGGGATTAGGGGATTTTAGACAAGGCCAGGCATAAGTCTCTACCCTGCTCCAGAGACCACAAAGTCTCTAGTCCTATTATCACAAGCCATTAACAAAGAGTCTTGTCTCTTCATGGGTTTCCCAGCTGGCACAGTGGTAAGGAATCTGCCTGCCAATGCAGGTGACACAGGAGTGAGTTCGATCCCTGGGTCAGGAAGATCAAACCTTGGATTAGGAACTGGCAACCTGCTCCAGTGTTCTTGCCTGGAGAATTCCATGGACAAAGGAGCCTGATGGGCTACAGTCCATGGGGTCACAGAGAGTTGGATGTGGCTGAGTGACTGAGCATGCACTCAAACTGTCTCTACTTCTCGTGAAGTTCACCTGTCATAAGCCCATCCCCCCAGGTTCTGTCTTGGATTAGATAAGCAGCTTATGTTATTTAATACAGAGGTAAAGTATATCAAAGGTTTATGTAGGATATGTTTCTAATCCTATGTTTTTATCTTCTATTTACACTTTAACAAGGGCTTTTTTGGACTTAGAATAACTTCATGGAAATCAGAAACATCCATCAAACAATTCAGGAGTGAGATAAGTTCTTGAGGGTTTTTCCCCACTGCTGCCCAACTTGGAATATAGTCAATAATATTGTGTTAGTTTCACATGGACAGCAAAGTGATTCAATTATACATACACATATAATGATTCTTTTTCAAATTTTTTTACTATTTAGGATTTTGCAGAATATTGAGCAGGGTTCCCTGTTTACACAGTAGGTCCTTATCCTTGTTGGTTATCTCTTAATATTTTAAATACAGTAGTGTATATTTTGCAAGAAAAACATTTAAACAGCTACTATATGGCCACAAATAAATGTGACTGAATGTTCATGATTATTTATGTTTTTAATAAATGAGATTAAATTTAAATCATATTTATAGCTTCTAGATTATTTAGCATTTCACACAACTACATATTGACTTTTTGTGTGGCATTGTTGCTTGGTATTTGATTTGGCAGAAGAGTAACATAGCATAGTAGATAATACAATAAAATGCTAGTGACCTTTTAGCCACCTTGTAGAAGTTAAATTTAATTTAATTCTGATCTAGGGAATACTAAAATGTCTCAATTAACTTAGCATTGAGTAATTAAGAATATGAATATTTTTAATATAAAAAACACCAGGATCCATTTTATAAAAGTTGTTTAAATATAATAACAATCAACATTAAAATAGATTATCACACAGAAGGCATGCAGAGTATACTAATAAAATATAATGATAATGTAATGACTATAATGTTGTAAGACTAAAATGTTTTAAAATTGGAAACGTAAATTTATTTTCTAACATATTGTAAAATTAACATATTCCACAATGTTGTCACTGGTTTATCTTTTACTTTTGCTAAAAAAAGTCCAGAATTATAATATTTAGTTACAATAGTCCAGTTAACATTAAAACAAAAAATATACTGACCTAATACTCTTTTGATGAAGTTATCATATTAAACAAATATGGTAGCTCTCAGAGATGGAAAATGAAAAAGAACAAGCATTGCATTAAATCATGGAATCAAATACAGACTCCTTGGATCAAAATACATTATCTGTCAGAACTTGATCAATTCATTGCTTTGTTAAAAACTTATGAAATTGAGAGAAACCGCCTAACTCTAGTGCTTGATATTTTAATTGTTAATGTTTCACTATTCACCTTAAAAAGCAACATTTTTCTGATTTGCTTGCTTGTTGTTTTGTTTTTTAGTGTTCTCAAAAGTATTATAGCCAGGTTATTGCAATTTCCTTTGGCACCTGGTAATTACATATTAGATCACCAAGGTCAAATTTTGCCACTGCCAGCTCTTATTAACTCTAATTTTTCTTCAAACATATCTCAGTTCATATTCTGCAATAAGCTGCTGCAATTTAAAGCTATAATCTAATGACTCCCTTGTGATATAGGCTACCTTGCCCAAATGGCTCTTGGAATCAGATAAAAATTAGTTAAAATTATTAATCCAGAAAATAGCTTTCAGTCACATAAATGTCAGTCAGTAACCTGAATTCCCTAACCAAACACTGTAGTAAGTAATTGTCTTCTGCTTGTCCTGTAACTCACAACATCCCACTCTGCATTCAAAATGCTAAAATTTCATTATCAAAAATTATTCTCAAATAAACAGCTCATCCTTAATATTTACATTGTAAGTGCTGCATAAAAGTAACCTGTAGAGAATTTTCCTTTAGAGCTGGACAGAGGAGTCTCTAGGTATTTCAGAAAATATGTGGTTCTACTAGTGGTTTCCTTAGATAGCTCTTATACATTGCTTGAACGACACATTTCAACTTCTTTTCTTTCCTCTTATTACTACGGATTTTTAAGTAACATACATATCTGAATGTTGTGTAATAGTTAGCATCTAGCCACTACTTCAATAATGTTATAATTAACTATTTTAGTTCAGCATTTTGGATTTCAATTTTCAGAAATTAACTTGAGCAGGCTTAAGAAAAACAGGGCATTTTTTTAAAGTACAAAAGGATGTGTCATATCTGGACAGAAAAGCTGCTGGGCTTAGGAAGGACAGTGAACAAAACAGGGACAGCTATCAGAAACACAGAACCTGGGAGTTTACTTTTTTTTTTTTTTTTTAATATCTAATTCTTTAGAGTTGGCTTCTTTCAGTTTTTCTAGCACAATAGCATTCTATATTATTTAATGCACTTGACAAGAAAAACAGAATCATCCAATTCTAGGCAAGTAAAAGGATTTTTTTTTTCACCTTTACTCCCTTGGCTCCAATCCTACATTTCCAGGGGAGGGGCTCTGTGACCAATCTTGAGTTGGGGACTCTTCAACTGCACCAACTCCAAAGGGGCCATATTTCACAGCAACAAAGCATGCCCATTCTAGATGTAAACTTCTGGGCTTGCCTCTTGACCAGAGCTAAACATGGAAAATGGGACCAATTTTCTGCCTGAAAGTAATTCTCAGAGTGAAAGAAAATTGAAAAGTAGAAAAGTTGTCAAACAAAACAAACAAATGAACAAAATGGGACCATAGAAAACAGGGCAATGTATAAACAATAGACTATCACCAGTTAAACATATAGTCATATCGTGGTTATGCTATTTTATAATTGCACATGGCGTGGCATTTAATTTACCTGAGCATTATTTCCTCAGTTATACAATTGTAGATTAAATAGAATGAGGCATATAAGTTTAATGGCTTATACAGTGTATTAATTCAATGAGTCAATATGGCTAGTCCTGCAAATGGTTCATGTTTCTAAGTCTATGAAATCTTTTTAGACAATCATTCCCAGATTATCTAATGACTTACTTCATCTTATATTTCTCACTGCATATTTTATTCTTTAAATTATGTCATCTCTATTCATCTTTACTTGTTAGCTATCTCTTCCATTAGATTGCAAAGTTTTTGAAGCAGGGCCTCCATCCAAATTGTTCACTAATGTAGTCCCAGTTTCTGGAACAATGTTTAGTAAATACAACATTTTTAGTGAAGAAAAAGTATACTAAATACAAGACGGTCATTCTATTTCAGAGATATTGTAAAGCATGTAGTTCATCTTACAGATCTTGCACTATACAGTGACATGACAAAAATTACTCTTTAATAAAAGTCTTACCGTTTTCAAGGGACTTTTTAAGGTTTTAAATGTAAAGACAATGTCT
This sequence comes from Muntiacus reevesi, assembly GCF_963930625.1. Classification (NCBI taxonomy): domain Eukaryota; kingdom Metazoa; phylum Chordata; class Mammalia; order Artiodactyla; family Cervidae; genus Muntiacus; species Muntiacus reevesi. The sequence continues at coordinate 63,367,417 of NC_089253.1, read as the reverse complement.
GATAATAAAAAAGAAGAAAAAATATAATTATATTAGAAAATGGAGTTAGTATAATCTCCATTATTTCAGTGATGTAAGAAGTAAAATAAAATATCTAAAAATACTTTCTTTTTTTAAGTGAAAGAGTAGAGTGAAAAAGTTGGCTTAAAACTCAACATTCAAAAAGCTAAGATCATGGCATCTGGTCCCACCATTTCATGGCGAATAGATGGGGAAACAATGGAAACAGTCACAAACTTTATTTTCTTGGATTCCAAAATCACTGCAAATGGTGACTGCAAACATGAAATTTAAAGACACTTGTTCCTTGGAAGAAAAGCTATGACCAACCTAGTTCATTTCAGTTCAGTCACTCAGTCGTGTCCGACTCTCTGTAACCCCATGGACTGCAGCACACCAGGCCTCCCTGTCCATTACCAACTGCCAGAGCTTACTCAAACTCATGTCCATCAGATTGGTGATGACATCCAACCATCTCATCCTCTGTTGTCCCCTTCTCCTCCTGCCCTCAATCTTTCCCAGCATCAGGGTCTTTTCCAATGAGTCACCTCTTCACATCAGGTGGCCAAAGTATTGGAGATTCAGCTTCAGCATCAGTCCTTCCAATGAACACCCAGGACTGATCTCATTTAGAATGGACTGGTTGGATCTCTTCGCAGTCCAAGGGACTCTCAGGAGTCTTCTTCAGCACCACAGTTCAAAAGCATTAATTCTTTGGCACTCAACTTTCTTTATACTCCAACTCTCACGTCCATACATGATTATGCGAAAAACCATAGCTTTGACTAGATGGACCTTTGTTGACAAAGTAATGTCTCTGCTTTTCAATATGCTGTCTAGGTTGGTCATAGCTTTTCTTCCTAGGAGCAAGTGTCTTTTAATTTCATGACTGCAGTCACCATTTGCAGTGATTTGGGAGCCCCCAAAATAAAGTCTGTCACTGTTTCCATGGTTCCCCTTCTATTTGCCATGAAGTGATAGGACCAGATGTCGTGATCTTAGTTTTCTGAGCATTGAGTTTTAAGGCAACTTTTTCACTCTCTTCTTTCACTTTTTTTTTTTTTAGTTGGAGGCTAATTACTTTACAATATTGTAGTGGTTTTTGCCATACATTGACATGAATCAGCCATGGATTTAATGTGTTTCCCACTCCGATCCCACCTCCCTACTCCCTCTCCACCCGATCCCTCTGAGTCTTCCCAGTGCACCAGCCACAAGCACTTGTCTCATGCATCCAACCTGGGCTGGTGATCTGTTTCACCTTAGATAATATACATGTTTCAATGCTGTTTTCTTGAAACATTCCACCCTCGCTTTCTCCCAGAGAGTCCAAAAGTCTGTTCTGTATATCTGTGTTCCTTTTTCTGTTTTACATATAGGGTTATCGTTACCATCTTTCTAAATTCCATATATATGCGTTAGTATACTGAATTGGTCTTTATTTTTCTGGCTTATTTCACTCTGTATAATGGGCTCCAGTTTCATCCATCTCATTAGAACAGATTCAAATGAATTCTTTTTAACAGCTGAGTAATAGTCCATGGTGTATATGTACCACAGCTTCCTTATCCATTTGTCTTCTGATGGACATATGGGTTGCTTCCATGTCCTGGCTATTATAAACAGTGCTGCGATGAACATTGGGGTGCACGCGTCTCCTTCAGATCTGGTTTCCTCGCTGTATATGCCCAGCAGTGGGATTGCTGGGTCATATGGCAGTTCTATTTCCAGTTTTTTAAGAAATCTCCACACTGTTCTCCATAATGGCTGTACTAGTTTGCATTCCCACCAACAGTGTAAGAGGGTTCCCTTTTCTCCACACCCTCTCCAGCATTTATTGCTTGTAGACTTTTGGATAGCAGCCATCCTGACTGGCGAGTAATGGCACCTCATTGTGGTTTTGATTTGCATTTCTCTGATAATGAGTGATGTTGAGCATCTTTTCATGTGTTTGTTAGCCATCTGTATGTCTTCTTAGGAGAAAGGTCTGTTTAGTTCTTTGGCCCATTTTTTGATTGGGTCATTTATTTTTCTGGAATTGAGCTTCAGGAGTTGCTTGTATATTTTTGAGATTAATCCTTTGTCTATTGCTTCGTTTGCTATTATTTTCTCCCAAGCTAAGGGCTATCTTTTCACCTTGCTTATAGTTTCCTTTGTTGTGCAAAAGTTTTAAGTTTAATTAGGTCCATTTGTTTATTTTTGCTTTTATTTCCAATATTCTGGGAGGTGGGTCATAGAGGATCCTGCTGTGATTTATGTTGGAGAGTGTTTTGCCTATGTTCTCCTCTAGGAGTTTTATAGTTTCTGGTCTTACATTTAGATCTTTAATCCATTTTAAGTTTATTTTTGTGTATGGTGTTAGAAACTGTTGTAGTTTCATTCTTTTACAAGCGGTTGACCAGTTTTCCCAGCACCACTTGTTAAAGAGGTTGTCTTTTTTCCATTGTATATCCTTGCCTCCTTTGTCGAAGATAAGGTGTCCATAGGTTTGTGGATTTATCTCTGGGCTTTCTATTCTGTTCTACTAATCTATATTTCTGTCTTTGTGCCAGTACCATACTGTCTTGATGACTGTGGCTTTGTAGTATAGTCTAAAGTCAAGCAGGTTGATTCCTCCAGTTCCATTCTTCTTTCTAAAGATCACTTTGGCTATTCGAGGTTTTTTGTATTTCCATACAAATTGTGAAATTATTTATTTTAGATCTGTGAAAAATACCGTTGGTAGCTTGAGAGGGATTGCATTGAATCTATAGATTGCTTTGGGTAGTATAGTCATTTTGACAATATTGATTCTTCCAATCGATGAACACGATAAGTTTCTCCATCTGTTTGTGTCCTCCTTGATTTTTTCATCAGTGTTTTATAGTTTTCTATGTATAGGTCTTTTATTTCTTTAGGTAGATATACTCCTAAGTATTTTATTCTTTTTGTTGCAATGGTGAATGGTATTGTTTCCTTAATTTCTCTTTCTGTTTTCTCATTGTTAGTGTATAGGAATGCAAGGGATTTCTGTGTGTTAAGTTTATATCCTGCAACTTTACTGTATTCATTGATTAGCTCTAGTAGTTTTCTGGTAGAGTCTTTAGGGTTTTCTATGTAGAGGATCATGTCATCTGCTAACAGTGGGAGTTTCACTTCTTTTCCTATCTGAATTCCTTTTACTTCTTTTTCTGCTCTGACTGCTGTGGCCAAAACTTCCAACACTATGTTGAATAGTAGTGTTGAGAGTGGGCACCCTTGTCTTGTTCCTGATTTCAGGGGAAATGCTTTCAGTGTTTCACCACTGAGGTAATGCTTGCTGTGGGTTTGTCATATATAGCTTTTATGATGTTGAGGTATGTTCCTTCTATTCCTGCTTTCTGGAGAGTTTTAATCATAAATGGGTGTTGAATTTTGTCAAAGGCTTTCTCTGCATCTATTGAGATAATCATATGGTTTTTATCTTTCAATTTGTTAATGTGGTGTATTACATTGATTGATTTGCGGATATTAAAGAATCCTTGCATTCCTGGGATAAAGCCCACTTGGTCATGATGTACGATTTTTTAAATATGTTGTTGAATTCTGTTTGCTAGAATTTTGTTAAGGATTTTTGCATCTATGTTCATCAGTAATATTGGCCTGTAGTTTTCTTTTTTTGTGGCATCTTTGTCTGGTTTTGGAATTAGGGTGATGGTGGCATCATAGAATGAGTTTGGAAGTTTACCTTCTTCTGCAATTATACGGAAGAGTTTGAGTAAGATAGGTGTTAGCTCTTCTCTAAATTTTTGGTAGAATTCAGCTGTGAAGCCATCTGGTCCTGGGCTTTTGTTTGCTGGAAGATTTCTGATTACAGTTTTGATTCCCTTGCTTGTGATTGGTCTGTTAAGATCTTCTATTTCTTTCTGGTTCAGTTTTGGAAAGTTATACTTTTCTAAGAATTTGTTCATTTCTTCCAAGTTGTCCATTTTATTCGCATAGAGCTGCTGGTAGTAGTGTCTTATGATCCTTTGTATTTCAGTGTTGTCTGTTGTGATCTCACCATTTTCATTTCTAATTTTGTTAATTTGGTTCTTCTCCCTTTGTTTCTTAATGAGTCTTGCTAACGGTTTGTCAATTTTGTTTATTTTTTCAAAAAACGAGCTTTTAGCTTTGTTGATTTTTACTATGGTCTCTTTAGTTTCTTTTGCATTTATTTCTGCCCTAATTTTTAAGATTTCTTTCCTTCTACTAACCCTGGGATTCTTCATTTCTTCCCTCTTTAGTTGCTTTAGGTGTAGAGTTAGGTTATTTATTTGACTTTTATCTTGTTTCTTGAAGTGAACCTGTAATGCTATGAACCTTCCCCTTAGCACTGCTTTTACAGTGTCCCATAGGTTTTCGGTTGTTATGTTTCCATTTTCATTCATTTCTATGTATATTTTGATTTCTTTTTTGATTTCTTCTATGATTTGTTGGTTATTCAGAAGCATGCTATTTAGCCTCCATATGTTTGAATTTTTAATAATTTTTTTTCCTATAATTGAGATCTAATCTTACTGCACTGTGGTCAGAAAAGATGACTGAAATGATTTCATTTTTTTTTTTTAATTTACCAAGGCTAGATTTATGGCCCAGGATGTGATCTATTCTGGAGAAGGTTCCGTGTGCACTTGAGAAAAAGGTGAAATTGATTGTTTTGGGGTGAAATATCCTATAGATATCAATTAGGTCTAGCTGGTCCATTGTGTCATTTAAAGTTTGTGTTTCCTTGTTAATTTTCTGTTTAGTTGATCTATCCATAGGTGTAAGTGGGGTATTAAAGTGTCCCACTATTACTGTGTTATGATTAATTTCCTCTTTCATACTCATTAGCATTCGCCTTACATATTGCGGTGCTCCTATGTTGGGTGCATATATATTTATAATTTTTATATCTTCTCCTTGGATTGATCCTTTCATCATTATGTAGTGTCCTTCTTTGTCTCCTTTCGCAGCCTTTATTTTGAAGTCTATTTTATCTGATGTGAGTATTGCGACTCCTGCTTTCTTTTGGTCTCCATTTGCGTGAAATATTTTTTCCAGCCCTTCATTTTTAGTCTGTATGTGTCCTTTGTTTTGAGGTGGGTCTCTTGTAGACAGCATATATGAGGGTCTTGTTTTTGTATCCATTCAGCCAGTCTTTGTCTTTTGGTTGGGGCATTCAACCCATTTACATTTAAGGTAATTACTGATAGGTATGGTCCCGTTGCCATTTACTTTGTTGTTTTGGGTTCACGTTTATACAGCCTTTCTGCATTTCCTGTCTAGAGAAGATCCTTTAGCATTTGTTGAAGAGCTGGTTTGGTGGTGCTGAATTCTCTCAGCCTTTGCTTGTCTGTAAAGCTTGTGAATTCTCCTATGTATCTGAATGAGATCCTTGCTGGGTACAGTAATCTAGGTTGTAGGTTATTCTCTTTCATCACTTTCAGTATGTCCTGCCATTCCCTCCTGGCCTGAAGGGTTTCTATTGATAGATCAGCTGTTATCCTTATGGGAATCCCTTTGTGTGTTATTTGTTGTTTCTCCTTTGCTGCTTTTAATATTTGTTCTTTGTGTTTTGTCTTTGTTAATTTGATTAATATGTGTCTTGGGGTGTTTTGCTTTGGGTTTATCTTGTTTTGGAATCTCGGGGTTTCTTGGACCTGTGTAACTGTTCCCTTCCCCATTTTAAGGAAGTTTTCAGCTATTATCTCCTTGAGTATTTTCTCATGGCCTTTCTTTTTGTCTTCTTTTTCTGGGACTCCTATTATTCAAATGTTGGGGCGTTTCACATTGTCCCAGAGGTCCCTGAGTTTGTCCTCATTTCTTTTGATTTTTTTTTCTTTTTTCCTCTCTGCTTCATTTATTTCCACCATTTTATCTTCTATCTCACTTATCCTATCTTCTGCCTCCATTATTCTACTGATGCTTCCCTCCAGAGTGCTTTTTATCTCATTTATTGTATTATTCATTTTTAATTGACTCTTTTTTATTTCTTCTAGGTCCTTGTTAAACATTTCTTGCATCTTCTCAATCCTTGTCTCCAGGCTATTTATCTGTAACTCCATTTTGTTTTCAATATTTTGGATCATTTTTATTATCCTTATTCTAAATTCTTTTTCAGGTAGATTCCCTATCTCCTCTTTTGTTTGGCTTAGTGGGCATTTTTCATGTTCCTTTACCTGTTGGATATTTCTCTGCCTTTTCATCTTGTTTATATTGATGTGTTTGGAGTGGCCTTTCTGTATTCTGGTGGTCTGTGGTTCGTTTTTATTGTGGAGGTTTCTCCCAGTGGGTGCGGTTGGACAATTGGTTTGTCAAGGTTTCTTGGTTAGGGAAGCTTGTGTCAGTGTTCTGGTGCGTGGAACTGGATTTCTTCTCTCTGGAGTGCAGTGGAGTGTCCAGTCGTGAAATTTTGAGATGGGTCTATGTGTTTGGTGTGACTTTGGTCAGCCTATATGTTGACGCTCAGGGCTATGTTCCTGCGTTGCTGGAGAATTTGTGCAGTATGTCTTGCTCTGGAACTTATTGGCTCTTGGGTGGTGGTTGGTTTCAGTGTAGGTATGGAGGCTTTTGGATGGTCTCTTATTACTTAATGTTCCCTATAGTCAAGAGTTTTCTGGTGTTCTCAGGTTTGGGGCTTAAGTCTCCTGCCTCTGGATTTCAGTCTTATTTTTCCAGTAGTCTCAAGATTTCTCCAACTATACAGCACTGATAATAAAACTTCTAGGTTAATTGGGAAAAGATTCTCCATCGTGAGGGACACCCAGAGAGATTCACAGAGTTACACGAAATAGAGGGGAGGGAGGAAGGAGATAGAGATGAGCAGGAGGAGAAAAAGGGGGACTCAAGAAGACAGAGACAGATCTACACAGTACTCTGTTCCCTAAGTGTTCTCCCTAGCCAAGACACCCACAGAGATTCACAGAAGTGGATTGGGAAGAGAAGGGAGAGGGAGGAAATAGAGGTGATCTGAGGGAGAAAGCAGAGAGTCAAAAGTGGGACAGAGTAATCAACACACTTGTAAGTAAAAATGGGTACTGAATATTAGATTCTTAAATGTCCAAAATTGATATCAAATACTGAAAAACAAAGATTAAAAATCTAGAGTAGAGGTTAGAATCTTAAAAATACAATGTTAAAAACAAAAACAAAAAAATTTTAGAAATATATATGAAGTTTGGTTTAAAAGTAGGCCCTCTTCTCTTTTTTTTGTAAGGTTATAGTGAAATGAAAATGAAAATTAAGGAGTAATAGAGTAGTAATAGAGCATTTAAAATAAAATAAGAGAAAAAAAGAAAAAATTTTTTCTAATAAAAAATAGTAAAAATATATGAAAATGAAAGTGAAGGAGTAATGGAGGAGTAATAGGGAATTTTAAAAGAAAAGAAAAGAGAAAAAATTAAAAAGAAAAGAAAAGAAAAAAAAATTTTTAATTAAAAAAACAAAAAGTAAAATATATCTAGGAATTTCTCTGGAGCTGATGCGGTCAGTGTGGGTTTGGTTCAGTTTCAGATAGCTCCTCTTTCCAGCTTACACTTCTCGATATCTACAGGCCCCTTCCAGTGTAGTTAGTGTTACTTACCTACAGGGATTTTAATCTGTTGCACCAGTCCCTTCTGAAGTGGTTCCCTTTGTTTATTTGGCTTCTGTTTGTCAGTCTCTTCAGTGTCTAATTTCTGCCCTGACACAAGGGGACGAAGGTGGCCTCTCATTTAGGGTCACTTGTTCAGTCGCGCTGTGGGGAGGGGGGCGCCCTGCAGACAAATATCATGGCCTATGTGGGGAGGACCTGCAGTGTTCCGGCCACACTGGGTTTGCCCCGCTCAGGGGTGTGTGCTTTCCCCGCCTACACTGCTCAGGCTCCAGGCTGCTCTATAGGGATTGGGCCCTGCGTTGCATGCGGTTCCAGTTTTTGGGTATTCCACAAAAGCATGGACTCAGTTGGGCCCGCGTTTTGTGCCTTCCCTGCTCGAGCAGCTCAGGTCGCCAGGAGCTTGATGGGCGCACTCTCCCCGGGTGCGGTGCGCCTTGTCCCCTCCTTGGTCCAGCCTCAGGTTCTGCGCGCGCGCCAGTCGGGTGCATGCACCTTGTGTCTGTTCTCGGGAGCTGGTCTCTAGCCGTGACCCTCCCGGCAGATGTCGACCATCCAGGATCTCAGGAAGTCTTTGGTTAGAAGCTGGAGGCTTGTTTGCAGTTTGGTAGGGGTGCCATCTCTGGGGCCAAGTTTGCTCCTTTCCCCTCCCTCCTGCCTCCTGCCTCCGGCGGGGGATGGGCCAGTCCGCGCCGGCTAGCTCTTCTCTGGAATTGCTCAGCCCCTTTGTTCTGCGGCAGTGTGTTCGGGCCGGTTAATTTTCTTTCTCTCTCTTGCTATCCCACAGTTTAAGTTGCTATCTCACGTTAGCTCCCTCCGATTGCCCTCAGGGCATTCGGGCCGGTCCTTACCCTAAGCAATGCTGCCTGCTCCTCTCCGTTCCAACCCCACTTGCTGGTAGTGGATGCAGGCGTCTGGGGTGCTTTTCTGCTGGGAGTTGCTTTTAGGCATGTAATCTGTGGCTTTTATTTATTTTTCCTCCCAGTTACATTGCCCTCTGAGATTTGAAAACTTCCCCCAGACCTGCCAGTGAGAGGGTTTCCTGGTGTTTGGAAACTTCCTCTATTACAACTCCTTTCCCCGGATGGGTCTCCATCCCTATCTCTTTTGTCTCTTTTTATCTTTTATATTTTGTCCTACCTCCTTTCAAAGACGATGGGCTGCTTTTCTGGGCGCCTGATGTCTTCTGCTAGTGGTCAGAAGTTGTTTTGTGCAGTTTGCTCAGCGTTCAAATCTTCTTTTGATGAATTTGTAGGGGAGAAATTGGTCTCCCCGTCCTATTCCTCCACCATCTTAGCTCCGCTGGGTCTTCTTTCACTTTCATCAAAGGCTCTTTAGTTCTTTGCTTTCTGCCATAAGTGTGGTGCCATCTGCGTATCTGAGGTTACCTAGACAGCATATTATAAAGCAGAGACATTATTTTACTGACAAAGGTCCATCTAGTCAAAGCTATGTGTTTTTTTTTTTTTTTTTTTTTTTTTTCAATAGTCATGTATGGATGTGAGAGTTGGACTATAAAGAAAACTGAGTGCCAAAGAACTGATGCTTTTGAACTGTGGTGTCAGATAAGATTATTGAGAGTCTCTTGGGCTGCAAGATCAAACCAGTCAATCCTAAAGGAAATCAGTCCTGAATATTCATTGAAAGGACTGATGCTGAAGCTGAAACTCCAATACTTTGGCCATCTGATGGGAAGATGACTCATTTGAAAAGATCCTGGTGCTGAGGAAGACTGAAGGCAGGAGGAGAAGTGGATGACAGAGACTAACAAGGTTGAATGGCATCAGTGACTCAATGGACGTAAGTTGAGCAAACTCCAGGAGTTTTGTGATTGACAGGGAAGTCTAGCATACTGCAGTCCATGGGGTAGCAAAGAGTCGGACATGAGTGAGTGACTGAACTGAACTGAATCCAAAGAAATTATTTCTGGATGTTGATTGCATGTAAAAATTTAAACTATTTTGTAGTGTTCTGAATTATGTTCTCAACAAGGAATATATAGTACCAGTTTGCATTAAAATAAAAGTTCTGTTTTAAATATAACACAGTGTTTTTGAAATAATGTTGTAATCCATATAAAACTGTTAAATCAAATAATTATTAAATTGGAAGTGGTTAATTGAGATGCTATGAGTTATTGCTCACCAGATGAGATGAAATAAGTTTACCAATAGAAGAGAAGAGTTTCTATAATTAAGGAATGAGCTAGCATCTTTTTAATGGAATGAAAAGAAAAAGAGTATTGAATTAGAGATAAAAATAGAAACTAAGACAGAGAGATGAACACTGACAGGTAGATAATATTACCTATAAATGCATGAAAGTCTAGTTACTCTGACCTGAAATGTGAAAGATTCATTCTAGAGTGTTCCCTAAGTTTCTCTTTAACAGGCAATTCAATGATTCTATATTTTTAAAGGTCACAAAAGGTTGATGAGATTAGTAAAATCACAAATATCTGACTAGCAACAAGAACACATGAGAAATTAGTAAAACAATTGTTTCTTTGAACATATGAAGTCAATCATGCAAAAATGTTATTGCAAATTAATTTTATAGTTTCCTCATGGTATCCAACTTCATTCTTTATTTTTTCTGAATCTGATCTTTAAACACCATTCTTTTTCAGGTTCAATATGGTTATCCTGAAATGTTTCCATGTTCTGAGAGAAAAGTAAGGCTTTAAGATAAAAATTCATTGGATTTCCATCTGCTATATCCAAAAACAGATGAAGAATAGGAAGATGTGATGGAATCAGTCTTCAGAAATACATGACCTATATGGGATGGAACAAAAATATACATTATGTGAAAAGCACTCATTGTACAAATAACAAAATATAGGCTGAATTTCTGAAATTACATATAATCATATACTGAGGATACTTCATGATGAAGTTCAATTTATGTTAATTGTATAAAGGAAAGAAGAATGACTGTATTAAAATACTTTATAATGGGCAATATCTTGGCCTTATTAAAAAGGTAGATTAAGTTATTTAAAATCATATCCTATCCATGCAATGTATAATATATAATGTATATAAAGAAGCAAACTATTTTGATGGCCTTATAATATTTTTTGTTTAATTAAATAACATAGTCTTTCCTAGACAGAGAACACATAATGTCATTGAGACTCCTTTTCAAAGTTATTCCCCACTCTACCTATACACAATGAAAATGTATGTTAAGGTAAAGATTAAGAAAAGTAATATATACAAGCATTCCCTGAAAAAAAAAAATGCTCTATAAAAGAAATAATGTGGTTTGTCTTAAAGAAATGTTGGAAGAAACCATCAAAAAGATAGACTCACCAGTAGACCCAAGTGCTGGACCTCATGAATTAAAGACTCCAGCACCCCTCTTTCCTTGTAGTTCCAATTCTGCTGTTCTTCCCATTTCCAGGAGTTGTTCAAGGATAGCTCCTTGCCACAGCAATGTGGTATTGAAGCCACCCGGACTGGTTACCTGACTGAGCCCAGTTTAGTTCTCTATATATACTTTTAAGATGTTGTGGGCAGGTGGAGAAATCTACTCATCTTGAGGCCGTCTAAGACAGAGTCTCTAACCTGAGGGATCTAATACCTGATGATCCGAGTTGGAGTTGATGTAATAATAATAGAAACGAGGTGCATAATAAATGTAATGTACTTGAATCATCTTGAAACTATGCCCCCTCCTGTCTGTGGAAAAAAATGTTTTCCATGAAGCTGGCCCCCAGTGCCAAAAATGTTGAGGACCGCTGACCTGATAAGTTCCCCTGCTTATTAAAAACTGCTACCTATCAAGACGAAGCTGCATGACTCTTTATTTGAAATCTCCCTTCCCTTCAGAGCACCCCCTCCCCATTCCATACCCCTCTCAATAACAGGGCTGGTTTCTGATTACACTGAGGAAGATCTAAGGAGGTTGCAGAACAACAAGAAGTGAAGGTAATGCAATGAGCCAGACATGAAAAAGCTAAGCACTGATGATAGACCAAAGTTACACTGTGTCTGAAAACTAATAATGTCCCTTTTGAATATCTATGTCAACATTCATCTTTAGCACAGAAACATGTGTCAAGCTTATCTCTGTTCTACCAGAATTATTTTTCCAGAAATCATAATTAGCAACCCCCAAACTATATTTACACTAACCAGCCTTTTATTTAGGTTTTTTACAAGGATAGTATTAGAATAAAAGAAGCTTCAGGCACTTCTGTTACAATAATGCATGTCTCCTGAGATGTGATGATGTCCAATTTATATCATTCTGATCATAATTTCTAACACATTACAGGGGAGTGGGGACTCTTGAGAATCAGATGAAATTCTCTTTCATCTAGATTACATTTTTTCACTGTCCCAATGTGCTTGATATGAACTGACACAGCCACAAATATGTTTATATGAATGACATGCTGTCATAGTTAGATAGAGAAATATATAGCCCTGTGTGAAAAATAATTTCAGATACCTTTCAAGTGCTTTCTTGGTTGTTGTAGCAGTAATTCTTGCAAATCACATAGCAGACTATGTAAAATAACAATTCTGCCTACAGATTTAGTGAACTGTGTATTCTTCAGGAAGGTTGAAAATTTGTGTTCTAATAGTACCTGTGAGTAGTATGTAGGATAAGTTGACTTTCTGGAGGTTTATAGATCTCCAAATTTCATGAACACCTCCCGAGAAAAAAACAAAGTGCTCTTGCCCTTCTAATAATTTATGGATGTACCAATGATCACTGAATGTATATCCAATTGACTAGAGAAATAGGCTCACAATATTATAAATATATACACAGAAGAGATACCTACTCTAGTTGTGTTGTGGATAAAAGAAATATTGACTTCATTAACCCTCAATGGGTTATTATCAATGCTAGAGAAATTAAAATTGACCAAGTGCTTAGCACAGTGCCTGACATTTAATAAGTACAGCACAAGTTGTTGAAAATTGGAAAGATGGCTGGATGGCATCATTGACTCAATGGACACGAGTTTGAGTAAACTCTGGGAGTTGGTGATAGACAGAGAGGCCTGGCATGCTGCGATTCATGGGGTCGCAGAGTCGGACATGCCTGAGGGACTGACCTGAATTGAACTGAACTGAACTACATGAAAGTTACAAATATCTTTAAAATTATTACGTTACCTATACAAATAACTGAATAAAATTTATTTCATATTTTGGATATGACTTTCCTTTTTTTCGTTCTTTTTAAAGGAAATTTAGTTTCCTTTTTTTTTTAAGATTTATTTTGAAACTGACAATTTTTAGAGTCTTTATTGAATCTGTTACAATATTGTTTCTGTTTTGGTTTTTTGTCCAGGAGGTATGTGGGATCTTAGCTGTCCAGTCAGGTATCAAACCTGCACCATCTGCATTGAAAGGTGAAATCTTAACCTCTGGACCACCGGGGAAGTCCCCTTTTGTTTTTTTAATTCCCCTAAATAGCTAGTGGTTAGGTGCGATTGAGTCCTGTGATTGATTTGATTCATCAAAAGTATTATTCAGGTTTTTCAAACAGTAGGGTGGTATTCCTGAAGACTTTGTCATGTTGTATGACTGTTCAAATTGCTTAAATATTTTAGTATTATAGACGTAAGTTGTAGTGCTTGAGATGAATTTTATATTGAACAATTTTTCAGGGTAATATTTTTGTCATACTCATGACCACTGTACTTGCTCTATGTCTCTGCAATTTTAGACTTTACATTATGTAGAGTTTGATTAAAATATCAACTTCATCATAAACTGTTCTCCAAATTCTATACTATTTTTCTTCTTCTTTAAACTAGGGCTAAATTTAAAGGCAGAAGAAATATTTTTTGAAAAATTTGTACCTTTTCTTATCCAATCCCTAATTTTATTTCCACCCTTGCTAAAAAATCCAGAAAGTTTGTTTGGGAAATTTGCAAATGGACTCTAGAATTTATATGAAAATTCAAAGTTCCAACAGTGTCAAAGGAAATCAGGATGAAAAAAGAGCAAATTTGGACATAAATTATTGAATTTCAAGAAATGTGTGTAATAAAGGATATGAGTATGCATGTTCAGTCACTTCAGTCAGTGTTCAACACTGTGTGACCCCATGGACTGTAGCCTGCCAGGCTCCTTAGTCCATGGGATTCTCCAGGCAAGAATAATGGAGTGGGTTGCCATGCCCAGCTCTAGGGGATCTTGCCGACCCAGGGATCAAACCCACGTCTCCTACACTGTAGGAGGACTCCTTATCAACTGAGCCACCAGGGAAGCCCATCAATAAAGGACAAGTATTGTCCAAAGTAAAGTTTGACCTTTTGTCCTCATGTTTTAGGGGGTAAACATTAAGCCTATCTAATAAAGTTTTTTTGTTTACCTGGACACCTTGGGCCTTGCCACTTAGTTGATGCCAACAGCATGATTTATAGTGAGGATTTTGGGCCATTTGGTGTCAGTTCCACCTGTGGAGGCATACGAGATTAGCATCACCTATGGGGGTGATTGGCCATGTCTACTTGTACAATCTCTGGTACATCTATTGACACCAGGGCTTGTATGATCTCTCCTGGTTGGCTATACTCTACAGGAATTGTCAAACATCCTTTTCTGGGAGAAACGCAAGCTGTTCGCACCACTTCTGTTGAAGATGAAAACAGATAGTCTTGTGTCTGTTTTGCCCTGGACTTTGCCCAATATGCTTTTTCCTATTGCTTGTCATAATCTGTATCTTTTCACTGTAATGAACTGGAACTATGATTATAACAACCCTACTGATTACTATGAGACTATTATTTATGCACCTGAGGATTATCTTGGAGGCTTCTTCAACCATATGATAATTATGAATTTGGGGTGAAATTCAGAAAAATAGATCAATGAAACAGAATTCATTGTATGGTCCAATATGGTAGCCACCAGGTGCATGTAGTAGTTTAAATTTCAAATTCCATGAAATAAAACTAAATATTCATTTTTTTTCAGAGGTATTATACATATATCAAATGTTCAACAGTGTATGGTTATTGTGTTGAAGCTATGCAGATATAAAACATTTCCATCATTATAGAAAATTCTATTAAATAAACACTCAAGTATGGAGTCCAATAAAAGACCCAGTTATGTAGACAGAGAGATATGTCTTGGGTAACTTGTACATTAGAATTTGAGAAGTAAAACTATAAAACTTCTAAAAAGTCACATATGGAACTTTCTTCATGTCCTTTGTGTAGGGAAAATCTTCTTAGAATAAAAATACTAACTGTTAGTGAAAGCTATAAATAATTAGGCTGCATTAAATAAAAATTCAGTTCATCAAATGACACCACTAAGAATGAAATGCAGAGAGCAGATCTTTGGAAACAAGGGAGGAAGTAAGAGGGTGGGATGAATTGGTAGACTGGGATTGGCATATATACACTACCATATGTAAAATAAATGGCTAGTGGGAAGTGTGGGAAGCTTAACTCTGTGATAATCTAGAGGAATGGGATAGGGAGATATGATGGAGGCTTAAGAGGGGGGAGTTATATGTATACATATGGCTAATTCACTTCCTTGTACATCAGAAACTAACACAATATTGCAAAGCAACCATACTGCACTAAAATAAATATTTTTTAAATGAATGAAAATGAAAAGTTACAGAGTGGGTGAACAAATTTGTAATACATATAATTGACAAAGAGCAAATATCTAGAATATAAAAGAAATTCTACAAAATGAAAGGACAAACAGTTCAGTAGAAAAATAGAAGGGACTATAGGGCATTCCTCCAAAGAGGCAACCTGCATACCTACACACACACACGCACACACACACACACACACTTGTACACAACCTCAGTAGGAGTTAGGGAAATGCCATGTTAAAAATACCGTGAGATACTACCATACACCGCTGTCCTAGAAAAATTAAGAATATTGAGTGCTGGGGAGAAAGTGAAACTATTGGAATGCTGGAGAGATTGTAAATGGCTAAAATGATGCTTAGAAAGCTTTTAACACCATTTTCATGTTCAGTTCAGTTCAGTCGCGTCCAACTCTTTGCAGCCCCATGAACTGCAGCATGCCAGACATCCCTGTCCATCACCAACTCCCGAAGCTTACCCAAACTCATGTCCATTGAGTCGGTGATGCCATCCTACCATCTCATCCTCTGTCGTCCCCTTCTCTTCCTGCCTTCAATCTTTCCCAGCATCAGGGTCTTTCCAAATGAGTCAGCTCTTCACATCAGGGGCCAAAGTATTGGAGTTTCAGCTTCAATATCAGTCCTTCCAATGAATATTCAGGACTAATTTCCTTTAGGATGGACTGGTTGGATCTCCTTGCAGTCCAAGGGACTCTCAAGAGTCTCCTCCAACACCACAGTTCAGAAGCATCAATTCTTCGGCGCTCAGCTTTTTTTATAGTCTAACTCCCACATCCATACATGACTACTGGAAAAACCATAACCTTGACTAGACGGACCTTTGTTGGCAAAGTAACATCTCTGCTTTTTAATATGCTGTCTAGAATGGTCATAACTTTCCTTCCAAGGAGTAAGCGTCTTTTAATTTCATGGAGGCAGTCACCATCTGCAGTGATTTTGGAGCAAAAAAAAAGTCAGCCACTGTTTCCACTGTTTCCACATCTATTTGCCATGAAGTGATGGGACCGGATGTTAAACAAATACATATGTGTGTACTTGCACCTGTGTGTGCTCAGTCACTAAGTTGTGGCCAACACTTCGTGGCCCCATGGATTGTAGCTCCCCAGACTCCTCTGCCCATGAGATTTCCCAGGCAAGATTATTGGAATGGGTGGCCATTTTCTTTTCCAAGGGATCTTGCCAACCCAGGGAACGAACCCACATCTCCTGCACTGCCAGGTGAATTCTTTACCACTGAGCCACCTGGGAAGTCACTATGACCCAATAATCCCTCCCTTGGGAATACGTCAGTGACAGAATTACCCTTCCACATACATCCAGGAAATATACAAGAATATTTATTGCAGCATTGTCATTAATAGACCAAAACCTGGAAATAGGATGAATTTTAATATTATTTACTCTAGTAGAAACTTTATATTGCATTGTAGTGGTGAGATGCAGAAGAATATATTATTTATTTTTGCATATAAGGTTCACTAGAGAGGGAACAAATTTACACTATTAGAAGCTACGAATGTTGTTTTCTTTGAGGAACAAAAATATATGGATTGGAGGAGCCTACATATGAGGAAGTTATATATTGCTGGTGGTTCACTATTTCCTGATCTGGGGATAGTTATAAAATATGTTTACATTGTGATAATTTATCAAGCTGTACACATGATTAAATGTCCTTCTATGATGCAAAGTATGTTTTAATAAAAATGATTTTAAAATCTTATAGTCTAAGTAAAAAGGAGTATACAACCTGTTGAATGATAATCATACACATTCTGGGCAGATTTATTCTGCTCCCATTTTAACATGATAAAATAAATGAAACAAAATAACCCTGGATAACCTTAGCAAATGAAAAGAACAATTAATTATTAATAATAACTACTTAAGTATTTAAGGCAAACTAATAAGTTGTTCATTTGGGTTAAACTAAATTTTAACTAAACTGCTTACCTAATTTATGAATTCACTCAGTCAATTATTTATTGAGCAACTACTAAATGCTAACTACTGACCTATAAATATAGAATGCCATAATAAATTAGACTGACACTTTGCATATTTTAGTGAATTTAACAGTATAAAGGAAATAGAAGAAAAATTTAACTCCTTTGAGTTTTTAATGTAGATTGTTATAAAACCATCACATTTATCAACCAATATGTCATTGATGTATTTATTATTCTATTAAATAAGAAAGTCATAAACCATTATGTACCCAGATAAAAAATATTTAAAAATTAATTATTTCAGACATGCCAATTTCAACTTGAGCAGTACAGTTTTCGAGGCACTGTCAAGACAGCTCATGACCTAAGATATACGATAGGCATTGGCTTACCGTGTCAGCCACTGAATTGATGGCCAAGGACAAAGGATTGAACAAAACACTCCATGATCCTCACGGGGTTTGCAACCTGATAGTCTATACACACATTTGACAAAAATAATAAACATAAAAATAAATCTACAATAGTGATAAATGTTATGAAATAGAAGTTTGCTGTGAAAGCACATAATAAGAACATGTACTGATACTCAGCTTAGACTAATCATGGAAAAAGAAAAGTTCCCTGAATTTCTCAGTGTTCTTGTAAAAAGTCCCAGATTCCTACATTTCCACATGCCATGAGATGTGTGGACATTTGTCTAGTTAATTGCTCTGATCCAGAAGTGTAATAAAATATCTCCCTTTATTTTTCCTGGAAAGGCCCTAACTGTTACAGCCATGAACTAGGCCCTTAAGTTAAATACATGAGGTGCCCAGGGAGACTGGTACTTTATCTTCTTTGGATTTATATATAAATGAGGAATAAGGTACAGACACTTGGAGATAACTCTAGGTCTTAAAGGCTGAGACA
Organism: Muntiacus reevesi; assembly: GCF_963930625.1. Lineage (NCBI taxonomy): Eukaryota > Metazoa > Chordata > Mammalia > Artiodactyla > Cervidae > Muntiacus > Muntiacus reevesi. The sequence continues at coordinate 63,349,367 of NC_089253.1, read as the reverse complement.
CACAGAGTTATTAGACATTTGCTGAGATTCTACTCCCATCTCAAAGGGCTTAAGGAAGGAAGAGAGCTTTTCTGGGGGAAAGGAAATTTTATAAGCAGAGAGAAATAATTTACTCATGGCTTGCTATGGGATTTCCAGTTACTCATGCAGGAAAATTCCCATTATTGGCTCTCGTGATGTCCCCTTGGGGTAAAGACTGTCGGGGGAGGGAGAACACATATATATTTGCTGCAAAGTAATAATAAATCTGTCTTTGATCTGGTACAGCTTGTGTGTGCATTATGGATAAAATTAATAAAGGTGAATATTAAAAGTTCAACTGGGTCCTTTATAGGGATGCAGATGGACCTACAGTATATCACACAGAGTGAAGTAAGTTAGGAAGAGACTAGCCAATTTCACATATTAATCTATATATATGGAATCTAGACAAATGATACAGATAAACATATATGCAGGACAGGAATAGAGATTCAGATATAGAGAACAGATGTGTATGTGTGAGGGGAGGGGAGTGGAATGAATTAAAAGTGTAGCATTGACATAAATACCCTACCATGCATAAAATAGATAGCTAGTGGGAAGCTGCTATATGACACAGGGAACCCAGATTGGTGGTCTGTGTTGACCTAGGGGGGTGGCATTGGAGGTTAAGGGGAAGTTTCAAGAGGAAATGGACACACACACACACACAGTTGATTAAATTTGTTGTACAGCAGAAACTATTACTAACACAACATTTATAAAGTAGCTACACTCCAATGTAAAATTTTGCACAGTTGTAGGGAAAAAAAGCCCAATACTAATACTAAAATTAAAACTTTGTGAATGCTTTAAATGTGCCAGACACACATGTTAAGTTCTTTACATGTGTTAAGTCACTGAATAACCACAGCAACAATTCTACCTATCATTTATATGGTAGAGGCATAGAGAAGGAAAATGTCTTGTTTAATTAATATGACCATCTCATAAGTTGTCTTTAAAAAATTCTGATTTCAGAGTCCAATGATTAAAATTGATGATGTAAGTTGAAAAGGCCTCCTTGAGAAAGTTTCATTGAAGACGGTACTTGAAGGAATAAAACAGATTTAAATGGTAGAAATGTTGGTCCCGACAGATGGAATATTGTCCTCTATAAGATGATAAGGCCATAAGAGTTTAAGATATTTAAAAAAGAAAGAAAATGTTGAAGACTGAGGAAGAAAACTATGAATTACTATAGACCTCCTGTCATTGAATTTTTTATTTTTCAGCCCACTCCTAAGAATCATGTACAAATTTTTCTTTCTTTTTTTTTTTTTGCTATAACACTATATAGGTATTCCTGAATAATCTCACATTTTGCTAAATTGCACAATAAAATCGGAAGACTTATGGCAAAAAAAGAGATAAGGTTCTAAACGGACCACTTAAAACTCACACATCTCTACAACTGCAGAGCCCTATAGATGCAACAAGAACTCAAAGAAAAACAACAGCACAGGTAGCACCCTGCTGGCATTCACAACAAGCATCACATCCTTGTGTGCCTGCTAAGTCGTTCAGTCATGTCCACCTCTTTGTGACCCTAGGGACTGTAGCCCACAAGGCTACTCTGTATATGGGGATTCTTCAGGCAAGAATACTGGAGTGGGTTGCCGTACCCTCCTCCAGCAGACCTTCCCAGCCCAGCGATCTTTCCTATCCAGGGGTTGAATGTTCTTCTTCTTCTTCTTCTTCTTTTTTTTTTTTTTTTGAATGTTCTTATTTTAAGTCTCCTGCATTGGCAAGGCAGGTTCTTTACTACTAGGGCCACCTGGGAACCTCTATCACATCCTTAGTAGACTTAAAACCTTAATTCTGTTACCCTCATCAAAGTGGGGCCTTAAGAGGTTTCACTTCCAAAACGGACCAGTGTCATCAACATTTTAAACTATCAGATCCCAGATATGTACGGCTCTTTCATCTTTTTCGTTTTTCTTTTTTTTTTAACATGGAGTAAATATGTTCACATCATCCTCATCTGTGTAGGTTCCCCAAATAATTTAACAGAATCAAAGACGATCTTGAAGCAATAAAACAGATAAGATTTCTATGAAACAAAGGCACTTCTGTAGGATTTTTAGCTGTTTCTTAAGGTTTTCATGTTACATACTTGAACTTTCCTTGTAAGAAGGTCTGTCAAGCTCAGCTTTAAAACATTAATGTCCCTGAAAAAAGTTCCTATACAACTTGACTTCTGATTTATACTAATTTACCAATCATGTGTGAGCTAATTTGCCTGAGAGTAATATACTTTGTGGCAGAACAGGATGGACTCAGAATAAGTCTTAAATGTTATTAGTCTTTTCTAAAATAATTTATGTATTAGGAAATTACAGCCTTTTAAATTTTTATGACTGACAATTTATTTTCCAGATAAAATTTTTATCATTACACAGTAATGGATCTTTCCTCATCCAGATGGAAACTGTTAAAAACAATTTTAAGTCTTTGTCCTTATTCTTTACTGGGAGTTTACTTCTCTGTGTTTACAGAGGTAAGTTCAATGAACTTCTCAGATCCTCTATTTGTTCATCTGTAAATTGAAGAGGTTAAAATAGATAGGTGTTTTCTACATTTTGATCAATTTCTGGCCCAAACTTAGGAGCAGACAAATATACATTTACTTTTTAAACTCACTTTAGGAAAGAAGAGAAATATTCACGTTATATATGTTTAATATAGATATTCTAAAGTATATATATTTACATAACCAAATGTATATAATGGGTTTCACTGATAGCTCAGTTGGTAAAGAATCTACCTGCAGTGCAGGAGACCCTGGTTTGATTCCCAGGTTGGGAAGATCCTTTGGAGAAGGGAAAGGCTACCCATTTCAGTATTCTTACCTGGAAAATTCCAAGGGCTGTATAGTCCATTGGTCGTATTGGATACAACTGAGTGACTTTCACTTTCACTTCAAATGTATATAATGGCTCTATATAAGTTAGCAGAAAGGTGGTAACATAGGCTTGTTAGGTAGTTAGAATAGGAAAAAGGAGTCCAAAATGGCGGTGGCTAAAACACAAACAAGAGAAAAGCTTGCAAAAATAGAACAAAGGAAGGTCCGAGGACAGGAGTGAGGACCTCAGGTAAAGCAAACAGCCTTCGTAGCTAGCCCAATTTACATAGGACAAGCTCATGGGTAGGAGAAAAAGCATATAAAAAGAAGAGCCAAAATTGAGACGGGGGCTTCTCTTCTCTCTGTCTTTTGGATTGGTCCGTCCTCTTGCCTCGAGGATGTATTTTCCTTTGCTTGCTAATAAAGCTGAGCTATAACACTGGTCCATCCGTCGCTTCAAATTTTTGCTGCAGAGAGACAGAACTGAGGAAATTATACACTTCCCTGACATATATGGTGCCACTTCTCAGATTTAACCTGGCTGAAAGAACCTCGGTGTGGGGGCCAAGCACAGCAGAAGCGCAACTCGGTGAAAGCTCTCGGGAAGGAAGCTGAACAGGAAAGAAAACCCAGTGCAGGGGAAGTGACAAGAAGCCCACCATACTGGGAACCAGGACAACAGAAACAAAGTCGGCAGAAAGCTCACGCAGCTCAGTCTCATATTCCAGAGCTCCGGTTGGGGTAGGAAGTCCTCGCTCCTATGGCTGGAAGGACATATGGCTAACAAAATCTTAATTCCTTTACAATCTCTCATTTCTTGTTTCCTCCAACCCCCGGCAAATAAGTGAGCGTGTCCAGGGTGTCCTGAAGCCTCCACTATCTGAGGTGCCCTACTAGCTGTTGCCCAAGTGAGTAGGGGTTCTTCTGTCTGTCCTTAATCTTCTTTGTGCCAAGGACCAGGCCAATGAGAATTGTAGGCACAGGTCAGGGTATTTAGCATATTTTCCAGTAGGTTATGAAGGGGATTCCTTGGCATGTTTTTCTCCACTGCTTTTTCTGCCAGTCCTTCACCTCTTCTCTCCCGGCCAAAACCCTCAGTGCCTAGTTTCAGGGCCTAATGAAGCTCAGGTTCTTGATGTCTCATTGAAAAAAATTCAGCAAAAGACACAGCGATAGTTAAGAGGTGGATTTGTTCGGATTCAGAGAGAAGCACACTCCACAGGGTGTGGGCCATCACAGATGGTGAGTGCAGCCTGCATTGGCCATGGAATGTCCTGTGGTTAGTTTGAGCTGTGTGATTTCATATGTTAATGAGGGGGAGGATCATCCCAACAATTAGGGAAGCACACACTCCTCTGTCTTTTGACAGTACCTTGGAACTGTCCTGGTGCCTCTGGGTGTGTCTTTCATCTTGCAGATTGAGAATAAAAGTTTAATTGAATTTGACTTGTCATCTTGGACCCATTTGATTTCAATCAGTTTATATTATGCTCTTGGCTTACATCATTCTTTCAAAAGTTGTGTCCTGCCCCCTTTCCTCCTACTTCATTCTCTTTTCCTGAGCCCCATCTGGGCGCACAGTGTTGCCTCTACAATCTTCTGGGGGGACACACAGAAAATAGCTGGGCCTTGGGAGAGAAATACTGTATAATATCCAGTCACTCTATATATACAGGCCTTCATCTTCCATGTTTCTTACAATATGTGCAACAACAGCAACTCTCAGTGAATGCACTAGGGCTGGTGACAGGCACACAATGCCTCCCAGAAGTCCATCTGTTGGCGGCATTCCTTCAAGGGCAATTTGGCTCCCAGGGATGTTTGCATTTTGGGACTTAGCCCTGCAGGCCCTTTGGGCCCAAATCCTTACCACCCTTCTCCTAAAGTTACAAACATACCCACGAATCAAATCTCCACTCCACTTTTATGGAACACCTGGTTTGTTGCCTCTTGTCAATTTGTTCTTAAGCCACTTACTAACTCCTACAAGTAGGACCCTGCCTCCTTGTAGGGAACATCACTTCACCCACTTATTATTATTAAAATACTCCTAAGTTCAGTCCTGGGTGTTCATTGGAAGGACTGATGCTGAAGCTGAAACTCCAATACTTTGATCACCTTATGCGAAGAGTTGACTGGAAAAGACCCTGATGCTGGGAGAGGTTGGCAGGAGGAGGAGGGGACGACAGAGGATGAGATGGCTGGATGGCATCACCGACTCGATGGACATGAGTTTGGGTAAACTCCGGGAGTTGGTGATGGACAGAGAGGCCTGGTGTGCTGTGAATCATGGGGTCGCAAAGAGTTGGACACGACTGAGCTACCAAACTGAACTGAACACCCCCTAACAGAACCAGATAACCCACTCCTTTGTCATTACTTCTGCTATTACCTAAAGTGGATCTATGACAATGAGATGTTTACCATTGGAAATACCTTAAGCTGTTCTTTTGGAGAACTAGGGAAAGAAATCAGTGACTTACATCCCTTCAGAATAATAAGAGGATAAGGCTTATGGCTGTTTCCCCAGGTTCCCAGTCTCAGGGCACAGGTTTGTGTTGCTTTACATCATAGTATCTATCCCCATCCGTGGTAGACAAACCAGCAATGAGTTAAGATTGCAGCTCCTTAATCCTACTCAGCATTGGTCACGTTGGAGACCTTAGGGATGCTCAATAGTTTGACCTGCCTCGACCTGCCTAGGGATCTGGTCCCTGGGAAGTTATCACACCTCAACCTGCTCAAGGATCTGCCAGTCCAGGGGTCCTAGGAGGTCGATTTGCCTCGACCTACCTAGGATCGTCCTAGGCAGAGGTTGTCATGCCTCAATCTGCTCGGGGGTCTGCCAGTCCAGGGGTTCCAGGAGGTTGACATGCCTCGGCCTGCCCAGGGACCCAATTCTCAGGAGGCTGACATGCCTTAACCTGCCTGGGTATTCAGTCTCCAGGAGATTATCACACCTCAACCTACCTGGGGATCTGCACCTTGACCCACAGATGCTTGGCTCTCAGGTTGCAACAGTACTGGATAGGATAAGCTTCAGAAAGACTCACCCCTAAGGAAGTCCACCCATGGAAATGGAAGGGAGCCTATTAGTTGTGGGACTGTGCTCAATCTCAACAGTAACTCGGGAGCACAATGAGAATCCCATTGCCTTTCTGGAAAGGCTAAAAGAGACCCTCCAAAAGTTTACCAATCAGTTCTTAGACTCTTACGAGGGACAGGTAATTTTAAAGGACAAATTCCTGTCCCAATGTGCATCAGACATCAGGATAAAGTAACCACAGCTACAGCAGCAGGACCCTGATGCCTCTTTAAATGAGATGGTCCAGACAGCCACCAATACCCTGTATAACAGAGACAGGAGAGGGAAGACAAGGCCCAGGAAAGGGAGAAAAGAAAAGAGACAAGGCATGCCCAGATGCTGGCCTCCCTCCAGGGAAGCCCTTTGGCAAATGCCAAGTCTTTAATGGACAAGGCAAAGGCAAATGCTTAACCTGTAGACAGGCGGGACATTGGGCCATAGAGCGTCCAAACTGTGACAAGTCTCCTAAAACAGCTTGCTAGAAATGCCATCAGTTGGGACATGGGTGGCACTCTGCCCTGGGGACCCAAGAGCCTCAAGGTCAAGCGCCAAGCCTTCCTTCAGGATGGTTCAACAGTACTGAAGTGGCCTGCTACATCCAGTCCAACTGTCACAGATAACCATCATGGGGCTGGAGCCAAGGGTGCTACTGGATGTGGCAGGTAGGTCCGAGAATTTCCTGGTTGACACAGGGGCTACCTACTCTGTCCTGACCTCCTGCTCCGGAGCCTTCTCCTCCAAAGCCTGTACTATTTTGGGTGCTACAGGAAAAGCAAGTACAAAATTATTCACCCAAGCACTTCTTTGTTGCTGTGATGGACAAATATTTTCCCACCAGTTTCTGGTGATCCCTGAATGTCCTACTCCCTTATTGGAAAGAAATATTTCTCTGTCTTCAAAATCTTGCAGCTATTGCAGTCCTGATAGAAGATGCTTTAAAACTCTCTTTTGGGGGAAAACTATGTTTATTAGCCCCCAAGTGAAACAACTCCTGAATGGGAGAAGCCATTTATGGGTGCCTAATCAAAGGATCCTCAGATATCAAGTAGTGCTGATGGAAAATCCGGGCCTGACTATATCCCCTTGTGAGGTTCTTAACCCTGCCACCCTCCTGCCTACCTCCAAGGGCTCTCTCCCCTTTCAGTATTGCCTAGAAACCTTGAACCACTGGACAAAACCCCAAGAGGGATTGTATGAAGATCCTCTGACCCATCCTGAGGAAATCTGGTACACTGAGGGAAGCAGCTTTGTCTTGGATGGAAAAAGAAGAGCTGGATACACAGTTGTCTCCAATTTTGAGAACATAGAAGCTAAACCTTTGCCACCAGGTACCAATTAACTGAACTCATAGCCCTGATTTGAGGTTTAGAGCTGGAAAAAGGAAAAGGAGTAGCCATTTACACTGACTCCAAGTATGCCTTTTTGGTGCTACATGCACATGCTGCTGTTTGGAAAGAAAGAGGTAACTTGACCACCTGAGTGTTTCCGATCAAATATGGTGATTAAATCCTTAGACTCTTGGAGGCAGTCCATCTGCCCACTGAGGTTTCAGTCTACCACTGTAAAGGACACCAAACTGGGAGCATGGAAGTGGCATGAGGGAACCAAGCAGCCAATCAGGAAGCTGAGAGCAGCATTACAGAACAAGGGCCACCTTCGTTCCACAGACTAATTTGCCAGAAAATCCTTCATATACTGAAGGTGAGACTCTTAAAGCTAAGAGTGAGACCTTTCAAGAAGGTCACATGGAGTGGTTCCAAAGGAGGGACTCCTTTCTCTGCCTGGGAACCTGCAGTGGAAGTTGGTTAACTCCTTACATGCCACCACTCACTTAGGGAAAAAGACCCTCCAAATGTTACTAGAAAAGTCCTTCAGAGGAACAGGCCTCCAAAAGACTATAAGGCAAGTGGTCTCCTCTTATCCCACTTGCCAGTTAAACAACCCCCAAAGAGCTTGAAGACCCCAGCTGGCCCTACTGGTCCAATGATGTGAGACCTACCCAGGAGAGGACTGGCAGATGGACTTCACCCAGATGCCAGTTTCTCAAGGGTATAAATACCTATTAGTCATGATAGATATGTTCACAGGATGGATTGAAGGTTTTCCCACCCAAACTGAGAAGGCTGAAGAGGTAGTAAGAAAACTGTTCCATGAAATCATTCCAAGATTTGGTCTGCCTAGGTCATTATGAAGTGACAATAGGACATCAATTACTTCTAAGGTCACCCAAGGGGTCTCTAAAGCACTGGGCATTGCTCATTATCTCCACTGTGCCTGGAGGCCTCAGTCTTCAGGAAAAGTAGTAAGAGTCAACCAATTCTTAAAAATCACTGATAAAAAAGATAACTCAGGAGACCTCCTTGGAATGGAAGGAGGCTTTACCAATAGCTCTCCTCTGCAGTCGTATTGCCCCTAAGGAATAAGTTGGTCTTAGTCCTTATGAGATGCTATATGGGAGACCTTTTATTTGTTTCAATGACCTCTCCCTAGATCTAGAGACTCAGACCCTCTGGTCTTATACCATGGCCATTGGGCAATTTCAACAGGATATACGCTTGTCGGGTGTGAACCAGGACCCAAAATATTCTAAAGAGCCACCATTATATGCTCTAGGGACTCAAGTTCTAATTAAAGTCTGGAAAGATGGGTCCCCAAAGGCTCAACTCCAGCCCACATGGAAGGACCCCTACCCTGTAATACTTTCTACCCCCACAGCAGTCAAGGAACCAGGACATGACTCCTGGGTTCACTACTCATGAGTCAAGCCATGGAAGAAAACAGAAGAGGACACTCAATACAACTGTGAGCCCCTGGGAGAACTCAGATACCTATTCAGAACTACAAATGAGTGCTATTCTTATGAACACCCCAAAATTAAGTTTCTGGGGATAAAATTTCTCAAGACAGCTCTAAAGAGTCAACATATCTTGGCAGGGGTTGTGCTCCAAAATAGACAGGAGATAGATTTCCTGATCCCTGAAAAAGGAGGGAATTGAGCCATCTTGAATGAGACATGTTGTTTCTGGGTAAATACCTCCAGCTATGTAAAAGATAGTTTTGCAGTCCTCAAGAAAATAATTTTAGGTCCTACAGGACCTCAAAGAACGAGCTGGAGATTTCTTGGGGTGGCTACAATCTCTCTTTTGGGAATCCTTCTCCTGGTGATTGGGAATTGGGAATTGGCTAATGCCCCTACTAATCCTGTTATCACTGTATCGATGCTGCTTAGATCGTTTCATGTATTATCAATTGTCTAACCCATTTTGTCTCTGCCCAGGTCAACAGGCTACAACATGCAGTGCCAGTTTAACAAGGATATAGAAAACTACAGCCAGTCACTGAAAATATCACTCATCCTTAGATGGACACTGCTATAAGGCCTCTAAGGCTTGAGCCTAGTGAGAGTGGAGGCCCAATGCCCCTCATCATCCCAGTTCAGCAGGAAGTACCCAGAGAGATCTCAATGTCCCTATTCCCAAAGAACTCTGCCTCCCATCTCTTGAGGGGGAAATGTTAGGCAGTTAGAATTGGAAAATGGAGTCCAAAATTGCAGTGGCTGAAAAACAAAGAAGGGGAAAGCCTGTGAAAATAAAACAAAGGAAGATCAGAGGACCAGAGTGAGGACTTCAGGTGAAACAAGAAGCCCTCTTGGCTTGCCCAATTTAGACAGCGCAGGCTCAGGGGGAGGAGAAAAAGCATATAAAAAGAGGAGCCAAAATTGAGCCGGGGTCTTCTCTTCTCTTCATGTCTTTTGGGTGGGCTGAATCTCATGCCTCAAGGATGTATTTTCCTTTGCTTGTCAATAAAACTGAGCTATAACACTGGTCCGTCCATCATTTCAAATTTTTGCTGTGGCAAGACAGAACCAAGGAAATTACACGCTCCCCTGACAGGCTAAACCTGGTAAATCATCTCCAATTTTACTATAATGTCACCTTTTCCTTATATTTTTGTTTTTAATGTACACAGAGGAGCATTTCCTAGGAATTGTTTGTTGAATTATTGAACTCCTGGAAAGAAAGTGGGTATCATACCACCATTGTTCTATTGTTTGGGAGTGTGTCTCATGCTCCTGTTGCATAGCTTTGATGCTAAGCAAGCCCATTTGGCTTTACGGTTAAGCAGACATGCTTTCTTGAGTAATCATTAACTTACAGGGCTCTTCCATAGTTTTTTCTTTATTGAAAATCCCCTACTGAGATTAAGTATTTAATCACATACTTTGGCCCTTGACTCTATCATTATCAAATTTGCTTAGAACATTTTAAAGTCCTCTCATTTCAATTTATAATCCATGTTCCTCATCATGACCTTCTTACTTTGTAGACAGGTAAAATTATTTTAAGAAATTATCACTTATTAGATGAACCTCAAGAAACTAAGGAAGTATAAAAAATACTGAACTTTGCTGTGTAAATAGCCATAATATTATGTGATATAAAATCTTTTTAACTGGGAACTATTTCTTGGGTTACTGACAGTCAAGATTCTTCTGTCCCAAAAGTTGAGCAAAGAAACTCTCTCTTGTCTGGATCAGTAAAAATTGTATATTTTATATAATTGTATATTTATATACAATTTTATATAAAGAATACACTGATTAGACAGTCAATAAAAATATTTTTAATAAAAAAATTTCCTGAAGTTTCTGGGATATTTTCTGTTTTAAAGACATCTCAGAGATCACATGTGTGTTTCCTCCTAAATTAAAATTTAAAATATTCAGGATTATTCTGACCTTTTCTTGATTAAAATGCTGATATATTCCTTAATCTAGAGCTTTCCTCACAATGCTGGTATGTCTCAAAGTACCAGAAATGAATTATAAATCCTAGATGGAAAAACAAGAATGAAATGGTGCAAACACCTATCCTATTATAAGATGCATAACACATGCTATGAAAATGCATGCAGACTTTTTAATGTCCTTTTCAATTACACTGCACATAATTTAATATATTCATGAAATGTCATTCAATTATAAACAATGAAAAGCAAAGAAGTGCTCATTTTCAATATTCCATGGCATACTTTATGCTGATACAGATTTATGTATTTTGGTTTAACCAAAAATTTACAATATGTAAAATACTGTAGAATTTCTAACAACATAAGGGAAGAAAATTTGTCATTTTTCACATAATATGATGGTGCCTGCTATATTATGCCAATGGTTATGGGAATTATTTAAATCTAATGTTAGTATTCCATTGAGACTGACTTTTGTAATAGTAAAATAATAATGAAAAAATTTTAATTTAGTTTAATGAAATTTTGTAATGAAGCAATTCCTAGATACTTCTTAGAGGAAAAAAAACACTCCAAATTAATGAACATATTATGTTGCAAATGCAAATACTGGAAAAATAGTCATCTATCTAGGAAGACAGCAGAGGCACTGGTTTTTAATTTTTCATTCAATAATTGATTATTCTTACACCCCACACTATTGAGCTCAAGTTCTTTAGGAACTCCACTGAATTTAGAAGCCCCAGTGGTGAGATCTCCTAATACTCTGCAGAGCTCCCTCTCAGTCCTTGTACTTAATTGCCTTTCTTTCTAGAATCTTAAATCCTAGATGGTAAAGGAAATGCCTACATTAACTGATTATTGAAGATCCCCTGGAGAAGAAAATGGCTACCCATTCCAATATTCTTGCCTGGGAAATCCCATGGACAGAGGAGCCTGGTGGACTAGAGTCCATGGGACAAAGAGTTAGACACAAGTGTGTATCTAGCACAATTTTCACATTTTTTCACTTCAGTAACCTATAAGGGAAAATAATATGAATATATATTAATATATATAACTGAATCACTTTGCTGTCAACTTGAAACTAACACAACATTGTAAATCATCTTTACTCTGTTGACTGAAAAAAAAAAATTCACAATGTGAGAGTTGTGGGGTAAGTTTTATATGGGGCAAAATGGGGACTATTGCCTGGGAGACAGCATTTCAGACAGCTCTGAGAAACTGCTCCAAAGAGGTAGCAGGAGAGGTCAGTGTATGTGGGACTTTGGGGAAAGGGGAGTGCATGCAAACAAGCACATATTTCTTGCAGGTCTCTGCTAGACTTGTGAAGGTTACTGCTAGTCAGGAATCACCATGAAGGATTTTTAGTGCTTTTCTAGATGCAAGGAGATGCAAGAAGTGAGCTCATAAAATCGCCTGAAAATATCTAACTACTGGAAGGCCTGTTCTGCCAGTTTCTCCCAGAGTACATGTTTACTCATTCCTGATCTACACTCTGAACTCCTTTCAGGGGGTGTTGAAGGGCAGCAGCTGCAGCGGCTCATAATTTGATCCTTGTAGAGGTACATGGCAAGTGTCAATTTGAAGGAGACAACTTCAACTTTAAAAAACTTCAACTTCAACTAAAAAAAAGACCTAATTTAAAGTCAAAACCAAACAAATAAATAAGAAAAACAGAGGATTTGCTCTTCAAATAGCATATATATAGATGTGTATGGAGATTACTGCAGTGAAAAAGAGTATCAGAATGTGTGCCCTGTGATCATATTTGCATATTTCAATACAATTTTTCAATGTGATCCTCATCAAGTTACTTAACTTTTCATGATTGAATTTCTTCATTTGTAAATTAGGCCTGATAATAGTACTGACCTCATTTTGGTTTTGCAAAGATTAAATCAGATGCTAATCATGTAAATACTTGTACTTCCTGACAAATATTAAGTGCTTAGAAAATGTTTCAGTAGTCCATTATTCATATTATTTATGACCCTTGGTTTTGTTCTGTGCTTTCTATTTGTGTCTTATGACTATAAGAGTTCACAGTTTACACATTGTGTCAATGACTCACCAATTAAGATCTCACTCTTGATCTCTACATCACTTAACCAAATTCCTATTTAGCATCCTCTTTGATATAGATATGCCTGCAATGTGGGAGACCCAGTTTCGATCCCTGGGTCAGGAAGATTCCCCTGGAGAAGGAAATGGCAACCCACTCCAGTATTCTTGCCTGGAGAATCCCATGGACAGAGGAGCCTGGTAGGCTACAGTCCACGGGGTTGCAGAGTCAGACATGACTGAGTGACTTCACGTTCGCTTTAATAATATAGATTGGGCTTTCCTGGTGGCTCTGTCGTTAAAGAATCTGCCTGTAAATCAGAAGATCTATGTTCAATCCTTTGGTCAGGAAGATCCCCCAGAGAACAGAATGGCTACTCACTCCAGTATTTTTGCCTAGAAAATCCCATGGATTAAGGAGCCTGGTGAGCTACAGTCCATGGGTCACAAAGAGTCACACAACTGAGTGACTAACACTTTCACTTCACTTAATATAGATTACTCAAGGCTGAAGATTGCTCCCCTCTGTTTTCCAATTAAATCCACACCTGATTCTAGCTTCTTCAGCCTGAAAGGACTTGATTATCTTCTTAGAAACTCAAATAAATACAAAGGTTTTTCTTACCCTCATCTACCATATTCAATTAATTTGGAAACCTTGGAGGTTCTTCAAAACATAACTCATATCCATTTTATAGAGACTACATCTCATTTTGAAGTATCTATAGAGTTTTAAAGCATTTCATCAAGTATTGCATTAAATTTTGTATAAGTTAACTCTAAAAAGCATAAATTATTCAAGTCATTCTCTTTTCCCAAGACAAAACAACTAGATCATATGATAAAATTCACAAGAATATATTTAGCTATTTTAGTATTTCCAAGATTTATCCATAACAAAAATTTCCTGATAAAAATCCATCAATGACATATCAAATGACTAAGAAAGATCAAATGAAAATTTGAATAGGAGGTTCAAAGATATTTTAAATATTTTTTCTCTCATTTCCAATTTTAACCATTTTCTGAAAAATGAATAAAAGTTTACTTTTGACTTTAATCTGTCACAATAAAGCATATTTAAGCCAACTTTTAAAAACTAATGATCTACATTATATCCTCTATAAGCTAACATTAAAATGTGTGAGATTATTGATATGATACTAAGAATAACTAGAACATAATATAGTTAACTATGGAAAGGACAGTGCAAGGTTATTTATGGTAGTGGTGGTGGTTTAGTTGCTAAGTCATGTCCAACTCTTGCATCCCCATGAACTGCAGCCCATCAGGCTCCTCTGTCCATGGGATTTCCCAGGCAAGCATACTGGAGCCAGTACCCTTCTCCAAGGGATCTTCTGACCCAGAAATTGAACCTGGGTCTCCTGCATCTCAAGTAGATTCTTTACTAACGGAGTCACCAGGGCACCCCAAGGTTATCTATGTTCATGAGAAACAGACACAACTGATAAGCTGCTAAAATTGATAGCTTCTCCTTCAGAATAAACAATATGATCTCAAGGAATTATTTACCCATCTCTTCTCAATTCCTACTGAAATAACCACACACATACAAATAAGATTGAACGTGTACCTGAACTAAAAGTTAGAACTACACACACAAAGAAAATTATGATTTCAACAATAACATCAAAACCAAAATGACTAATCATCCCAAATCTAGGTGATAAACAGAACCATTTGGAGAGTTTCATAAAAATACAGTGGAACTAGAGTACATTTTAAGTTTCATTTTATTTTTGTACTTCTTATATACTATAATATGGGCTTCCCAGATGGAGGTATTAGTGGTAAAACCCACCTGACAATGAAGAATATGTAAGAGACATGGATTTGATCCCTGGGTTAGGAAGATCCCCTGGAGGAGGACATGGCAACCCATTCCAGTATTCTTGCCTGGAGAGAGAATATCATGGACAGAGGAGCCTGGCGGGCTACAGTCCATAGAGTCACAGAGTCAGCCACTACTGAAGCAACTTAACGTGCATGCATATACTCCAATGATCAGATAACTTAGAAAGTGGTTAGTGTAAGAGGAATCTGATTGAGGGAAAAGCCAATCTTATAGCAATTAGCAGTCTAAAAAAAAATAAGTGTCTGGTTAATAAAGTGAAAGTAAACCCAGGAGAAATCCTCTAGTCTTCATAATATTGAGTGATTTGAGACATTAGAATGAAATGGGTCCATGAGGCAACAGTTGGTGGGAAGGCAAAATTTATTCTATGGTTTCTTTAATCAATCTAACCTAGTACTAACGCCAACATAGCAGATATCTCTTATGGTACAAGCTTTAACCTCCTCATTAAATTTGGCATGGTTAGCAAATATTGCTTGTTCCAGCTGATTCATAAAGAGATAGTTGCATTTGATATTGGCAGCACATGGGTAGGAGAACACTATTAAAATTACCACAACAGATACAGAAATTAAATGCTGACAAAGGGAAGAATGTTTCTTCCTTCCCTATTCCTTCTCTGCATAGGTACTCCAACCTGTTCTCCTCAAAATTCCAAGTTTATATAAAGTGATTAGGTAGTTTAAAAGACAACTACCAATTTACGAAATTAAATTAAGATCCTCCAGATTAGCAGTTCCTGAAAGAAAGGAAAGTTAGCACCTAGAATTCTTTTCCCTTCTAAGAGGTGTGTATGAGCTTCATGAGGAGAACAAAATCCAGGAAGCTAACAGCAGTAGGTTAGTTTGAAATTGAACCCATAATTGTCACATCTGAAATGTGTCAGAGGCAGTAAACAACAGGTTGAATAATACAGAAAGCTAAATCAGAGAATATTACAGGAGGCATGAGTACTTAGAGAACTCTGCGTGAATATAAATGCTATACAAGAAAAAAAATGAGAGATAACTGTAAGAGGACTCTTCATCACCAATTCACCAAATACAAAGAAAAATTCCCAAGTAAGAAGTGTAAAAGACATCCATAATGAAACAAAACATCTCTAGTCCTTCTACCTTGGAGTGAGGCGCACAGGAAATGATGGACACAGGAGAGTCACTAGCAGAAGGACATCTTTCCCAGTGAAATTTCAAAAAATTGTAAGGTCAGAACTGGAAGCTTCAGTATATGTTAGAAATAGCTCCATACTCATTTAACAAAAGCATGTAGAGCAGAGTTCTCTGTAATATACAGAAGATCCTTGTTGGAACTCTGCTCAATATTATGTAAAAATCTAAAGGGTAAAGAATTTGAAAAAGATTTTATACACATACACACACACATATCTATATATCTATACACACACACTCACATAAAACAATCTTAAAATTTATAACCAAGTGTTATGGGAAAATGATAGCTAGACTTATTATGGTGATCATTTCACTATATATATATGATATATATATATATATATATATATATATAGACTCATTATGTTCTACACTAAAACTAAAATAATTCTCTATGTCAGTTTTATCTCAATTTAAAAAATCAAAAGTTAAAAAATGAGCAAGCTATTTGAACAAACTAACATTTTGAACAAACTAACATTGTGATCTTTTCCTTAAAATATTATATCATCATTACTTTTATACCAGATAATTATTTACTGCTCACCCAACACCTAGTAGGGGCTTCCCTGATGGCTCAGCAGATAAAGAATCCACCTGCAATTCAGGAGACATAGGAGAAGTGGGTTCGTTTCCTGTGTCAGGAAGATTCACCAGAGAAGGAAATGGCAACCCACTCCAGTATTCTTGCCAAGAAAATCCCATGGACATAGAAGCCTGGAGGGCCACTGTTCAAAGGGTCACAAAGAGTTGGACACAACTGAGCATGCATGTGTACACACACCTGGAAATGTATTAACCTCTTAGTCTATAACAGTGACCAAGACACAATCCTTACTTTGGTGTCAGAGGGACTGTGAATCTTGTGAAGGGTACGAACAAACAGGTGAGTAAGTTGCTGTGCCAATTAACAGCTGTGCAACCTTGAACAAGTTGCTTAACATCTTTCTGTTATTTCCTCCTTTACAAAATGAGCTAGTCTAACTTCTATCTTGTGATTGGCTATCACCAACTTGGCATCATTACCACATCTTTCTAAGGTCTCCTCTGCATTTCCAAAACTCCTTTCCCCATGTTTCCTTGTTAGAGTTTGCCAACGATAGATACTTGTGTGAGCTTTGGAAGACAGAAGAACCAGAAAAGCCATTATTCTCTGGAGGCTGTCACAACCAGACAAATGAGCAGATGGGAGATTTCACTGCATCATTTCAAAGATCGTTGGGGAACTACCTGCTTGGCTTTCATCCTAAGACAATGAGTGAGAATTTCACAGACTCAGCACTACAGCTCTTTCCAAGATAGTTCTTGGGAGCTTCCACCTAAGATCTCTGGTACCTTTACTGAAATTTGTTCCTGGACTTCTTATCTTTCAGAATCGGCTTTCTAGATCTTTTTTTCTTTTTCCTTTGAGTCTTTCTATCTTCTCTGTAAGCTTTTAATTCCTATATTAAGTTTTTTATACCTGGAAAAGCTAACGTGGCTACTGTTGGCTGTTGGGTCTTAGATTGTTATAATTTTGGTAAAAACGAATGAGGCTGATTTCTCACTTAGAGCACGCATGTGTCTCTTATCAAATATCTGAGGGAGTTAAAACTTTCTACTTAAGTCCAATCACATGATTGTAAACCATCATGTCAAGAGCTACACAAAGGTCAGAGACTACAAAGACAGATTCTAGTAAAGGGACCAGATTTTCAACAGTAACATGATTATAAGCAGCACGGGATAGTTTATGATAACCCATTCATGTTCTCCAAGGTCTTTTAGATTCTGCACTGTCCAAACAGGCTAGCTTAACAGGGGTATGACAGAAGTCTCCAGCTGTCCATCTTTCAAGACTTTTATTGTAGCACTAAGCTTGTCAATTCCTTCAGAAATGTGACGTTGGTTCAATATTTTGGTTTAAATCTTAAAGAAGAGAAGAAAGAGAAAAGTTTAGAGAGTTCACTTGACTTTATGATCAATAAGCCCATTCTGAAACAGACTTGAGTCAAAATTCGATCATCATGCTTAAAACAGGTAATTTTATATGATTAGAAAGCAAAACCTTTTAAAAATATGAATCACAGTGTATTTTATATCTCTTTAAAATAGCTTTAACTCACAGCCAATGTACAGTAATCCCTTAACATTCTGGTATATGGTTAAGATAGACACCTGTGGAAATATAGAGAAAGGTTTTATACACACACACATGTTAACATTTTGAAGTAATTTGATTAAAATACAAAAGCATATATAGTGATAGCTTTTTGCTATAACTAACATATACTCGATATATTTTAAACTTGGCAAACAAAAAAATAAAATGAAATATTCACATAAAAACGTACATATGTTTATGAAATAGATGAAAATTTAAGAGATTCATTTTATAAATTAAGGAAATCTAATGTAATCTGCCTATCCAGAAGCCCAATAGATATTATAATTACCTTAGAAACTAATATATCTAATCAAAATTTCAATGTAAAATTTTGAAAATTAAGCATAAATCTATTATTTAGCTGGTTTTCTGAATGGGATGATAAATCCAGATATGCTAATCAAGGAAAACTTTACAAAAATGAGAAGACACAAATTATCAATATCAGGAGGAGGTGAAGATCACATAATTATGGTCTAAATGGGGTTTATCGTTGAAATTCAAAGTTGGGCTAATGTTTGAAAACTAGTCTCTAATAAGAGACTAAAGGAAAAAGTAATATAATTTCTTCAATACTTATTAAGCCACCATTGAAGAAAAATTACCAGCCAATCAGAAAAAAAGGAAAGAATTTCTTCAGTTTGGTAGAAGAGCATCTATAAAACTATAGCTAATATAACACTTCATGATGAAATGCTTTCTCACTCAAGACAAAAGCAAGCATACCTTCTTTCTTTTTCCACTTAACATTTCAGAAAGAAAAATTAACAGAAATAGGAACCCCATAATGATTGGGAAGGAAGAAGTAAGCATTCTTTTATTCATTGGTAATTTTTTTATGGTAAATCTAAAGGAGTCTACAAAAAGACTACTAGAAATAAAACCTTTTGGCAAAGTCATAAGACCAATATAAAATATCAGTTGTGTTTGTAAACTACAAAACATTGCTCAAATGATTATGAGTATCTTATATTAGTAAATGCAAATTTTATTCTAAAAATCTCTATTTGAAATTCTCTTTTTTATTGAAGTCTCTCTGCTATTGGTATAAACAAATTTGTGCTGAAAAATATGAAATATTTTTTGTATTCACATATTATTAGTATTTAGTTTATCATTGTTCAAATTTCAAGTGCCCCCAAATGATCTATAGATTCAACAGACTCTCGATATTTCTGAAACTTTTTTGTAAAAATAAGCAAGTCAAATGTGTAGATACAGGTGCACTCACAGGATATCTGGCATCGCTGAGTGCACAAAGTTATCTAGAGTGCCAGAATGGCTATATGAAGCCCAGAATCCACAGTGGCCTAATGTGAATGAGTTTGGAATGACATTAGATCCATCCTGGAAGGAGTATACAGTCTTAAAGAAGTGGGAATGGTGTCATGAATATATTATATTAAAACTCCAGAATCCTGCAATGGTGCTATAGATACAACATATGAAGGAAAGCTGAGAAGATATATTTTAAAAATTATTACTGAGAAGGAGCATCCTTAATAGCTCTGCAGCAATTGTTCTCTATAGTTCAGATTATGCTCTAATGCTGTAAAGGATTTAGGTTTCTTGATATCAACAGAAATAATGGAATCTTATAATTGTATTTATTTCTTTACTTTTGACTTGGCTGAGTTTTTGTTGCTACATTCTACTTGCAGCTTGTGGGCTTCTCATTGCAGTGGCTCTTTTTGCTGTGGAACACAGGCTCTAGGTAAGCGGGCCTCAAATAGCTGTGCCTCCTGGGCTAGGTAGCTGCAGCTCCTGGGCTCAGGAGCACAAGCTCAGGAGTTGTTTCATGGACTTTGTTGCTGTACTGCACATGGGATCTTCCTGTATCAGGGATCAAACCCACATCTCCTGCAGTGGCAGCTGGATTCTTTACCACTGAGCCTCCAGGGAAGCCCTAAAAATCTTATAGCTATAGATAGTAGGTTTGGACACCTAAGAGCCAATGACAAAGTATAGGATAATTACTATATCCAACTACAGAATGAAAGGGTACATTGAGAGTGTTTTCAGGTCTGCAGAAATTTGTGTTAATGTTTGAATTCTTATTGGATCTGTAGTATTAGGGCAGTTTGCTATCACATGGTGCAGAATTTTTATGCAGAATGGGGAAGAAAGCTAAATTGCATCATT
This sequence comes from Muntiacus reevesi, assembly GCF_963930625.1. Lineage (NCBI taxonomy): Eukaryota > Metazoa > Chordata > Mammalia > Artiodactyla > Cervidae > Muntiacus > Muntiacus reevesi. The sequence continues at coordinate 63,329,264 of NC_089253.1, read as the reverse complement.
AAACAGACATTCAAAATATCTTATTCAGTCCCCCTACTTATTGAAAGTTGTTCAAAGTTACCTCAAATTGAAGGGAGGCAATAAATGTTTGGGGAAGGATGCTGGGATCATGTAATAGTTACACATCATTTTTCATTCTCAAAGCTTTCCCTGGTGGAACCTGATGCCCTTTACTGAGGCTCTATGCATTGGGAAAAATGAATTCCTCTTCCCTTTCAAGAGTTGTAAGTTGCTGACTTTTTGAAATGACACATATGCTTGAAGACCAAAATCCTCACATTCTACCAGTCAGATTAGGGCTTAAAAAAACATCTGGTGATACTACAGTCTTGGGACAAATCCATCTCACTGAAAATTTAGAAAAACTGTGGTTATTTCTCTATGTTTAGAATCCATGATAGAATTAGACAGTCTTAGTAACTGATCAGATACTTGTATTGCTAAATTTACCCAATAAACTCAGATATAGTCAAGGAGAGCTTGCAATGCAGGAGACCTGGGTTTAATCCCTGGGTTGGGAAGATCCCCTGGGGAAGGGAAAGGCTACCCACTCCAGTATTGTGGCCTAGAAAATTCCATGGACTGTATAGTCCATGCGGTCACAGTGAATAGGACATGACTGAGAAACTTTCACTTTCACTTCCTGAATAACATCCCCCAAGAACCAAACTAATCAATCAACTAAAAACAATACTGTAGCCCTGGGTGAAATTCAATAGTTAGATTCATCAGAAAATAATTGAAAGATGCAATAACAGTGATTAGAATAAGACTGTTGTAGAAGTGAATCAAAGATGGCCTCTGTATATTGGCCTTTAAATTATTTATTTCTCCACATAGACTGAAATTTGTTATCTTAAAGTCTTGCCAGGGCCAAACTCAAATTTTGACACATCCAATTATTTGTTCTTCTTTTTTAAAATGTATTTTATCTCATTTTTTAATTAGTTCATTTTTAATTGAAGGATAATTGCCTTACAATATTGTGTAGACTTCTGTCATACAGCAATGTGAAACAACCACAAGGACACATAGGTCCCCTCCCAACTGACCCTCCCCTCCACCCCATCTTACCTCTCTAGGTAGCTGACAAAGCAGATCTTAGAGCCTGCTTGCTTTGTGTATCCTAGAAAACTGTTCCTCACATCTGCTAACCATAGATTAGCTAAACCCTGTGGCTATGAAAACCAACCAGTGCCCTTTGGAGCTCTCTGAGTCAGACATTAGTCACTGTGCCTCTAAGAGTCATCACCTAGATAAGGTAAGTCCCATCTCTGAACCCTCTCTTTATTCCTTCCCTTCTACATAGTAAGCCCTAAACTGTAGTGCCTGAATTATCTCATACTATGAGAGATTTTCCTTGCACATATATATGCTATATATGGTCCTTACACATTCATGGATTATCTTTCCATTCTCCAGCACACATACAAATTAAGAAGGTATTTAGATTGCTTTATCCCAAAGCAGTGCCTAAATAAACTGGGCATAATACTGTTACACAGAGATCATCTCTTTTCCCCTCATCATCCCTAAATTCCTACTATAAAACCAAATTTATGGTTTCAATTTTGCTAGCACAAAACTCAGGTGTTCCTTGAGTTTACTTCAGTTCAGCCACTCACTTGTGTCTGACTCTGTGACCCCACAGACTACAGGAGACTAAGCCTCCTGTTCCATCACCAACTCCTGGAGTTTACCCAAACTCATGTCCATTGAGTCGGCGATGCCATCCAACCATCTCATCCTCTATTGTTCCCTTCTCCTCTCCCCTTCAATCATTCCCATAATCAGGGTCTTTACAAATGAGTCTGTTCTTCACATCAGGTGGCCAAAGTATTGGAGTTTCATCTTCAGCATCAGTCCTTCCAATGAATATTCAGGACGGATTTCCTTTAGGATGGACTGGTTGGATCACCTTGCAGCTCAAAGGACTCTCGCATCTTCCCCAACACCACAGTTCAAAAGCATCAATTGTTCAGTGCTCAGCTTTCTTTATAGTCAAACTCTAATATACATACATAATTAATAGAAAGCCATCATTTTGAATAGATGGACCTTTGTTGGCAAAGTAATGTCTCTGCTTTTTAATATGCTGTGTAGGTTGGTCATAACTTTTCTTCCAAGGAGCAAGCGTCTTTTATTTTCATGGCTGCAGTCACCATCTGCAGTGATTTTGGAGCCCCCAAAAAGTAAAATCTGTCACTGTTTCCCCTTCTATTTGCCGTGAAATGATGGGACCAGATGCCATGATCTTTGTTTTCTGAATGCTGAGTTTTAAGCCAACTTTTCCACTCTCCTCTTTCAATTTCATCAAGAGGCTCTTTAGTTCTTTTTTGCTTTCTGCCATAAGGGTGGTGTCATCTGTATAACTGAGGTTATTGATATTTCTCCTGGGGATCTTGATTCCAACCTATGCTTCATCCAACCCAGTGTTTCTCATTTAATCTGCATATATGTAAAAAAGCAGGGTGACAATATACAGCCTTGACCTTCTTCTTTCCCCAATTGGAACCAGTCTGTTGTTCCATGTCCAGTTCTAACTGTTGCTTCCTGACCTGCATACAGGTTTCTCAAGAGGGAGGTCAGGTGGTCTGGTATTCCCATCTTTCAGAATTTTCCACAGTTTGTTGTGATCCACACAGTCAAAGGCTTTGGCATAGTCGATAAAGCAGAAGTAGATGTTTTTTCTGGAACTTTCTTGCTTTTTTGATGATCCAACAGTTGTTGGCAATTTGATCTCTGATTCCTCTGCCTTCGCTAAATCCAACTTGAACATCTGGAAGTTCATGGCTTACATACTGCTGAAGCCTGGCTTGGAAAATTTTGAGAATCACTTAACTAGCATGTGAGATGAGTGCAATTGTGCACTAGTTTGAGCTTTCTTTGGCATTGCCTTTCTTTGGGATTGGAATGAAAACTGACCTTTTCCAGTTCTGTGGCCACTGCTGAGTTTTCCAAATTTGCTGGCATATTGAGTGCAACACTTTCACAGCATCACCTTTTAGGACTTAAAATAGCTCAACTGGGATTCCATCATCTCCACTAACTTTGTTCCCAGTGATGCTTCCTAAGACCCACTGACTTTGCATTCCTGAATATCTGGCTCTAGGTGAGTGATCACACCATTGTGATTATCTGGGTCATGAAGTTCTTTTTTTGTATAATTCTCCTGTTTATTCTAGCCAACTCTTTTTAATATCTTCTGCTTCTTTAACTTCCATACCATTTCTGTCCTTTATTGTGCCCATCTTTGCATGTAATTTTTCCTTGGTATCTCTAATGTTCTTGACAAGATCTCTAGACTTTCCCATTCTATTGTTTTCCTCTATTTCTTTGCATTGATCACTGAGGAAGGCTTTCTTATCTCTCCTTGCTATGCTTTGGAACTGTGTATTCAAATGAGTATATCTTTCCTTTTCTCCTTTGCCTTTTGCTTCTCTTCTTTTCTCAGCTATTTGTAAGGCCTTGTCAGACAATCATTTTGCCTTTGTTTGTTTCATTTTTTTTTTTTTTGGAGATGGTCTTGATCCCTGTCTCATGTACAATGTCATGAACCTCCATCCATAGTTTCAGGTACTCTCTCTATTTGATCTAATCCCTTGAATCTATTTGTCAGTTCCACTGTATAATTGTAAGGGATTTGATTTAGGTCATACCTGAATGGTCTGGAGTTTTTCCTTACTTTCTTCAATTTAAGTCTGACTTTGGCAATAGGAAGTTCAGGATTTGAGCCATAGTCAGCTCCAAGACTTGTTTTTCCTGACTGTATAAAGCTTCTGCATCTTTGGCTGCAAAGAATATCATCAATCTTATTTTGGTATTGACCATCTGGTGATGTCCATGCATAGAGTCTTATGTTGTTGGAAAAGAATGTTTGCTATGACTAGTGTGTTCTTTTGGCAAAACTCTGTTAGCATTTGACCTGCCACGTTTTGTATTCTTTTTTTTTTTTTTTTTTATTAGTTGGAGGCTAATTACTTCACAACATTTCAGTGGGTTTTGTCATACACTGATATGAATCAGCCATAGAGTTACACGTATTCCCCATCCCGATCCCCCCTCCCACCTCCCTCTCCACCCGACTCCTCTGGGTCCTCCCAGTGCACCAGGCACGAGCACTTGTCTCATGCATCCCACCTGGTCTGGTGGTCTGTTTCACCATAGATAATATGCATGCTGTTCTTTCAAAACATCCCACCCTCACCTTCTCCCACAGAGTTCAAAAGTCTGTTCTGTACTTCTGTGTCTTTTTTTCTGTTTTGCATATAGGGTTATTGTTACCGTCTTTCTAAATTCCATATATATGTGTTAGTATGCTGTAATGTTCTTTATCTTTCTGGCTTACTTCACTCTGTATAATGGGCTCCAGTTTCATCCATCTCATTAGAACTGATTCAAATGAATTCTTTTTAATGGCTGAGTAATATTCCATGGTGTATATGTACCACAGCTTCCTAATCCATTCGTCTGCTGATGGGCATCTAGGTTGCTTCCATGTCCTGGCTATTATAAACAGTGCTGCGATGAACATTGGGGTGCACGTGTCTCTCTCAGATCTGGTTTCCTCGGTGTGTATGCCCAGAAGTGGTATTGCTGGGTCATATGGCAGTTCTAATTCCAGTTTTTTAAGGAATCTCCACACTGTTTTCCATAGCAGCTGTACTAGTTTGCATTCCCACCAACAGTGTAAGAGGGTTCCCTTTTCTCCACACCCTCTCCAGCATTTATTGCTTGTAGACTTTTGGATAGCAGCCATCCTGACTGGCGTGTAATGGTACCTCATTGTGGTTTTGATTTGCATTTCTCTAATAATGAGTGATGTTGAACATCTTTTCATATGTTTGTTAGCCATCTAACAAACATGTCTTCTTTGGAGAAATGTCTGTTTAGTTCTTTGGCCCATTTTTTGATTGGGTCATTTATTTTTCTGGAATTGAGCTGCAGGAGTTGCTTGTATATTTTTGAGATTAATCCTTTGTCTGTTTCTTCATTTGCTATTATTTTCTCCCAATCTGAGGGCTGTCTTTTCACCTTACTTGTAGTTTCCTTTGTAGTGCAAAAGCTTTTAAGTTTTGTATTCTAAGGTCAAATTTGCTTGTGACTACAGGTATCTCTTGACTTCCTACTTTTGCATTCCAGTTCCCTGTAATGAAAATGACATCTTTTTTGGTCATTAGTTCTAGAAGGTCTTGTAGGTCTTCACTGAACCATTCAATTTCAGCTTCTTCAACATTTCTCATTGGGACACAGAGGTGGATTACTGTAACACTGAATGGTTTGCCTTTGAAAGGAACAGAGACCATTCTGTCATTTTTAAGATTGCATCCAAGTACTGTATTTCAGACTCTTTTGTTGACTATGATGTCTACTCCATTTCTTTTAAGCTATTCTTGCCCACAATAGTAGGTATCTGAATTAAATTCACCCATTGCAGACCACTTTATTTCACTGATACTTTAGATGTCTATATTCAATCTTGCCATCTCCTGTTTGACCACTTCCAATTTGCCTTGATTCATGAACCTAACATTCCAGGTTCCTATGCAATACTGTTCTTTACAGCATTGGACTTTACTTCCATCACCAGTCACATCCACAGCTGGGTGTTGTTTTGCTTTGGATCCATCTCTTCATTCTTTCTGGAGTTAGTTCTCCACTGATCTCCAGTAGCATATCGGGCACCTACCGACCTGGGGAGTTCATCTTTCATGGTCCTATCTTTTTGCCTATTCATACTGTTCATTTGGTTCTCAAAGCAATAATACTGAAGTGGTTTGACATTGCCTTCTCCAGTGTACCATGTTTTGTCAAAACTCTCCACCATGACCCATCTTTCTTGGATGGCCCTACATGGCATGGGATCATAGTTTCATTGAATTAAACAAGGCTGTAGTCCATGTGATCAGATTGGTTAGTTTTTCAGATTGTGGTTTTCAGTCTGTCTTCCCTCTGATGGAGAAGTATAAGAGGCTTAAGGAAGCTTCCTGATGGGAGAGACTGACTGAGAAAGGATGATGATTATATCTACATTAACCAATTGATAATGCCAATCACAATTGTCATTCTGTATGTAATAGCTTTACTGGAGCAAATACTTAGTCTCTGTAACTGACATCAGAAATTTATCAAGCATATAATTTTAATAAAATTTTATCACAAAGTAAATTAGTAGCAATTTGCTTTCATGTGAAGGGATGGTCACTTTCATTGCCTTTCATCTTGGTCTATCAATTGCCTTGCCTTTGCTATAGTCAACAGTGACATTGATTATCTTGATATCAGAATATCAACATGAGCCTATTGAGCAAGACATGAAAAGCAGGCTAGATATCTTCTTAATTTATATGCATTGTGTAGAAGGAGAAATAAAACCCATGTTTGTATAAAAGCCCCATACAGCAGGGAGCTTTCTAAGTTTCCATGGTCTGAAGGCATAAAGTGATATTCCCTTTAAGAAAAATTGAAAAAAATTGCTATGTTTTATGCTACCACAAATCAAAGGAAAAAAATTATGAAATGCTTTGTATACATATATAATGATATATAATTATTTATATAAATAAATACATATTTATTTTATTTTTGTCTGGATTGCATCTTCATTGCTTTGCACTGGCTTTCTCTAGTTGTGGAAGGCAAGGTCTACTCTTCATTGCAATGCATAGAGCCGCCTTTGTTGCAAAGCATAGACTCTAGGGATCTAGGTTTCAGTAGTTGCAGCTTGCAGACCCTAGAACATGGGCTCAGTAGTTATGGCACAGACTTAGTTGCTCCATGGCATATGGGATCTTCTTGGATCAAGGATCAAATCCATGCCCACTGCCTTGATAGGTGGATTCCCATCCACTGCACCACCAGGGAAGTCCAAAGTGCTTTTAATTTAGGAGGCAAAGCAGAATATATTTGAGTATGCTTCTCTAGCTTATGTTCTAGGTAAACACAAGAGACTTTTTAGTGACAAAGCCAGACTACCATACTTTTCATTTAACCAATCAATGACATTGAAAATGTCTATGGTTCTATGTTAAGCCTTGGACAATATGAAACTCATAGCTTAGACCCTTAAAGATTTTATGTAATACAGCTGTTTTCCATTTGAAAAACTGCTTCTAGTTTGCAGCTGTGTTTCAATAGAAACCATATACATGTCCAAGGGACATCAATCATAAAACAAAATTTCCCCTGATGAGATAAATTTTATCCAATCTACAGGATCATGAAATTGGTCATGCACAGCAGTAATCTCTTGCAAAATTGAAATTGTGTATGCACCACCAGATCTAGGAGGGAAAAACTTCACAACTCCTGGCCCAGACTTCCACGGTATCTACCCCTGCTGTTTTGTTAACATTCCCTCCAACCCACATACCTAGGGAAATTCACTATGACCAGGTAATTGAGAAGAAAAGAAAGAAAAGATAAATCTAGTTTATAGATGAATCTTCACTGTGTGCTGGTGCTAGTGGGAATTGCCTGACTGGTACAAAATATGCACACTGAGAAGTAAGGAGTGTCCCTAAAAGATAATGGAGAAAGAAGCACCTTTCAGGGACAGAAATTCCAGCAAAACTTAGTTGCTCACAACATTTGGGCTTTAAGTAGGTGCTAGAACTTTAAGTAGGAATCTACATTAATTCATTAGCAATGGCTGAGAGTTTTTCAGATGAATAGGAACTTGGAAGATGGGGGGGGGGGGCAGGCTGTCTTTGTGAGAAGTACATGATTGAACCCTTCAGGATGAGTTATTCAATGTGAAGACATGCTAATCTGTGCCGCTGGTTTCCAAGTCTACATCACTACCTGTCACATCTATGGGCCTCACTGATTGCAAAGGAGAAGCCAGAAACTACATCTCGAAAGACCCTTTTCCCTTTGAAGAGTCTGTATTAGTAATGCATGTCAGGCTTGTGGCGTGAAAGTGAGGAGAGAGCATTATTAAGATTTCACAGTGATCAGGCATATGAACGACCACAAGCTAGACAACAGATTCTCCGGTAACAGTTTCCAGAGACTTGAGAATTGCAGTTTTCCAATGAAATTTTGCAAGCTAACCTCTTCAGCTCATTATGCTGAGGTCATCAGTTACTCTTCTAAACTACCAAGTTCCAAGATCTTCTTATATTCATGCTCAGTTGCTCAGTCATGTCCAGCTCTTTGCGATCTCATGGACTGTAGCCCACAGGCTCCTATGTCCATGGAATTTTTCTTCAGGCAAAAATACTGGAGTGGGTTGTCATTTCCTCCTCTGGGTAATCTTCCTGACCCAGAGGTTGAACCCACATCTCCTGCATTGGCAAGCAGATTCTTTTACTAACAAACCACCTGGGAAGTCTGAATATTACATGGTCTCAAAAGAGTTACCATACATACCAATTTTTTTTTTTTTCACAAGATGGCAAACATGTTCCAAAATTACAAAGTGAGAAATCCCCAGTTTGTTAGCATTCAACTGGCTTAACAGAATCATAGATCTGCCCAAATTTATGGAAAGGAAAAATAGACTCCATTTGTGAAATCCTTCTCTCCAAGTCAAGGAAACATTCATAAGTAGATGAGAAAAACTCCTGGCGGCCATTTTTTCTATCAATTAGCCACAAGGCTCAAACTTTAATTTATCTCAGGGCCCCACCTGCCAGCATAAGCTTTGAAAGTAGAAATACTCACTTGAGGAAAAAGTGAGCCGTCTGGTGGCAGGTTGACTACGTTGGACCCGTTCCACTAAGGAATGAGGCAGCAAATTTTCCTTCCTGGGAAGATAACTTGCTTTGTATTTATGTATGGACTTACCTTCTTACCCACATGCTTTTGCTTAAAACGCATTATTGAGCTTACAGAATGACTTATTTGTATGACCAAGAAACTGCATTTTACAGAAAAGGAGGGGAAGCCATGGGTTCATGTCTATGGAGTTCATTGACCTCACTGTGTGTCCCATTACCTTTAAAGAAGCTGAAACCCTGATTGTATTGCAACTTCAATGGCTTCTTGTCAACAGCTGCCTGCTATTGTATTCCAAGGCAGTTGGTAGATCTTTCCTAAGCCTCTTGCAAATTGCAGGGTTTTTGTTAGTCTTTGACAATTATCCATCATCATGCTGTAGGTTTTTAGTCAGACTAGATCCAAAATGATACACTGTCCCAGTTAAATGAAAATGGATGGCTGTAAAGTAGACAAAGCTCTCAGTAAGCAGGAGGAAAATGTGACTGCTCACTCTTTCCCCAGTCATATAGGTGCTTGCTCAATGGACATAGACACAGTGGCCATGAAAACAAAGATGGAAGCCATGCATGGGTTCAATTTTATAATGTTTTGGTACCAAGACTGATCTGGCTACTGTCACTGCCGAGTGCCCAATCTGCAAATACAGAGGCCAACAGTGAAATATACTTGGCACATTTTGCAGAATTCCAGCCAAGCATCTCCCAACAGATTGATTGTTTGGGACTCCTCTCATCACAGAGAGAGCAATAGTTTGGAATACATTTCCACAGAGATACAATATTTCCTTCCTGCCCATGGTGCTTCTGCAAGCACCACCATTCATAAACTTACAGAAAGCTGTATCCATTGCCAGAGTATCTCATACAACATCTCCAAAGAACATGCTTTATAGTGAAGAAATTAGAGTAGTCGGCTCATAGCCACAAACTCATTGGTGCAACATGTTTCATTAACCAGAAGCAGTTGTTTGAGAAAATTGTGAGATAGGCTGCTATAGTCCTAGTTAGGACTTCCCTAGTGGCTCAGACAGTAAAGAATCTGCCTGCAATGCGGGAGACCTGGGTTTGATCCCAGGTTGGGAAGATCCCCTGGAGGAGAGCATGGCAAACCACGCCAGCTTACTTGCCTGGAGAATTCCCATGGACAGAGGATCCTGGTTGGCTACAGTCTACGGGGTTGCAAAGAGTCAGACATGACTGAGCGGCTAAGCACAGCACAGAACATCACAGTCTTAGTTATGGGACCATCTCAGAGAAATAAAATCTTGAGTCCTGATCATGTCATATAGGTCTTCAGGTAGTACTTGGTATGTGATGGTCTTTCTCCCATAATTAGAATGTATGGACCTCACAATTCAGGAGATAGGATATGACTCTTTCATGCTAAAGCCAGAGAATCTCCTGCCATAGTCCCCCTTCCGGCCCATTTCTGTAATACTGGGTTCAGTGAGTTCTATTCCCAAGGGAGAAAGGTTACCACCGGGAAACAAGCCCATTAAATTGGGTGCCAAGACTGCCACTGGCCATCTTTGTCCCCTTATGCTGCTAAATCAGCAGGAAATAAAGAGGGTTACAGTAAAAGCTAGGATGATTGATCAATCACTTTCAGAGAGTTCATTGATTCAATCTAGTAGCTAACCAAATTGCCCTTCAGCTGTGTTTATTCTACTATTCAGCTCACTTATTGAGTTTTCTTTTCCAACAGACAGACTGCCATCTTGGGCCAATGCTGGCCATAAATTTTTTTACTACTTTGGACAGATGTTGGTAAGTTTATTCTTGCTTAATAGATAGCAGTTCAGACAAATTGAGAAGCACAAATCTTCCATTTGTAGTTGGAATGGCATGCACAATAACACAGAATTCTAGTTTAAAAAACCAAACTATAGTTTATGGCCTAGTACATCTAGGTAAAATAGAAGATGCAGTTTTAGAATATGAGCAGAATCAGCTTTTCCCTAAAGAAGAAAATATTCCTCATGGTCTTCTTGTATTTAGAAGCACTTTGGAAAGATAATTTCAAGCGTTTGTTTAATTGCAGAAACTTTCTTCATGGAAACACTGGCTAAACTATTTGAGAAGAGAATTTCTTTATGGCCTAGTGGTTAAGACTCACCATTTCCAATGCAGGGGTTCTGAGTTTGATCCCTGATTTGTAAACTAGGATCTCATATGCCTTGCAGTGCAGTCCAAAGAAAGAGACTTTTTTATTATTTGAAGAGAGATAAATATTTTTCTTTTCCAACCACAAAAGAGTGACAAAAATAAATCTAGAACCTCAAGAGTTTCCACTGTCAACTTGAACTTGAATGTTAGCAATATTACTTCTTTTTAAAAATATTCATTTATTTATTTATCTTTGGTTGTGCTGGATCATGTTGCTATGTGTGGGTTTCCTCTGGTTGCAGCATGTGGGAATTACTTCTAAGACTTTATAGCTAACACATCTTCTGCCTCCTTTTGTAGTTATAAAGTGAAAAATTCTCAGGATGAAAAATTAAATACTGCTATCATTGAATCTATCAAAGTATATATACTATCATTTATTATTCAATATTTTTAGTGCTTACTATGTAACAGGCACTATTCTAGTAAATACAGCTATATCATACATGTAGGTTGTAGTCTACTGGGGAAGGAACAGACAATAAATATAAATATAAAAGAAGATAATAAATAGCTAAAATATATAGTGTACTATAAAGTGTTGCATGCAATGGGTGAAAAGAACTAATAGAGTAATTTGAGGGAGAATCAGGAATTTTCTCCTTTCTCAATAAGAGCAAGAAAACTGTACTAACATCAGATTGTTGAATTTTTTATTTACTTAAGAATAAAGTGCCAATCAAAAGTATTGTATCCATCATGCTGTTCTTCAGGTCTTGGGGCCACAGAGAAATGTGCCAGAAATCACAGAAAGCTATGCACTTGTGTCTTTCCCAAGGAATCAAAGAGAAGATGACAATTATCTCAACAAAAAGTGGGAAAATTTATGTTGAACGTTTCATATGTTTAATTGTAGAGCTAAGACTAACACATAGTGAGGTTTTCAGATAAGAATGTGTCTGACTGAGTAAGACAATGCAAATAAAAGTGGCTAAAGAGGGAGGTTTAAAGGGGAAGATAAATATTATTAACTATTTTAAAGATTATGTAGGAGTCAAAGAATTGCTTTTAAAACTAACAGTAAAAGATTGTTAGAAAAATATTATATTAAGATAAGTATGGAACTGTGGATGGAGGTTCATAACATTGTACAGCAGGCAATGATCAAGATCATCCCAAATAAAAAGAAATGCAAAAAAGAAAAAAACTTTCTCTGAGGAGCCTTAAAAATAGCTGAGAAAAGAAGAGAAGCAAAAGGTAAAGGAGAAAAGGAAAGATATACCCATCTGAATGCAGAATGCCAAAGAATAGTAAGGAGAGATAAGAAAGCCTTCCAAACTGAGCAGTGCAAAGAAATAGAGGAAAACAACAACAACAAAATGGTAAATACTAGAGACTTCTTCAAGAAAATTAAGATACTAAGGGAACATTTTGTGCAAAGATGGTCACAGTAAAAGACAGAAATGGTGTGAACCTAACAGAAGCAGAAAGATATTAAGAAGAGGTGACACGAATACACAGGAGAAAATATAAAAAAGATCTTCATGACCCAGATAATCGCGATGGTGTGATCACTCACCTAGAATGAGATATCTTGAAATGTGAAGTCAATTGGGCCTTGGGAAGCATCATTACAAACAAAGCTAGTGGAGGTGATGGAATTCCAGGTGAGCTATTTCAAATCCTAAGAGATGGTGCTGTGAAAGTGCTGCAATCAATATGTCAGCAAATTTGGAAAACTCAGCAGTGGCCACAGGACTGGAAAAGGTCAGTTTTCATTCCAATCCCATAAAAGGGAAATGCCAAAGAATGTTCAAACTGCCACACAATTTTACTCATTACACATGCTGGCAAAGTAATGCTCAAAATGCTCCAACTAGGCTTCAACAGTACTTGAACCAAGAACTTCCAGATGTCCAAGCTGGATTTAGAAAAGGCAGAGCAAATCGCCAACATCCATTGGATTGCAGGAAAAGCAAGAGAATTCCAGAAGAACATCTACTTCTGCTTCATTGACTACACTAAAGCCTTGACTCTGTGGATCACAACAAACTGGAAAATTCTTCAAGAGATGGGAATACCAGAGCACCTTACCTATCTCCCGAGAAACCTGTATGTAGGTCAAGGTGCAACAGTTAGAGCCAGACATGGAACAGACTGGTTCAAAATTGGGAAAGGAATATGTCAAGGATGTATATTGTCACCTTATTTATTTAACTTATATACAGAATACATCTTGTGAAATGCCGGGCTGGATGAAGCACAAACTGGAATCATGATTGCTGAGAGAAATATCAATAACTTCAGATATGCAGATGACACCACTCTTAATGCAAAAAGTGAGGAAGAATTAAAGAGCCTCTGAATAAAGGTGAAAAAGGAGAGTGAAAAAGCTGGCTTAAAACTCAACATTCAAAAAACAAAGATCATGGCCTATGGTCCCTCATGTCATGGCAAATAGAAGAGGAAACAATGGAAACAGTGACAGACTTTTATTTTCTTGGGCTCCTAAAATCACTGCAGATGGTGACTTCAGCCATGAAATTAAAAGATGCTTGCTCCTTGGAAGCAAAGCTTTGACAAACTTGGCATATTAAAAAGACAGAGATATTACTTTGCCTAAAAATATCTGTATAGCCAAAGCTATAGTTTTTCCAGTATGGTTGTGAGAGTTGGACCATAAAGAAGGCTTAATGCCAAAGATTTGTTGCTTTGGAACTGTGGTGTTTGAGAAGACTCGAGAGTCCCTTCGACAGCAGGGAAAGCCAACCAGTCAATCCTAAAGGAAATCGGTCCTGAATATCCATTGGAAGGACTGATCACAAAGCTGAAGCTCCAATATTTTGGCTGCCTGGTGCAAAGAGCCAATTTATTAGAAAAACCCTGATGCTGGGAAAGATTGAAGTCATAAGGAGAAGGGAATGGCAGAAGGTGAGATTATTGGATGGCATCACCAACTCAATAGACATGAATTTAAACAAGTTCTGGGAGATGGTGAAGGCCAGTGAAGCCTGGTGTAATGCCTTCCATGGGATCACAAAGAGCCGGACACAGCCGAGTGACTGAACGACAACACCAGGATAATAAAAAGTATTTTAAAAATCCAGAAAACTAGTAGAATAAAAATACAAAACTTCCGAAATAACAAATAAAATTCTTTGCAGATTAGAAAACCATTTTAAAGTTCTATTACCTCTTACTTCACAAGTTGTTTCATACCTAATATTTTCAAGAAGTATTTGTTGAAATGTGGAATGAAGGCAGAAGTTAGAAGGGGCTAAAAAAGAAATAACATTTTAAAATTACACAATAATTAATTTTTGTAGATGCTTAAGAGATACTGTTGAACAGAACATTAAAAAAAAAAGAAAAAGAAAAAGTTCTCCCTCATGTAGCTCAGTATGATTATTCTAACATGGATATAAAAGAGAAGCAAGTAAAACACTTAAAATTTTTCTTGAAATTTCTTTCCATTTCATACTAATGTTTTCCATTTGTGGTTCTATTAATACTGTTGATGAGGCAGTTCTTTATTGTTGAGTCATAAGTTGCTCAGTTAAGGTAATCATATATGTTTTTGGTAGATATTTTGGGGGGCAAGAAACAAGTATACACTCATTACTTGAAAATGTTTTTTTAAATCTAATGCCACCTATCAGCAGTTGTGGTGTTAATGGTTAGATATTTTAATCTTCATCTCTCTTTCTTTCTCTCAACTTTATTTGGCCTGCTCATCATTTTCTGCCAGGCCACATCACACATCACAGGAAGCTCTGATTCAGTTAAGTGTCCATTAGTGGTACAATCAGACCAGGAATTATGTGGACTGGGTACTACTGTGGCATAACTCATGTCTAAATCTTCAAGGCATTTTTTTTATTCAACAAAAAATCAGGGCTAAGACCTAAACAGTTATTAGACAGCAGTTCTTTCAAGTTCGAAAACCATAGAGAAAAAATTCAATTAATAATACAATATTATAAAAATTTAAACAGTTCTTGGTAACTAAAATGCAAATTTAGCAAGAATCCTAAGGATATTTTTTATATTTGAACCTACATAATACAAAGGCCAACAAAATATTAGCATAATTCTTAGAGAAAACAAGTTGCTTTAGATAGCTTAGTGTAGCTGAGAAATGTTGGAGGGATCTTTCCAAATGCACTGATTAGTAAAATTAAAATTGAAATGTTCTATACCAAGTAGATAATAAGCTTAAGGGTAAAGCTGTTCCTAATTGAAAAACTTACCCTTAAGAGAAATGTAATACCAAATTAAGGAGAACAAAAACAGCACCAAATCCTTTAGATTCTCAGATACCTATCAAGGAAGTTTAATATGCTTAAAAATGAAACTAAAGAAAAATATCTTAACCATTGGAATATGAGCCACTGGGTTCATATTCCTCTATTTTAAAAATGTGATCAAAACAGCATATAGATTTAGAATGAGTGACCTAAAAAACTGATGTATTTCAAAACATTTTTTTTGGGGTGGGCTTGCTTGTGTTTATTGTTGTTCCTAAATGATCTTTAAGCATACAGTTCATCTGATTTTGCTGCGGCATTTATTTTGAATCATTATGTTGTGTAATTGATACCCAATAAGATAGATTTGTAACTCTGTCTATATATTGTATTTTATTTTACAAGTTCTTTCATATATATCTCCCAAAGTGTTCAGATGAAGCAATATTGGTAAAAGGGTGATCATGGATCTTTATCAGATCAAAAAACAAACAAACAAAAAAAGAAACATGGACAAAATGTCAAAACAAAGAGATCATAAATAGACATAGCCTAGATATTCCATTTGTAAAAGATTATATATATGTTTGTATTCTTTATAAATAAGAGCCTTTAAATTTGAAGCCTATGAATGTTAGTAGCTAGAAATCACTTTTCAATATTACATAAGCTTGTAACAAAGAAAAACATAAAGGAAAGGAAAAAAATTTCAGCATGCATAAGACACCATAGCACATAGTAAGCAAAAATAACTCTATTAGTCAACATTCTTAATTCTTTTTAATTTGGAAGTTTCTTAGTGTTTAAATAGATAAATGTGCTACCATGTTGCTACAAATTAATGCTAATACTACCTTTGAAGAAAATTCTTCATAATTTATAAAAGCTCTTCTTTCAAAACAGTACATTTTATAGCCTCTGATAATTATTCTCAGCCACTAGCATGCAAAAAAAGATACCATCAATGTTATGAACAGAGACATTTAGCACATTAAAAGTCTGAGAGAGTACACTTTAATGCTCTACTTTTAATTTCTTTGTACTTGTCTGGTGTCTAATTGTGTTCATATTCCTTTTAAAGTTTATAATATGCATCTGGTTCTTCTGGATTCTTTAAAGCTTCCAGGAGGTGCCACAATCTTAGAATAAAAGACAGAAATTACTTTTAAAAAGTCTCCAGCATGAAAATTTGAACAGTATATTCTTCAGATTCAGGGAACACAAGTGATAAAACCAAACAACTTATATTTTAGTGGCAACATTTCTTATTTGCTTAAAATTTAATATATGTTATTTTACCCAAATCTTTCAAAAGTAGATCAGAGACTGAGTTCTCAAAGGAGAACTTGACACTTTTGAACTGCTAACAAAGCTGTGATCATAAAATTCAAGTTTCTTTGTATTTCTTTGCTTAAGAATCTATAAATATTTATGAGTTGTTGGACATATATCTATTCAACAAGAATGTTCACCTTTGAATAGACTAAGCAAATGCTTGCTTCTTTGTAGTCAAAACATGAGTAATATTTACAACGAATTATTCTTATATAAATAGTGTGAGATAAAAATGCTAGTATCTCCAGGATAAATTTTATTCTTTATTGAAATTAAATTTTCTATTGAAATATAATTAATTTACAACATTGTTTTTCTTTCAAGTGCATAGCAAAGTGATTCATATATATATATATATATATATATATATATATATATATATATGAATGTGATTCATTCATATATATATAAGAATATATTGGCTATATATGGCTTCCCTGATGACTAAGTGGTAAGCAATTCACCTGCCAAGACAGGAGACATGCGACTGATGTCTGGGTGGGGAAGATCCCCTGGAGAAAGCAAGCCAACCCACTCCAGTATTTTTGTCTGGAAAATCTCATGAACAGAAGAGCCCGGCAGGCTACAGTTCATGGGGTCACAAAGAATTAGATATGACTTAGTGACTAAACAACAACAAAATTATACACACACACACACACACACACACACACACACATATGTGTGTGTATATGTTCTTTTTCATATTCTTTTCCATTATGTTATTAAAGGACATTGAGTAGAACTCCCTGTGCTATATGATAAGTCCTTATAGCTATCTATTTTATGTATAGTCGTATATTTATGTTCAACACAAACTCCTAATTTATCTCCTCCACTCTGCCATACACTTTGGAAACCATAAGTTTGTTTTCTATATAAACTCACACACAGTTGCATTTTAAATCTGAACAAAATAAATCAGAAAAAGAATGGCTGTTAAATTCTGAGAAAACATTTCACATACTCATGTATTTAACAAATTGTTTTTATTTGGATCATACTACAGAGTTATTTTCTCTTTTGTGAAAAAATGAATAAGCATTAAGAAGAAATAACTGTCGTCAATAACTGTCATATAAATATGAATTTTCACCAGTCTTATTTGTTAAAATATCATTTGGGGTATAACATGCAGTATTTAAAATATAGACTGAAAACAAATTGTGAAATTGTAGGATTTATTTTCATTCACAGAGTAGAATATCTTTTGAAATATTCTATTGTTAAATAAACCTTGTTGCAATGGCCAGAATACATTAGAGTGAAAGTTGCAGCACATAAAAGACTACACATATTGTGATAAAATGTGGTATAATATAATCCAGTATAATATATTTAAATATAAAAATGAATATTTTAAGTTTCATTTGTTAAATCTGAGAGTAATATTTCTTCTCTTGCTTTTCAATTTACTTAGCTGTCCTTGGTCTTAGTTGCAGCATGTGGAATCTAGTTCCCTGATCAAGGATTGAACCTGGGCCCCCTGCATTGGGAGCTTGGAGTCTTAACCACCAGATCCTAGGGAAGTCCCCTATAATTCAATAGAATATACATATAACCTGCTCACAAAGAGTTAGGGTTCAATAAAATTATGGTATATATTCTAGAATTCAGGCAATTGCCGAAAAACTGTTTCCCATTTTTGAAAAACAGTCTATGACTTAACTGCATATTTATAATTTCACAGGAAGGGTATGATATCATCTTTCCTTTCCATCAGTTCAATTAAATACATGCCACTTTCTCAAGATATAAGTCATTACAAATCCTAGTAAGCAGACTCTCAGCTGGCTGGATAGACAGATTGATTTAGTAGAATGGATTTTGATATAGCAAGCTAAAGTATTGTCTGTATGAAGTGAAGTGAAGTTGCTCAGTCGTGTCTGACTCTTTGCGACCCCATGGACTGTAGCCTACTAGGCTCTTTGGTCCATGGGATTTTCCAGGCAAGAGTACTGGAGTGGGTTGCCATTTCCTTCTCCAGGAGATTTTCCCAACCTGGGGATTGAACCCTGGTCTCCCGCATTGCGGGAAGCCTGGTGGGTTACAGTTCATGGGATCGCAAAGAGTTGGACACGACTAAGTGACTAAGCATGAGATTTTGATAGAGGACACTGCAAAGGCTCATGAGAATAAAACATACATATAAAGAGGTAGAATATAAACATTTCTACAGAACTGAGAGTTGCCCAGTAGTGTCCAACTCTTTGCAATCCATGGACTGAAGCCCACCAGTGTCCTTTTTCATGGGGATTCTCCAGGCAAGAATACTGGAGTGAGGTTGCCATGCCCTCCTCCAGAGAATCTTCCCAACCCAGGGATTGAACCCAGGTCTACCCACATTGCAGGTGGATTCTTTACCAGCTGAGCCACCAGAGAAACCCTCAAAATCTTAGCTTTAAGAACTGCCTTGTTGGGTAAAAACATAGAATTATAGACTTCTTAAAAGAAAGCTTTTCATAATATTTTTATCAGACATTGAACATACAGAGTATAATTGTTACCTTTAGCAATATAGGTGTTGGCATATGGGAAGTAGTTGAAAATAATTTTGAAAATATTACAACTTCATGGTCATGATTGCATACACATTGGATGGTCAGTCTTTATCTGGGACTTCCACCTCTGGCAGAGTCACTAAGGCCTCTATCATGGACAGAAGAAACCTTCGAAATTCTAGCAAAATATAGTCAGAGAACACTGCTTCAAAGCTGAGTCTATGACATGTTAAAGTAACTAACAGAAATAGGTGTGGTAGCTTTAAAAGAAGGTCTTTCTTCAACCGTGCAGCTAGACTTTCTGCACTTGAATGGTAGCTTCAGTATTTTATAGTTGATATTTAGATGCAATTTAATTCACAGATAACTCATTACATAGGTCATGTGGCCGTTCTCAGTTACTGGTGCTACATTATTCTTGAGTTTGTTTATTTTCTATTTCTCCAATTAGAATATACTCATGCTAGATGCAATGATTTTTATATCCTGTTCAATGCTGTATCCTCAATTAATAAAATACTGCCTGACACATATTAGGTTTTTGTAGGTCAGTCAGATAAATGAGTACATGCATGAATGATGTAACGCATAACACAAGAATTGTTTGCTTAGTTGGGTTTTGCATTCTCCATCAGGTTGCAAGAGTTATTAATATATTGAGAAGACAACTGTCACAAAGTGGTGATCTGGTGTAGGCTTATGTCCCTTAGAGAAAGTGGTGACCTCCGCCAAGCAGAGCACTCGGGCAGGTCTGTGACCACACAAGTGAGATTTCCTTTTTTTAACTCACAAAATAGTTCTGTGTAGGCTGAGACATCTTTGGGTACAGTAGTCTAAAAAAGTAAGGTGAAGATAACTTTGGATTATGGGGGGTTTATGTCACAGAATAGATAGGAGACATATCATGGAGCTTACTAAACATTACTAAGCAAAATATGCGAAGTAAGAGGATAAGCAAAATATGTGAGTAAGAGGATGCTGGTGAGAGAGCTAGTTATAGACAGATTCTAAAACAAAATTGATATATCTCTAATGTAGGTACAAAGGTGGGGGTATGAGAAACTGGCCACCTGATGCAAAAAGGCAACTCATTGGAAAAGACCCTGATGCTGGGAAAGATTGGGGCAAAAGCAGAAGAGAGAGGCAGAGAATAAGATTGTTAGATAGCATCATTGACTCAGTGAACATGAATCTGAGCAAACTGTGGAAGATAGTGAAGGATAGGGAATCCAGTTGTGCTGCAGTCCATGGGGTGGCAGAGTCATAAACATCTTAGCGACTGAACAACAACAAATAAGAAACTAGCAGGGAATGGGGCAGTAAGCTGGCTAAAGATCTTGTGTTCCATCTGACTATCAAATGCTTATTTTGAAAAGAGAGAAAAAAATAAAGATTTATGAAGGAAACTAATGTTCATTAGAAACAGTAAGATAATTTTATATAATTATTATAACATAATGGGTCATCCAACATGTTTTAATCTAATTAGATAAAATCTTAAGAATTAATGTGTAGCATGCAGAAATAAAGAAAATGTTGTCTTTTCTACAAAATAAAATGTAAATTGCTAAATCTTATTTATATTTCTTTCCACTAAAGAGTGGCCATATTTTTCTCCATAAATATTTAGAATTCTTGGCATTAAGATATCATTAATGTTCTACAGTTTGCCAAGATAAAGCTGATATTCCCATCACAAAATAGAGTATTTTACTAAAAATTGTCCATCATTCCTCTTAAGTTCTATACTTCAACAGCATTCTCTGTAAAGGCATTTAAATTCTTTGAACATATTGCATATTTACTCTCTTCAAATATAAGTGGTTCATTAGGTTATCATTATTTAATTATATAATTTTTTAATATTTAAATCCCTTAGTAAACTAGGAGTTTGAGATTACCAAATACAAATTGTTAAATATAAAATGGGTAACAAAAAAATAATAAAACAGATAACAAACTTCTATTTTCAATATCCCATAATAAACTGCAATGGAAAAGAATAGGAATGAGAATATACATATGTATATGTGTGTGTGTATATATATATAAAACACACACGCGTATAACTGAATCACTTGTAGAAAACAACACATTGCTACAAATCAACTAAACTTCAGTAAAATATTTTAAAAATCAAATTCCTTAGAACTTCTAAATCCTTTGTTCTTCACTCTTGCTCCTCTAAAACATGAGCAATAAAAATGATATGTGAGAGTTTCAACTTGATTTTCAAGATTACTTAGATGCTGTTGTCTCAACTTTTTTTTTGTTGTTGTTGTCTCAACTTTTATTCAGAATTACACAGAAATGAGTCTGGCTCCAATTATAGAACATGTGACTGATTTTGCTAAAAATCTCAGTTATAATTGCTCACTAATTCAGCCGTATCCATGTTGTTTTTGTTCAGTTGCTATGTTGTGTCTTATTCTTTGCAACTCAAAAAACCAAGCTTCCCTATCCTTCTCTATCTACTGGAGCTTGCTCAAACTCATGTCTATTGAGACAGTGATGCCATCCAATTCTCTCATCTTCTGCCACCCCTTTCTCCTTGCGCCCTCAATCTTTACCAGTATCATGGTTTTTTCCAATGAGTCATCTCTTCACATCAGGTGACCAAAGTATTGGAGCTTCAGCTTTAGCATCAGTCCTTCCAGTAAATTGTTGTTGTTGTTGATTTCCTTTAGGATTGACTGATTTGATCTCCTTGCAGTCCAAGGGACTCTCAAGAGTCTTCTCTAGAACCACAGTTCAAAATCATCAATTCTTAGGCCCTCAGTCTTCTTTATGGTCCAAGTCTCTCATCCATAGATGACTACTGGAAAAATACAACTTTGACTATACAAACTTTGTCACCAAAGTGATGTCTTTTATTTTTAATATATTGCCTAGGTTTGTCATAGCTTTTCTTCCAAGGAGCAAGTAAATTCAACAATATCCATGCATATGGAAAAAGACAAACTTTGTCAGAAGACAAACACATGGTTATTTTTAAAAGAACAAATCATCAATTTATAGGCAAATTGTGTCTAGTATACATTATTTTATTAAAAATATGATTCATCATACTTATCATAATCAGAAACTTTTAAAATTCTATAAGCAGTTTAACTCAGAAATGACAAGGTGAATGCAGTTAAACACTCAAATCTGGTAAATGGATTTTGCAGAAAAACTTCTGCACCCTCCAATTTATGTATGTATTTTTATTGTCTGTGGAAAGTTATAAAAATTCAGTTCAGTTCAGTTCAGTTCAGTCACTCAGTCATGTTCGACTATTTGTGACCCCATGAATTGCAGCACTCCAGGCCTCCCTGTCCATCACCAACTCCCGGAGTTTACTCAAACCCATATGTCCATCGAGTTGGTGATGCCATCCAACCATCTCCAAAGGCAAAAAATGTCCTCAGTAAAAGAGAAAATCAGAAGACCTTAATAAACATATTAAAATGAAGCAGGATATGGAGAACAAAATGATAATAATAACCACACAGACAAAAAAATTTCATTCATGTGAAAATGTTAATAAATACTTTTTCTAAAGAATTCAGGCCAAAGACTAATCACATCTAAAATGACAAATTCATATTTGCAGAATATTTGTAATGGTATAATTCATATTATCCCTAGGAATAATTTGTATTATCCCTAACTCTGAATCTAAAGATGTTGAGCGACTTTGATTTGGGTTATGAAAGGGGAGTCAACCTTTGCATAACTCAGAAATACCTGACCTGGAAGCCACCATGTGTGAAGTTCAATCACCCAGAGTCTGCCATACTATGAGGAAGTCAAGCCGCATAGAAAGCAGTCATTCTTTCTATATCCTGTCTAAATTCCTGGCCCACAAAACCTGCGAGCATAATAAAAGGTTGTTTCAAGCCTGAGTTTTCAGGTGGTTTGTATTCAGGACAGTCACTGGGTTCTAATATAGTCGCCATTTAAATGCCAACATTTTTAATGGATTTTATTTTCAAGATATACAGTTTTTTAAAAAAAATAGTTAAGAATAGATTTCAATATAGGCAGAAACCTTTGAATTCCCAGATGTTTGGAACTCTCTAAGCATGTGGATAAGCCTGAATTAGAAATGCTAGGAATTATTTTTGTGAAGTCTGGCAGCAGTTCTGCTACGTGAGAGCAGCTGCTGGCTTTAAAAGTAAGGGTTGCACATATTTAATAGCAAAACTAATATCAGCTTATTAAAAATGCATTATCACATTGTTTATTCCATCCAATGGCAGATGCAAAACACGTATATCTTTATTTAAAATTCAGAGTCTTGAACTGTTTTAGACAAATGGACTGCTCCTTCATTCACAACAGATAACAAAATAAAAATAGAGATTTCAAGAGTGCATATAGAGCGAAATTCAATTTCCAAGAAATATTTTTATTTTTACCTTCCCATAGTCAAGAATGTCCTTGGTGACATTTATATCCAGAAAAAAACTGAAACAAAGTAAATCCGTGACAAGATATGCTGCTGATTCCACATCAGTCCATCAGTTAACGGTGACATGCTGGTGGCTTAGCTATAGATTGATTATATTACATTTTTAAGACATTTAATATAATTTGATCCACTAAGTAGCATCTGCCATGCACTTTTATTAATAATCTTACTGGGCACGGGTAAATCAGTCAATTCTTGAAACTAACAAAACTATAGCTCGCAATTAATTTCTTTAATTCTGTTAAAGACCAAAATATGGAATTGCATTCAGCTTATATTTTACACAGGCACCAGAGAGCATCTTCCTCTTTCTCTGCCATCATGTTTCATTTCTACTAAGGCTTGATTATTTTATTCACTAGAATTGGCCCCAAATATTTTTGCCCCTTTATCAGAATTCAAATTCAATTTCAACAGATAAGGTTATGGAAACATGGGAACAACTGAAAATAATTTGAAAACCATTGTTTAAATTTCAAATTTATCTTAAACATTAGTATTAACAATAGATGGATTCTCTCAAAGAAACAAGTTTGAAGGGGAAGACAGAGTACTTTTAAACAAAAGTATCTTACTGTACACGAAAATCTTACTGTACACAGAAACATAACTCATGGTAGCTCTGTCCCAGTTTACATTTCTATGTAGACTATGTGGTGAATCTTGAAAACATTAATATAATGATCAAATGATTGGGATCTTTGCAATTTTCTTTACTTTGATTTCAACAAAGATAGCTAACAAGGATCAACAGGCTAAATCACATCAAATATGGCACATGAATCAACCTTTTAGGAAAAGAATTAAGATTAGTACAGAGAACCTGATGAACTATGGATGGAGGTTCATGACATTGTACAGGGGACAGGGATCAAGACCATGCCCATGGAAAAGAAATGCAAAAAGGCAAAATGGTTGTCTGAGGAGGCCTTACAAATAGCTGGGAAAAGAAGAGAAGCTAAAAGCAAAGGAGAAAAGGAAAGATATTCCCATTTGAATGCAGAGTTCCAAAGAACAGCCAGGACAGATAAGAAAGCCTTCCTCAGTGATCAATGCAAAGAAATAGAGGAAAACAATAGAATGGGAAAGACTAGATCTCTTCAAGAAAATTAGAGATACCAAGGGAACATTTCATGCAAATTGGGCTCAATAAAGGACAGAAATGGTATGGAACTAACAGAAGCAGAAGATATTAAGAAGAGGTGGCAAGAATACAAAGAAGAACTGTACTAAAAAGATCTTCATGACCCAGAAAATTACAATGGTGTGATCACTCACCTAGAGCCAGACATCCTGGAATGTGGAGTCAAGTGGGCTTTAGAAGCATCACTACGAACAAATCTAGTGAATGTGATGGAATTCCAGTTGAGTTATTTCAAATCCTGAAAGATGATGCTTTGAAAGTGCCACACTCAATATGCCAGCAAATTTGGAAAACTCAGCAGTGGCCACAGGACTGGAAAAGTTCGTTTTCATTTCAATCCCTAAGAAAGGCAATCCCAAAGAATGCTCAAACTACCGCAATTGCATTCATCTCACACGCTAGTAAAGTGATGCTCAAAATTCTCCAAGCCAGGCTTCAGCAATACATGAACTGAGAACTTCCAGATGTTTAAGCTGGTTTTAGAAAATGCAGAGGAAAAAAAAAAAAAAAAATGCAGAGGAACCAGAGATCAAATTGCCAATATCTGTTGGATCATTGAAAAGGCAAGAGAGTTCCAGAAAAACATCTATTTCTGCTTTATTGACTACGCCAAAGCCTTCAACTGTGAGGATCACAATAAACTGTGGAAAATTCTGAACGAGATGGGAATACCAGACCATCTGACCTGCCTCTTGAGAAACCTGTATGCAGGTCAGGAAGCAACAGTTAGAACTGGACAAGGAACAACAGACTGGTTCCAAATAGGAAAAGGAGTACATCAAGGCTGTATATTGTCACCCTGCTTATTTAACCTATATGCAGAGTACATCATGAGAAACTCTGGGCTGGAAGAAGCACAAGCTGGAATCAAGATTGCCGGGAGAAATAGCAATAACCTCAGGTATGCAGGTGACACCACCCTTATGGCAGAAAGTGAAGAGGAACTAAAAAACCTCTTGATGACAGTGAAAGAGAAGAGTGAAAAAGTTGTATTAAAGCTCAACATTCAGAAAATTAAGATCATGGCATCTGGTCCCATCACCTCATGGGAAATAAGTGGGGAAACAGTGGAAACAGTGTCAGACTTTATTTTTCTGGGCTCCAAAATCACAGCAGATGGTGACTGCAGTCATGAAATTAAAAGACGCTTACTCCTTGGAAGGAAAGTGATGACCAACCTAGATAGCATATTAAAAAGCAGAGACATTACTTTGCCAACAAAGGTCCATCTCGTCAAGATTATGGTTTTTCCAGTGGTCATGTATGGATGTGAGAGTTGGACTGTGAAGAAAGCTGAGCACTGAAGAATTGATGCTTTTGAACTGTGGTGTTGGAGAAGACTCTTGAGAGTCCCTTGCACTGCAAGGAGATCCAGCCAGTCCATCCTAAAGGAAATCAGTCCTGGGTGTTCGTTGGAAGGACTGATGCTGAAGCTGAAACTCCAGTACTTGGCCACCTCATGTGAAGAGTTGACTCATTGGAAAAGACCCTGATGCTGGGAGGGATTGGGGGCAGGAGGAGAAGGGGACGACAGAGGATGAGATGGCTGGATGGCATCACCGACTCGATGGGCATGAGTTTGAGTAAACTCTGGGAGTTTATGATGGACAGGGAGGCCTGGCGTGCTGCCATTCATGGGGTTGCAAAGAGTCAGACACGACTGAGTGATTGAACTGAACTGAACTGAGCAGTAGTATTAATGCAAGCAGTGGAGATGGCCTCACATCAATCTTGAATCTGTAACAATCTCATCAATATAATTGTATCAACATGGCAGTTGTCTTACCCAGGACTTTTTGCTATGCTAAGTGATATATAACCTACAAGGCTTAAATTTCTAGGGAAACTCACAAAATCATTTTTACCATTTGTAATAATGACATAAGGTTTTTTACTGGGGGAGGGGAGGGCAATCTTTTGAATCAAATTAAAAAGAATATAGAAAAATAAAGAGTTCAGCATTGTTATGACTATATTGATTATATAGCTTCTTATTTTTTTTTCAGTCAAAGTCACAGAAAGAATTTCTAAAATGATTTTTTTTCTTGCTACTACTTTGCAGAAAGCAATACAGACAGAGAAGTCAAATAATACCCTTCAAACTGAAGCTTATTTGGTGTTTCAAGCCCTGGAACACCTTTAGAATTATACTTATAACAGTGGCATGGCATTTAATGTTATGTTACTTTTCCCTTCTTTCTCATCTGTTTTTAAGTAGGTTTACAGAATAGCATTCAAAGCCAGTTAAACAGGGAGATGAAAGTTTACAGAGATATAGAAAGAAGGAAAGGAAGGCTTTGTTGATAGCAGTAATAGAGGGAAGGGATTGAAGCTAGTCAAACAGGACTGAAGGGAGAGAAAGAAAACCAATAGCTCAAGTAAAAGACAGTAATCTTGAGAAAATAATAGTACTACTATAACAGTTCAGTTTTTTACTGAGAGTGTTTAAAATGAACTTAACATTGGCATGTTAAGAAGTTTTAAGTCAGGAGAAAGAGGTTTTTAAAAAATTGTTTTTGATATTATATTCTCAAATATTCCGTGGGACAGGGCTCTCCTTTTCTCTCCTGCTGTTTGCCTTCAGGCTATTTCACTGTTCATTAGCACCTTCACCAGAGAGTGGGCTGGAGGAAAAAATGAGCTGAAACAGGAGTCAGTCAATTACAGTTCTCATTAGGGGCGCTGGCAAAAAAAAAAAATGCATGGTTGGGCGGAGTCTGAAACTAACAGCTAAAGAGAGGTGTGGGGATTATCCAGGGTATTTTCTTGTCCAAATCATTCTGCTCCCTGAATATCAGAGATAATTGCATGTTGACTATATTATAATACATTTCCATAGCAATTACTGACATGTTTGCAGAAGGGAAACAAAGCAAAAGGGTGAAGCAATTATCTAGGTCAGTGGTTCTCAAATTTGAGCTCATATTGAAATCATCTGCAGAGCTTTATGTAAAAAGGCAGATTGTCAGGCTCCATCTCTAGAGTTTCTGATGGCATAGGCGTGGGTCGGTGTCCAAGAACATGACTTTCAAGCAAGTTCTCAAGTGCTACTGCTACTGCTGCTAGTCCGGAGATCATATTCCAAAGATGGCTGATCTAGATAATTCAGAAAACATTACACAGTTGCTAACAAGGAATACAGTTGATTGATTTTAATTTTTCCTTCTTGTAGGGCTTATGAATCCTTCTAGTATTCCTTACCAGAATTCTGGAACCCTTTGAACTTATTCTAGCTCGATATGCAAAAAGAGGACATTGAGTTGCTATCCAACATCTAGATGACATCCTAAAATATAATGGTAAAAATAGGGGTAACATTTAAATATCTGCTTTCAAGTTCACTTTTATTGCATTAAGATGTATTGTTTGTCAATTCAAAGTGTTAATTTACCAATGAAGTCTCCTGAGTCTATAGCTTTTCTTTTCATTTGTTTTACATTATCAAAATAGCATCTAGTCTTTGAAAAAGATACATGTAGAAATCTAAAGGAAAAAAATGTAAAAATCTTTACTTTCTGCTTCTGCTTAACCTATAATCTAATGCTGGAGACATATTGATATCTATAGCTACCCGAAAAGAAACATAGACTTGCAAAATTAATAGCATATATTGATAGTATCAATCTATTTTATGTGACTATTATATATTTTGGATGTGACTATTATATATTCTTCTGTAGGCAGTTTGGTTTTTTGATTGACAGCCTCCCATGAATATAGCAGAAATTGTTTATTGCTTCCTTTATTCATTCATTTTATTTTATTTTATTTTATTTTTTGAGCTTGGGCCAAGGGGCCTAGAGGCTATTATTTCTTGACTGGTCCACAGAGTGGTGGGCAGGTTCGCTACAGGGCCTCCTCGGGGGCCACCTTGCTGGATCCCTATTCATTCATTTTTAATACAACTGTAAGATTTTAGATTTTCTTATGGCCACCTAGACTAGATTTTATTTTTCCGATTGTGATTTCCAGTTTTGTGTGTCCATGTGACAAGCTTCATAACTGTAATGTGTCATCATAAAACTGGGCAGGTCTCTATGGGACTCTGCTGCATATAAATTCTTTACATGTTCCCCATTTCTTGTTCCTAGGAAAGAGGCTTCATTTGGCCTTCTAAGCCTTCCCTGAGTTCCAGCAAGCAGATTCAAATAGTTGTGGGCTTTCCAAGTGGCACAGTACTAAAGTACCTGCCTACCAATGCAGAAGATGCAAGAGATATGGGTTTCATGTCGGGGTCAGGAAGATCGCCTGGAGAAGGAAATGGCAACTCACTCCAGCAATCTTGCCTGGATAATTCCATGGACAGAAGAGACTGCCAAGCTATAGTCCATGGGGTTGGAAAGAGTCAGACACAACTGAATGACTGAGCACTCAGGGAAGGGGGAGAATGCAGAGACAAAGGAGGAGTACTCAAGAAATAAAAGCACAGTGATAAACTAGGGTCCCAGTTTCTCATCAAGGGATATACATAACACTATCTTTGAGTTCTTTGGCAAGAACTAAGTCCCCTACACAGGCAGAGGATGACAATGTCAACCTGAGCACAAGAATCCTGCAACACTAATCATAATAAAATCACATTCTCTGAAGCTTCACCCCATATTTTGCCTATAACATGTCCCACAAACCATCATGCAGTCTGAGGATTTTGAGCACAAACCACTCATTCTTCTTGCTTGGCTCTGCAATAAACTTTTTTTTTCTCTCTCTTTTTCTGTTTCATTTTGTTTGACCTCACTGGGTTTGGGTGCACAAACTTGCATTGTTAACAATTTTGGTTAGCCAACTAAAAGTCCATGTCCGTGGCAGGTCAACTCTGGCAGAGAGCAGCCCCTTTTCTGGGTCTCCAGCAGCTGCTTGAGCTCATTTCTTTCCAGGGAACTTGGAGGGATTCTCCTTGACAGTTGCCAGCCACCCTGGCATCAAGCTGTTTGGAGCTGAGAAATGCCCTGATCTCTGGTCCATATTCAGCATTGCTTGGAGGTGATGGATAGGGAAGGCCTGGAGTGCTGCAGTCCATGGCGTCACAAAGAGTTGGACATGACTGAGCGAGTGAACTGAACTGAACTGAGTCATTCCAGTGTACACAGGATGGGAAAATTCTACCCACTCCATCAGGGCTCACTTCCCTTTCAGAAAGTGAGTCACTTCAGGGCCCATTAGATTAAGAATTGGTCTAATCTGTTAGGAGAACTTTGTTGGGGAGAGGAAGTGTAATTTTTGGCCTACCCCTCATCCAATCTTTTGTGTGTGGGCCCATGTTTGTTGCTTGTATGTGTGTGTGTTTGAGTACTTGCATTGACTGGTTGAGATATCTCTGGTCTCTGAGTTCTGATGACACTAGGCTATTCTTCCCTATTGCACTGGCTTCACCTATGGTGGACAATTGGTGGGGAATATCCCTTTCTGGGTCTAGGGAGCTGCAACCCTGAGAGACCATCCTGCATTGCATTAGTTTTCTTTTGGCTGTGCATAATTAAAAACAGGTAATCAGAGATCTATTCCAACTTATAGCCTGCAAGGTGGTATATTCTGCAAAACTGATAAATATTCAACTCAGTTCAGTTCAGTCACTCAGTCATGTAAGATTCTTTGGTGATGCCATGGACTGCAGCATGCCAGGCTTCCCTGTCCACCACCAACTCTTAGAGCTTACTCAAACTCCTGTCCATCGAGACTGAGTCGGTGATGCCATCCTACCATCTTATCCTCTGTAGTCTTCCTCTCCTCCTGCCTTCAATCTTTCCCAGCATCACGATCTTTTCAAATGAGTCAGTTCTTTGCATCAGGTGGCTAAAGTGTTGGAGTTTCAGCTTCAGCATCAGTGCTTCCAATGAATATTCAGGATGGATTTCCATTAGGATGGATTGGTTTGATCTCCTTGCCATCCAAGGGACTCTCAAGAGTCTTCTTCAACACCACAGTTCAAAAGCATGAATTCTTCAGTGCACAGCTTTCTTTATAATCCAACTCTCATATCCATACATGACTACCTGAAAAGCCATGGCTTTGACTAGATGGACCTTTATTAGCAAAGTAATATCTCTGCTTTTTAATATGCTGTAGAGGTTGGCCATTGCTTTTCTTCCAAGGAGCAAGTATCTTTTAATCTTATGGCTACAGTCACCATCTGCAGTGACTTGGGGTCCCACAAAATAAAGTCTGTCACTATTCCCATTGTTTCCAAATCTATTTGTCATGAAGTGATGGGACCAGATGAGATGATTGGACTTTTTTGAATGTTGAATTTTAAGCCAGCTTTTTCGCTCTTCTCTTGCATTTTCATCAAGAGGCTCTTTAGTTCCTCTTCACTCTCTGCCATAAGGGTGGTGTCATCTGCATATCTGAGTTTATTTATATTTCTCCCAGCAATGTTAACTCCATCGTGTGCTTCATCCAGCCTAGCATTACACATGCTGTACTCTGCATAATGTTAAATAGGCAGGGTGACAAAATATAGCCTGATGTGCTCCTTTCCTGATTTGGAACCAGCCTGTTGTTCCATGTCTGGTTCTAACTGATGTTTCTTGACCTGCATACAGATTTCTCAGGAGGCAAGTAAGGTTGTCTGGAATTCCCATCTCTTGGAGAATTTTCCACAGTTTGTTGTGATCTATATAGTCAAAGGCTTTGGTGTAATCAACGAAGCAGAAGTAGATGTTTTTCTGAAATTCTCTTGCTTTCTCGATGACCCAGTAGATGTTGGCAATTTGATCTCTGATTTCCCTGACTTTTCTAAATCCAGCTTGAACACCTGGAAGTTCTCAATTCAAGTACTGTTTAAGCCTGGCCTGGAGATTTTGAGCATTACTTTACTGGCGTGTGAGATGAGTGCAATTGTGTGGTAGTTTGAGCATTCTTTGGCATTGTCTTTCTTTGGGATTGGAATGAAAACTGACCTCTCCCAGTCTTGTAGCCACTACTGAGTTTTCCAAATTTGTTGACATATTGAGTGCAGCACTTTCAGAGCATCATCTTTAGAATTTGAAATAGTTAAACTGGAATTCTATCACCTTTGCTAGCTTTGTTCATAGTGATGCTTCCTCAGGCCCACAACTTCACATTCCAAGATGTCTGGCTCTAGGTGAGTGATCACACCATCATAATTATTTGGGTCATGAAGATCTTTTTTGTACAGTTCTTCTGTATATTCTTGCCACCTCTTCTTAATATCTTCTGCTTCTGTTAGTTCCATACCATTTCTGTCCTTTATTGTGCACATCTTTGCATGAAATGTTCCCTTGGTATCACTAATTTTCTTGAAGAGAGCTCTAGTCTTTCCCATTCTATTGTTTTCCTCTATTTCTTTGCATTGATCACTGAAGAAGGCTTTCTTATCTCTTTGCTATTCTCTGGAAGTCTGCATTCAAATGGGTATATCTTTCCTTTTCTCCTTTGCCTTTAGCTTCTCTTCTTTTCTCGGCTATTTGTAAGGCCTCCTCAGACAACCATTTTGCCTTTTTGCATTTCTTTTTCTTGGGGGTGTTCTTTATCACTGCCTCCTGTACAACGTCACAAACCTCCATCCATAGTTCTCCGGGCACTCTATCAGATCTAATCCCTTGAATCTATTTCTCACTTCTACTGCATAATTGTAAGAGATTTGATTTAGGTCATACCTGAATGGTTCATGGGGTGGCAAAGAGTCAGATACAACTGAGAGACTGAACTGAACACCTGAATGGTCTAGTGGTTTTCTGCACTTTCTTCAATTTAAGTCTGAATTTGGCAATAAGGAGTTCATGATCTAAGTCACAGTAAGCTCCCAGTCTTGTTTTAGCTGACTGTATAGAGCTTCTCCATCTTTGGCTGCAAAGAATATAATCAATCTGATTTCAGTATTGACCATCTGGTGATGTCCATGTGTAGAGTCTTTTTTGTACTGTTGCAAGAGGATATTTGCTGTAATCTTCAACTATGTTTCATTTGTTTCACAAATGAAACAAAACTCTGGGGAGGGGTTTGTAACACTTTTTGACCTCAAGTTTCCTTGAGTTATGGGGAAAAACACCCCCTGATATTTCTGCCACTGTATCAGAGTGAGCCTCTTGGAATTGTTTTGGCTTTTATCAATATCTTGGGTGTATATATGTTACCTCAGTACAGGAGCTCTAGCCTTGTTCTCTTTCTGGTTTTGATCTTTGTTTATGGGGTTCAGGTAGCTTCAATGCAGATTCAAGTTTAACTGGAAGTAATGCATGTAAACACAAATGAGCATTGTGTATTTTTTCTATTACTGTTATTGATTGTAATGGAATTGACAATTGAATTGGATTCAATAAATATTGAATTTATGCTTCTGTGAAACAACTGAAGAAACAATCCCTGAAAATGGCCAAGATGAGACTCTTTCAATATTCTAAATATGGGTTTTGCTTTTCAGTTAGAGAAAGCTATCTCTCTTGAAATATTTGATATTTCTCCTTCTGTGTTATTGGGATGTAAGTGATATATCTTAATATTAAGTCTAGTTATCTGTGATCTCTGAGACTGAAGGATAAAAGGGGACTTTGTTATTATTTGGCGGGGTTCCCAGGTATCCTTAGTGGTTAAGAACTGCCTGCCAATGCAGGTAAATGTAAGATAGGTGGGTTTGATCCTTGGGTTGGGGAGACCCCGCCCCCCCCCCCCCCAGAGGAGGGCACAGTAACCCACTCCAGTATTCTTGCCTGGAGAATCCCGTGGACAGAGGAACCTGGCAGGCTACAGTCCATGGAGTCTCAAGAGGAAAGACTGAAGCAGCTTAGAACACATGCACCTTATTTAGTATGTGAAGTTGCAAGGGAAGCATTGTCAAATGACTGATAAGTTTTTTCAGGTTATATTGTATGAGTTAATGTTTTAAATATAGGTATTCTAAAAATTATATGGAATTCCTCAAAATATGGTATGTCCTGATAAGGTATTGTCAGTCCTAATTTCTAACATATGATAAATGATTAGTGGATATATTTGAAGTGATTATATATACAATTTTTATAAAAAACTCACTTAGAAAGTATTTATTTTCTGTAAATACTGTACTTCTTAGATTATCTTAGAGCTTCCATTAAAATTCTATATATGAGTAATATTATTTAATATATTTGATATTTATTAGCAGGAATTATGATTTTGTTGTCATATTTTATGGCTTTATTACCCTATTGAATAATTTTTAAGCCTACATGCAGTCCATGGGGTCATGAAGAGTAGGACATGACTTGGTAAGTGAATAACATGCCTACATTGTGCACTTTTAGATTCCATCTTTTTTTTTTTTTTTTTGTCTGCACTGGGTCTTCATTGCTGCACTGGTTTTTCTCTAGTTGTGGTGAGCAGGGATTACTCTCTAGCAGTGGCGTGCAAGCATCTCATTGCAGTGGCTTCTCTTGTGGACACAGGCTCTAGGGCCCATGGACTTCTGCAGTTACAGCACCTGGGCTCAGAACTTATGGTTCCCGAGCTCTAAAACACAGTCTCAGTAGTTGTGACACAGGGGCTTAGTTGCTTCCTCAGTGTGTGGGATCTTCACAGGGACTGAGTCTGTGTTTCATTCATTGGCCGGTGGATTCTTTAGCCACTGGGCAAGACCCAGATTCCATCATTTTGTAAACTGTCTTTAAATTGCCTTTTTAAATTTTTGACAATTTGATGTGTAAAAAGAATGCTCTCTTTGTTGCTTTTTTTTTACATTTATTTTTATTAGTTGGAAGCTAATTAATTTACAATATTGTAGCGGTTTTTGTCATACATTGACATGAATCAGCCATGGATTTACAAGTATTCTCCATCCCGACACCCCCTCCCACCTCCCTCTCTACCCGATCCCTCTGGGTCTTCCCAGTGCACCAGGTCCGAGCACTTGTCTCATGCATCCAGCCTGGGCTGGTGATCAGTTTCACCCTAGATAATATACATGTTTCAATACTGTTCTCTTGAAGCAGCCCACCCTCACCTTCTCCCACAGAGTCCAAAAGTCTGTTCTGTACATCTGTGTCTCTTTTTCTGTTTTGCATATAGGGTTATTGTTACCATCTTTCTAAATTCCATATATATGCGTTAGTATGCTATATTGGTCTTTATTTTTCTGGCTTACTTCACTCTGTATAATGGGCTCCAGTTTCATCCATCTCATTAGAACTGATTCAAATGAATTCTTTTTAATGGCTGAGTAATATTCCATGGTGTATATGTACCACAGCTTCCTTATCCATTCATCTGCTGATGGGCATCTAGGTTGCATCCATGTCCAGGCTATTATAAATAGTCTTTGTTGCTTTAATTTGACTTCCTTAGTAATTAATAGAATCAACTATCTTTTTTTAATACTCATTTATATTTATGCTTCTGTGAAATACCTGATTTAAATATTTCCTTATTTTTCTTTTGAGAATAATTACATTATTGTATTCTAGATGGATACCATTTGGCTATTATATTATTGCAAATATTTTCTCTTTGAGGGTCAGTAGTCTTTAAAATTTTGTTTATGGTCATTTTTTCTCATGAATCTAATCTTTAACTCTTCAGATTTATCATATTATTATGTTTCCCTTTGTGACTTTAGCTTTTTCATGCATTCTTGAAAAAATTCTCCCTTGGCCAAAGGCATATATTTGGTCTTCCATATTTTCCTTTACTTTTACATAGAATATTTATGATCTTTAATATACCAGGAGTTATGTTTGAAATAGTGTGAAGTGGAGACTTAAAATGGATATGATTTTCAAAACTTTTCTCAGAATCATTTACTGAACATCCTTTCTGATTGGAAATGTGGCTTTTATATTGTAATAAGTTATCATATCTACATGGACCTTAAGGAAGTTTTTCTTCTTATCCTCAGGTCCTAGAGGCCAGGTATACATTTTAAGGTTCATGAAATTCTCTGTAATTTTATGTAAAGCTTTGTGAGTTCAAATGTGCCTTTCTACATAGTGAGTAACCTTAACTTTAATTAGGTCCTTAAATAATTATGCACATACACATGCACAAACACACACACATACACACAGTGCAATGTGTTAAAAGAGATTGCCTTAAATGAAGGAGCAAGTAGGTGAATCATTCCACTACAATCGCTGCTAAGGAATAGTGTTGGTTCTACTAAGTAGGCAGAAATCAAAAAGCATTAGAGATGATGCTGAAAGTTATTGTTTGCTGGGTAGTCAGTAAAATGTTGTTTCCTTGTATGTACAGAAAGGCCTTTTAATGTGTTCACTTAAAAATTTCCTTGAAAGTTTTATAGTTTGCCCTATAGCCATCTGGATTTGAGTTTTATTTCTTTTGAATCACTGATCACTGTTTCTAGTTCTAGTACCATAGGGGCAAGTCGGTTTTCTGCTTGAGCTCTCGAGAGCTGAGGCAAATCTGAATTAATCAAAAATTGGCATGTTCTCTCTGCTAAATTTTCAAGGGAGTTTCTTCTATATAGAGTGTTTGATAATATTGAAAACAGCATCTGTTGCAGTTTTTGCTTTGTTCACTGCTTTGTTGAAATTGGATTGTTGGTTCCTTGTCACTATGTGGAGGCTTATTGTTTTCTTAATTGAAAGGCCAACAGCTGGCTCTTTTTGTTGTGCTCCTCCCCACGTGGTTTTAAAACACTCCTTGGTTTAAAATATGAAGTTGCAATTATAAGTATCTAAAAATTATCGCATATAGATAAGAGAAGGTTCAGATGCAAAATAGGAAAAACACATGTTAAATTTCAAAGAACGCCTTTATTTTAAGACCAGATGTTATTTATCTAAAATTTCTCAATAAATGAGCATCCTTCAAAATTAAAATATTATTTGTTATACAAAATAATTTAACTTGCATTACTTATTAACTTTGTTCCTTCTGTGATATAGGTGTGTTTACCCCAAAGAAACTGTTCTGATATGGAAGGTAGTCAGAAATTGTCTATAAGGAGGGTCTGAGATAAACCTACACTTTGGGCTTAATGATTGGTTTTGCTCAATACTTAAATGTATTGAATTAAACACCATAGGCTCATGAAAAAGGTTCACTGGGTAAAGAGGAAAAAACAGTGGAGTTGTTGGCAGTTGTGTGAATATAAAGCACAATATGGAAATCTTGAGAGGTCTCAAACACACAGCTGTTTTTTTTTCATAAACTATTTGCTGAGTTTCAAGGATTACAAAAGTGCATAGAACTAGGTCAATGGTTTCTAAAATGCAGAGTCAAGAGGGTTTGGATGGAGGTAGGAGGGAGGATCAGGAGAGAGGAGATACATGTATATAAATAACATTCACTTCATCATACGGCAGAAACCAACATAAAATTGTAAAGCAATTATACTTTAAAAATAAATAAATAAATAAAAAGTTAAATACAGAGTGAAAACTCTGCATGGTGGTATCAGAAAAGAAAATACCTGCTAGAAGGAGTGGACCTGTCCCACACACTCTGCTGCTCTCCTCTTCAAGGCATGTGCCAAATTCTGAGGCTGAGGGGTAGGTGGTTGGAGAATTGAATTAGGAACCTCTAAATAACAGAGCAAGACATCCCTCTGTCTTTTGGTGCTATTGACAAAGAGATATGCCAGGCACTCAATCAGAAATCAGAGGCACATTCACGTGCAACCCAGATGAAGACAGTGTAGAGGAAATTTACCCTCTCCAAAATGTAAATAAACCCCAGGCCAGCCCAGTGCCTGTCTGGACTGAAGTGAATGGACCCCGCCCTGGTCCTAACAGAGGAAAGAGGGGATAGCATGCAAGCATAACCTTCTAAGAGCCTCTGTGGTTCGTTTGTCATGAAGTTCAGGATATCATAAAAATATATAATACATATACAAGAGTCAACAATGTATGACCAGCAATGAAGAGAATAAGAAAATAGAGTTAGACACATTACACAAAGTCAGTTTATTATTATTATACTGTAGGATATGCTTGTAATTTTCCTCTTTTGATTTTTCTATCTTTGGTTATAGCATATATGAATAGGGCATATAGGAATTATAATCCTAACTATAAAGCATTTACTATGTACTTACTACCTAAATCCTGAATAGCTTCATTTTTATTAATTTTGATTCATAATGACAATCTCAAGTGTTGTTAAAGTTAATAATTTGGAATTATCAATAGCATGATAAATGTTAATATCAGACATATAATTTGGAATATAAGATGGAAAAATCAAAATGAATTTGCAGCCATAATTTTTTAATTGGTTAAATGTGTAGCTTCTTTTCTTAGTGGATACAAAAGCATCCCTTTTTTTTTTTTTTTAATACTGAGAGTTTCTTTTAGGGAGAAGAAATTTAACCTATGTCTATCATTAATTAAGGATGGGTCAGGGCAGTTTATGGGCTGCTACTGTTGACCTCCCAAAATGAAATATAATTAAGTGGATATCACAAAGATAATAATTAACTGAACTGAGAGAGGTCCTTTTAAATATTATATAAGTTAAGATTAATTGGAACATTCCCCAAACTCCTTAAGTAACTCATTTTTCATTGATAGGGTAGTAGAGAAATTGCATTCAGGGTAGCTATCATCAAAAATGTGATTTCTGTAATTCCCTGCTCTTTGTTAGCAAACTGTTAAATTTGGGATATAACATGAATTGAATTTTTCAAATAAATCAAAGAAAATTCTAACATTTTTTTCTTAAGTTGTTTTAATATAAATGTCAATTAACATATGTTAATCATCTAAAGTGAAAGTCATTTAGTCGTGTCCGACTCCTTGTGACCCTGTGGGCTATATGGAATTCTCCAAGCCAGAATACTGGAGTGGGTAGCCATTCTCTTCTCCAGGGCATCTTCCCAACCCAGGGATTGAACCCAGGTCTCCTGCATTGCAGGCAGATTCTTTATTGTCTTAGCCACCAGGAAAGCCCATTTAGCATCCAAAGTATTCATGATATGGATTTCAGCACTGGGAAAAGAGTTAACAAAATGTAACCCCAATATATTCTGGGTACTAAAATCTTTATTTTCAGAGAAATTGTATGAGTGTACATTTCTTTTTACAATAAGAAAAACATTAAGTTTTTCCATCAAAGGTCATCAGTTTTTTGTGTCTCAGATTATTCTCTCTAATAGCTTAAATCCAACAGACTTTGAACCCAAATATACTAACTGAGTACATATTTAATCACAGTGGTTACTAGATCCAAAGTCTGCTTATAATACAATTGAACATTATTATTGAATGTAGTAGAAGTAAAACTT
Source organism: Muntiacus reevesi (assembly GCF_963930625.1). Classification (NCBI taxonomy): domain Eukaryota; kingdom Metazoa; phylum Chordata; class Mammalia; order Artiodactyla; family Cervidae; genus Muntiacus; species Muntiacus reevesi. The sequence goes on along the minus strand of NC_089253.1, from coordinate 63,290,576 downwards.
AAAACCATATTGACTGCTTTCACTTAAACTTATTTCTGTGAAACTCAAGTATACTGTAATGATTCCTGGAAATCAGATCATACTTTCCTTTTCTGTTTAACCTGTCACTATTATAAACAACTATTTTACATTTTCTCTTCTTTCCTCAAATAGCCAACACTTCTCTGCCATCCTCAATTTTAACTTATATTTCTCCTCATTGGTATGTTGTTTCACTTTGCTCCTTCACTGAATCTGCTCTTTGCAAAACTGCCAATAACTTTAATATGAGTAAAATAAATGGCCAATTCACAGCTTTCATCTTATTTGATGAAATATATCAGAGTTATTCATGTTATGCAATGGCAAAAATGTAGTAAACCACTTGCCTATAATAGCTTAAAGCTCTCAATCTGGGGTTGGCAAACATTTTTTTTTGTTTTTGTAAAGGAGTAGAGTGTGTTGGGTTTTGTGGGTCATATGCTCTTTGTTACAATTATGCACTTCTGCCACCACGGCAAGAAAATGACCATAAATGAAATGCAAGTAAATAGGTGTGTCTGTATCCTAATAAAATGTTGTTTACTGAAACAAGTGACCTGCTGGATGCAGAGGCTGACAAAGAGAGTGTAAGAGCACAAGCTTATAATCATTGGATACTTCACACAAGGCACGACAAAGAAATGCTACCTCAGAAGAGAATTGGCCATTATGAAAGCTGAAATTCAGAGACTTACAGGTTGGAAGAAAAAAAATCTCTTACACCTAAATAGTCAAGGGTACAAATAAAAAATATCTTTAAGGGCTTCCCTGATGGTCCAGTGGTTAAGAATTCACTGTGCAGTGCAGGAGCCCAGAGTTCGAGCCCTGCTTCAGGAACTGAGACCCCATATGCTGAGTCCATGGGGTCGCAAGGAGTCAGACACAACTGAATGACTGAACGGACTGACTGAACTGACAGAGGATAAGAGAGTCTGTGTGACTGCATGGACTGGAGCCCGCCAGGCTCCTCTGTCCATGGGATTCTCCAGGCAAGGATACTGGAGTGGGTTGCCATGCCCTCCTCCAGGGGATCTCCCTGACCCAGGGATTGAACCCGCATCTCATGTCGCCAGCACGGGCATGCGGGTTCTTTATCACTAGTGCCACCTGGAAAGCCCAGGATATGAGAGCAGGCGCTCCGCCCGATGTGTCAGCTGGAAGTTCACTATTGCTATGTAGAGGGATGGTTGTATGGCTCCGATGATCTCTTCCCAAAAGGTGGGTTTTTACTGTGGTTATCCTGTCCCAATGCTACATTTTACTGGGTTTGTGGAGACTATATCATGCGTGTGTGCATGTTCAGTCACTTCAGTCGTGTCTGACTCGTTGTGACCCTATGGGCAGTAGCCCGCCAGGCTCCCCTGTCCATGGGATTCTCCAGGCAAGAATACTGGAGTGGGTTGCCATGCCCTCCTCCAGGGGATCTTCCCTGGTACTTGTCTTCTTAATTCATGAGCTTCCAGACTTAGAGATGAGGTTTTCCCAGTAGCCTGAACATGGAGTATGATAAACTACTGTGAATGATTTTTGAGTTGTCTTCCTTGAGTAGGGGTCAGTATATTATGTATGAGTGAAAGACTGAATATTCTATCCACTAGAATTATTTACAAACATGGAGTGCTGTCATTTCAAAAACAAGCCACATCTCTTTTCATTTATTTTGTTTGTTTGGAACCTGATCTGCCTCCTAAGTAAAAGGAAATAAAGCAAAAAAAATAAATGAGACCTAATTAAACTCAAAAGCCTTTGCATAGCAAAGGAAACCATCAAGAAAGCAAAACAAAACAAAACAAAAAAGAATCCCAGCAACTATGAGTGACGTTCTAAAAAAAATTAAAAAAATAAAAGAAACAATAAGCAAATGATTTTAATTCCAGGGTTTATCTGTGTCTAGAAGGTCATTCACAGAATATACAATATCTACATATAAAATATTTAAAGAAATAAATCAGATAGTTTCTTAAATAAGCAGTCAACAAAGAAAATGTGAGAAATAGATTTGGAAATAGGCTGAAAATAAAAGTTGTAGAAAAAAAAAACTTATACTAAAAAATCAATAGGTGGTTTACACAATTACTAAATTACAGGAAAAGGGCTTATGGTCATCACACTAAATATATATTTTTTAAAGTAAAATAAAATAAAATTTGACATTTAATCATTTTTTTAAATTTCTGAGATAGAAGGTTTTAGAATATTTGAGATACAGACAAAATTATTTAACCTAATAAAGATAAGGTGGAAAACATTTTCCATAACTATAGCTCTAGATGAGAATAGTGAGAAGTATGTCCTTTGTAAGTAGGGACAAATCCATTATCACTACTTACATTCGATAATATAGGAGGTGATAGAGCAAAGGGTAAAAAAAACACAAAAGCTTGAGGATTAGAAAGATGGCATTTGTTTATCATTTGCAGTTAATGTGATTGTTTAGATGAGGAAAAGAAAATACAGACACATTATCAGTACTAAAGAAAATAGGATAAACTGGTAAGGTTGGAAACAGGAAAAATATACATAAAGAATAAGTGTTAGGGAACTCTGCTCAGTACTCTGTAATAACCTACATGGAAAAATAATTTGAAAAAGAATAGATGAACATATATGTATAACTGAATCAATTTTCGGTATGCCTGAAACTAATACAACATTGTTAACCAGTTACACCCCCAATATAAAATTAAAACATAAAGATAAAACATGTTTTTAAAATTAAAATAAAAAAATCAGTGCTTGCCAACAACACTTAGAAGTTTAAATATCACAGTAAAATAAATATCTAGAAATTAATGTAACAAAAGAAATGCAATACACGTGGCAAGACTGAAAATGTAAATCTAGTGAAATATCATTGAAACTCTGAAACAATGAGATATTCCCAATATCAATAGATAGAATGAATGAATATCATAAAAATGTCATGTCTTCTCTATAGATACAAACAGAACTACACACTCAATGATTTGAAAATTTATATAGAATAGCAAAGAACTGAAAATAGTTTAAATCTTTCTGAAGAAGAAAAATGTGGAAGAAAAAAAGCCTTTACAAAATCCAGAGACTTATTTAAAGCTATAGCAATTTAGAAAGTGTAAAATGTGTACGCAGAGAGGCAAATTGACATATAGAAGAAAATAATGAACCCAGAAATAAATCTACACAAATATGCCACTTTGATTTAGAGCTGAGGTGGCAAAATGAGCAGCAAATATTTGTTATCCATATGGAATGAAAAGTGAAATCGAATTCTTCAATTAATTTCATTGAAATGAAATTCTTCCTCAAAACATATCCACAATTCATTGTAGATGACTTAAAACTTGAAATTCCATAGGCAAAGCTTTATAGTGTTTGGGGGAATATATAGGCAAATATATTTTTTTATATTGGGAGATAGAAGTCTTCTTAAACAGGTCATGAAAGGTTTTTTTTTTTTTTTTTCATTATTAAAGAAAATGAACATTCAAAATGTGGCAATATTAAGTTCAAAAATTTCTGTTCTTCCAACAGTATCTCATAAAGTGTAAAATCAAGCTATAAACTTAGAAAATATTGGTAACACATATGCTATAAGACAATATTTTTGAATAACATACAATAATATGTAGTATAATAATTGGAAAATTGGATTAAAGATTTACTGAGCAAGACCCTTCCCACCAGAGCAAGACTAGATTTTACCCACAGCCAGTCCCTCCCACCAAGAAGCTTCCACAAGCCTCTTATCATTATCCATCAAAAGAAAGACAGAATGAAATCTACAATAACAGAAAACTAACCAAACTGATCACATGGACCACAACCTTGTCTAACTGAATGAAACTATGAGTCATGCCATGCAGGACCATCCAAGACAGAAAGGTCATGGTGGAGAGTTCTGACAAAACATGGTCCACTGGAGAAGGGAATGGCAAACCACTTCAGTATCCTTGCCATGAGAATCCCAAGAACAGTATGAAAAGGCAAAAAGATAGGACACTGAAAGATGAACCCCCCCACCCCACCCCAGGTCTTTTGGTGCCCAATATACTACTAAAGAAGAGCAGAAAAATATCTCCAGAAGGAATGAAGAGGCTGAGCCAAAGTGGAAACAACACCCAGTCATGGATGTATCTGGTGGTAAAAGTAAAGTCCAATGCTGCAAAGAACAATAGTGCATAAGAATCTGGAATGTTAGGTCTAGGAATCAAGGTATTTGGAAAATGGCCAAACAGGAGATGGAAACAGTGAGCGTCAACATTTCAGGAATCAGCAAACTAAAATGGACTGGAATGGGTGAAATTAACTCAGATGACTATTATATCAACTACTGTGGGCAAGAATCCTTTAGAAGAAATGGAGTAGCCCTCATAGTTAACAAAAGAGTCCAAAATGCAGTACTTGGGTGCAATCTCAAAACTGACAGAATGATCTCTATTCAGCTCCAAGGCAAGTCATTCAATATTACATTAATCCAAGTCTATACCTCAACCACAAATGCCGAAGAAGCTCAAGTTGAATGGTTCTATGAATACATACAAGACCTTTTAGAAGTAACACCAGAAAAAGATGCTCTTGTCATCACAGGGGACTCAAAAGCAAAGCAGGAAGTCAAAAGATACCTGAACTGACAGGCAAGATTGCCTTGGAGTATAAAGTGAAGCAGGGCAAAGGCCAACGATTTTGCCAAAATAATGCACTGGTCATAGAAAGCACCTTCTTCCAACAACACAAGAGATGACTCTACACAAGGACAGCACCAGATGGTCAATACCGAAATCAGATTGATTATATTCTTTGCAGTCTAAGAAAAAGTCAAAGTGAAAGAGGAGAGTGAAAAGTTGGCTTAAAGTTCAACATTCAGAAAATTAAGATTGTGGATTCTGGTCCCATCACTTCATGGCAAATAGTTGGGGAAACAGTGGAAATAGTCACCAACTTTATTTTCTTGGACTCCAAAATCACTGCAGATGGTGACTGCAGCCATGAAATTAAAAGATGCTTGCTCCTTGGAAGAAAAGTTATGATCAACCTAGACAGCATATTAAAAAGTACAGACATTACTTTGCCAATGAAGGTCTATCTAGTCAAGGCTATGGTTTTTCCAGGAGTCATGTATGGATGTGAGAGTTGGACTATAAAGAAAGCTGAGCAATGAAGAATTGATGCTTTTGAACTGTGGTGTTGGAGAAGACTCTTGAGAGTCGCTTGGACATCAAGGAGATCCAACCAATCCATCCTATAGGAATTTAGTCCTGAATATTCGTTGAAAAGACTGATGCTGAAGCTGAAACTCCCGATATTTTGATCACCAAATGTGAAGAACTGACTCAATGGAAAAGATCCTGATGATGGGAAAGATTGAAGGCAGGAGGAGAAGGGGATGACAGAGGATGAGATGGTTGGATGGCATCACCAACTTAATGGACATGAGTTTGAGTAAACCCTGGGAGTTGGTGATGGACAGGGAGGCCTCGCATGCTGCCGTTCGTGGTGTCGCAAAGAGCTGGACACGACTGAGCAACTGAGTTGAACTGCACTGAACTGAAGATAGAGAAGCTTATACAGTCATCAAGAACAGACTGGAGCTGACTATGACTCATATCATGAACTCCTTATTGCAAAATTCAGACTTAAATTGAAGAAACTAGGGAAGAAAACACTAGGCCAATAAGATATGACCTAAATCAAATATTTTCCTATTATACAGTGAAAGTAACAAATAGATTGAAGGGGTTACATCTGATAGAGTACTTAAAGATCTGTAGACAAGATTCATGATATTGTAGAGGAGATAGTGATCAAAATCATTCCCAAGAAGAAGAAATGCAAAGAGGCAAAATAGCTGTTTGAGGAGACCTTAAAAATTGATGAGAAAAGAAGAAAAGCAAAAGACAAAGGCAAAAAGGAAAAATATACCAATCTCAATGCAGAGTTCCAAAGAATAACAAGAAGATATATGAAAGCCTTCCTAAGAGAACAGTGAAAAGAAAAAGAGGTAAATAATAGAATGGGAAATGACTAGAGGTCTCTTCAAAAAAATCAGAGATACCAAGGGAACATTTCATGCAAAGATGGCCACAATAAAGGATAAAAATGTTATGGACCCAACAGAAGCAGAAAATATTAAGAAGAGGTGGCAAGACTACACAGAAGAACTATACAAAAAAGATATTAATGACCCAAATAACCACAATTGTTTGATCCCTCACTTAGATCCAGATATCTAGGAGTGTAAAGCCACGTGAGCCTTAGGAAGCATCACTACAGTCAAAACTAGTGGATGTGATGGAATTCTAGCTGAGCTGTTTCAGATCCAAAAAGATGATGCATTTAAAGTGATGCACACAATATGCCAGCAAATTTGGAAAACTCAGCAGTTGCCGAAGGACTGGAAAATGTCAGTTTTCATTCCAGTCCCAAAGAAAGACAAAGTCAAAGAATGTTGAAACTATTGCACAATTGCACTCATTTCACACACTTGCAAGGTAATACTGTAAATTCTCCAAACTAGACTTCAACAGTACATAATCTGAGAACTTCCAGATCTTCAAGCTGGATTTAGCAAAGTCAGAGGAACCAGAGATCAAATTGCTAACATCCACTGAATCACAGAAAAAGAAAGATCATTCCAGAAAAAGATCTACTTCTGCTTCATTGACTACACTAAAACCTTTGACTGTGTGGATCACAACGAACTGCAAAAAATACTTAAAGAGATGGGAACATGAGACCACTTTATCTGCCTCCCGAGAAACCTTTATGCATGTCAAGAAGCAATAGTTAAAAATGGTTATAGAACAAAGCTGGTTCAAGGTTGGGAAAGGAATATGTCAAGGCTGTTTATTGTGGTCCTGCTTTTTTAACTTATATGCAGAGTACATCATGAGAAATGCTGGGCTGGATGAAAAACAAGATGGAATCAACATTGCTGGGAGAAATATCAACAAACTCAGATATGCAGATGACACCATCCACCAACCGATGTCAGAAAGCAAAGAGGAACTAAGAGTCTCTTGATGAAGGTGAGAGAGGAGAGTGAAAAAGCTGGCTTAAAAGTCAACATTCATAAAACGAAGATCATAACCTCTGGTCCCACCACTTCATTGCAAACAGTTAGGGACACAATAGAGACAGTGGTAGACTTTTTATTTTTGGGGGCTCAAAAATCACTGCAAATGGTGACTGTTGCCACGAAATTAAACAACTCTTAGAAAGAAAATCTATGAAAAATCTAGACTGCATATTGAAAAGCAGAGACATTACTTTGCTGGCAAAGTCTGTATAGTCAAAGCTATGGTTTTTGCAGTAGTAGTGTACGGATGTGAGAGCTGGACCATAAGGAAGGTTGGATGCCAAAGAATTAATGCTTTTGAGCTGTGGTATTGGAGAGTCCCTTGGACTGCAAGGAGATCTAACCAGTCCATCCTAAAGGAAATCAATCTTGAATATTCATTGGAAGGACTGATGATGAAGCTGAAGCTCCAATATTTTGGCCACCTGATGTGAAGAACTGCCTCATTGGAAAAGACCCTGATGCTGGCAAAGGTTGAAGGCAGGTGGAGAAGGGGATGACAGAGGATAAGATGATTGATGGCATCACTGACTCAATAGGCATGAGTTTGAACAAGCTCTCAGAGATGGTGAAGGACAAGGAAGCCTGGCTGTGCTGTAGTCCATGGCGTCACAAATAGTCAGACACAACTGAGTGACTGAACAACAAAAGAGTATATAGTGAGAGTATATAGTGATCTATATAAAGAATATGTAATAGGAGGGGAATGTTTTAATAATCTTCTCCTGTATAACAAACCATTCTAAAGTGCTGGATGAAAACGACTGTCATACATTTTTTTCCATAGTTCTGTGACATATCATGTTTTGGATGGCTTGCTCATGGGCTACATTGCTGACGGGTTGAGAGACACAAGCAGAAAAATTCTGGACGTCATGATCTTATTTCAGCCACCAGCTTCGGGTGGCTCAGTGGTTGACGGCTGGGACTGGCTGGGACTGGCTGGGACTGGCTAGGACTGTCGCATATTATTCTCACATCCCCCAAATCCTCTCACCATATGACTTCTCCACACTCCTTGTTAGTCTGGCTTCTTTACATGATGGCTTAGGTCTCTGAGAGTAGAAAGGACGCATGAAGGGCTTTTTAAGCCTAGGCACAGAGATAACACAAGGCCCCTTCTGCTTCACCCTATATGTCAAAACCAGTCACAGACTGGAGGGAAGGAAAGTCAGATGCTCACCTTTGTTAAGAGAAATGGCTTTAGAAAACCTTTAGGATTAGAGAATCTTTGAGATTCCCTTATTTTTTTTTTTTTTTCTTATAAGAGAATCTTTGAGATTCCCTTTTTTTTTTTTTTTTTTCCTCTTTTTGGTAAATTAATTTATTTAATTGGAGGCTAATTACTTTACAATACTGTAGTGGGTTTAGCCATACACTGACATGAATCGGCCATGGGTCTACATGTGTCCCCCATCCTGAACCCCCCTCCCAGCTTCCTCCCCATCCCATCCCTCAGGGTCATCCCAGTGCACCAGCCCTGAGCACCCTGTCTCATACATTGAACCTGGACTGGCTATCTATTTCACATATGGTAATATACATGTTTCAGTGCTATTCTCCCAAGTCATCCCACCCTCGCCTTCTCCCACAGAGTCCAAAAGCCTGTTCTTTGTATCTGTGTCTTTTGCTGTCTTGTATATAGGGTCATCATTATCATCTTTCTAAATTCCATATATATGCATTATTATACTGTGTGTTATTATATACATTATATTCTTTCTGACTTACTTCACTCTGTATAGTAGGCTCCAGTTTCATCCACCTCATTAGAACTGATTCAAATGCATTCTTTTTAATAACTGAGTAATATTCCGTGGTGTATATGTACTACAGCTTTCTTGTCCAATTCATCTGCTGATGGACATCTAGTTTTCAAACACTTTTTTAAAACAATCTACCATGCAAACTCATACAAAAAGAGCAAATGTCATAAGTAGACATTCTCCACCAGAAAAAACAAACAACTAATAACCAGAAAAAGAATCACTCAGTAGCATCAGCCTCATGATTAATCAAAGTAAAATAAGACCACAATGAGTTTCTGTTTCTCAAGCATTTAACTGACTGGCAAAAGAAATAAAATAAAATCTGACAATATCAAATATGGGGGAGCTTCATATTTCTGAGATTCCTTATTTTTTAAGAAATAAGGGTATTAAGTGATACCACTTTCAGGTAAATGATTCAGCATTGTCTTGGAATGTTGAGCATCCCCATATTTTGGATGCTAAGCTGCCTCAGTCATGTCTGACTCTTTTCGAACCACTGGATTGTGGCCCGCCAGGCTCCTCTTTCCATGAGATTCTCTAGGCAAGAATACTGGAGTGGGTTGCCATGCCCTCCTCCAGGGGATCTTCTTGACCAATGGATTGAACCCACATCTCCCAAGTCTCCCGCATTGGCAGGCAGGTTCTTTACCACTATCACCATGTGGGAATCCATATATGCTATGATCCCCAAATTGCACTTATATGCATCACACTATCTTGCTGCAGCAGACCAGAAGACATGTGTAAGAATGTTTCTGATGGCATCATTTGTAAGAACAAAACCTGGAAACAGTATCCAATGTCCATGAATGAAAAAGCAGATAAATAAAATTTGACAACCTATTTGGCTATCAGAAGTTCAAGGTGCCTAGCGCATTGTCACTAAATGTTTTTGTAGCACTGAGAGGTGCTCCTTGGGTGCAGAGTCTATGCTCCTTGCCACCAGTCTTCCCAAACATGTTCCTCCTTTGTACTTAGTCAAGAGCTTATTCATATGTCAAGTATTTTATCCACAATGAATGGCCATTGTTACATTTATACAATGAAATAATACTGCAATATTTCAGATTTAAGAATAGTAATTACAGTGTGTGAATCAGGATGAATGATAGGTGAAGCTACTTCTAATATGTCTTAATTCCTATGTTTGCAAAATATTTCATGTAGTATAGGAGCAATTTTCCAATCCCACTGAGTCATATTGTTTGTGTGTATATATGTACATTATAGATCTCTTTCCATTTAAAAAGATTTTATTTTATCAAATAATTGAAATTGATGTTGATTCATTTCATATCAATTCAGTTAAGTTCAGTCACTCAGTCATGTCTGACTCTTTGCAACCCCATAAACTGCAGCATGTCAGGCTTCCCTGTCCATCACCAACTCCCAGAGCTTGCTCACACTCATGTTCATTGAGTCAGTGATACCATATAACCATTTCTTCCTCTGTCATCCCCTTTTCCTCCTGACTTCAATCTTTCCCAGCATCTGGGTCTTTTCCAATGAATCAGTTCTTTGCATCAAGTGGCCAAAGTATTGGAGCCTCAGCTTCAGCATCAGTCCTTCCAATGGATATTCTGGTTTGATTTCCTTTAGGATTGTCTGGATGGATCTCCTCCAACACCACAGTTCAAAAAGCATCAATACTTCAGTGCTCAACTTTCCTTATAGTCCAATTCTCACATCCATACATGACCACTGGAAAAACCATAGCTTTGACTAGACAGACTTTGTTGGCAAAGTAATGTCTCTGCTTTTTAATACGCTGTCTAGGTTGGTCATAGCTTTTCTTCTAAGGAGCAAGCATCTTTTAATTTCATGGCTGCAGTCACCATCTGCAGTGATTTTGGAGCTTCAAAAAATAAAGTCAGCCACTGTTTCCATTGTTTCTCCATCTATTTGCAATGAAGTGATGGGACCAGATGCCATGATCTTAGTTTTCTGAATGTTGAGCTTTAAGCCAACTTTTCCATTCTCTTCTTTCAGTTTCATCAAGAGGCTCTTTAGTTCATTACTTTCTTCCTTAAGGGTGGTGTCATCTGAATATCTGAGGTCATTGATATTTCTTCCAGCAATCTTGATTCCAGCTTGTGCTTCATCCAGCCCAGTGTTTCTCATGATGTACTCTTCATATAAGTTAAATAAGCAGGGTGACAATATACAGTCTTAATGTACTACTTTCCTGATTTGGAACCAGTCTGTTGTTTCATGTTGGGTTCTAACTGTTGCATCTTGACCTGAGTACAGATTTCTCAAGAGGCAGGTCAGGTGGTCTTGTATATCCATCTGTTGGATAATTTTCCACAATTTGTTGTGATCCACGTAGTCAAAGTCTTTGGTGTAGCCAATAAAGCAGAAGTAGATATTTTTCTGGATCTCTTTTCCTTTTCCATGATCCAACAGATGTTGGCAATTTGTTCTCTGGTTCACCTGCCTTTTCTAAATCCAACTTGAACATCTGGAAGTTCACGGTTCACATACTGTTGAAGCTTGACTTGGAGAATCATTTCCTGTAACTGTGCTATGCTATATTCTATGCATTTGTATTTTATAGACACTCTGAATTAATGATAGGAATTCTATTTTATGATAATAGATATTTACTAGAGAAAAATAGTACTTCTTTACTACCTTCTGGTCCTCTAAAGACATTCTGTGTCTACATAAGCTATGAAAGTTAGTTTCGATAGTTTCTATTCTGAATATAAATATCTATAATACAGTCAGCATTTTTGAAAACACTGTAATCATAAATTACTTAGGGGATTTCTATATAGACACGATGCACAAATAGTCCTGGCTGATCTTTTTGTTTTTGGCTGTGCTGCATTTTTGCTGCTCAGCACAGGTTTTCTCTAGATTTGGTGAGTGTGGGCTACTCTCCAGTTACAATGCACAGGTTGCTCACTGTAGTGGCTTCTCTTTTTGACGAGCATGGGCTCTAGGGAGTACAGGCTTCAGTAACTGTGACTCATGGGCTCTAGACCACAGGCTCAGGGGTTGTGGTGCACTGGCTTAGCTGCTCAAAATCATGTGGAATCTTCCAGGATGAGAGATTGAACCCATGTCTCCTGAACTGCCAGATTCTTCACCACTGAGTCACCAGGGAAGCCCCTAGCTGATGAAATTGCTGTGATATTTATTTCTGAGAATATTTTGTCAAATTTTAGAAGTTTTTTTCAAAAGTTATATATGCCTAACAGGCTTTCCTAACCATTAATATATGAAAGATGCTAGTTAATTTTATGTGGTTTCACTGGCTTCTTAAATCTAAGACTTTGGAAACTTTGCTTCAGTTCTTTGTTGTTGTTCAGTCACTCAGCTGTGTTTGACTTTTGCAACCCCATGAATGGTAGAACACCAGACTTCCCTATCCTTCACCATCTCTGAGTTTGCTCAAACTTGTGTCCATTGAGTTGGTGATGCCATCCAAACATCTCATCCTCTATCACCCCCTTCTCCTGCCCTCAAATTTTTCCAGCATTAGGGTCTTTTCCAATGAGTCAGCTCTTTGTATCTGTAGCCAAAGTACTAGAGCTTGAGCTTCAGCATCATTCCTTCCAGTGAATATTCAGGGTTGATTTCCTTTAGGATTGACTGGCTTCATCTCCTTGCTATCCAAGGGACTCTCAAGAGTCTTCTCCAACACCACAGTTCAAAAGCATCAATTTTTTGGTTCTCAGTCTTCTTTATGGTCCAAATCTCACAACCACACACAACTACTGGAAAAACCATAGCTTTGACCATATGAACCTCTGTCAGCAAAGTGATGTCTCTTCTTTTTAATGCACTGTTTAGGTTCATCATAACTTTTCTTCCAAGGTGCACAAGTTTTTTAATTTCATGACTTCAGTCACTGTCCACAGTGATTCTGAAACCCAAGAAAATAAATTCTGTCACTGTTTTTATTTTTCCCCCATCTATTTGCCATGAAGAAATGGGACCAGATGCCATGATCTTCATTTTTTGAATGTTGAGTTTTAAGACAGCTTTTTCAATGTTTTCAGTTCTATATATTTAATTTTATTATTACATCTTTTTCAGCAAATTTGCAAGGAAATGTTGTGCATTGAGTAAAATACTGAAAGCATTTGAATGGTTAGACATTTTAATTATGAAGCTTCTCATTTCATGTCTTTGTTTGTCATAAAAGCAGATAGTTATTGAGGCAGTTATAGCTACCTGAACATAAAGAACCAGGACTATTTCAAATGTTCATGCCAACATCATGCATATATCTAACAGTGAGATGGAGTATTCTGTCTGCAATTATGTTTGATTGGTTTTATTTGTCATTTCCAGGCAGTCTTAAATGAATAACCAAAAAATAGTCCATCAATTCCTCAATATAAAATGATTCATTATCGTAGAATGTGATAGTCTCAAAACATTGTTTCCAAAAAATGATTACCTTGCCAAAAGTAAAAGTGCCCCATCTCCTCTGAGAGCACAATAATTCAAGGCTGGAAATGTAGTTTTGTTCCATGCCTCAGTGGATTGAGCACACTTTAGCATACTGTCTAAACTCATGAATAAAAGGACAGGAAAAATTGCAAATGAAATTTATGAAGTACAGTATGTTCTTCTATTGTTAACCTAACTTTCCAGTTGTAAAGAATATGGCTATCTTAAAAGAGTTATTTCTCCCTATAATCTCTATCATTTAATCAATTGTATAATTAATACTGCTTAAAGAGGATATAGAATTCAGTAATCTTTCTAATAATGGAATGAAACAAAGATGTAATCTAAGGACATAAAAGTAATGGAAAAATTGACACAGATTTTAATGAGAGTTCCTTGTAAAAATCTTTAACGATTATCCTTTCAGAAGTGAAGGGACTTTTTTTCTTAGCAAGTCTCATTGTTAAAGCAGAAAGATAATGCAAGAAAAGATACAGAACTAGAATATTGGAATGCATAGCAAATCCTAAGATTTGAGATTATGGAGTCAGTTGACTCCAACTTTTGCTTTATTATTTCTGAAAGTTCTTTGTAAGAATAGTTTTTAAAGACATGTTTGAAGTACATTTAAACTTTATTTCAATTAAGATTATGTATAAGTAACTATTTTAATTGAGGATTGCCCCTTACTACCTATGTAATTTTAGACTATTGATTTAATTTTTCTATGCCTGTTTCCTCATCTGTAAACTAGAATAATGAAAATGACACAAACTATTGTCCTATTACAAGAATTACATCAAGTTATAAATGTAAGGATCTGGCTTTACCCAAGTTATGCCCTACTCTTTGTGACCCCCATGAACTGTAGCCCACCATGCTCCTCTGTCCATGGGATTCTCCAGACAAAAATACTGGAGTGGGTAGCCATTCCTTTCTCCAGGGGATCTTCCCAACCAAGGGATCAAACCCAGGTCTCCTGTATTGCAGGCAGGTTCTTTACCATCTGAGGCACTAAGGGAAAAGGCAGGCCGTTATGTTTGTTTGTGAAGGTGATCCCTCTCCCTTCCCAGGAATGAGAGAAGAATCATTATCACTAGAGATAGAGAAGGTACTGGGTTCAGTCTGGATAAACAGAGCTTACCAAATTAATCCTTATTTATAACTAGTTTAACTTATGTATTCGCCTGTCCCCATTGTACCACCCCCAGAAGTCGAAATTCTTTTCCTTTCTCTAATCACTTATATAATTGCATTTTTGAAAAATGGCATATAACCACCTTGAGTCTAGTTGTTTCTTCAGGTTCTCACTTCTTTCCTGGGAAACCCCTTGCAGATAAAAATATTAACATCAGTTACATTTTTATGCCTTTTCTCTTGTTCATCTGACTTTTATCAGTGTAATATGCAGGCCCCACTTATATATATTAAGAGGGCAGAGGAAAAGTCTTTCCTCCTCAGTGGGATGCTTTTGGGAGTTGAGGATTGTTATTTAAGTATGAGGATTGGTTTGGGGAAAGATTTCATATTTCATAGAGGAAATTGTATTTGAACTACTTCCTAGAAGATGAAAGAGATTGTCAAGGTAGGAAATGGACAGACGATGAAAAAATCATGGACTTTATTCTGTGCATAGTGGGGAATTGATGCTGATTTGGGACATTAGGAAGTGATGTTACATTGTGTGTGTGTGTGTGTGTGCATGCTTAGTCATGTCTAATTCTTTATGACCCCATGGACTGTCGCCCTCCAGACTCCTACATCTATGGGGTTTTCCAAGTAGGAATACTGGAGTGAGCTGCAATTTCCTTCTCCAGGGGATCTTCCTGATCAAGGGATCTAACCTGAGTCTCTTACATCTTCTACATTGGGAGGCAGATTCTTTACCACTGTGCCACCTGAGAAGCTGCTGTGTAATATTAGATTCTGCTTAATATTAGTTAAAAGGGAAAACCCAAGCTTCTCATGTGGATAGAAGGTCACACAGAGGGAGATATTTTAATAGCTTTAGCCTCTGAATGTCTGTTGTTTTGACTAATGACGGATGTCTTTCCCAAAAAACTAGGTAGAATATAACTCTCCCTATTATCACAACATTACAGGTTAAAGACAGAGGGCTTAAAAATTAGAGAAACAACAAAAGGTAAATTCAGATCATTTCCAGGTTAAAAAGCAAAAAAAGTATTCAAACAGCTTATTGGTAGAAAGAATTCTCATTCACAACAAATGGTGACACTACATTAAAGTTAGCTTTGAACAACTGCACAGATTCTAAATATCTTGCAAATAGTACTAAAAACTAACATAAATCCCAGCTACATTGTAACACAAATTTCCTGTTACATTTTTCTCCCACTAGATTATAATGTCTAGAACAGAAATTGTATTATTATCTATTTTATTATTTCCATGAAACAGTTATAGATCTAGTTATTTGCTGAATAATTTACTGATTGAAAGACAGCACAAGAGGGGGAAATAGTGATATAAAATAATTCATTAAAATAGGGAGTAAATCCAGTGGTCATGTATGAATGTGAGAGTTGGACTGTGAAGAAAGCTGAGCGCCAAAGAGCTGATGCTTTTGAACTATGGTGTTGGAGAAGATTCTTGAGAGCCCCTTGGACTGCAAGGAGATTTAAGCAGTCCATCCTAAAGGAGATCAGACCTGGGTGCTCATTGGAAGGACTGATGCTGAAGCTGAAACTCCAGTACTTTGGCCACCTAATGCGAAGAGTTGACTCACTGGAAAAGACCCTGATGCTGGGAGGGATTGGGGGCAGGAGGAAAATGGGACGACAGAGGATGAGATGGCTGGATGGCATCACTGACTCGATGGACATGAATTTGAGAAAACTCCGGGAGTTGGTGATGGACAGGAAGGCCTGGTGTGCTGCAATTCATGGGGTCGCAAAGAGTCGGACATGACTGAGCGACTGGACTGAACTGAACTGAAAGTATCTCAGACGATACTAGAAAGGAAACGATTCTCACAGTTAAAATTAATGAATGAATTTTTCTAGTTCTTGCTAAAGAGGAACTGGAGATTTATATTTAAGCCAAACTATAAACCTTTCAGAAATATAAATATATACAATTAAATGATTGTAAGATGTAACTAGCTTTTCGTCTTCAGTTTGTTCATTCTGTTATGTCCACTATTTTTAAGTCCTAAGCAAAAATTCCCAGCAATTTTTTCTGGGCAGCTGTCTCAAATCCGTATTACAGGTGACTATTATAATTAAATACTGATACCAAATAGTAGCTAAAATGAGGAAAGAAATATCATCTTCTAAATGAAGCTTTTATAAGATTTATTTCTCCTTGTATATGTCACCAGTGCAACAGAGTTTTAAAAAGTATTAAAAATAATCACAGGTGGTGCTAGTGGTAAAGACCCTGCCTGCCAATGCAGAGGATGCAAAAGACCTGGATTCATTTTCTGGGTCAGGAAGATCCCCTGAAGGAGGGCATGGCAACCCATTCCAGTGTTCTTTTCTGGAGAATGACATGGACAGAGGATCGTGGGAGTGTACAGTCCATGGGGTCACAAAGAGTTGGACATGACTGAAGCGACTTAGCATGCAATCAAAATAATCACAGAGGTTTCCCAGTGGGAGAAAAAATTTCCTGCCAATGCAGAAGACAAGGAGACATGGGTTGCATCCCTGGGTCAGGAAGATCCCCTGGAGGAGAAAATTGTAACACACTCCAGTATTCTTGCCTGAAAAATTCCTTGGACAGAGGAGCCTGGTAGGCTAAAGTCAATAGGGTCATGAAAGAATGGAACATGACTAAGTCACTAAATAGCAACAATAGATCTCTATGTCTCAAAAAAGAAAAAGAAAAAAAGATCATTGGAAGTAAAAGGAAGTATCAATTTACTAGTTTTAAATTTACAATTACATATAGAATAAGATCATGAACAATTACAACAACTAAATATAAGTTTTCTTTCTGTTGTCTGATGCTAATTGGCTTCAATCATGTCTGACTCTTTGCAACCCTATGTAGCCCTTCAGGCTCCTCTCTCTAGGAGATTTTCCAGGCAAGAATACTGGAGTAGTTTGCCATCTCCTCCTCCAGAAGATCTTCCTGACTCAGGGATCATCTCTTGGGTCACCTGCATTGACGGGCAGATTTTTTACCACTAGCCTCACCTGTTAGAGATATGTAAAATATTGTTTTAATTATTACAAAATTCTGCTGAAAGTGATGTTTTGAAACCATAAGTGTGTTCAATGTGAAGAACTCAGCTATAATAAGTGTTTACTTTCTTTGCATTAAGCACATACTATTTTAGACAAGATAATTAGACTTTTCAGGCATAACTCCAAAGACTTTACTGTTATTGGGCTCAAAAATCACTGCAGATGGTGACTGTAGCCATTAAATTAAAAGACACTTGCTCCTGGGAAGAAAAGCTAAGACCAACTTAGACAGCATATCAGAAAGCAGAGACATTACTTTGCCACCAAAAGTCCATCTAGTGAAAGCTTTGGTTTTTCCAGTAGTCATGTATGGATATGAGAGTTGGACTATAAAGAAAGCTGAGCACCAAAGAATTGATGCTTAAGCTGTGGAGAAGATTCTTGAGAGTCACTTGGACTGCAAGGAGATCCAACCAGTCAATCCTAAAGAAAATCAGTCCAGAATTTTCATTGGAAGGGCTGATGCTGAAGCTGAAGCTCCAATACTTTGGCCACCTGATGCGAAGAACTGACTCATTGGAAAAGACTCTGATGCTGGGAAAGATTGAGGGCAGGAGGAGAAGGGGAAGACAGAGGGTGAGATGGTTGAATGGCATCATGGGCTCAATGGACATGAGTTTGAATAAGCTCTGAGATTTGTTGATGGACAGGGAAGCCCGGTGTGCTGCAGTCCATGGGGTCACAAAGAGTCTGATATGACTGAGTGACTGAACTGAACTGAGACATAACTCAGATTTCATTTTGCAGGTAAGCAAACCTAGAAGAAGGATCTTCAGCCTCCTTTACACATTTTTCAATTAACACTTACCCTTTGGATCAGCTTGTCTCTCCCCAAGGTAATGCCATGGGCAGCTAAATGATGAACTTGCTCTCCGCAGCTCCCTCAAAAGCACTGAACTATTTTAATTGTTGATCCATGAGGAAAGATGATTGATGTGAGAAAGAAACTGGGGTTGCTCTCTATCACACTTTATAAAATTCTATTCCATTTATCATTCACTATACAAAAGCCCTTAAGATTAGTTTTGTTTAAAGATTATTTGCATTTAAATTGTGAGGATATTATAGAGTACTTGTATTTATGGCTGAGGTTAAAAGCTGAAATCATCAGTGGTTTCATCATTTTTGAAGCAATATTCCCTAAAGCAACCCAAAGCACTGAATGTGCTACAATATCTTGTGGAAATTTCTTTGGCTAGAACAATACAGTGGGGTCAACAAAGTAAAAAAGAAAAAAGTGTCTCTTTTTTCTATTAGGTTGTAGCCAAACATATATCCCAGTAGAATAATAGTTCTTGATGTGAGCTGCTCTTTACAAACAAAAATGAAGCTTTTTATTTTCTGAAATTGCAATTGTATAAGCCAATTTTTTCTCAAGTATCATGCAGAGTTAATTGACTTCCAGTAACCTAAATTATGCTGTTACCTTACAGTTCAATTTAAAATTGTTAAGCAGAGAAATTTAGAAATGTTAGAATGAAAACATTAGGCATAAAACAGACTGTAATGTAACATCACAGTGGTTCTAAATAGGTTGTGCACAATGTGGGTTATGGCTGTAAATGTAAAACACAATTATATATCTTCTTCCATTGATTTCAAAGAGTTCACAGGGTTATTCCCATGAAACAAGCAAGCACACTATTGGGTTTTACCAGTAAAGATATCTTACTGGAATAACTCCCAAAACATCTTTCATTTTAAAAGGTTTGAGATACTTATTAAATAGCCTATACATAATACTTCCAAAAGGACCATTTTTTATGTTAAAAGGTTTTTTTTTTTTGTAAACCTGATAAATGAAGGAACTTTGTTTTATATATTTAAAAGCTTTAGCAAACAAGACTAGTTGCTTCAGGCCTAAATAGAACTGAAGACTGTGTATATCTAAAATGAATTTGTTGAAACAGTAAAATGTTATTTACTTTCCTTGGTGCATGCTGACCTATTCATCTTTATGTAAAACATTTATCTGAAATCTAATAATTTAATTTTATAGTCATGCATTTGGTTTATCATGATTGGTAGAATCTACTTTAGAATTATGTGTTATACTATCAATGGTATACTAATTATTAAAGGTTTATTTTTCCTTTCTGTTTTGAAGCAGATGACATGGAAGCAGAGGACACATATAATTAAAACATAACAAAGCTACTTTCTCATTTATGAACATTTGTTAAATATAGTAACCAAAATATGAAAATTAACAATATCAGTTTATGTTCAGGGTGTTCATGGTTACATGTTCATGAAAACTTTGTCAAGTTCCCTGGTGGCTCAGACGGGACAGTAAAGAATTCGCCTGCAATTCAAGAGTCCCAGGTTGATCCCTGGGTCAGAAGATCCCCTGGGGGAGGAAAGGGCTACCCACTCCAGTATTCTTGCCTGGAAAATCCTGTGGACAGAAGAGCCTGGTGGGCTACAGTCCACGGAGTTGCAAAGAGTGGGACACGACTGAACGACTAACACTTTCACTTTCCATATCAGTTTATGCTCAGGGTGTTCATGGTTACACATTCCTGAAAACTTTATCAAATATTCACTCATAATTTTAAAATTATACATATGTATATAATCTTTTATGTATCTTTGTACATAAAAGATTTTAAACAAAATCTAAAACGGATATTTTTAGTCTATATACCATATGCACTCTTAACTGACTTGAGGCTGATGTACAGAGCAAATAAAATAAAATACAAATAAAAAGCATTTCTATAAAAGGAGGTCAAAGTGACACATAGTTGTAATATTATTCTTTGTTGGGCAGAGTGCTCACCAGAAATCATAACCTTCTTGATGTTCCTAGATGTCAGGTAAAACCATTTTTAGGAACACAGTACATTTAAACTTCACAGCAGCCTTCTTCCTTCATTCAGAGATTTACATCATGTACTTAATCCCCAGATATTGTCTGTGTTCAACTCTTTGCAAACCCATGGACTGTAGTTTGCTAGACTTCTCTGTCTGTGGAACTTTCCAGGCAAGAATACTGGAGATATTTATTAATTTTAAATACCCTTCAGTAGACCTAAGATGGTGAATAAAGCAGTGATGGATTGCAAGTCCTGGATCTAGTAACAGTAGAACATTATTTTGGAACAAGGAGACTTCTAAATACTCATCTATTTTATGTGATTACATCCTCTCCGCTTCATAAAGTATTGACACAGAATCTATCCTTGGAACAAAATTATAATTATTACCAGAGCTTTTTAAATTTGTATCAGCCTGGTCACAAATTTTAAAGATCATTTGGAATTTTTTCCAATGGTTATGGCATAAATATATTTCTATATTCTTAAGATGCATGTGTGAGTGCTATGTCGCTTCAGTCACGTCCGACCCCTTGGACTATAGCCTGCCAGGCTACTCTGTCCATGGGATTCTCCAGGCAAGAGGTACTGGAGTGGGTTGCCTCGCCCTCTTTCAGGGGATCTTCCTGACCCAAGGATCAAACCCATGTCTCTTACATCTCCTGCATTGGCAGATGGGTTCTTTATGACTACCCCTTCCTTAAAGACAGTGCATAGTTATTTACTTATTATAACAGAAAACTATTACACATAGAAGTAAAAATTGCATATAAGTCCCTAAAATGTTTCCATTATCTAAATAAGATCAGAAATTAAATATTTTTTGCATTTTCTCGAAAATACTTAAGAACAATAAAAGTGATACTTTGCTAATGTTTCACTATCAGAATAGAGTGAGAGAAAAAATAAGTACCTCTTTCTTATTTTTAAAATGTTTCAGATGCATTAGAGTTTATCCAAATAGTATATCCCTCTTAAACCACTCCAAATATCTGTAAATGTTACACTGTTAAGAACTTTTCAGTAAAATTTCAGCTCTCTGATTTCCTCAAGAGACTAAAACAAAATCGTTTCAATAATCATAGTTAACATTTGATTGTTGCAAAATCTTTGGGAACATATTTCAACTTTTAGCACAAACTTAAGTCACCATAAAAAGGGGCCTGCAGAGGAAGAGATGGTCAGATAGCTTCACTGACTCAAAGGAGGTGAATTTGCGCAATCTGTGGGAGATAGCGAAGAACAGGGAAGCCTGGCGTGCTGCAGTCCACGGAGCTGCAAAAAGTCAGACACGACTTAGCAATGGAAACAATAACAACAACAAAGTCACCCTGTGTATATTGGAATTTCCTTCTCTTATAATAATAATTCTTAGATTCTAACTGCAAAGATGATAGATTTGGAATGTTAGAGATTTAGTTATTTAGTCTTTTATTCAATCTTCATTCATATTAAATCTTTTCAGGTATGTCTGCATATTACAAATATTGTTCGAGTAATTATATTGCCAAATCACAACAAAAATCTTCCTCTAAAAGTCACTTTCACCAACTATGTTGTTTTCCACCAGCGTTTACCCCTTCAAGTCTTTCCTCTCCACGTAAGAGACAAAGTGAAAATGCAGCTAGGAGTTACTAAAGCAACAACCAGTGTCTCCAAGCACGGGTTCCAGTTATCTCAGATGATAGGATGATGTGAGGATTGCTAAAACTTAATATATAATGTGCATGGATGTGAAAGAGAAATAGAGACAGAGAAAAGAAAATGAAGGGGAAAGAGAAGAAGGAGGAGGGAAAAGGAGAAAGAGAAGGAAGAAGAAACAAGTCAATCAGACACTCAGATAAAAAGAGTCTGTCACATCTGAGGCTTCCTCAACCAGCCCCAGATGATTGTAAGCTCCTCATCTTGTTTGTATGTTCCCTCATCTACAACCCAGCACCTCAGATTTCATCCTTAACCTCACACTGTAGGCAGTTAGAACAGAGCTGTGCCAGCTCGATTGGAGGAATGGCCCATTCATTCACACCATCCTGTTTCTAGGCCCTTGGAGAGTGGTCCCCCTCACTGACTTTACACTTGACTTCATGTCAATGCAACAGGAGCCAACAACTCAGATGGAGGCTTGAAAAGATAATTTTGCACTTTTACTTTCCCTCTTGGAACACCGTCACTGCTACCAAGACTAACCTCTGGAAGGATGTGAGAGGTATGTGGGGAGAGCAGAGTGATCCGCGGAGACCTTCTGCAACAGGGCAGCACTTAGCCTCCACTGGAGCAGATGCATGAGCAAGCTCAGCCAAAGAAGCAGAACTTCTCAGCCAATACACACACTAGTGAGAAATCATAAATAGCTGTGTAAGTCATTACTTCTTGCAGTGCTTCATTACCAACAATAACTAACTCATGTAGGAATGGTCATTGAAAGTGTCTAATAAAGGGCTAATTTTCATAGACTCAGTCGCTGGATCTCCGGACTCAGAGAATCCAGGCACTTCAGTCATCCTGGGTGATGGATAATAACAGCACTGCTCAGCCAGCGCAGTAGCTATTGAGCTCCCCAAAGCTCTCTGTAGCAGCAGCATTTGACTCTATACACACACACACACACACACAAAAAAAAAAAAAAAAAAAAAAACAAACAGAGGAGGAGGCAACGAGGCAGAGGTGACCAGAAAAAAAAAAAAACAAATAAGTAAGCTTCTCTAAATATAGATTTTTTTCTAGATTTAACTTTGAAATGCAAAATATTTACATTTATAAATTATACATTTATAAGTCAAGGCTCAATTCATAAAAGTCAGAGGTAACCTGAAAGAAGTGAGACTGTGGTAGGTCTCTATTAGAATGAGTTTTAAAAGCAGAATTTGACTGCACATATTTATACTATAGATAAAAAATACACATAAAATATCATAGCAATGTGATACCTGCAGTTATCCATTTGCAAAACAAACAAAAGATTAAAACAATAATATAATAATAAAGCATGAGAGTGAATGATTTAGTTGCTCAGGCCTGTCTGACTCTCTGTGACCCCATGGATTGCAGCCCGCCAGGGTCCTTTGTCCATGGAATCAAGAATAGTGGAGAGGGTCGCCATACTCTTCTCCAGGGCATCATCTCAACTCAGGGACTGAACTTGTGTCTCACGTGTTGCAGGCAGATTCTTTACCATCTGAGCCACCATGCAAGACCAGTGATAAAGCATACCTCAGTACTATTACTATAAAATTACTGAACAATGACTGAAGCCCATGGCCTTCTCCAACATCTGCCCTCCTGCTTTCTTTATTTATAAAAAGTTTACTAAATATGCTTTACTTAAATACATAAAATTACTATTAAATTATGCTTCATAATTTAATTTCACCTTATTTAAAAATGATATATTTAAAAAGAGTAAAATCTTGCCATTTGCAATAACCTGAATGGGTCTTAAGGACATTGTGCTGCACGAATCATGCAGAGAAAGGCAAATACCATATGATCTCACTGAAATCTAAATACACAAAAAACAAAGCAAAAAACAAGCTAATAAATACAGTAAACATATTCATCCTGGTAGATCTGAGAGATATACATGAAATCCCTCATCTTTCCCTTATGCATTTTAAAATATAATATTCTGCATTATGTTTTTAGTATAGCATTTAAATATGGAGATATTTACTTCCGTTGAAGATTTTATATGACATATTTAACTTTTTTGAAGTTTGAAGTACATGATTTTTAAAATAATACAGGACTAATTATTTCTGAATGATTAAGAAGATAATATGTGACAAAGACTTGATAAATGTTAACCTATAGGCTTCCCAGGTGGTGCTAAGTGGTAAAGAACCCACCTGCCAATCCAGGAGATGTAAGCAATGCAAATTCTATCCCTGGGTCGGAAAGATTCTTTGGAGAAGTGCATGGCAACCCACTTCAGTATTTCTTGCCTGGAGAAGTCCATAGACAGAGGAGCCTGGCAGGCTATGGTCCACAGGGTCAAAAGAGTCAGACACGACTGAAGTAACTTATAATATCTCATTGAACCCTTGAAATAGATGTATAAAATATCAAACATAGTCATCACACTTCTAATATTGAGAAAAATAAAATTTTGAAATGTTCAGTACTTTGCTAAAACAATATCTTAAGTTCAAGCTAAAAAAAAAGAGCTTTTTTTCTTTTAGTGAAAATGTATTTCTTAGCCTTTAAATAATATTTCTTAACTGAAACACACTATGTAATGCAACATTAAAGATCTAGAGGAGTGTCACAAGAAAATCTCCTCTTCTATTTTTCTTGATACTCTACCTGACTTTTTATAAGGAGCATGTTTATTATGGGCTTCTCATGTGTTTCAGTGTTGGAGAACCCTCCTATCAATGCAGGAGACATGAGTTTGATCCCTGGATCAGGAAGATCCCCTAGAGAAGTAAATGGCAATCCACTCCAGTATTCTTGCCTGCAGAATCCCATGGACAGAGGAGCCTGGCGGGCTACAGTCCATGGGGTTGCAAAAGTTGGGCACAATTTAGAGACTAAACGACAACAAGTTTATTATAATGATGATAAGTTCCCAAACACATAGTTTAGAAGATACATACACCAACATGGAAAGATCCATAATTATGTGTCTCTCTGAAAAGGAATGTGCTTTGAGATTTCCTCAAATGTTATCTCTCCTGCCCTTTTGATGACTATATATATTCAAGAGTCAAGAAATAAAATATACCAAACTTCCTTAAATCAGATTTGTCTAATTTGCTTCATTCCTGGAATTTAGAGATTAAGCCAAGTAGTTAATAATTAGAAGTCCTAATACAAAGAATAACATATTGCATTTAAAATGTAAGCATTAAGAATGCAGAAAAGTATGTATAAACGTATGAAAAAATAGAACTTTAATAGATATTTCCTTAAAAATATATTCTCAAGGTCCCTGAAACTGAGTGAACCCTAAATCAAGAATTTCATTAAAAATGAAAAGTTTTCTAAAATGCAATACCTAGAGTATATTATGTTTGTGAAATAAGCCAGATGGATAAAAAAAACAAATATTGTATATCATCACTTATACAGGTAATCTAAAATAATATACACAATGTTTTTTGCAAAACAGAAACAGACTCACAGATACAGACAACAAACTTTCTCATCTTTCCTTGCTATTCTTTGGAACTTTGCATTCAGATGGGCATATATTTCCTCTTCCCCTTTGCTTTTTGCTTCTCTTCTTTTCTCAGCTATATGTAAGGCCTCCTTAGACAAACATTTACCTGTCACATTTCTTTGTCTTTGGGATGATTTTGATCACCACCTTCCTCGTGATCAATGCAAAAAAATCGAGGAAAACAATAGAATGGGAAAGACTAGAGATGTCTTCAAGAAAATTAGAGATGCCAAGGAAATATTTCATGCAAACATGGTCACAATAAAGGGCAGAAATGGTATGGACCTAACAGAAGCAGAAGATATTAAGAAGAGGTGACAAGAATACACAGATGAACTATACATAAAAGAGCTTAATGACCCAGATAACCATGATGGTGTGATCACTCACCTAGAGCTATACATCCTGGAATGCAAAGTCAGGTGAGCCTTAGAAAGTGTCACTATGAACAAAGCTAGTGGAGGTGATGGAATTCCAGCTGATCTATTTCAGATCCTGAAAGATAATGCTGTGAAGATGCTGCATTCAATTTGCCAGCAAATTTGGAAAATTCAGCAGTGGCCACAGGATTGGCAAAGGTCAGTTTTCATTCCAATCCCAAAGAAAGGCAATGCCAAAGAATGTTCAAACTACCATACAAGTGCACATGCCAGCAAAGTAATACTGAAAATTCTCCAAGTTAGGCTCAAAAGTACGTGAACCGAGAAATTCCAGTTGTTCAAGCTGGATTTAGAAAAGGCAGAGGAACCAGAGATCAAATTGTCAACATCCATCAGATCATAGAAAGAGCAATAGAATTCCAGAAAAAAAAAAAATCTGCTTCATTGACTACACCAAATTCTTTAACTGTGTGGATCACAATAAACTGTGGAGAATTCTTCAAGAGATGAGAATCTCAGACCACCTTACCTACCTTCTGAGAAACCTATATGCATGTTAAGAAGCATCAGTTAGAATGTGGAACAATGGACTGGTTCAAAATTGGAAAAGGAATACATCAAGGCTGTATACTGTCACCCTGTTTGTTTAACTTATATACAGTATACATCATGTGAAATGCTGGACTGGATGAAGAACAAGCTGGAATCAGGATTGCAGGGAGAAATATCAATAACCTCAGATATGTATGCAGATAATACCACCCTTATGGCAGAAAGCAAAGAGGAACTGAAAAGCCTCTTGAAGAAGGTGAAACAGGAGAGTGAAAAAAAGCTGGTTTCAAACTCAACATTCAAAAAACTAAAATAATGGCATTCAGTCCTATCACTTCATGGCAAGTATATGGGGTAACAGTGACAGACTTTCTTTTCTTGGGCTCCAAATAACTGCAGATGTTGATTGCAGATGTGAAATTAAAACACTTATGCTTCTTGGAAAAGAAGCTATGATAAATCTAGACAGCATATTAAAAAGCAGAGACATTATTTTGATTACAAAGGTCTGTCTGGTCAAATCTATGGTTTTTCCAGTGGTCATGTATGGATGTGAGAGTTGGACCAAAAAGAACACTGAGCAATGAAAAATTGATGCTTTTGAACTGTGATGTTGAAGAAGACTCTTGAGAGACCCTTGGACTGCAAGGTGGTCAAACTTGTCAATCCTAAAGGAAATCAATCCTGAATATTCATTGGAAGAACTGATGCTGAATCTGAAGCTCCAGTACTTTGGCCACCTGATGCAAAGAGCCAACTCATTGGGAAAGTTTGAGCAAACTCTTGGGAGATGGTGAGGGCCAGGAAATCCTAACATGCTGCAGTACATATGGTTGCAAAGAGTCAGATACAACTGAGTTACTGAACAATAAAAATCTATTAAAATATTGAATCACTATGCTGTATATCTGAAACTAATGTAGTATTGCAAATCACCTATAGTTTGATAAAAGTCTTAAAATGAAAAATATTAAAATTCTTGTCTTTGTACTAGGTACAATAGGATATTACTAAAGTGTTTTCAAGATTGACATGGCCAGAGTTTTGATCATATTGAGTATTTCCTTTTAAGTCCAGACAGTTAGAAAAATTCTCCAGTTTCAAAATGCACCATGCTAAAGAATTAATCTAGCAAAATGATTAAAAAAATAATAATTATTAAACACATTGTGAATTTATTATAAATAATCATTATAATATGATTTTATCATGAAGGGAGCAACACTAGATATAGTAAGACCAGTTAGAATAAACTTGCAATAATCCAAGAGAGCAATTATGATAAATTTTGTGCATCTCTACAGTGTAAATAGAAATATGTATGACAGATAATTTAGTGGTAGAATATATAAGATGTGAATGTACAAGACATTAATATATGGATTGAAATAAAAAATATCACAGAGTCTTGAGAGTTTGGAGGATGAGGTGAATGGCAGGGGTAGCTGAGCCTGGCAGTGCTGACCGAGGCCCTTTTCTGACGCCCTTGCGGATTACTCTGTGCCTCTGCCTGCTTCGCTCTCCTCAATGGCTTCTCCCTGCCTGCCCCCAAACTGTGGAAAGTAAAACACCTCTGTGCCCCAAACAAAAAGCACTAAAGGATGAGTGTCTTCACCCCACAAGAGCAGCTCTCAGCCAAAGACTCTTGAAAGTTGATGTGAAAATATCTCAGCTCCCTCAGCTCTTCAAACTTCGGGTCAGACGAAGAATCTGTTTTGAACTATTCCCAGCATTTCCACATAGAGTTGGCTCCAGAAGCCACTCTCATCCTATGGTTCCCAAATAAAAGACTGTTTGCTATCAAATTCTGGTCTCAGGAAATCCTTGGAGACTCTAAAACAATAGTGACCTTTACTTTACTAGAGACAACAGGAAAGCCTATCTATTAAAATAGTTATGGGACGTTGCTACTTCAATGGTGGTCTGGTGGTTAACAATCCATACTTTCACTGCAGGGGGAACAGGTTCAATTCCTGGTCAGGGAACTAAGATCCCACATGCCTGTGCTGTGCAGTCAAAAAAAATTTTTTGAAATTTTTTTTAAAGAAATAAAACAAATATGTTGTTAAAATTGCTCCTTTAAAAAGGATGATAAAGAGAAATGCAACATTTTTCTAACTCAAAATTTCAGGTCACATACATACTATTCTGTATTTTCTTTTTAATTCAATTCTACCCTGTATTTGATGGAAATTTTATGAAATTGTCATGTATAAAAGGGAATGTACAAGTTGCCCCAATTTTGTGTATTTTCTTTTCCCAAAGAGCTCAAAGCAAGGTTATCTTGAAGTCATTGCTGGACTGTTTCACTTTGGGGATTTCCAGCTATGCCAGATTCCTGTCTTTCTTTTTGCTTCCTAAATGAAGTTATTAGTTTGAATCCAGAATGATTGATTCCTAACACACTGGGTCAGATACTGAAATAACTGCAGGTTTTTTTTTTTAATCTGCTTTCCATAAATACACTTCCAGAAGAAAACTGGAAAAAGATACCTTTCACCATTGTGTTTGCTTAGATTCTATCCAGATGCAAAACTTTGAAATAGTTAATCAAGATGGGCAAGACAACGCAAACACAGCCCTGTCCTGGCCTTTCTATGGTGCCAGCACCTCTGTCAGGAGAACACACACGTGAATCATGCACAATATTTTCTGAAACAGTCTTACCCCATCTATACTAGCAACTTCAAATCATGTATCTTTCTTTTCAATTTGCTAAAAAGCTATATTTTATTTCTATATTTGAAAACTTGAGGATCATTCATTTTAGTACGGTAAGTAGAAGGAAATAGAATTGAGATTTTTTTTCTCCTGTCAATTTTTTTTTCTAATAGTATAAAAATACTTCTGTGTACTGAATCTGTTGCCTTCAAGACTTTTTTTTTTTTCCTTCAAGACTTTTTAATCACGGAATTTTGATACAACAAAATGGTGTTGTAAATTATAAAATAAAATATTTTAAAAAATGAACCACTGTCTTTAAGACTACTCACATTATGAAGTATTTTTGATCCCTTATGCCCCACTCAGAAGTATGCACCCAACCCCAACCCATCCCCACCCATCCAGTGGTATTTATCTGAAAATACTGCAGCTTTCATTGTTTGAACATATTTATAGTATATCACTAATAGTATGAAAGTAAAAGTCACTCAGTCATGTCTGACTCTTTGTGGCCCCATGGTCTATACAGTCCATGATATTCTCCAGGCCAGAATATTAGAATGGGAAGACTTTCCCTTCTCCAGAGATCTTTCCAACCCAGGGATCGAACCCAGGTCTTCTGCATTGTGGGCGGATTCTTTACCAGCTGAGTCACAAGGGAAGCCCAAGAATAGTGGAGTGGGTAGCCTATGCCTTCTCCAGCAGATCTTCCTGACCCAGTAATCAAACTGGGGTCTCCTGCTTTGCAGGAAGATTCTTTACCAACTGAGCTGATAGGGAAACAGATAGCAGAATATGCAGAGGGCCAACTATATCTCTATATTTCATCCATTCTGCCCCTAAATATTAGGGAATTTTAACTTTTATCTGTTATAAATTTTATTGCCATAAATATTCTTGAAAATACCTCCTGGAGTACCTGTCTATATAGCACCATTTTTACAAAACTTCAACCAACCAAACATTAAATATCCTTATAATGCCAAGCTAATTTTCAAAATATTTCTGCCCACATAGATTCTGACTTTGAAGTTTCTAATTTATTATTTGTATTTAATGTGAGCAAAGCATATCACCTAATGTTTTAAAACATTTCCTCAATTACCTGCTTCTGTGAGTAATTAATATTATTTTAAAAGCCAGCTTAATATTCTTCTCTAATCACTTAGCTAAACCTTGGTTATCCCATTCATCATCACTGAACTTTTTTACATGGTGAAAACAAACTGCAGGTGAGTTCCCCGGGTGATTCATAGTCTGGTTGTCCTCTGCCTTACACTTGCTCCTGGTTTCAGTTAATAATGGCTTTTCTTTCTGTTTGTGGGTCAGAGAGGCTTAAAGCATCATTTCCCTTTATCTTCCCCACTGAATAGTTTCCTACCATGCTTTACCCCTGTGTCTGTAATGCAAAAAACATCCGTCCTACCTAAATTACCATTCAAGTGTAATACCTTTTTTATTTAACCCTGAGTGCATGACTGCTCCCTTTAATCCTACTCAATCTACCCTGGACAGGGAAATATCTAAAGGAGAATTTATGGTCCCAAGCTTCAAATGCTATTCCTCCGTGTACTTAGAAATGGTTTCAAAATTGATGTTCACTGAAGTTTTAGATCAAAAATTGAGCATAGATAAAGCCAAGGTCGTGACTAGTCAGCTCACAATTATTTCTGTAAAAGCTTACCTAGGGAGAGTAACCCTGCTGCGCTTTGTATCTCAGATGATGAATTACCATGAGATGCTGAAATCAAGTCTTAGGGAATATGGGCCCGTGCTCTGGCCAAAAAAGAACTCAGGCATGACCTCACTAATTAAGCCAGTGAAGTGATATGACAGACAGGTCAGACTGGTTTAAAGGGTGTCCAGAACTCTAACAGAAGCAGGGCTCAGGTGAGCATACACAGACGAACACAACACATTAGAGCAACCATTAATGCATTTTTTTAAATAAAAAGTCAAAACCACTTGCGTGCGCTCTCTAGAAAGTTCTCAGCAAGTATGCTGCCTGATACTAGAATATGTTCCTCTTTTTTAGACATTTGATAAGCATTGAATAGTATTCATTTGCCTCCCAGGCTACAATTTCCAATGCTTGCAAAGTAGATGTATTAATGTACAAATTTATATTACATGTGGTTACAGGGGGAATATTCTCTCTGACGCCTTCTCTAATATGCAAAAGACCAACAATCACCAGAAACTGCTAGTGATTTTCTGTATCTATTGTCCTTTGCCTTTTACCTTTTCTGCACTATAGTGAATTTCTTGGGTTTTAATTAACTTACATTAATTAATATCAATATAAGCATGTTTGTAAACTTATCTCAAATTTATACCCAAATTTTAATGAGATGACAAAGGGTCACATGTCCCAAGATTTCAAATATATATCATTTATGGAAGTAGAGAAATTTAGAATACTAGTAATACAATTGCTCTTTATTTATTGCATTAATTCTCCACCTAGAGGGGAAAAAATTATTTTTTAAAAAACCACATTGTATCAGTTTTCAAAATTCCTTGCCACATTTTTTCTCAGAGCATATCTGACAGCTGCCTTAGATGTGTGTTTCTTGACTCATTGTGAAAACTTACCCAGCACGTATTTGTCTGACCCATAAACTGAAAAATTATTTCTGACTTTTTAAACCCAGGCTTAAGATATAGATCAAGCAGGAACAAGATATAGGGAAGCCCAGAAGGAAAGCAGTGCAAAGCTTGAGGGGCAGAAGCAGGATGAGAAAATGATCAAATCAAAGATGTCTAACTCTTGATTTTGTTCTCCTGCATCAAGTGCTCTCACATTAAATTGAGAGAAAGCAAGAAATGAATGTAAACTATGGTAAGGGTGATGCTACTGAAGCAAGTTAATTTACCTAACAGAATGTTCCAACCATGTTGTGGATGTTGAGAAAATCATACAGTTTTCTAATTTTCTTTATAAACCCATCCTTTCCCCACTCAGTAGGGGT
The DNA here is from genome assembly GCF_963930625.1 of Muntiacus reevesi. NCBI lineage: Eukaryota > Metazoa > Chordata > Mammalia > Artiodactyla > Cervidae > Muntiacus > Muntiacus reevesi. Next base: position 63,258,560 of record NC_089253.1, on the reverse strand, counting down.
AAATGAGACATAAGAAAGGCTGGATTCTAGCCCTTGCATCATGTGAATTCATAAATGAGATGATATGGATAGAGTCACTTTGAAAAGTATAACATGGCTACAAAATATTTTCCAGTTTTAGGCTATTTCTTCAATTGCAGAATAAATATATTAGCCAACATAGCAACACTTTGATGAGTTAACCACGACTTTTCCAAAAATGTGAATGTAATCAAGGCCTCTATATGTCAGCATCACAGCCTCAGAGAATTCACGGCTCCTTGGACGCCTTCCAGAGGCACCAACACGTTGACCCCTCTGCACTTCTCCAGCCTCACGGCTCGACATTCTGCAACTGATTTAGAATTTACCTCCAGGTCTTTTGAAGTCTTTAATAATGCTAAGAGATGCTGGGATATCTCAGTGCCTTTGCCAAATGGTTTTAGTTGTATTATGAGTATGTATGCTATTTTCATGCTCACCTACACACTGCCTTCATTTCATTTATCTATTCATTCATTATTTGGCTGTGTAGGGTCTTAGTTGCTGGCTAGCTGGATATGTCATTGCAGCACGTGAACTCTAGTGGCGGCACAGGGGCTTCGTATCTCCATGGCATATGGGATCTTAGTTCCTAGCCCAGGGATTGAACCTGTGTCCTCTGTGTTGCAACACAGATTATTAAACACTGGACCACCAGGGAAGTCCCACACACTTCCTTCTGTTTTCTTTCTTTCTTTCTTTCTTTTCACATTACCTTCTTGATGGAACTTACCTGACCATGCAGATAGCACTGACCTTTTCCTCACATGGATCTTTACTTCGCTTGTACATTTTCAGTTCAGTTCAGTTGCTAGGTCACGTCCAACTCTTTGTGATCCCATGGACTACAGCGTGCCAGGCTTCCAAGTCCATCACCAACTCCCAGAGCTTACTCAAAATTGTGTCCATCGAGCCAGTGATGCCATCCAACCATCTCATCCTTTGTCCTCCCCTTCTCCTCCTGACTTCAATCTTTTCCAGCATCAGAGTCTTTTCCAATGAGTCAGTCCTTCACATCAGGTGGCCAAAGTATTGGAGTTTCAGCTTCAGCATCAGTTCTTCCAGTGAATATTCAGGAATGATTTCCTTTAGGATGGACTGGTTTGATCTTCTTACAGTCCAAGGATATATTTTATACATTATATATAAATATATATTATACATTTATATGTAAATATGTAAATATGTATATGCAAATATTTAAATATAAGTGTATAATATATATTATATATCATTGCATGAAAAATATGATATTTTAACCTTAATATGTTACTGTGATTCTTTTCACTAGGCTAAGCCCTTAAGGACAGAGTATGTATTAGAAGATTTTATATTCCCAATTCCTATGGCAGCCCCTGACACAAAAATGTTTATGAAAAGGACTGAGTATGTATCACCTTAAGTAGTATTCTGTTTCCTTTCACAAAGTGACAATATAGCTATTCTTCAGCATAGTAAACAGAAAAGAAAGTGACTGAGTAGATAAAACTTACCTGTAAAATAAATAAAAATGCTGTTGGAATGAAATGAAAATTTAGAGTGCCTGACCCCTTCAAGAAAGTTTTGCTAAGGAATATAAGTGATGTTCACATGCACTTTACCTTCAAGGGTCTTAAAGTCTAGCCAGTTAGATAGCAATGCAATTCTCTGAAAGAAAACCAGAACAAAACTCCATCATGCATGACACTCTTTGGAATTTAGTGATGAGAATGTTATCAGTTTGAAAACTTCAGGTTAAAATGATTATTCTCTGTGACATGTGGTGGGCTACAGTCCATGTGGTCACAAAAAGTTGGACATGCGTGCTCAGGCATGCGCAAGCATGCCTGTTAAGGGCCAAATTGATTTTTGGTGCACACAATACATTTCAAGGGTACTGAGATACATTTGGAATATAGAGTAGACTGTTGCCTAGATTCCAAATACTAAAGTAGTAACTTGTACTTAATTTATTGAATAATGTCAAGCTAGTGAAATTATTAGGAATACACTGTTTAGAAGAATTAAAACACACTGCTACATACAGAAGATTGTGATACCATGAAAAAAAAATGTCAAGAGGCAAAGTAAAGTCAAATACAAGACAACAATACTGAACTCTGGCTGGAATCAAAGCAGTGATTGCATTAGTAAATGAGAAAGATACAAACATTAAGATGAATGGATGTAAAATTAAATGATTTGTCAGCCAAATCACTTGCAAAAAGCAAGGGAGAATTAAAGATGATTCTCACTAGGACTTCCCTTGTGGTCCAGTGATCAAGACTTTACCTTCCAGTGCCAGCTGGTGTGCAGGTTCAACCTCTGGTCAGGGGTGTAAGAGCCCACATACCTCTCGGCCAAAAAACCAAACCAACCAACCAACCTAACAAACAAAAAACAGAAGGAATATTGTAACAAATTCAAGAAAGACTTTAAAAATGGTCCACATCAAAAAATCTTTAAAACAATAAAAATGAATCTGAGGCTTTGAGCCTGGATAACTGGAAGAATTATGAACAAATAACAGACAAGAAATTAATCAGAAAGATGTCTTGAAATAAAATGATGTAAATATATTAAGTAATCAAAGATATGTCATATAACATAAAGTGTGGTAGAGTAAAAATGCAATAGTATTAATAGTAGCTCCTTTTTACATTAATACTGGAAAAAAATTATTCCCCATTTGAGGCACTAAGATCTATGAGATATATCAAAATTACATTGGTATTACATGGCAGTGAAAATTTAGATCTATCAAAGCTATGAACTTTCTATAAGCTCTTCTTTTTCATTCAAACATGTTCTATCACTTAATTTATCACTTAGCTGGCAGCATACATACAAAATTATTGGGCAGTTGCCTTTAAAATAGATCAATAATTGCAATATTAATTCTATTAAAACTGAAAACTTGCTTTTATGTTAAATGAGAAACAAAATTATTATCACAACATTTGAGCCAAAGGACTAATTGAAACAAACAAATGAGAAGAAAAGAATAATGCATTCTCTTTTGCACTCATAGGAAAAAGATTTGTACTTGATTTGATGGGTAACAGAGCCACTTTCAAGAGAAGCAAAAGCATTAAAACTAAAAAATCTTGCCATCCCACTCATTACTTTATCTTGTGTATAGACTGTCAACCAACTCATTAGAATTGCTGTACTAAATGTACCGAGTTGATTATTATCTTCTAACTAAGAAGATGGAGCTTCTCTTATGGCTCCTCAGTAAAGACTCCGCCTACCAATGAAGACAGGGAAGACCTGGTTTCAATCCCTTGGTGGGGAAGATGCCCTGGAGAAGACTCATTCCAGTATTCTTGCCTGGGAAATCCCATGGACAGAGGAGCCTGGTGGGCTACAATCCATGGGGCCGCAGAAGAGTCGGATATGACTTACCGACTAAACAACAGCAAACTGAAAAGATTGCTCAAGTCATTCTCTTTAGTAAAGCTTTATCACTGCCTAGTCAGTCAGGAAAAGAGTAATAATAAAAAAATTCAGTTCAGTTTAGTCACTCAGTCGTGTCCAACTCTTTGTAACCCCATGGACTACAGCAGGCAGGCTCCCCTGCCCATTATCATCATCCGGAGCCTACTCAAATTCATGTCCATCTCGTAGGTGATGCCATCCCACCATCTCATCTCTGTTGTCCCCTTCTCCTCCCACCTTTAATCTTTCCCAGCATCAGGGTCTTTTCCAATGAGTTGATTCTTCCAATCATGTGGCCAAGGTATTGGAGCTTCAGCTTCAGCATCAGTCCTCCCAGTGAATATTCAGGACTGATTTCCTTTAGGATGGTATGGTTGGACCTCCTTGCCATCCAAGGGACTCTCAGGAGTCTTCTCCAACACAACAGTTCAAAAGCATCAATTCTTCAGCACTCAGCTTTCTTAATAGTTCAACTCTCACATCCATGCATGACTATTGGAAAAACCATGGCTGTGACTAGACAGACCTTTGCTGGCAAAGTAATGTCTCTGCTTTTTAATATACTGTCTAAGTTGGTCATAGCTTTTCTTCCAAGGAGCAAGCATCTTTTAATTTCATGGCTGCAGTTACCATCTGCAGTGATTTTGGCACCCCCCAAAGTAAAGGCTTTCACTGTTTCCACTGTTTCCCCATCTATTTGCTATGAAGTGATGGGGCCAGATGCCATGATCTTAGTTTTCTGAATGTTGAGTTTAAGCTAACATTTTCACTCTCCTCTTTCACTTTCATCAAGAGGCTCTTTAGTTCTTCTTTGCTTTCTGCTGTAAGGGTGGTGTCATCTGCATTTCTGAGGTTATTGATATTTCTCTGATTCTACCTTATGCTTCATCCAGCCTGGCATTTCAAGTGATGTATTCTGCATATAAGTTAAATAAGCAGGGTGACAATATACAGTCTTAACATGTTCCTTTCCCAATTTGGAACCAGTCTGTTATTCCATGTCCAGTTATAACTGGGCTTCCAGATCTGCATACAGATTTGTCAGGAGGCAAATCAGATGGCCTGGTATTTCCATCTCCTGAAGAATTTTCCACAGTTTGTTGTGATCCACACAGTCAAAGGCTTTGATACAGTCAATAGAGCAAAAGTAGATGTTTTTCTGGAACTCTCTTGCTTTTTTGATAATCCAATGGATGTTGACAATCTGATCTCTGGTTCCTCTGCCTTTTCTAAATCCACCTTGAACATCTGGAAGTTCATGGTTCACATACTGTTGAAGCCTGGCTTGGAGAATTTTGAGCATTACTTTGCTGGCATGTGAGATGAGTGCAATTGTGTGGTAGTTTGAACATTCTTTGGCATTTCCTTTCTTTGGGGTTGGAATGAAAACTGACCTTTTCCAGTCCTGTGGCATTGTTGAGTTTCCCAAATTTGCTGGCATATTGAGTGCAGCACTATCATAGCATCATCTTTTAGGATTTGAAATAACTCAACTGGAATTCCATCACCTCCACTAGCTTTGTTCCTAGTGATGCTTCTAAGGCCCACTTGACTTTACATTCCAGGATGTCTGGCTCTAGACGAGTGATCACATCATTGCAGTGTCATGAATATCTTTTTTTGTACAGTTTTTTCTGTGTATTCTTGTCATTCCTTCTTTATATCTTCTGCTTCTGTTAGGTCCATACCATTTCTGTCATTTATTGAGTCCATCTTTGCATGAAATATTATCCTGTTGTCTCTAATTTTCTTGAAGAGATCTCTAGTCTTTCCCATTCTGTTGTTTTCCTCTATTTCTTTGCATTGATCACTGAGGAAGACTTTCTTATCTCTCCTTGCTATTCTTTGGAACTCTGCATTCAGATAGTTATATTGTTCCTGTTCTCCTTTGCCTTTAGCTTCTCTTCTTTTCTAAGCTATTTGTAAGGACTTATCAAGCAACCATCTTGCCTTTCTGCATTTTCTTTTCTTGGGGATGCTCTTGATCACAGTTTCACAAACCTCCATCCATAGTTTTTCAAGCACTCTATCAGATCTAATCCCTTTGAATCAATTTGTCACTTCTACTGTATAAAGGTAAGGGATTTGATTTAGGTCATAGCTGAATTGCCTAGTGGTTTTCCCTACTTTCTTCAATTTAAGTCTGAATTTGACAATAAGGCAGTCACTATCTGAGCCACAGTCAGCACCTGGTCTTGCTTGTGCTGACTGTATAGAGCTGTTCCACCTGTGGCTGCCAAGAATGTAATCAATATGATTTCGATATTGGCCATGTGGTGATGTCCATGTGTAGAGACTTCTCTTGTGTTGTTGGAACTGCTAGACCTGTTCATTCTCTAGGCAAAACTCTGTTAGCCTTTGACCTGCCTTGTTTTGTACTCCAAGGCCAAATTTGCCTGTTATCCTAGGTAGCTCTTGACTTCCTACTTTTGCATTCCAGTCTCCTATAATGAAAAGAACATCTTTCTTGGGTGTTAGTTCTAGAAAGTCTTTTAGGTCTTCATAGAATCGTTCAACTTCAATTTCTTCAGGATTACTGGTCGAAGCATAGACTTGGATTACTCTAATACTGAGCGGTTTGCCTTGGAAACGAACAGCTATCGTTCTGTCCTTTTTGAGTTTGCATCCAAGTACTGCATTTTGAACTCATTTGTTGCCTAGGAAGGCTATTCCATTTCTTTAAGGTATTCCTGCCCACCGTAGTAGATATAATGGTCATCTGAGTTAAATTCACCCCTTCCAGTCCATTTTAGTTAGCTGATTCCTAAAATGTTGACGTTCACTCTTGCTATCTCCTGTTTGACCGCTTCCAATTCCCTTGATTCATAGACCTAACATTCCAGGTTCCTATGCAATATTACTGTTTATAGCATCGGACTTTACTTCCATCATCAGTCACATCCACAACTGGTGATGTTTTCACTTTGGCTCCATCTCTTCATTCTTTCTGGAGTTATTTCTCCACTTTTCTCCAGTAGCATATTGGGCACCTAGTTGGTCTGCATTTATTTCTTATTTATTTAAGAATAGAAATGATGGAATACTAGATAGTTTAGAGATTTTTTTTTTTTTAGAGAATCACTGTGTCTAAGTGAAAGAGTTCATAAACGCAATTTCCTATGACAAAAAACATTTTTTTGGTGATTCAATTAATAACCTAAATAATGATTCTTCTATTAAGACATTGCTTTTGCAGATCTAAATTGTTATTTCATCTGTGTGTTTGGGTGACTTGGTAAAATGATTCACTGTGTGATAGAGGCTTAATTGAATAATAATAAAGATTTAATTTTTATTATAATAATTTGATTATTTTCTATTAATATTAAACCAAAAAATACAGATGACATTCATTCTATACTTTCTACTTGACTAAGAATCATTTTTAAATATATATTTGGTAGCTTAGATTACTTGAAAAGTTTTGTGCTGGCAAGTTGTAGATACAAAAGTGGTAATTATATATTATGCTCAGTTGTGTCTCTTTGCAGCTGCGTGGACTGTAGCTTGCCAGACTCTTCTGCCCATGCAATTTTCCCAGCAAGAATACTGGAATCAGCCATTTCCTTCCCCAAGGGATCTTTCCGACCCAGCGATCAAACTTGTGTCTCTTGAATCTCCTTCATTAGCAGGTAGATTCTCTACTACTATCACCACCTGGAAAGCCCCAACTATATGTTATATCAAACATTTTTTTGTGGCTTTTGGTGTATGTTTTTATACACTATTATGCACAATGAGGTATTTTGACTGACAGCATTTTATTATGAACAATTTCACAACTTCACTTGTGTGCCCAGAACTCTGCTGCCTATGAATGCCTCATCCCATTCCTTTACTTAGCCATTCAATATTAAGCACATAATTATTGAGTTCTCATTCAAGTCAAACACTATCTTAAGTGGTGAAAAATAAAAACAATGAATAAAAATTACAAATGTTCCTGTCTTTATCATTTTGTATATCACTTATCATCTAACATCTATTTTATCCACACCGTAGGCCCCAGAATTAAATCTGGCATCAGCCAGAGAAACTTGAATTCTACCTTGAGTCGATTCTCTGACATTTAGTATTAACTCACTCTTACTACTTTTCTGAGTCTAAACATGTGCAATAATTCCACTAGCTGAGTTTTTGCCTTATACCTGATCAAATCCCTAACAACTAGCCTATTTCTCACAATACTCACATTAGACTTTCTGCTTCTGAAGCCTGGTTGGAGAAGAAGGCCTAGCACCCTGGCTGCTCAAGTACTAACACTGTTCTTTTCCATCATCTTATAAATAATTGTACAGTGGAGACCAGGGTTTAGCTTTCTGCAGATAGACATAGCCAACATCTACTGACCAACTTGATAGAGCTGCAGATTTTACCTGCCACTAGATTGTCTTTAGTAATTCCCTGTAGGAACACCCATTACTTTGTGATGCAACTGCTTTTTACTTTTGCCAAATCCAATGAATGCCTACTAAACTTCATCCTTAACATCCCTGGCCTTGTTCCAGCTTAACAATCAATACTAGTTCCAGACTATTATCCTTCTCACTCAGCCCCTAATGCAGGGAACTAAGTCATCCATATCTGTGTCTCAATCTATAACAGCTCCTCAGGGGTTATGGAAGACATCGACCAAGATGTTGTGTTAGGCAAAGGAAAAACTGTAGTAAAAGACATGGACCAACTTTCCAATGTGTAGGCAGGGTTGCAAAATCCTCAAGTTCAGAAATTATATCTAATATTAGAGATCAGTTAATCAGAAGTTGAAAAGAGGAGATATAATTACATTAATCAAGTTATATGAAGAGTTTTAAATTTTAAGGCATTTTCTCTAAGCAGATTTGAAGGATTATTACAGGGTCAGTCAGGGAAGTATGCCAACAACGAGATCCAGCTATAGATGTTTCTCATATAGTGTCTTTAAAAGAAGCCCAGTTAGATCTGAAGTACAGTCAAGCTGGGTATGGAAACCCAAGTTTGACTTACTGTGATCACTGTGAAAAGGAACCTAAGAGCAACACTTAATCAGTGTCGAACTGATAACTTCCTGGGCTTCCCAGGTCATGCTAGTAGTAAAGAATCCACCTGCTAATGAGGGAGATATAAGAAAGGCAGGTTTGATTCCTGGGTTGGGAAGATCCCCTGGAGGAAGGCATAGCAACCCACTCCAGTATTCTTGCCTGGGGAATCCCATGGACAGAGGAGCAAGCGTTGTGGGCTACAGTACTTAGGGTTGCAAAGAGTCTAACACGACTGAAGTGACTTAGCACAAATATATGATAAAATACATGATAACTTCCTAGTATGTGTCCAGTAGGCCTCTTATATGTGATGTGTGACTCAGTAGATACAGGGTCAGCAGTACTAAACACCAAGCTTGGAGGGTTATGGGGGCTCTCAGATGTATGATTTCAACAGCATTTTTGAGAGTTGGAATATTTAGAAAACTCAGAGATTACAGAGTTCTGCAATTGAATATTTAAAATAAATAGTAGAAATGAAACTTGAAAATATACGTGCATAGATACCACATGAAATAAATTATAGCGTGGTAAAATGTCACTGACATGTTTTGTTAAAAATCAAGTTTCAATGAATTTCACATTTCCTTTGGCATCCAGTTGCTTCTATTAATGTTCACACCTGTAGAAAAGAGAAAAGCTTGACTCTACTAATCATCCATTTTTCTAAGCTACATCTGTACAGATAAAAATATACAATTAGCTGTGATTTTGAGGTGTCACTCAGAATAAACTAATTGCAACAAAATATACATGATTTTGGCAATATCCAAAAAAAAGCACAAGTTCAAATTCTTACAGTGATACGTTTCAAAATAAACTTTCTCCTGTGGTTTCTCATACCAGCAGGACTTTCTTAATTGGCAGGCAAAGAAACTTGTTCCAAATTCCTAAGATGCATTTTCTTTCATATGGCAAAGGCAGAAAATTTGATGTATGGCTACTTAGCTGGAGACAAAAAATCAATTCATTACATCGGAAAGACAAGGGGCACAAAAATATACCCAAGGAAGCTTATGCAGGTAATTGTGTTCCTTAGCTTTCCTATGAGAAAAAGTCTAAGGCTGTAGCTATAGATTAAAAAAAAAAAAAAAAAAAAAGCTAAAATCACAAGGGCAAGAAAAGACTATCTATAACAACTAAATTAAAGACTGATATGAATTATTATAGGGTTATTTAGATTATTGATTCATTACACAGCTATAGTCAAAATAACTCGGTCGTATTGTGATCAAGTTGATAGTTTTCAAAGTTCAGTTCAGTTCAGTCGCTCAGTCATGTCCAACTCTTTGCAATCCCATGGACTGCAGCACGCCAGGCCTCCCTATCCATCACCAACTCCCAGAGTTTACTCAAACTCATGTCCATTGAGGCGGTGATGCCATCCAACCATCTCATTCTCTGTTGTCCCCTTCTCCTCTCGCCTTCAATCTTTCCCAGCATCAGGGTCTTTTCAAATGAGTCAGTTCTTCACATCAGGTCACCAAAGTATTGGAGTTTCAGCTTCAACATCAGTCCTTGCAATGAATATTCAGGACTGACTTTCTTTAAGATTGACTAGTTGGATTTTCTTGCAGTCCAAAGGACTCTCAAGAGTCTTCTCCAACACCACAGTTTAAAAGGATCAATTATTTGGCACTCAGCTTTCTTTATAGTCCAACTCTCACATCTATACATCTCACATCTATACACATCTCACATCTATACATCTATACATCTACTGGAAAAACCGCAGCCTTGACTAGATGGACATTTTTTGGCAAAGCAATATCTTGGCTTTTTAATATGCTGTCTAGGTTGGTCATAACTTTTCTTTCAAAGAGTATACGTCTTTTAATTTTATGGCTGCAGTCCCCATCTGCAGTAATTTTGGAGCCCCCCACATAATCTGTCACTGTTTCCACTGTTTTCTCATCTATTTGCCATGAAGTGATGGGACCCGATGCCATGATCTTAATTTTCATAATGTTGAGCTTTCAAAGTTAATTTTCAAAGAGCCTAAATAATAAATTTGAACAGTATAACCAAAAAGATGTTATTTAAGTTTTCTTTGGGTTTTCATTATTCCTTTCCTAGCCCCTTATCCACAATATTTATTCTTAATGAAGAGACTGGTTGTGTTAGTATTGTACCAAAATTTTTAGTTAAATTTTTGATGTTTCAGAGTCTTGTAAACATGAAGACAAATGTTTGCTGTTAATTACACATTCTATGTTTCTTTATAAATCTTACAAATCTGCTAACCAATGGTTCTTCATATATTTAAATGCTACTTTTGTAATATTGGATAAAAACTGATAAAATTAAAAATAATTTTTGGGGACTTCCCTGACAGTCCAGTGGTTAAGAAACTGAGCTTCCAAGGCAGGGGGCGTGGGTTCAAGCCCTGGTTGTGGAACTAATATCCCACAGGGTATTTTTAAAAATAAAATAATATTTTTTGAAGAAAGTAATTGCTCCTGAAAATAAAGGCCATATTAAGTTTTAGTCTATAAATTTAACAAGGCTGTTTTTTAAGAACATTTAGAAATATCTGAAATGGCAAGTAGAGTATAAAAAATGAAATATCACAGTACTCATTATTACATTATTACTCATTAATATGCAGAGAAGGCATTGGCACCCCACTCCAGTACTCTTGCCTAGAGAATCCCAGGGACAGAGGAGCCTGGTGGGCTGTGGTCCATGGGGGTCACTAAGAGTCGGACATGACTGAGCAACTTCACTTTCACTTTTCACTTTCATGCATTGGAGAAGGAAATGGCAACCCACTCCAGTGTTCTTGCCTGGAGAATCCCAGGGACAGGGGAGTCTGGTGGGCTGCCGTCTATGGGGTCTCACAGAGTCAGACATAACTGAAGTGACTTGGCAGCAGCAGAACATTTATATGAAAACAATATCGAGTACTTAATATAGTCTTTATCTTCATATATTCTATTATTCCCTCAGAATTCATTGTCTTTAGACATACTTTTCTGTATTGTGGGAGTTCTGCTAACATTATTAGGTTCAAATAAAAAAGACTAATTCAAGCAAAAAAAGATTTTAAGTTATGGATTACTAAACAATTGATTTGGGGGAAAGATTTGGAACTGGCTAACAAAACTAAACCTATACCCTGCTGTAGTCAAATTCCACGTTTGTACCAAAGAGTTTTGTTTTGTTTTGTTTTAAGCTCATAACTTTTACAGAAGTGTAATTCTCCTGAAAGCTTTCCTGTTTTTTTTGTTTTGTTTTGTTTTTGTTTTTGTTTTTTCCCCCTTGTCTCCTTATTAGCTTTGTTTTTCAGACATTGCCTGGTCAATTGCCCTGTCATTTTTTTTTTTTTTTTCATAGTGACCTGGTACTTAGTACTATCGAAAAACTGTGCCTGTTGTTTTTAGTAGCTCATTCTAATTAGCAGCATAATTATTTCTTTTTTTCCCCATTTATTTTTATTAGTTGGAGGCTAATTACTTTACAGTAATGTAGTGGTTTTTGCCATACATTGACATGAATCAGCCATGGATTTACATGTGTTCCCCATCCCGATCCCCCCTCCCACTTCCCTCCCCACCCGATCCCTCTGGGTCTTCCCAGTGCTTTTACAGTAATATCCTTGGTGATACTGTGACTTCTTCAATTCCAAACTCTCTTTTCTAGATCTATGTGATATATGCCCATATTGCCTTCTTGCCTATCTGGAAATAAAACAAATGATCAAACTCCTACTTAGCAAGGCTTTGTAGCATGATGGATAGTAGTGCAGACTCTGAAGAAGATATACCTCATGCATCCAACCTGGGCTGGTGATCTGTTTCACCCTAGATAATATGCATGTTTCGATGTTGTTCTCTCAAAACATCCCACCCTCGCCTTCTCCCACAGAGTCCAAAAGTCTGTTCTGTACATCTATGTCTCTTTTTCTGTTTTGCATATAGGGTTATCGTTACCATCTTTCTAAATTCCATATATATGCGTTAGTATACTGTATTGGTCTTTATCTTTCTGGCTTACTTCACTCTGTATAACGGGCTCCAGTTTCATCCATCTCATTAGAACTGATTCAAATGAATTCTTTTTAATGGCTGAGTAATATTCCATGGTGTATATGTACCTAAGCTTCCTTATCCATTCATCTGCTGATGGGCATCTAGGTTGCTTCCATGTCCTGGCTATTATAAACAGTTCTAATTAGCAGCATAATTGTTAAGTTTTGGTTCCCAGATCACAATGTGTTATGTCTATAAAGTCAGCTTAACCATTTAGAACATTTTGCTAATCCACAATCTTTGGAAAACCCAGCTTAAGCCCCCTTTTTTTTCTTGTCATCTGGTCAATAGCTCACAGGTTTTAAAAAACAAGTCCACAAGTTATTTGCTGCCTTCATCTTTAAAAGATGAACCCTAATTCTTTCCTGTTAAATGTAGCAAGACTTAATGTTTTACCTCTATTAAATAACAATCAAAGTCAAGTGGAAGCACCCTTGTTTTGCTCTCTTTTTTGGGGGGACAGAATTGTCTTGTATTTTTTTGTTTGTTTGCTTTCTTTTGATTTTTGCCCTGCTCCATGGCATGCAAGATCCCTTTTCCCTAACCAGGGATTGAACCTATGCCCCCTGCAATGAAACAGTGGATTCTTAACCACTGGACTGCCAAGTAAGTCTGGTGCTCATATTGGAGACCAGGTTATAAATAAACATTGTGACTTCTGTCTTGATTGCTTCATCCTGTGCTCCTTTTGGGGCTTCCTTTGTGGCTCAGATGGCAAAGAAGCTGACTGCAATGCAGGAGATCTGGATTCGATCCCTGGGTTGGAAAGATCCCCTGGAGGAGGGCATGTATTCTTGCCTGGAGAATCCCCATAGATAAAGGAGCCTGGAGGGCTACAGTCCATGGGGTCTCAGTCAGATACAACTGAGCCTCTAAGCACAGCACTCTCTCTTTTGAAGAAATCTCACTTTGGCAAAAGCCAAGAACTGGGAGCCACTGAGACAGCCTTCAGTCTAACAACTCTCATAACTGAGGCCAAAAACCATGGGAGTTTGCTTTGAAGCAGATCTTTATCTGTGGTCAAGGCTTGAGGCAGACTGGGGGCCAGAGCTACCCTGAAAAGCCACTCCTTCCTACCTGCTCCTTGGAAACTGAAATCATTAATGTCCCCTGTTTTAAGCTCTAAACTTGAGGGTAATTTTTAAACAGCAATACATAAAGTTGAGGAGCAAAACTTTTCACCCCAGAATGTCTCTTTGGCATTTGAATTATTTTGAGCTGAAAGCAATCAAGACCTAAAACAGTCAGAAAGAAACTTTGACATTCCCCCTGACTGCCTAAACTAATGTAGACAAAAGATTTGTTTCAGGAAGGGAACTGCTACCATAGATAATTGCATTATGAACTGAACACCATGCTAGACAGGGAAGAATCTAGAAAAGTCTACTAAAGCTCTTCCTTATGTTTCCATGTCTCTTCCTGTCTGTCTATCAAACATTTGCTTTTTCATCTCCATGTAAATTGCCATCTTCCCCTTGAAGTCCCAAATTATGACCCCAACATGTCCATATGTCTTTAACTGTAGATGGTTCATCAGGTAAAGAATCTGCCTGCAATGCAGGAGACACAGGAGATGTGGGTTCGATCCCTGGGTCAGGAAGATCCACTGGAGAAGGAAACGTCAATGCACTCCAGTATTCTTCTCTGGGAAATCCAACGGACAAAGAAGCCTGGCGGTCTACAGTCCATGGGATCACAAGCAATCGTATCGTATATGACTGAGTGACTAAGCAACAAATACATGTTCTGTATTATATTTTATTCCTTATAAAAATGCATTCATATTTTCATGGATTGAGGTTGTGAGGTGTTCATCCCCTATGATGGACTCAACATATTATTCTCTTAAAGTTATTATTCTCTTTTTGATGCCCAAATTATCACAACATGGCCAAGAGCAAGTAGGCTCTTTAGGCCTTTCATCAAGAATTCAGGTATCTTTGACAGTTTCATTCTTCTGACTTGAAATCACTAAAGCTTCCTAGTAAGAGAATGTTTTAAACACATTCTGTTTTGGAGGGGCAGAGGGGATGCCTTTTGCAGGATGATAGGATGCCTCACAGTGGTACTGGGCCCTTCTCTCAGCTCATTGCCCAGATTCTACCTGCCTCCCTCCCTCTCTTCAATTGTCTACATAATTCAGCCTCCACAGAAAAGTTACCATGATTCTGAAGGTAGAAGGGATCCATCGCCAGTACTTTCTACTCTCTTTTGTTATGGTGTTTAGCCATACGTGAAATCATATTATAAAAATTATTTGTATCCTTATGTATTTTGAATAATGAAAACTTTTTAAAAAGTTTGATCTAAGCGAATGCATTGCATTTTTCTTTTTCTAAAATAAGTAAATACATTTAAACTTAGGCTTTTTTCTACTCTCTCTTTAAAATTGCCCAACAACAAAGTGGATGGTTATTCTGCACCTGAGAATAGATGCAATTTTCACCTTTATGATTTAAAAAGAAAAGAAAGTCCTTAAATTAATTCCTAGCTCCATGGCTTATGCTTAAAATAACAAAAGCTAAGATTTATTGAAAACCAATGATGTGCCCTGCCCAGAGCTATGCTCTTTATGTGTCAACTCATTTAATCCTTAAGATTATCCTATGATGTTTTGAGCAGATTTACCCTTATTTTAGACTAAAGATATTAAGTCAGAAGATTTAGTAACTGGTTCAAGGTCACAGAGTCAGAGCACTGTAAGTTTTGAAGTTAAACAGTTTGAATTCTCAAACTATGCCCTCCAATTCACAATGCTATAATTAGTACACTGCCAGCAGATTTCTGGAAAAATCTGTTTCATGAACTATACCATGCACCATTTCATGTACCATAAAATTTGCAAAGTATTTTAACAGACAGACCTTTTTAGTTTATTATTTTATAGAAATCTAATTTATCCAGAAATAAAGCACTTAAAGTGATTTCAAGTAAGGGGAAATTTTTTCCAATTCAACTATGCACAGAAAACCTTGAAATGTGCACATATTTAGTAATACTTAAATGTATACAAGTAGAAATTTAATATTTGTCCTGTAGTGGAAAATACTGGAGGAAAAATTAAAATCAACTGAATACTTCTTATTGCATTTTTCTTTTATTACCGGAAATAAATTGAAATACTTTTGTTTTTATTCCTATCTATAGCTTTCTAAAAGTAAATTATCATGTTGTCCTTGTTTATTTTTCACATTTTGTAAACATCAGCAGCTTCAGGATATAAAGATGTGTAATATATGTAATGTGTGTCAAATTATAAATATCAACATTGAGGCCCAGAAAATACAAATTAGGTTACCAGAAATACCACAGGTGATTTGAGTATAGGTTTTTAAACAGCACAGTCTTTATTCAAAGTTTAGAACTATATATTGCTGATCCTTCTTTAACCCACATAAAAGACTGCATTAACCCTGAAAGTATATTTCACTTGTCTTCACATAATATTCAAAGTTTTAGACAGTTTATAAACTATGCTCTCCTCTACTTATTTTTTATTTTAAGACACATTGGACTCCTAATTCTACAAAGTTGGATCATAAAATTTAAAGTAGATGTTTTTCTTTTTAACTTTTTGACTTATCTTTTCACTTTTTCCTCAACTAAAGAGAGCACTTACTGGGAATTTGATATGAAAAATATATGTCTCCAATGTTTAAATGTTTATCTTAGAAATACAAAATATACAGATAAAATAAATAATTCAGTGAATCCTCTACACTTTTTTTTAGATTCCATGTATAAGCAATACCACATATTTGTCTGTTTCTGACTTAATTTACTTAGTATGATAATCTCTAGGTCCATCCATATTGCTGCAAATGACATGGTTTTGTTCTTCTTTAAGTCTGAGTAGTATTCCATTGTACATATGTATCATATCTTCTTTATGCTTTCAGCTGTTGATGGCCATTTAAGTTATTTTCATGTCTTGGTTATTGTAAGTAGCACTGCAATAAGCATTAAGCTGCATATATCTTTTGGGATTATGGTTTTCTCCATATATATGTCCAGGGATGAGGTTACAGATCATACAGTAGCTTTACTTTTAGTTTTTTAAGGAACCTCCATACTGTTCTCCATAGTGGCTGTACCAACTTACATTCCCACCTACAATCTAGGAGGGATCTCTTTTGTCTGCACCCCTTCCAGCATGTATTATTTATAGACTTTTTGATGATGGCACTTCTGACCAGTATGAAGTGATCCTCATTGGTGTTTTGATATGAATTTCTCTAATAATAAGCATTATGAGCATCTTTTCAAGTGCCTTTTTACCTTGGGTAGTATATTCATTTTGACAATTTTGATTCTTCCAAGCTAAGAACATGGTATATCTTTCCATCTGTGTCATCTTCAGTTTCTTCCATCAACAGCTTAAAGATTTTGGAGTACAAGTCTTTTGTCTCCTTAGGTATGTTTACTCCTACATGTTTTATTCTTTTTGATGCAATGGTAAATTTTAACAGAGAAAAATAAAGGAGCTATTGGACACAGTTCCACTTCATTTACACATTTTTAGACTTTTACTATAAATTGTTTTAAATATGATATTATATTTTCAAACCTACAATTCTTCCATATCCAAAGGCAAGACAAAGAATCCAAATATAGCAGCAACTTGAATATTGACTATTTTCTAAATGTATGCTTATGACCATCCTATTATGCTTTAATAAATTGAAACAAATTTTGCACTGATCACAAATGCATATTAGAAATGGCTAATCAGGACTTTTTCAGTTTGAAGTTATAAAAAACTACATTTAAGGCAAATATAACTCATCATCTACAGACTCAAGCACAGTTTTTAAATGCTTAGAAGGACTTCCTTGTAAACTTGCTGCACGCCACCCCATCCACAGACTTCGATTCACCTGTGCTAGGGCTTCTCTGGTGGCTCGATGGTAAAGGATCTGCCGACAATGCGGGAGACCCAGGGTCGAACCCTGGGTCAGGAAGATTCCCCTGGAGAAAGAATGGCTACCCACTCCAGTAGTCTTGCTTGGAGAATTCCATGGAAAGAGGAGCCCAGTGACTACAACTGTGGGCTACAGTCCATGAGACTGCAAAGAGTTGAACACAGCTTAGCGACTAACACTTTCACTTTTCTTTTCTTGATGACTTAATTCTCAATCAGATGCCACCTGAATGAAATGTTCTTAGGGTTTTCCAACCTGTGGTTCAATAAAGCTCTGTCCTCCTGGTTGGTATGACTAGGCTCTCCCTTCATGCCTATTTACCCACATATTGAGAATTCCTTATAAAAAAATTCCATTTTACATTTTTATATTTTGTGCATGTGTGTGTTAGTTTCTCAGTCCTTTCTGACTCTTTGCAACCCCTTAGACTGGGGCATACCTGTGGAATACTCCAGGCAAGAATACTGGAATGGGTTGTTAATTTCCTCCTCCAGAGGACCTTTCTGACCCAGGATTCTAACCCTGGTCTCCTGCATTGCAGTCAGATTCTTTAACAGCTGAGTCACCAGGAAGCATGAATCTTATTAAAATGTACTTTGGGAGTTTCCTTCATTAACATAAGCCAAGACTTAAAAGTGTATCAGCTGAATTTTTTGTATAAAATCATGACTTATTTTGTATATTGTATTTGTATCTGCAACATTTCAGTCATTAAAAAAATAAACATTTGAACAAAATCAGTTTCCTCTGGAAATTGGCCCTGTTCTTTTCATTTCTATCACAAATTTCTACTCAAGATGTGTTTCTTTTTGCTTGAATTATCATAAAAAAAGTATTAACTATTTTCTGTACTACCTAATTCCTTACTCTAATGCCTAGCAAACTGCTTGAAACTCAGCTCTAATAATAGCAATGTCCTACTATATTTTAAGAGAAGATAAAACTGATTGGCTTAATAGTTGGTACTTAATATTTGATCCAGTGCTGATTTAACTAGTTTCTCTACATTTACAAAGCTGAGCGCCGAAGAATTGATGCTTTTGAAATGTGGTGTTGAAGAAGACTCTTGAGAGTCCCTTGGACTGCAAGGAGATCCAACTAGTCCATCCCAAAGGAAATCAGTACTGAATGTTCATTGAAAGGACTAATGCTGAAGGTGAAACTCCAATACTTTGTCCACCTGTTGCGAAGAACTGACTCACTGGAAAAGACCCTGACGCTGAGAAAGATTGAAGGCAGGAGGAGAAGGGGATGACAGAAGATGAGATAGTTGGATCACATCACCAACTCAATGGACATGAGTTTTAGCAGGCTCTGGGAATTGGTGATGAACAGGGAGGCCTGGTGTGCTGCAGTTGATGGGGTCACAAAAGCCGAACACGACCGAGTGACTGGACTGAACTGAACTGAACTACATCTGTTTGGCCAAAGTTTCCTGATCACCTCTGGTGGTGCCTTTCTTTCTGCCCATGTGCCTTTGATTACGTGGTTCTGCAAAGCATTTGTTGATCCCACAGTTCTCCATCTCCCCAACTTCACGTTTTTAGTTCCTAAAAATGAAACGATGCACTGCCATCTATGACTTCTCAGTCGATAAGCATCTAGAATTACTCTCTTCATCTGTGCTCTGGTAACACTTAATTTAAGGCTCCCTAAAGACTCTAATCATTTTTGACTGTCTGAGTTATTTGTGTTCATGTTTTGCCTCTCCCAATGGACCCATATTTGAGAGCCAGAGACATTTCTTATTTATGACTGAATCACCATCAGAATACAGTGCAACATCTTAACCAGAGTAGGAGCTCCAGAATCTTTATTTTGCAGCCAAAATTGTAATTAATAAATTATGTGAAGTATATACAGCCAAAACTAAGAGAATTAGAGACTCAACATATTTTTGGAAGCTATAGAAATTTGCAAAAGCAAATGCATGTGTTTCTACATCTAACCACATGCAAACAAAAACATCTAATTAACAGATCCCTCAGTTTCAGAATATTTAAGTAATTGAGTTTTTGAGCTTTTCAAAACAACCATGATAAAAACTTTGTAGAAAAATTTAGTGTGTGTATAAATGTTTAGAGAAAATGCCTTTTTAATATTTTAATTTCCATTTACCACTATCCCTCCCTAAAATGTCAGAACAGAACATCAGTAGAATATGTGTAATTTTGTCTTTTTTGTATGAATGTAATGAAATAATTTTCTCATCCCCAAAATAAACTTTTACTAAACAACATTATGTACTAAGCAATATAAATTAATTTGTCTCTCTAAATCTAGTTGAATACAGAGAAGAAATTCTCAACTTCAGTCAAGTTAAGAGATGTAGGACATTAAATTTAGTGCTGTTTTTCAAAATTGTATTTTTAAGAAATTGATTGGAAATTTAAAATAACAATATTGATTAAAGTCCATCTTTACTAAATTCCTAAATATGCTTCTTGACTTAACACCAGTATCTTGCTAGAAGAGTCATTTTATGTTCTTCAGTTACTTCACATTACCAAATAGAATACTTAATAATGATTGACTAATGCAAATTATTTTCATTTTTAAGTTTTCAAGATTAAGTGAAGAAGCTGTTTCTGGGACTGTGCATTTCAACTTTTTTTTTTTTTTTTTAAGTTATTTGACCTGAATTTTGCAGTCTATATACCTATTTTAAGTGATAAGGACAAATGTAAAACACAGCAAAATAAACCTTCTGGACTTTTTTTTCTCCTACTAATTAATTAATCTATTTAAGAACAGTTTTTCTGACTTTGTTTTCCGGACTTCAGTTGTCTGAAGTGTAACAAATCACTCCCAAGCATAGGCATCTTAAAAAATGATAATAATCATTTATATTTTTCACAAATTTTGTGCACCAGGAATTTTAGGGCAGCTGACTGTACAAAACAGATCTCTGCTTTCTCCTGCTATCAATCTCTTTCTAAAGAAAGAAAATTAAGTGAAAATACAAGATATCTTAAGAAAATTATTGAAACTGTACAAAATATTTCTGAAAAAATATATCTACTTATAGGTATTTATCCCAACTGTTCATTCCCAATGGGTTATTGTTACCATGAATTTTCTCTGTAAGAAGATGTGGAGGTGTGTATGTGTGTGTGCATGCAACTCTATGATGAATAAATCTCCTGTAAAATGCAACAGAAGCTGTATGCACTGGATGTGGGTAATAAGAGTGAAACTTTCTCTGTAGAAAAATTTAAAATATTCTAAGCTTGGCTAAAACTCAGTCTACTTCTTTCATCATCCCAATGCACTGAAAATTCTAAACATTGCCAATGACACAGTATTTCTCTGTGAAAATTTTATCTTTTTTAAAATCAAGACACTTCATGTAGTTATCATAGAGTTTTAACAATGTGATTAAAATTCAAATTGCAAATCAGCACATTTTTATTACACTCTTTAATAATCTTTGCATTCTACATGAAAGTTAATTCTGAGAACTCTCAGTTACACAGTCAAATTCTACTCAAACAGATCAGTTACCCAAATTTATTCCAAGAGTTAAGAGTGTAGTGTAATTCAGAATCAATCAAACTAATTTTGGGGGCCAGTCTTGTCTACAACCACCATAGAATTACAATTTCCTACATATAACAGTAGAATTGAAATAAACCATGAGAGCACAGTGAGGGTAAACAGCAGAAACAAAATTTGAGTTGCATTTATTGTCACTTTCTGTGCAAATTATTCCCTAATTTTGGCAGAAGAATTTCTACTGGGAACATTTCCTATGATGTATACTTCCCTTCCTTCAGAGAATACAATAATGCAAAAATAAAGGACTGTTATCCAAAGCGTACAGAAAACTCCTAAAACTCAACATTAAGAAAATAAACAGCCCAAATAAAAATGAGCCAAAGACCTTAGCAGACACATCACCAAAGATATACAAATGACAAATAAGAATATTAAAATTTGCTCCACAAAATATGTCATCAGGGAAATGTGAATTAAAACAACAATGAGATACCAAGGCCCTGCTTATTTAACTTATATGCAGAGTCCATCATGTGAAATGCTGGACTGGATGAAGCACAAGCTGGAATCAAGATTGCTGAGAGAAATATCAATAACCTCAGATATGCAGATGACACCACCCTTATGGCAGAAAGCGAAGAACTAAAGAGACTCTTGATAAAAGTGAAAGAGAAGAGTGAAAAAATTGGCTTAAAACCCAACATTCAGATAATTAAGATCATGGCATCTGGACCCATCACTTCATAGCAAATAGATGGGAAACAATGAAAACATTGACTGACTTTATTTTTCTGTGCTCCAAAATCACTGCAGTTGGTGACTGCAGCCATGAAATTAGGACACTTGCTCCTTGGAAGGGAAGCTATGACCAACTTAGACAGCATATTAAAAACCAGAGACATTAATTTGCCAACAATGATCTGTCTAGTCAAGGCTATGGTTTTTCTAGTAGTCATGTGTGGATGTGAGAGTTGGAGTATAAAAAAGCTAAGCACTGAAGAATTGATGCTTTTGAACTGTGGTGTTGGAGGAGGCTCTTGGGAGTCTCTTGGACTGCAAGGAGATCCAATCAGTCAAACATAAAGGAAATCAGTCCTGAATATTCATTGGAAGAACTGATGCTAACGTTGAAACTCTAATACTTTGGCCACCTGATGCAAAGAACTGACTCCTTGGAAAAGACTCTGGTGCTGGGAAAGATTGAAGGCAGGAGGAGAAGGGGACGACAGAGGATGAGATGGCTAGATGGCATTACTGGCTCAACGGACATAAGTTTGAGTAAACTGTGGGAGTTGGTGAGGGACAGGGAAGCCTGGAGTGCTGCAGTCCATGGGGTCCCAAAGAGTGGAACATGACTGAACTGAACTGAGAAGGCCCCAAACAACACTAACAAAAATCAAGTGCTGGTGAGAATGTGGAACAACAGGAACTCTTACTTATGATGTTGGAAATGCAAAATAGTTCAACCACTTCAAAAGACTAGACTTACCTTAAGATCGAGCAGTCATGCTCCTTGATATTTGCCCAAAAGAATTTGGACTTTGGGTGACAATGCTGAGTCAATATAGACTCATCACCTGTAACAAATATATCATTCATGTGGGAAATTGATCATGAAGGAGATTGTGGTTGTTTGAAGGCTGTCAGGAATCATATAGGAATTCTCTGAACTTTCTGCTCAGTTTTGATATGAACTCTGCTCTCAAAAGTCTATTTAAAATATTAAATGTAATATATTAACCTATCACTTTTGTCTTTTTGTATTGTAGTGTATTTTAATGACTTGTTTACATATATCTATTTTAACAAAAGAAAATTTTAGTGTTTGAATAACTTTTGCAGCCATTATCAATGCTTTTTCACTTGAATCAATAAGGGCCAGAGGGTTCCTGACAGATCCAAAACAGCACACAGGAAGCCTCCTGTTAAATGCTTCCTGACACATAGATAGTAAATTTTCAGAATAATCTTGTGATATAGAGAATATATTAAAAAATGATCTGTTCCAGCTGTTACAATTTACTTCAGAGTATATACCCATTGTTCTTGGTTGCTCAGTCACGTCCAACTGTGATCTCACGCTCTGCAGCCCGCCAGGCTCCTCTGTCCATGGGATTCCCCAGGCAAGAATACCAGAATGGGTTGCCGTGCCCTCCTCCAGGGGATCTTCCCAACCCAGGGACTGAACCCAAGTCTCCTGCATTACACGTGGATTCTTTACTATCTGAACCACCAGGGAAGCCCATATAACCATTTGTATCACTGGTACTTTGCCTGAAGCCTTCATTTTTTTTTTTTTTTTTTTGGGTCTAACATGTTCCCTTTAGCTAATTTTTTTTTTTTTTTTAATTTTTCAGTGGGTTTTGTCATTCCCTTCTAAAGCTAACTTATTGTTTTAGACAATGGATGTACCTGAAATATATGTCCATTTAAGATCTTTTTTTTTTTTTTCTGATCCCACCAGTCCACCAGTAATTTCTACTCTGAAGAAATTTTAGAAGTTGCATTTTGAATTTCTTTTAAGAAATATTTTAGGACTATTGACCTAGTGAATTCACATTGAAATATATATTTCTCTTAAATTTTCAGTTTTTCAGGACTCATTGATGGTGTTGATGAGATTGTAATTATACAGGTGTTCCTTAAAGTTAGGGGCTTTCCAGGTGACTCAGTAGTAAAGACTTCACCCGCCAATTCAGGAGACTCAGCAGACTTGGGTTCGATCCTCGGGTTGGGAAGATCTCCTGGAGTAGGAAATGCCAATCCACTCCAGAATTCTTGCCTGGAAAAATCCCATGGACAGAGGAGCCTGGTGGGCTACAGTCCATGGGGTAGCAAAGAGTTGGACATGACTGAGCACACATACATGCATCTTCACCAGGCATGCTATGACAAATTTATAAGTTAAAATGGTTGCTTGTTGTCTTATTTCATATTCAGAAATTAATAATCAGATTGAGGTCTTCTTTCAAATGTTTATTAGGAAACCAGACAGTTCTCTAAAACTACTCCTTGGCATTTTCTGAACTTTAAACTTTTAATTTCAATGTCCTCAAACTTTTGTTAAATGGGTTTCCTGCTATGACTATGCATCCCTGTTACTGAAAAGAGAAAAGTTTAAGAATACTTTCGCTCATTGCAGAGGGTAATAGCATAGTAACAGCATTTATTTTTCATGAAGAACTTCTGATCCCAATTATTTGGGTAATCTGATATTAAGGAAACTCTATTTTCTTCTAAAAGTGTAAAAATATGACTTCAACCATCTGTCACTCAGCTGTGTAGAGGCAGAGAACCCAAATGTGCATAGGCCATTTATTAATAAATTTGAAAAAGGAAAAAGAGGAGGAAGAAATTTAAATAATTTTACCTGATTTCTTACTCTCTGTATTTTACACTTGCATTTTTTAAGTTCTAAATTTGCTAGATAATTTTCCGGTGACTTGTGTTTACACATTCCTGCTGGTGAATGTCCATAAGAATAAAACATTATCACTTATTTACAGAAAGGTTTCAATATTGACATCAAGTTTATGTTGCAGCGCCTACTGCAAGGACTTGGTAAGGGTAAAAAGAGTCTTGATCCAAAGAACATTCAATCTCTTTTCTTCTGTTGTTCAGTCATTAATTCCTGTCTGACTCTTTGCAATCCCATGGACTGCAGCAGCCAAAGTATTAGAGCTGCAGCTTCATCATCAGTCCCTCCAATGAAGATTCAGGGTTGATTTTCTTTAGGATTGACTGGTTTGAGCTCCTTGCAGTTCGACTCTCAAGAGTTTTTTCCAGCACCACAATTCAAAGGCATCAGTTTTTTGGCACTCAGCCTTCTTTATGGTACAACTCTCACATCCATATATGACTAGTAGAAAAAAACATAGCTATGACTGCTGCTGCTGCTGCTGCGGCTGCGAAATCGCATGAGTCATGTCCGACTCTGTGAGACCCCATAGATGGCAGCCCACCAGGCTCCCCCGTCCCTGGGATTCTCCAGGCAAGAACACTGGAGTGGGTTGCCGTTTCCTTCTCCAATGCATGAAAGTGAAAAGTGAAAGTGAAGTCGCTCAGTGGTACTGACTCTTAGCAACCCCATGCACTGCAGCCTACCAGGCTCCTCTGTTCTTGGGATTTTCCAGGCAAGGGTATTGGAGTGGGGTGCCATTGCCTTCTCTGATAGCTATGACTAGACAGGTCTTTGTTGGCAAAGTAATGTCTTTGCTTCTTAATACGCTGTCTAGGTTTGTCATATCTTTCTTTCCAAGGAGCAAATGTCTTTTAATTTCATGGCTGCAGTCACCATCCTCAGTGATTTAGAGGTCAAGAAAGTAAAATCTGTCACTGCTTCCACTTTCCCCCCATCTATTGCCATGAAGTAATGGGACTGGATGCCATGATATTTGTTTTTTAAATGTTGAGTTTTAACCCAGCTTTTTCATTCTCCTCTTTCACCTTCATCAAGAGGCTTTTAGTTCCTCTTTGCTTTCTGCCATGAGTGTGGTGTCATCTGCACATCTGAGATTATTGATATTTCTTCCAGCAATCTTGATTCCAGTTTGTGTTTCATCCAGCCTGGCATTTCGCATGATGTACTCTGCATATAAGTTAAATTAAAAGGGTGACAATATACAGCCTTGTGCTCCTTTCCTGTTTTTGAACCAGTCCATTGTTCCATGTAAAGTTCTAACTGTTGCTTCTTGACTCACATACAGGCTTCTCAGGAGACAAGTAAGGTGGTCCAGTATTCCCATCTCTTTAAGAATTTTCCAGTTTGTTGTGATCTGAACCGTCAAATGCTTTAGCCTAGTCAGTGAAGCAGAAGTAGATTTTTTTTTTTCTGAAATTCCCTTGCTTTTTCTATGATCAAGGGAATGTTGCTGTCTCATTCCTCTGCCTTTTCTAAACCCAACTTGTACATCTAGAAGTTCTCAGTTCACATAATGCTGAACACTAGCTTGGAGGAATTTGAGCATAACTTTACTAGCATGCCTGGAGAAAGAAATGACAACCCACTCCAGTACTCTTGCCTGAAAAATTCCATGAACTGAGGAGCCTGGTAGGCTACAGTCCATGGGGTCACAAAGAGTAGGACATGCCTGAGCTACTTCACTTCACTTCACTTTACTAGCATGGGAAATAAGTGCAATATACATTCTTTGGCATGGCCTTTCTTTGGGATTGGAATGAAAATTGACCTTTTTCAGTCCTGCGGCCACTGCTGAGTTTTCCAAATTTGCTGACATTGAATGTAGTGCTCTTACTCATTTTGCAACTCAACACAGATGTTAGCACCTGTTTTGTGAGTGCCAAAATTTCTCTGTGGTTAAAAATACCTAATTATCATCTACTCAAAGCAAAAGTGTAGTTTTCTTAGATTTTATTTGTTATTGCATTTATTTTTACCTATAAATTCAGCATTATAAAATAGTTGAGATGACAGAACTTCAAAAAAATTAAAATGGAAATAAATAGTTTAATAAAATAAGTTATAAATGAAAGGACTGGGATATTCTGGATATTTGGATACTAATTTCTCTTTGAAAAACTGAATTGATATTTAATTGCCTTTTGGAAGTTGAAGTAGTTATTACACATTAACACATAGCAGTTAGAATTAGTATAAATTATGAATTTCAGTTAGAGCTGCGGTGTGTGTGGTGTTTAGCTGTTTAGTCATGCCCGACTCTTTGCGACCCCGTGGACTGCAGTGCCTCAGGCTCCTTGGCCCATGGGATTTCCTGAAAAAGAATACTGGAGTAGGTTGCCATTTCCTTCTCGAGTTATTTAGAGTTGTACTAGTTGCTTATTAGTATTGAATGAGGAAAGTTGTACAGCAGCATACATAGAGACATACATTTCAAATTATACCCACCAAGAAATATTGGACACATTTTGAGTGTGTTTGAGCTAGCATTTATGGTGCCTACATTCTATAAACAAAACAATTTGCAGCTAATGAATATTCTGTAAATGAATCATACTACTCAGTGAACTCATTTGCTATGACATGAGTTTAAAATATGGTATGAGTCTAATTTATTAGATATGACTTTACAACTGAAATTTAACTGAGAAAAGCAGAAGACCTTTGAAAAATGTTAGTTTAATATTATTTTCAAAAGTATGTGATGAATTTTATTAAATATACCTTTAATTTTTATTACCTGCAATGTAATCCAAGACATAAAGTATAAGACATAGAATATACCAACACAGTGAAATTTACTCAAAATGAGAGATATTTGTAATTTTTTTTTTGACTTGTCAGACTTACTCCTGAGACTTTTAAACTCTAAAAGTTTAGATTCTAATTCTTATTCAACAAGTCAATTAGCAGGTTTTCTGTCATGCTACCCTGAGACTGTATGAAATTGAAAATAGACTCTAAATATTCTGTGCTTACGGTGATGCAAGTGAATTGTTGTGAAAACCATGTTGGATAAATACCCAACATTAACTATTAATAAATTCACCTCACTTTAGATAAGGTT
The DNA here is from genome assembly GCF_963930625.1 of Muntiacus reevesi. Lineage (NCBI taxonomy): Eukaryota > Metazoa > Chordata > Mammalia > Artiodactyla > Cervidae > Muntiacus > Muntiacus reevesi. The sequence goes on along the minus strand of NC_089253.1, from coordinate 63,231,162 downwards.
GTACTTTGCATAAATGAAGAAATAGAAAAGAAATTGTGATCATATTTTAAGAAACAATAAAAAATTTTTATGTATTCCTCAGTTAACTAGTTTCTTGCATTTGAAAAGGAACTCTGTTTTTTTTTAATCTTGATATTATTCTTTGGATAATTGGCACTTTGTCATAGTTATTTTGTTGGCAATACTTGGGAACACATGCCTATGCATAATAGTCTTATAAAGTAGAAGGGAATAGATTTTTCCCAAATTGTCAATTTTATTTTTTTATTTCTTAAGAGATTTTGTAATAGTATATATGCAGATTTGTTTATGTTTATGAAATGCATACATCCTGTAGTATAGAAATAAATATTATTTTGTTTAAATATATTTTATTTTGAAGATATGCTGGAAGTTAAATCCTTTAGAAATAATAATTCTAGCATCTTGTATACCAATACGACAGTGTAAAGCAATTATCCTCCAGTTAAAAACAAAAAATCTAGTATTTAATTATTAGATTAATAAGTTATTTATTACTATAATAAAAAAATTACTCCAAAATCACATTCATGTTTGATTCCAGTTTTAGCATATACTTGACTCACTAGCAAGTACAAAAAATTTTCTTCCGGGTCAGTATGTCATAATTTCATAAGCATTGTCATTTTGCAATTTATTCACTCTGTCAGTGTTTATCATCTTTTCGACTAACTTTCTGAAAGTTGATTATTCATTTCTGTTTTCAAATGTACCTAGAACTTTTCACACATATGGATAATGTTTTCTGAAGCTTTGAGAGCACTGAGACAGCTTTGGAGTTCTTCCATCTCCTCACTAAATAGCATTAGGAAAAAAATCCAAGTGTGTGGCTGACAGCACTGTGAAAATTGTGTCCCTGCTTCTTACAGGTGCTGAAACCCCGTCAAATTTTCAAGTTGGCCACATATCGTATAGTCAAGGGAACTCTGATTCTCCACATTGAGCAAGTTAGTCACATTCATTCCAACATCTTTGAAACCCAAAGAATATCTTCTTAAATGAAACGGCTGCTAGTGCTTTCTGCAAGTTCTTGAAAAATGGGATCTACAAAAGTTTAGTCTATCATGCCAGTGGATTTTACCTGAATTTATGCATTTTGTATAAGTAAATCTTAAAATCAAAAACAAACTATGGTCTTTTCTATTAAATTCTAAATCTTTAACATACTGCCATTATTTATATTTGTATATATATATATATGTATATATATATATATATACAATTAAAGACTGTTTAAAGTATTCATTGATTCAACTTAATTTTAAAACACCAACTCTTCCGTGTAGGCAGCTACTTGGGGTATGTTGGCTGGTTGGTTTAATTGCTAAGTCATGTCCAGCTCTTGAGACCCCATGGACAGTAGCCCACCAGGCTCATCTGGAATGGGATTTCCCAGGCATGAACACTGGAGTGGGTTGCCATTTCCTCCTTTAGGGGATCTTCCCAGGGGATCATTCCTGGATTGCAGGTGAGTTCTTTTACTGCTGAAGCCCCACTAGGGGTATAGCAAATGGGAAAATAAAAGCAAAACAGACAGGATTCCTCCCTTCCTATGGGTTTTAAGTTAAAAGATTAATAAAATAAATTTATATGCTTCACATTTGAGCATATATGTTTGTATGTTGACTTAAATATTTCATCACATATGAATAAATAATGGTAAAGTATATACTTTCATTTATTACAAGCATTATAAATGTATTTGCCAAGAACTGCAAAGAATCTAAGATTTTGCTTTACGTGCAACCTGACACTTTAACATGGCACAGTTTTATAGAGGCTTACAAAAATACATGAACCTACTGAGTCATTAACAAAGATATTCATTATTTGTGGCTGAGCAAAAAGCACAAGCTTCAAGTTTGTAAATCTTATGTGGGTAATGCGGTGGTGGGCCCTGGTGGATGCTGTGCACCCAAGTGAGAAATGGTGTCAAGAGGAAACCCCCAGTGTGGGCTAAAAATGTGTCCAACCTGTACGTGGATGGAGGGATTATCTTTATTATACTGCTTGGACTACAATGTGAACCCTATACCCCCTGGTAAATGCTATCTCTATCTTCCAAGGATATTTGCTACACAGTTGATATTGGAAAGAGTGTCTGAGAAAAACTATCACAAAAGACATAGAGTTGTTTTATTATACTCTATGAAATCATTTTACTATA